>NC_044324.1:172489689-173165022 GCF_007399415.2 Gopherus evgoodei
TCAGTAAAAATTGGCAATGTCAAAAACATGCTTTTATAGTAATAAGTAGCTAATGCATAACTGTACTTGTGCTTGTTTGCAATATAATTTGTCATTTATATTAATGCTTATTCAATGCTGGTCTTTAATTTTTCTTTTCCTATTCTGTCCGTGTTGCATTTATAGCCGTAAATCATTAAAAACCTTTCTTGAGGAGTAATCAGTAGTTTTCATTTCTTTATATGGACACTACTTAACCTCATTCCATCTGTGTTGGGTGGTGGGAAGTAGTGATCACCCAAAGCCCCATTTGGCCCTGATATGTGTCCCCTTCTTCCTATATCTCTGCACTATAAACTGAGGATTGGTACATAACTCCTGAAAATAATGTTGTTAAATTCATGTTATTTTTGGTGGTCTGACAAAAGCTGCAGTTTGTTTCTGACTCATATTATTTCAATTCAAAATCCAGAAAAAGAAGAGATGTAAACATTTGCAATATATTTAAAAGATCAAGATTAAAAAACACACATTGGAAAAGTGTTCTTTGCCTGTGTTATTAGCAGCATCTCAGGTTATGAAAACTCAGCGGAACTTTAAATTCTAATGTACTTTACACCCTTGGAGCTAAATCGATGCCCTTACTCAGTCATTTCTGTCCTTGACATCAATGAGAGTTTTGCCTGAATAGGGCGTAAGTAAAAACTGACAAGGAACTTCCGGGTTTGGCCCTTTTTGTTTACTCTGTAGTTCATTGGGCTCAGTCAATTAAACTAGGCTGGTCAGGTTCACTTCCTGGTACTCAGGCACTAGCATCCTGCTGTTATTTGGGCTAGTGATTTAACTTCTCACTCCTATTTTCAATGAACTGAAAGATACACATGCAAACATTTCTATTGCTATTAGCTTTTGTAATTTTCCCACTTCTTCTAATCTTATTTTGGGGCCAGCCAAGGATTTTAAGTTAGAAAGTCTTTTCTCTCCACTGCAAGTCTGAATAGCCTTCAAGTTACAATTAGGGATGAAATTGTCCATACCAACTACTTGCTCAAAGGTGCAATTGTTTGGAAAGTCTGAATAAAATCTTCCAATTATTTTAAAGCTAGGACATGGTTTAAAGTCTCCTCACTCTCACCAAGGACAAAAGTCTTCACTTGCTCTGAGCACTTCACACGAGTTTCTAAATGAAGTCGATAAGCAGGGCTGGCCTTACCATGAGGCAAACTGAGGCAGCTGCCTCAGGTGCCAGATTGTGAGGGGGCGCCACTAGGACCGGAAGTATTAGAAAATGGTGTCTGCTGCTGGTGCATACGTATTCTCTCTGCTCTAGATGCACAGAGATGGTGGAGTGCTGTGCTGAAGGAAGGAGGGCACAAGAGATATAACAGGCAGGCAGGAGAAAAGGTGAGAGGGAATAACAGAAAGGAGCAGGAGCTTCAGGGAGAGAGAGCAGGAGGAGAAGCCTCTTATGTACCTCTCTAGCATCCGCAGAAGCCTGGACTGATTAACACCAGCTTGTCAGATAGCTTCCTGCTTCCTGCTGCTTCCCTAAATCCATTTGAGGAGAACAGGCTGTCAACTGAAGTAGTTGGAGCCAGTTAGGTCCTTCAGATGCTGACATCTTCTCTCACTCAGGCCCTGCTACCAGTCTTCTTATTTGTCCCCTTCAACTGAGTGTTGAGAGCCACAATAGCTGGCACAGAACAGCAGTCATGAGTGAAAGAAGAAAATGTCCCTCTGGGGCAGCATTCAGAAAAAGAAAGAAAGCAAAAGCAGCTTTTCTATCTAAGCAGGAGGGAGCTCTCCTGAGATACATAGACACAAATGTTCACAGTGAGCCTTCCGGCCCCAGTGAGGATGTGAGTGGTGAGGAGATGTCTGATCTTCCAGTTAGTCAGAGTGTAGGTGACCTGGCAGCTACTGCAGCATCCATATCTCCATCTCAAATGGATGCAACCACGCACATTCCTGAAGAAAAGTATGCTCAGAGAAGAGTGTGGTGGAGGCAGTAGAAACAGCTGCTGCTGAGTTTAGTTCCATAAGTCTAGATGATCCAGGACTGTGGACGCACTTGAGCAGTAGCCTGAGGGACTTCCTTGTACTGCATGGGCCACAGCAAGTGAAAAACATCATGTTCCCCAAAGACAATGAAAATAGAAGTTTCCATCCAACACATTACTGGTGTGAAACCCAGAATGTGCAGTGTGGAGCTGCCTGCTCGCCAAAGAACATATAGGAAGTGACAGTCTCTCAGTCTAAATGATGATTCACACATCCCAGAGAACACTGCATTTCAATGAACAGTGCAGTTGAGATCTGTAGCCTGGAGCTACCAAGGAGCTGCCAATACCCCCTAAAACTGAATGCAAGACTAGAGAATCTATATAGCCTGTAGACAATGGGTTTGAGGAAGTTCTCAGCTTGGGAACCATAGGCTATGTCCACACAGCCTGCAGCAGCGAGTATCGGACCCTGGGTCAACAACCTCAGGCTTGCACTACAGCACTAAAACCAGTTGTGTAGGTGTTGCAGCGCGGGCTGGAGCTTGGGCTCTGCAGCCTACCCCTACCCTAGTCTTCAGAGCCTGACGTGGAACACCTACACAGTTGTTTTTAGCACCACAGCACGAGTCCTGAGTAGACATACCCACAGCATACCAAGGAAAGGGGAAGGAAAGACATGCACTGTGATCAGAGCTGGGACTCAGACACTTCAAAATGTGAAGGTGTTTAGAGCCAGGGTTTTGATGTGATCCATTACACAGAGAAAGGCCACCTGCAAACTGAGAATCAGACACCAGCCTCTCCTTCCCCCAGAGTTTAAGGGTGTGGGGAACTACTATTTAATTCACACCCATCTCTAATTATGATAACACAGTCTCTGGCTTTTAGTGGGGTTGCTCTAATGAGATTCAGTGATTTTTAGAAATGCGTTTGTGAATTAATTTAGTGCCAATAGAAGGTGTGCACTGACAGTGCTGGAGACTAAAGTCCTTTGACATTCTGTCCAGTACAGGGCAGTGATATACCCAGCACAGCAGACCTCCCAGCAGTCCCAGGTTTTGACCCTCCAAAGCCTCTTGTCCTGTTTGAAAGGAGTTTGCCCTGGGCCCCCTATTTGAGAGGGCTCCCAAACAAGTGGCATTATGACCTGCTATGCAGGGTTGCAACGACACTTCAGGTTTGGCCCCTTTACTCCTCCAGACAGAGAGGGACGACAGGCCAAACCTGAGTGGTGCTGCAGCCTGCTTTAGCCATTGGAATATTGAGAGGTATGGCACAGTAAAACACGCTTACCTACATGTTACAAACAGCGAGCTACAGATTAATGAGAGTCTTGGGAGGCAGCATTTTGTGTTTACCAGCCAAATCTAAGACAGACCAGTAGTGAGTACTCCAGGGTTCTGTCCCTGCTCTGTCACTGATTCGCTATGTGACCTGTGGAAAATCACTTAAGTGCTATGTGCCTCAGTTTTCCCACCTGTAAACCAGGGATAACAGCATTTACTTATCTCACAGGGTTGTTGTGAAGTGTCGTCAACCAACATTTGTATGATGTTTTGAGATCCTTGGAAAAAAGATACTTTATACATGCAAAATATTAGTGCCTTTATGAACAAATATCCCTGGCTTGGCAGTCTCCCTTTAAATCAGAGATTGGGCCTTGAAGGTAGCAGCTCTGGTTCCTCCAATACAATTGGAGCTGATTTACGCACAGCTTCCTCTCTTACAATGTCTGCAACTTTTTGGAGGCTAGTCCTCACTGGGTATAATTTCACCCTTCTGCCTTCTCTTTGATTGATCAGGCTTTCCCAAGCACAGTTTGCTTTGGAACCAGTGCAGGCCTGTGTAAATAATAGCTCTGTTTACAGAGGATATAAGTAAATTTACACTGCAGGGTTGAAAAGGCAAAGATTTTTTCCTAGGGGAGGAAACCTCTTTTCAGATAAGGAAACCTGTTAAAAGCTAGTCAGGTTGTTTGTCTACAAGTATTTGGTGGGTGTAAACACAAAGACGGAGCAGAATGATTTGGAACAGCACAATTAGGAGAAATGGGATGAAAGCAACAAAGGAAATCTTATGTTGATTATCAGGAAGAGTATTTAACAGTGAGCTCTCTTAGAGTTAGCGCTGAGTGAAAATCGGAACTTCTGATATTTCAGCATCTGTTTTTGCCCCGATTCAGGATGAAAAAAGAAATATTGACATTACTCACAAAATGGAAAGTTCCAGAATATGTTGATCGTATTTTCATTCAAAGCAAAATATTTCAACATTTCTGAACTGAAGTATTTCATTTTGATTTGTTGAGCCAAATCAAAGCAATTCACTTGGAATCATTTTGACGTTAAACTGCACCTGGTGCTGTGATGCCTTAATGGAGTTGTAGTTTGGATGCCTCTTGCCTTCATTCTGGACTCCCCAGCAGGGCCGGCTCCAGGCACCAGCTGAGCAAGCTCCTACTTGGGGCGGCAGATTCAAGGGGGCGGCATTCTGCTCAAACCTAGGGATGCACAGCCGTTTCCCCCCCCCCCTTCTCCAGCCGCCCTGTAGGGTTTTTGTTTTGTTTTTCCCCTACTGTGCCAGCTGCGCCGTTGTTTCCTCCTCCCACTTTGCTGCTCCAGCCGCGTGGTTTTTGTGTTGTTCCGCCCCCTCCTTGCCACTGCAACCGCACCGGGTTCCCCACCCTTTTGCTGCTCCAGTGGACCCGCCCCCCTCCTTTTTTTTTTTTTTTTCTTGAGGCGACAAAAAAGCCAGAGCCAGCCCTGCTACCCAGCCAGACTGCATTTCCCATGATGCACCTGCAGTCATGGATTCCCGTGGTGCATCAGATGGCTTGGTCAGAGAGCTGTCTACAGTGCATCATGGAAGATGTAGTTTGGCTAAGGAACCCACCCGAGTGCAAAGAATCGGGCCATGGAGCGCTGCAGTATCTAAAGAGATGCAGTTGAACTGAGTCAAAATAAAATCTTTTGGTTCAGTTCAACAAGCCACAATGTTTCAACTTGAGTCAAATTGACTTGAAATGTCACTTAGGGCAGATTTCTCTGAACGTAAGACACTGTAAACCTCAGTGAGACACTGTGTCTGAGCACCCCAATCCTTTGGTGATGGTGGAAATCCAGACTTGGATTTTGTGGTTAGCCCCCATCTCTCTAATAATGTTCCCCAGAGTGGAACATCCCTGACTCTGGAGGAGGAGCAGGCTATCAGAATCCTAACTGTGATCCTGGTCTGTCCTCTATAACAGGCTGAACAAAACCCCTGGATCCAAGCACCCATCAAGGCTCAGAACTGATCTGAATTATGTGGCTAGGAGCCATCTTTAGTATTAAAATACTTTCCCCCTTATTCCCTGCCCTCTGCTAAAATATATAGAGAGAGGGAACTCCCAGGCTATTGTACAAATAGAGAAGATAATGAGAGCCAGAATCTACAGTGAGTCATCAGCCCAGTTCTTTGTCTCCTCCCAGCTTCTCCTTACTCTTGTCTTGAGTACATATTTGCACTTGCGTTGTGCCTCCTCCCTCCAAAGGTGCTGGACTGTGTAATGTGTTCACTCGCTCCACCCCACCTGGCCACTCACTTATATTCCTCCCCTTTTGTTCCGAGGTAGGAGCTGTCCTGTCCTCACACAACACCCCGCTGGAGGCAAACAGTGATGGCAGGAGTTGCAGCTAAGTTGTCCAAAGAGAGAGCTGTATTAGAAGGGCTTGGCTCCAATGGGAAGGCAGTGAAGTATTTAAATCAGGATTATGAGGCTCTCAGGCAGCAGTGCTTGCAGTCTGGCACTCTGTTTAAGGATGAAGAATTCCCAGCCGGTCCTTCTGCCCTGGGCTATAGGGACTTGGGGCCATATTCCCCTAAAACGCAGGGTATTGTCTGGAAGCGACCCACGGTAAGAGAGCTTCATCGTTATATGTTTTACTAGATTCAGATCAAATCAGATTCAACTGGAACTTTCACTCCAAAATCCAGACTGAATCTGAGCTGGAATTTTCTTGAAGTCTAGAAAAGGCATAGATTATCCTTTCCTTTCATTCTTTGCCACCTTTCCTCATCTCCCCTGTTTTAACTAGAACTGAAAGTAATAGAGTATCATAAAAAAGGCTGCTGTCCAATTTCAAGCCCTTTGGGATGTGAGAAGCCCCAGAAATGTAGAGGGAGAGACTGTTCTCATAAGATTTCCAGCAGCACTCTGCAGATACGAGAGGTTTCAGTACAATTGAGAAAAGCATCTGAACTTTTGATGCTTATCCAAAGGGAACCTTCAAACCTCCTGGGAATTACTTGTCACTCGTTAAAGCTTATTACTGGCGTCATGTGTTTCCCAGTATCACTCCAGAATAATTAGGCTTGTACTAAAATAAAAGTTTTAAAAATTCCAACCCCAAAAACACCATAATTTGAAGTGCTGGTTTAAATGTTTTGAATGAAATTTGTTTTTAATTTTAAAAAATGAGCTTTTTCATGAAAAAATTAGTATTGTCGATGAAAATGAAAAATGTATGGGTGTGGGCTTTTTTTGTTTGTTTTTTGTTTATTGGGTTTCCTTTTTTCCTTTGTTTCTCTCCGTTTCCCTCTCCTTTTTTCCTTCAGTGACAAAAGGAAAAATTGGAAAAAAGGAAAAAATAATGTGTGTGTGTGTGAGGGAAGTGAAACTGTAAAATTGAACACAAACCTCCAAGACGAAAAAATTCAAAAAGAAAATTTTCAAAATAAAAATGTTGCAAAAATTTTCAAATGAATGAAAAATTGAAAGCCTGAGCTCTGGGACCTGTCCCCCTCACAGAGCCCAGGCTCCAGCTCAAGCCTGAACATCCACACGGCAATTAAACAGCCCCTTGGCTGAGCCCTGCAAGCCCAAGTCAGCTGGCACCAGTCTCCGCAGGTTTTTAATTGCAGTGTAGACATACCCTGAAAATGAGTCACACTGGGCTCTTTTGTCACTAGGTGCTGCTGCAGCAGAGATCTGCAGTACGTGGGCGGTTGAGAGGGGGTTGCTCAGCACCCCAGCCCCCTTCCTACACCCTACTCACACAGAGAACAGGATACCGTGGGCAGGGAAGGTTGCTCGACAGTGGGCCAAAAGCAGGCATAAGCAAAGCAGGCAGCACCTCAGAGAGCTTTATCTCATGCAAGGTTAGACTCACCAGCTGACCCACCTTCCTCTCCAGCAGCGGGACTAAAGGGAGAGCCAGTTCATGGACTAGTTGTCCTCTCTTGCTGGGGCAGCATAAATCATAAGGCCCACCCTGGCTCCCCCACCATCCAAAGATGTGTATTCTGAAGCAAGCTGTCTGGCAATAGGGCCCAGCTCCCACTGGGAAAGATTCTCAGCTTCTCTCTTAACACCTACACCCCAATAACTCTTCTGTATGCTGCTTATCACCAGGGCCGGCCCACAACATTTTGGCACCTGAAGCAGGGAGCTCAAATGACACCTCCATGCCCTTTTGCTTAAGCAAAACTTTGAAAGGTCTCAGTTCTGCCTTCTTCCTGTTCTGCTCCTCTCATGGTACTGCTCTGCTACTACCCCGGTAAAGGAGAACTAACAACTTAAAATGCCTTCTTCAAAAATGTGAAGTAACACTTAACTTTCAAACACCTGAACAGCAAACATAACTTTTCTTGTCTGCATAGTAAACACTGGCATTTTTATCTGTTTGAATAATCAAAGTGGTGCTTTCCGTGCCTTCTTGGTTGCAAAGATTTGAACTGCTTCCTGAAGGTTCACAGTCTGGACCAGCTCATACTCTACTGAGATGGTTGCAAGGCCAACCAGCCTCTCCTGTGTCATTGTGGAGCATAGATGTGTTTTTATTAACTTCAGCTTGGAGAAGCTGTTTTCTCCACTGGCAACTGTTACAGGAAGTGTTAGAAGTATGCACAGGGCAACAAAAGCATTTGGAAAGAGGGTGGTCATCTTATTTGTGCACATATATTCCAGAGCAGCCTTTGGAGTTGATCCTGCTGAAATGTATCTTGAAAGGGCTTTCAGTTCATCACCTAAATCACTCGCATCAATATCGCGCATGTCATAATGTGTCAACACTGTCTCTAGTGCCCTGCATTGCTGGTGTAGGTCTTCTTCAGGAATAGTGAGGAGTTTTGGAATATCATACAACATCCCAAATATACTGCTGTGTTCCTTGAGCTCCATGAAACTTTCTTCAACTGACTGTATTGCACAATCTAGCACTGGTTAAAGAATTCAACTTTGAATTGTTGTTTACGGTCTCTTATGGGATTATCCCGTGCCTCATAATCAAAATGTCTTCTTCAGAGACTCTTGTATTCTTGAATGGGTGGGAAAATAGCTTTAGTGTGAAGTTCCTCTGCTTACTTCTGTGCACTCTTCAGAACGTTTTGAAATCCCTCATCTGACCGGTAAGACTGTAGGTATGACTTTGCTTTGTCCAGTTGTTCCATTGCTCCACATATGTCAAGGTCAACACCTTGCAGTCTCTTGCTTACAACACTTATTTCAAACAGTATGTCATGCCACAACACTAAGCCATATAGGAATTTGAAGTTCTGGTGATTCCATTTCCCTCTCCCATGAACAGTTCCTGTCATAGCATTATCCTCCATAATGGCAACTATGGCATCATCTATCTTCCCAATTTGGTGTTTGATAGGCTTTATCACCTCCTCTCGACTTTCCCATAGTGTGGAACTCAGTGGTTTGAGCGTCAGAGAGGATGTTTCCAGATGTTGCTTCAAAATTTGCCATCGATGAGTTGATGCAGAGAAAAGTACATAGATGCTTCGAATTACATTAAAAAATTCAGCAGCCTCACTAGAAGCTGATGCTGCATCACTAACCACCAAGTTCAATGAATTAGAACTGCATGGGACAAAAAAAGCTCAAGGGTTTAACTCTCTGATCCGTGTCTGCACTCCTCTGTTCTTTCCTCTCATGTTGGTACCATTATCGTAGCCCTGATGTCTCATGTCAGCTATCGCAATTCCAGTATCTTCCAGCTTTTTAAGGGTATGTCTATGCTACAGAATTAGGTCAAATTTATAGAAGTCGATTTTTTAGGAAGCGATTTTATACAATCGATTGTGTGTGTCCCCACTAAGTGCATTAAGTCGTTGGAGTGCGTCCACAGTACCGAGGCTAGCGTCAACTTTCAGAGTGTTGCGCTGTGGGTAGCTATCCCACAGTTCCTGCAGTCTTCGCCACCCATTGGAATTCTGGGTTGAGCTCTGATGGGGCAAAAACATTGTTGCAGGTGGTTTTGGGTACATGTTATCAGTCAGCCCTCCCTCCGTGAGAGCAACGGCAGACAATCGTTTTACGCCTTTTTCTGCGCAGACACCATACCATGGCAAGTGTGCAGCCCGCTCAGCTCAGCTGCTGTTGTTGTGTCCTGGGTGCTGCTGGCAGCAGACGGTATAATAGGGCTGCAAACCATTGTCATGCTTCCGCTGCCACTCTGCTCTCCTGCTCTGGCAGCTGACAGTACAATAGGGCTGAAAAACCATCATCACACTTCTGCTGCCACTCTGCTCTCTTGCTCATGCTATGCCACAGCAAGCATGGAGCCCGCTCAGATCACTGCGGCAGTTATGAGCACTGTAAACACCTAATGCATTATTCTTCAGTATATGCAGCACCAGAACCTGTAAAAGCAGGTGAGGAGGCAACAGTAGCGCGTTGACAAGAGTGATGAGGACATGGACACAGACTTCTCTCAAAGCACGGGCCCTGGCAATGTGCACATCATGGTGTTAATGGGGCAGGTTCATCGACGGAATGCCGATTCTGAAAACAGGAAACAAGCACAGACTGGTGGAAATGCATAGTGTTGCAGGTCTGGGATGATTCCCAGTGGCTGCGAAACTTTCGCATGTGTAAGGCCACTTTCATGCAACTTTGTGACTTGCTTTCCCCTGCCCCGAAGTGCAAAAATACCAAGATGAGAGCAGCCTTCACAGTTCACAAGTGAATGGTGATAGCCCTCTGGAAGTTTGCAACGCCATACAGCTACTGGTCAGTCGGGCATCAATTTGGAGTGGGCAAATCTACTGTGGGGGCTGCTGTGATCCAAATAGCCAACACAATCACTGAGATGCTGCTATCAAGGGTAGTGACTCTGGGAAATGTGCAGGTCATAGTGGATGGCTTTGCTGCAATGGGATTCCCTAACTGTGGTGGGGCAATATATGGAACCCATATCCCTATCTTGGGACTGGAGCCCAAGGCAGCCAATACATAAACTGAAAGGAGTTCTTTTCAATGGTGCTGCAAGCACTGGTGGATCACAAGGGACGTTTCACCAACATCAACGTGGGATGGCTGGGAAAGGTACATGATGCTTGCATCTTCAGGAACTCTGGTCTGTCTGAACGGTTGCAGCAAGGGTCTTACTTTCCAGACCAGAAAATAACTGTTGATGATGTTGAAATGCCTATAGTTATCCTTGGGGACCCAGCCTACGCCTTAATGCCATGGCTCATGAAGCCATACATAGGCACCCTGGACAGTAGTCTGGAGCTGTTCAACTATAGGCTGAGCAAGTGCAGAATGGTGGTAGAATGTGTCTTTGGACGTTTAAAAGCAAGCTGGCGCAGTTTACTGACTTGGTTAGACCTCGGCGAAACCAATATTCCCATCGTTATTAGTGCTTGCTGTGTGTGTCACAATATCTGTGAGAGTAAGGGAGAGATGTTTATGGCAAGGTGGAAGGTTGAGGCAAATCAGCTGGCTGCTGATTACATGCAGCCCAACACCATGGCAGTTAGAAGAGCACTACAGGGCATGCTGCGCATCAGAGAAGCGATGGCCAATACCATCGAATTGCGTCCACACTACCCCCAAATTCGTCCCGGTGATGTTCATTTTAGCGCTAATCCCCTTGTCAGGGAGGAGTACTGAAATCGGTTTTAAGAGCCCTTTAAGTCGACAAAAATGGCTTGTCGTGTGAATGGGTGCAGGATTAAATCGATCTAACGCTGCTAAATTCGACCTAAACTCATACTGTAGACCAGGGCTAAGAAGCACATTTGTCATACCAGCTCCTGTAGTATCAGCAATGTCAATAAATTCTAGAAAATGCTGTCTGACAGTCACCATTGCAGGGACATTTTCATTAGGTTCTGTTGTTGTTACAAAAAAAACCCATTAAAGTAATTTGTTCGGTATGGCTGATGTCAGGTATACAGTCCAGAATAACAGAGTAATATCTTGCTGATTTCAGATCTGCCATAATCTTCTATTTGACTTTTGTTGCCAGTAATTGTATGATCTCATTTTGAAGTGTTTTTCCAAGGTAGTGGTGTGTGTACATTTCTTCGCTGT
Source organism: Gopherus evgoodei (assembly GCF_007399415.2). NCBI lineage: Eukaryota > Metazoa > Chordata > Testudines > Testudinidae > Gopherus > Gopherus evgoodei. Next base: position 172,500,979 of record NC_044324.1, read on the forward strand.
GACTCTTCTTAGATATTTCTGGAGTACAGCATCAAACTCAGCCATCAGCTCCACAATTTTAAGGACATTTACATTGTTTGCCACATACAGCTGATCTGAAGTGCCATGCAGTGCTAGGTTTTGGGTAGCAAGCATTCTCACAATGGCAATGAGCCTTTTCAGAACGTTTTGCCAGTAAAGAGACTCTGATGCAATCTTCTCTTGATGCTGATCATCTATGGTGGCCTTTAACCTTAGTCTCATCTCAAGCTCTTTCCACCTATGGAATGCTCTCTGGTGATTTGCTGCCTTTTCATGGCATGCCAGATTTCTAGCCAGATTTTTCCAGTCCTTTGTTCCTGTGGAACCCGATGTGGCTGGAACATTAGACTGGAAAAGTTTGCAACAAAAACAGTATGCAGCATTCTGGGTTTTTGAGTACATAAGCCATGGCCTCTCCACTTTGTCACCATTGGGGATTTCACACCAGTAATATGTTGGATGGTAACTTCTATTTTCATTGTCTTTGGGGAACATGACGTTTTTCACTTGTTGTGGCCCATGCAGTACAAGGAAGTCCCTCAGGCTACTGCTTAAGTGGGTCCACAGTCCTAGATCACCTAGACTTAAGGAACTAAACTCAGCAGCAGCTGTTTCTTGCACCTCCACCACACTCTTCTCTGATCTACACTTTTCTACAGGAATGTGCATGGTTACATCCATTTTAGATGGAGATATGGATGCTGCAGTAGCTGCCAGGTCACCTGCTCTCTGACTAACTGGAAGATCAGACATCTCCTCACCACTCACATCCTCACTGGGGCCGGAAGACTCACTGTGAACATTTGTGTCTATGTATCTCAGGAGAGCTCCTTCCTGCTTAGATAGAAAAGCTGCTTTTGCTTTTTTTCTTTTTCTGAATGCTGCCCCAGAGGGGCATTTTCTTCTTTCACTCATGACTGCTGTTCTGTGCCAGCTATTGTGGCTCTCAACACTCAGTTGAAGGGGACAAATAAGCAGGCTGGTAGCAGGGCCTGAGTGAGAGAAGATATCAGCATCTTAAGGGCCTAACTGGCTCCGACTACTTCAGTTAAATGCCTGTTCTCCTCAGTTGGGTTCAGGGAAGCAGCAGGAAACAGGAAGCTACCTGAGAAGCTAGTGTTAATTAATCCAGGCTCCTGGGGGTGCTAGAGAGATACATAAGAGGCTTCTCCTCCTCTCTCTCCCTGAAGCTTCTGCTGCTTTCTGTTATTCTCTCTCACCTTTTCTCCTGCCTGCCTGTTATGTCTCTTGTGCCCTCCTTCCTCCAGCATAGCACTCCACCATCTCTGTGCATCTAGAGCAGAGAAAATACATATGCACCAGCAGCAGACACCATTTTCTATGCTTTCGGTTCTGGCACCTGAGGCAACCGCCTCAGTTTGCCTCATGGTAAGGCCAGCCCTGCTTATCGACTTCATTTAGAAACTCGTGTGAAGTGCTCAGAGCAAGCAAAGATTTTAGTCCTTGGAGAGAGTGGGGAGACTTTAAACCATGTCCTAGCCTTAAAATAATTGGAAGATTTTATTCAAACTTTCCAAACAATTACACCTTTGAGCAAGTAGTGGGTATGGACAATTTCATCCCTAATTGTAACTTGAGGGCTATTCAGACTTGCAGTGGAGAGAAAAGACTTTCTAATTTAAAATCCTTGGCTGGCCCCAAAATAAGATTCGAAGAAGTGGGAGAATTACAAAAGCTAATAGCAATAGAAATGTTTGCATGTGTATCTTTCAGTTCATTGAAAATAGGAGTGAGAAGTTCAAACACTAGCCCAGATAACAGCAGGATGCTAGTGCCTGAGAACCAGGAAGTGAACCTGGCCAACTTAGTTCAATTGACTGAGCCCAATGAACTACAAAGTAAACAAAAAGGGCCAAACCCAGAAGTTCCTTGTCAGTTTTTACTCACACCTTATTCAGGCAAAACTCTCATTGATGTCAAGGGCAGAAATGACTGAGTAAGGGCATCGATTTAGCTCAAAGGGTGTAAAGTACATTAGAATTTAAAGTTCTGCTGAGTTTTCATAACCTTAGATGTTGCTAATAACACAGGCAAAGAACACTTTTCCAATGTGTGTTTTTTAATCTTGATCTTTTAAATATATTGCAAATGTTTACATCTCTTCTTTTTCTGGATTTTGAATTGAAATAATATGAGTCAGAAACAAACTGCAGCTTTTGTCAGACCACCAAGAATAACATGAATTTAACAACATTATTTTCAGGAGTTATGTACCAATCCTCAGTTTATAGTTGGAGGAGCCACTCGGACAGACATTCGCCAAGGGACTCTGGGTGAGTAGAGTAATTGAGCAGAATTTTGCTTGTTTTAGAGACAGGAAAATACCTTTTGTTATTTGAAAAGCCATGTAACACACTAGCTACGTGTATTCCATTCTACACTACACAGAAGATAAAGGATGAGAACGTACTACTTCTACCAGCTAATGGAATTACTCTTTTAGATCAAATAATTGAAATCTGTGCTGAAGGTCTCAGATTCAAACCTTGCTGATGATCCACAGGAGGGGTTTTTATATCATTTCCCCCTAAACTCACACATATATGCACATAACAGCACACATAATGCTCATTCATTCTTATTTAGATAGCAAGTTTGAAGTTCAGCTATTTCTGAGTTGTCACTTAAAAAAAAGTAAGAATTTTTTATACTAGGGAAAAATATGTACTTGTGGGATTTTTTTAACCCTGTCATAACTTTACAATAAAAATGGGTTTGGGTCTTTTTTAAAAACTGTGTCATATCTCTAAAATAATTGGGGGATTTTATTCAGACTTTCCAAATAATTTCACTTTAGAGTAGATAATGAGCATGGACAATTTCATCCCAGAAGCTCAATATTTCCAGGAGGTCTGAGTGTATGAGAACAAGGGGTTAAAATGGAAATTGTTTTACAACCTTAACAACGGTGGTCAGTGCTATTATCTGCCATATCAACATACGGACAGGACAATCCATCTGGTCATGGCCATGAGTTAGGAACGTTGACCACATCGTTCAGAAATTAATGGAGCATGTCAGCTCAGCAGAGTCATCCTTAACAAGTAATTTGTTCCAATTTCATGTTGAACATTCTATTTCTACAGCATTTGGTGCAGAACAGTGAGCAAATAATGGAGAAAGAAAGGGGAGACCGTACACCAGGCACACACAGTTTAAATATAGCAGGACAAGGTGACACCAAACATTTCTCCTTGAATTGCAGAGCAATATTGATTAATGTTTGGAAGACATTTTATCATCCATCATAGCAAAGCTGACTCTTCCTTACCTGCTTTTTGAATGCTGCTTTACATAAAACTTTAATAGGGGCCTTAACTTTTTTTTAAATTCCTTTTTAAGGCCTTATTCTAACCCAACACATGCCTTCTTTCTTTGCTATCCAATTGGTAAGATCCATCATTGGAAAACCGGAGCAGCATCGGCATTACAGGCTTTCCTGCCAACACACAGAGCCTAAAATTCTGAAAGCCCTGTAATAAGAACTAGATAGATTAGTTATATTGCATCTGAGCTCCCTCCCCTCCAAGGTGCTTACTGCTGTAGTTCTAACCATACCTCAGTCTCATCAATTGTGCAAGTAAAATTCATGCGATTTCTGGAAGTCATTGACAGTAAATGACGCAAGAGCTGCCCCAGTAAATACAGCTCCATTAAAGCAATTCCTAGAAAATCCCTGTGTATGTGTTTGTTTCAATTGCTAAAAATAAGAGGCACGATCATATACTTATGCCAGAATATTTACTCACTTAACACTGGATCAGGGCGTAGGAGATCACTTACTGCATTTTCAGAGGGTTGTTCAGTAAGAATAGTAAAGGCTCCATTTCTTGTCAGCATCACAGTCCATGAAGCTTCTGTAATGGATGTGGATTTTTTTACATGCCCAGAATACAAGCCTCTTTTCCATGGCAGCTTACAAGCTAAGGGACTAGAGCATACTTCCAGCCTTGTCTAGTCTGACATACAAACATAACAAACATCGTTTTAGTTAATGCCATAAAAATAATGCAGGATCCCTCAGGGCCAGTTGTTCCAGCTCCTTCTTTACCTTCTTCATTTCAGCCTCCGCGTGGAAGTCTGACAGCCTTGCGGCATTTTGTAAACAGAGACTTTCACCGTGGACTAATGCCAAAGTAAATCATATAGCAGGAATAATAAACTAGGGACAGGGCCAGCTCTATAGTTTTTGCCGCCCCAAGCAGGGCGCCGAATTGCCACCATGGGCGGCGGGGTCAGTCCGTGTGCCCTTAGGGTGGCAGGCGCATTTCCGGAGGTGGCAATTTGGTGGCAGCTCCTATGTTTAGCTGAAGCTGCCCCGGACAGCTAAACATAGAAGCTGCCTCCGAATTGCCTTCACTGTGGAAATGCGCCTGCTGCCCTAAGGGCACACGAACTGCTCCTGCCCTCCGCGGCGGCAATTCGGCACCCTGCTTGGGGGCAAAACAACAGGGATTGCCGACCCTTGCAGATTGCCGCCCCAAGCACCAGCTTGGAATCCTGGTGCCTGGAGCCGGCCCTGACTAAGGGGTGGGGCATGTTTCTGAGATTTCCTAACAGAGTCCTGTTGGCAGAACCCCAAAGCCCTGGAGATGATCACCCCATAACTTTTGGGGAGGTTCTTGAAATCGGAATCAAAATTGTCTGGCATGAGCCCATCTCTCAGAACAATCCTTTTTGTCTCGTGGGAAGGGTAGAAAATCAGGCTGATAATATAATGATGGCTGGCTTGCATCTCTGAATAGAATCACTTCTATCAACTCCACAGTACTCTGTCCCTTCATAAAAATACATGCATATATACAGTAACTTCTCACTTAAAGTCATCCTGGTTAACGTCTTTTTGTTGTTATGTTGCTGATCAATTAGGGAACATGCTCATATAAAGTTGTGCAATGCTCCACTATTACGTTGTTGGGCTGCCTGCTTTCTCCACAGCTGGCAGCCTCCCAGTGCCCTCCCCCCTCATAGTGCTTCCTGCCTGCCGGCAGACCCCTCAGATCAGCACCTTCCCCCTCCTCCCCCTGTCTCCTTCCTATGAAAATCAGCTGGCTTGCAGAGTTCAGAAGGGAGTGGGGAGGAGTGAGGTGCAGTGTGCGAAGTAAAGAGGGAGGAGGTGGGGGGGGAGAAGAGGGGGGTCAAGGGTGGGGGTCTGGGGGAAGGGGTGGAGTGGATGGGCCAAGGGTGGAGCCCCCTGCGCCTGGCAAAGTCAGTGCATGTGCTTGCAAGAACAGCAAGAGGAGCAGCCGGACAATCCATCCTCTTCCACAATCTGACTCCACCACCTCAAGCTTCAGACTCAGCAGTGATAATTGCAGCATAAAATTGTTTCTTTAAAATTGTTTAAAACTTATTCCTGTATTAAATTGCTTGTTTAAAATGTATATAATGCCTTTTGTCTGGCAAAAAAATATTTCTCTGGAACCTAACCCCTCATTTATATTAATTCTTCTGGGGAAATTTGATTCGCTAAACATCATTTCACTTAAAGTTGCATTTTTCAGGAACATAACTACAACGTTAAGTGAGGTGTTACTGTAAATAAAATCAGCTTGAGTTAGGAGCATAACCAGGGAGCATATCTTTTAATGTGCAGGTGGTAGTTGCTTAACACCGCCGGGCCTTTTTGTTATTTAATCTAATAGCTTGAATATCAAAGTGCTGATTATTAAGTGCTGCATGTAAAACGCTTTTATTGAAACAAACCCTGGTTACATATTTACATGTCAACTCTGTGACCCACTGACTAGTCCTTTAGGGGAATAAACCCCATTTTTTATATTTCTTTGTGACATGTTTTGCCTTTAAAAAGAACACCACAGGTCTGGGCTTATAGGAACAAAAGCAGGAAATTCAGAGTTACAGTCTCACTCCATTAAACTTTATTTCTTTGACAACAGCGTAAGTTAGATGAAAATCAGCATGGCGAGTTTGATGGGAATTTGAAAGACTGGAAATATTTTAAATGCTCTCTTTGAACCATTTCTTTTTGATGGCCTTGTTACAACTTAAAATGCAGAGTCACACACAGTCCATTATTTAAAGGTGACCTGTGAAGTTTCCTTACAGCAATCCAAATAAGTTAACCCCAAAATTATTTGGTGAAGGCCTCAAATAGCAAGTGGCAGAGATTTTTTTTTAAATAAATATTATTTTACATCCGTGGGGATAAGAAATACACTTAAAGTAGCTCTCCAGATCCATGCCATTTGCATTTATAAAGTGCTGTTCATCTTGAAGGCTCCTGAAGCACTGTACATGCTTTAGAAACAGAGGGCCAGATCCTTTGCCAGTGTGCACGGGTGTCATTTCATTGAAGCCAATGGAGCTATGCCTATTTATACCAGTTGAAGATCTGTCCCATACACATGCTCTCTCTATGTGTAACAATTATATATGCATAGCTAAAGTGCCCATTCAGGCAAAAACCTAGCTGTGAGAGATGTCTTCTAGTAAAGCTGGATCTGAACTGTACTCAGTATATTTGGGGATTCTTTTTGGCCTCTTAACACAGGAGTTTGCTTAATACTAGTGGTTTCTGTGACTGGTTTCACTGTATAATATGTTTACCCTCAGAAAGCCCATCTCCATAGGCTGTGGGATTTCTGATAGCTGCTATATCACAGACAGATGCATTCTGGGGATCAGAATAGCCTTTGAGGAAGGTAAAAGCCTATTTCTTTGTTGAATGTCCCTTTGCACTGCTTCTATTTGCAGCATTTAACATACAATTGTAGAGTTTAACTCATTTTAGTACAAAACTTCAAGAGGCCTCCTTTAAAAGTAGTAAACTCGTTGACCTAATATATTGTAATCCACTGCACTGCAGAAGTCAGGTAGTCTAGTCTGTTTGCTGTGAGCTCCGTGGCAAGTGCTGGCAGTGAAGGGTAGAACTGAGAGTCAAGTCTGGGTAGAGGGAAGATGTTGAAGGAAAGGATCTCAGGATGGGAACTAAGAGAATGAGAGTATTTTGCCTGGGATCTATTCTGAGCTTCAGGGCTTGCTGAAATAGCAGGAAATATTTAATGCAGAGACACCTCTGAGCTGCAAAATTCAGATCTGGGGGCTCAAAAACTCTAAATTTGGGGAGTTTCTTTCTTCTCTCTCTCTCTCTCTCTCCTCCTGCTCCTCGCCCCCCTGTCCAGTCTGGGTTTTCAGTTTTGGTCCATCTCTGCTTGACTAGATTATTGACTAGAGACCTAAATTCTTACCAGTTTAGACACTTAGCATTAGTGAAAGAAGCCTCTGTGTGGATTTTATTTATAGTCACCATGAGTGCAGTGCAGGTGAGCAAATATATAATTATACGGGAATCTGAGTCAGAGTTCCAAGATTAACACAGATTTAGTATTCAATGAGATTATTTTTAAAAAATCAGGAAGCTGACAGCATTGCTCTAAGAGAACACCAGTTACTATGGTACAGTCTTGAAGAAGGAACAATTTGATTTAAATGTAGGGTGTAGTCAATAAAGTAATTCTAGAAGTGACATGGTGGGATTTCATGTTTATTTCTTCTCGCAAACTCCAGATCAATTTGCTCACTTCACAAGTAAAAAAAAATGCATATTGCCTGCATCACAAACTCAACTTAGGATCTGAGAGTCAAGCTGAAATCTTTCGGGTGCATTTATCGCCAATAGTAAAGGTCCTGTACTAAGAGGCTACTCTATGTTTTTTGCCGCCCCAAGCACGGCAGTCAGGCAGCCTTCAGTGGCGTTTCTGTAGGAGGTCAGCCCCAGTCACATGGATTCAGCGGCAGTTCTGTGGGAGGTCTGCCAGTCCTGCGCCTTCAGTGTACCCAGTGCCGAAACCGTGGGATCGGCGGACCTCCCACAGAAACGCTGCGGAAGGCTGCCTGACTGCCGCCCTCACAGCCACCAGCAGGCCGCCCCCCCGACTTGTCGCCCCAGGCACGCGCTTGCTGCGCGGGTGCCTGGAGCTGCCTCTGCCAGTACTGGCACTTGTCTTTGTGGATAGAGGGCAACTGGTCTCTGTAAAGATTCAGAAGGGAAGAGGAAGTTGGAGCAGAGGCTAGAGCAGAACAGCAGCGAGCAGGAGGATCCTGCAGGAGACCTTTGACCAGGAAGAAGGTCAAGCTAGGAAGGGCGGAGAGCCCAAACCAGAAGAGAAGCCTGGGAAGAGCTGCTATGAGAAGACTCCAGGTAGGAAGGCTCAGAAAAGAGCAGGGAGTGTTTAAAGGATCCCAGGGTAGGCTGAGGGGAGAGGCTGAGCAGAGACTGGGGTGGGTCAAAAAGCTCCAACTTACAAACTTAAAGATAGACAAACCTCAGGGAGGAGAGGCAGTGCCCAGTGTGAGGCTGAGCGGGCGAAGAGATTTTATTTATGTTAATAAACCAGACCCCACAAACAGACACTGTTATTGGTCTTTGTGGAGCTATTGAGAAGCCTGAGTGTATGGGAAACTGAGGCAACAAGGGCATGCTTGGGATGTATGAGACAGATAGAATCCAGCTCATGCTAGGTTAGCTCTGCAAGGCTCACAGTAGTGAAAACTTTCTTGCATCTGTAAACTAAATAGATGTGACTTGAAGGCACATAGTGAGCAGATAGGTTTTATACAGATAATTTAACATAAGCATTTTTCTGACTACAACTGCACTTCAACTGTATTTCAGTTAAGTATGTGTTCTTGATGGGTCCTTTTTTCTCTTTGGATTTACAAAATTCACTTTCTAGGAAACTGAAGCCAAATTTCCCTCAGTATTTGAAAGCTGATTTCTAATCAGCAACAATATCCATGAACACCTTGCCTTGGCAGGCTTTGGTGGTGCTGCCTAGGTATTTGTTTAGGTTTCAAAGAGAGGTGTCTGAGCTATGAACTATATCATAGGCACATGCTGGTAGGAGCAATAAAAAGCTGTGAAAACTGCCATCGAGTAGGATTAGAAACATGGCTTTGTCAGCCTCTCTAAAAACAGAACACTTACATTTTAATTAGTGAGATTTTGATAACGATCTGTGTATTGTTATTGTTATTGCAGTGGTGCGTAACAGCCCCAGTCAGGATCAGGGCTCTATTGTGTAGGCACTGTACAAAGAGAGATGGGCCCTGCCCCCAAAGCTTACCTCATAAGTAAGCCAAGCTCTTTGACCTAAGTAATTTAGGCCCAATCCTGAAAATGCTTTGACATGGCTAATTCCAGCACTCTTACTGAGCCACATTCAAGTCTACAGGGCCCTACACGGTGAGAAGGGTCTGACGTGCAGCATTGAGGTCAGTGTTGAACCATGATTCCTTATTTGAGAATACCTGACTGAGGGCTGATCTATCCACAAACTTGTGCCAAAATAACAAAATGGGGTTTGAGTCACATTTTTGTTATTTCAGTGCCAGGCTGTGCGTTGATATCATACAGTTTCATTTTAAATAGGACAGTTCTATTCTGAAATAAGAATATCCACATATAGACTTGTGCCAAAATAACAAATGGTACCACTTAAAAGCAATGTAGTTCTTTTGGTGGGAGTTGTGGGTGGATATGCCAGCCCTTAATGTTTATCTAAAATATAGTTATAGTTTGGATTAAAGCTCATGACGCATGCTGGTGGGTGTAACTGCGGCCCTTCATTTAAGATAGCAGAAACAGTTAAGTTTTGTTATAAAAGAATAGTGGTCTCTAAATCAAAGCACAGGCACATGGCACTGCTTAAAACAAAGGCTCATCAAAGGCTACTCAGGAATTTGTTCCCTGTGGGCAGAGGGCTTTGCTGTTATTGTGTGTGCGAGGATGGGGCGGGGGAGAAGCAGAAAACATACATACAGACAGAGACTGAAGCTCCATACACAATCTGGACAAGAATGATGTGTGGCCCTGAGAGAAGCCTAGAAAGAGGGGTTATGGGTCTTGTGCTGGCTAACAGATGTTTAGTGCTGTGAGCAAGGAAACTATTGTTTGGTTCCTCCTCTGTTCAGAGAAACAGGACTTTGAACACTCCTTGTAAATAAACAAGATGCATTAAAAGGTCCCGGACTCCATCATCAAATTTTTCTCCTAACTGGAACAACGTGGAAGACCCCATATTTTTCTGATCCAGCCTCTTTTGAAGGAAGTAGAAATGATTGAATGATGGAATTTGCTGGCATTCGCCTAAATGCTAGGACAGAGAGAGATTTCCCATGGGGAATTCTTGTGAAGGACTTCACTTTGTGGGCACGCGTGCTGTCCTAGGGGAACAGGACCTTACATTACTATAGTAAGACTCAGAACTAGCACAGGGAAGGCTTCTCATTTAATTGAAGAATCTATATAGTTTTGTGCTGACTAAACATTCCCAATGTGGCCATCCTTGAGGTTAAGCAAATCCCAGCTGCTGACACTCAGTAGTTAATGGCACAGGCTCTATTTCAATAGTTGCAACAGCATTTCCAGATATTACATATGGGGAGAACTCTACCTCCTCCTTACCAATTGGCTGTGTCTGTTCTCTGCTGGATGCTGTTGTAGCAGGAATTCCAGAAGAGCTGCTCCACCATCTCCTCAAAGATAACACTGTGTGCTTCAGAGCAGGCCAGCAGCAGCTGAGGAATTGGGAGGCAGGAGAACCAGTAGCAGGGATACATAGAAAGATGAGGATTTAAATCCCCACTTCAAAAGCTGTTGGTTTCCTCTCCACATCAGGAGCCCCTCCTGTACCACATTCCCCTGCTACCCTAAAGACTATGATTAATTCTGCGTCTTCAACAGTGCTTATGTGGAGCTAAACGTGTGATACTAGAGCTCAGTGGTAGCAACATGTATGGACCCTGCATGTATGCAAAGCGGTACTGAAATATGCTCATGCTGTGTGCTGGTATCCTGGAAACATGGTGACACCAGTATGGCATTTCCTTACCCTTCGGACAAGCATTGTGTATGTATGTGTGTGTGTGTGTGGGGGGGAGATATCTTTCTTATCTCCTCTCATGTTAGCTAACTTTTTTTTTTTTAAAAGAGCCAGGCCTTAAAACACAAACTACAATGCTGGGAGAGCTATGCATGTTTTAGTTTGAAAGTTACATTTTGCTAAATGATGGGCACTTCTATGGGAACTGATACAAACAGGTCTCAGAATTTTCTGGGGGGCAGTTTAACCATCAGCAGTTTCCTAATTAGGCTTCTGATACTGTGAGGTGCTGGGCACCTTCATTCCCATTCAAGGTTAACCTCAAGCTAGTGACAGTTGAGGGCATGCAGCTCCCAGCATCTCGCAGGACTGGGTTGGACCTTCTACTACAGTGAATACACTTATCTAATTTTTAAGAAGTTAACTGCTGCCCTCCGATGTTAAAGCATACGCCAGTTTAGACCATTTGAGCCAGATCCTCAGCTGCTGATTTAAACCAACTGATGATATTGGTATGTGTGTCCACATGAAGAAACAAAGGCTGGGTTAAACCCAATATCTCAGAAGTAGTATTTGTTAATCTGATCTTTCTCTAATGCCTCAGGGAGCCATTTGAGGCCATGAAAGATCATGAAGTCTGTTTCCCGCCCCCACATGGTATTTCCATCATCCAGAAATTAAAACTGCTGTGGGAAGCCCAGATCTTGCATTGCTTCAGCCACATAAATTGCTCCCTGAAGGCATTAAAAAGCATGTAAAAATATGGTCTAAACACAAATAAAACTTGAAATGGAACATTAAATCCACCACTGTCATCAGTCCTGGAAACTTTGGCAGAATTTAAATCAAGATTTGGGCCTAATTGTATTAAAAATACAAAAGCCCACCCCCCTTGGAAAAATAAGCAGAACAGATATATTTAAAAACAAACAAACAAAACAACGCAGCAACTAGACTTCCAATAGGATCTCATAGGGAACTCTACTTTGGCATTTTATTCAAAGGGTATTTCAAGTAGTGGTGTAGGGCAAAATGAGGAAACTGCAAGGCCCTATTTTATTGATACATATTTCTATCTTGAAACTTGCATGTTCCCAGGTGACTGCTGGCTTCTAGCAGCCATTGCATCTCTTACCTTGGATCAAGAAATCCTGCATCGAATTGTTCCCAAAGATCAGAGCTTCCAGAAGAACTATGCTGGGATCTTTCATTTCCAGGTAACTCTTGTTAATCCATCAAACAGGCTCAAGATGCGAGGAACAAAAGAAAGATCCAATATTTAGGTAAATGTAGCTTGTCTCATTGCTGATGACAAGTTAGATATTCAGCAATTAAGGTGTGCAAGTGAGATAGACAGGGAGGGGAAGAATGGAGGAGACTATAACAAAATGCAATTATACATACTCAGTGGACTAGAATTCTGCTCTCTTACAACTGCATAAACCCAGTGCTGTGCCAATGGTGGCAAGAAAGTCACTCCAGATTAATACCACTGTGATGTAGAGCAGAATCTTCTAGATCAGGTGCCAACTTTTTCGCAGTGTAGGCCACATTTCATCTCAGCAGGGAGATTGTCCTGTGGATTTGCCTGCCTCCCAATCTTTGTCAGGTTGTCCATCTCCCCTCTCATTTGTGACCACATAACATCCTGGTGGCAACTCCAGCAGTTGCTTACATAGATAATTAATATTAGCTAAGTACGCAGGGTTACATTTCCAAAAGTGACTAGTGTTTTTGGGTGCCCCAACTTGAAGTACTTTTTAAAGGGGCCTTATTTTGTCTGTGGATGGGTGCACAGCACTTTCTGAAAATGAAGCCTCTTCAGGGTGCCTCAAGTTGGGCACCCTAAAGTACTTTTGAAAATTTAGGTCTTAATGCATCCCAGCTGCCAGCCAGCTCTTTGTGGACACCAAAAGTCTTCCATGGACCACACTATGAGAATGTTCTAGATGTTCCATCCAAGGCAGCATTAATATTACTGATTAATAAACCTTCACATAGTGCTTGTAAATGTACCAAAGCCTTAAAGAATATAGTAAAGCAGAGAATAGAAAAATCATTGGTCTCTGTCCCAAATGATGTGCAGTGTAATATGGATGGGACAAAACGTAGACAACAGTTCACATATGGAAGACTGAGGAGAAATCAGTGGGGAGGAGTCCAGTGTAGGAAGGATTCCTCAAAGTGGGTTTTCATGAAGAATGTGAAGATGGAGAAGAGAAGATGAATGGCCAACAAGAAGTGGGAGACTGTTCAATAGCATAGGGGGCAGTGAGAAGCAGAGAGTGGTGGGAGGATTTTTAGCAGGGAGGTAACTGTAGCACACAGCTCTAACCACCCTTTCTTTCTTTCCTTAGTTCTGGCAGTTTGGGGAGTGGGTGGATGTTGTTGTTGATGACAGGTTGCCCACCAAAAATGGGCAGCTGCTCTTCCTTCACTCGGAGGAAGGCAATGAGTTCTGGAGCGCGCTGCTGGAGAAGGCCTACGCTAAGTAAGTGGGGCTAATTCTGAGGGAGGCCATAATAAGTGCAAGGAATGTGACAGTCTCAACCCATGCCAGTGCCAGGCCCAAACACATTCTGCCCTAGTGTTAGTCTCTTATTCCTCCTCCTTCCTCTCTCCACACCATTTCTTGTTTCCCACAAACACTTCAGGGAGCACTGCCAGCCTTCTGCCTCAAAATGTTTTATCTGCTAGTTTCACAAGTAACACCCATGAAAATGTTATATCTGTAATGCAAATGTGACGTATGTGTGGAAACTGGCCGGATAGTCCTTATTGCATGTTTGTTATCTTATTTTCTTCCCCATAGATTGAATGGCTCATATGAGTCTCTCACAGGAGGCACCACTACAGAAGGGTTTGAGGATTTCACGGGTGGCATCGCTGAGTCTTATGATCTGAGGAAGGCCCCACCAAACCTATATCAGATCATCCAGAAGGCCCTGCAAACTGGGTCATTGCTTGGCTGCTCCATTGATGTGAGATACTGCCAGTATTTTACTCTTTCACCATCAGAACTCTGATCTGGGTAGTAGGGAAAGCTCAGGTCAGCAGCAGGCATTGTTACTATGGAAGGGCCTGTTTCAACATCCACTGAAGTCAGTGGAAACTTTCTACTGATTTCAATGGGCTTTGGTTCAGGTCCTAAATGAGCAAAAACCCATCGTGTCTCCCTGCTCAGGAAAGAGCCTAATAATTAGAGCTGGGAAGTAGGAATCATATTGCCAGGTTCTATTCCTGGCTGCCTCTGATTGCCACTTCATTTTACTCATCTGTAAAATAGGCATAGCTATGCTAACCTATCTCACAGGAATTGTGTGAGGTTTTATTAATTTGGGGCTATTGAGATCCCTGGATTAAAAGAGCTAGCGATGTATAAAGTGTTATTATCAGCACAAGCTTCTTGAAAAATATTAGGTTAACGTTGACTCTCTGACTATCTATTCAGCCCTGATGTCTGACACAGCCTCATATGTACTGGTGATGGTATGAGTCCCTCACAGAGTTGTGGCAGTCTGCCCCAAGCCTGATTTACCTAGTGACAGCATGTCAGCTCAGACTCCTCCATGATATTTCCGCTCTGACCCCATTCCTTTGACACTGGAAAAGAAACGAGTAATTTGCCTGGGTCATCCAGCTTCTAAAATGCAATTTTAACTACTGTTAGGATTCAAATGCTGCCTGCCTACAGCCCCAGACACCCAAATGAGGAGAAGGAGACAGGCACAAACTCTTTGAGAATGTCTTACATTCACTCTGTGGTGCCTTTCAAGTATGCTTTATTATGAGGTACTCTAGTCAATCATTTGAGACCCACACTTGCCCTTTTCCCCACACACAACCTGGAGTTGGCTCCATTTCTCAATCTTATAAATCACTAACATCTGTAACAGGCAGTCTCAGCAGTTATAGGAAACATTAGATAGGTTAAAAGAAGCCCACATCTTTCAAATTCTTTTCTTCCTCTTGTCCCTCAACTTTAATTTTTTTTTTGGTAAGTCACACAGTAAAAAAGGTCAGTGTTGTATATCTGAATCTTGGCATACTGAGCCCTTTATATTCACTAAAGACTGAGTTTATTATTGACTTATTGGATTCCGACAAAAACAATAGATCTGAGCTCTGGATCTGAGCTCACATAAAAGTTTGTAATGGAAACTTCTTTCTATAATGGACTGGACCTGAATATTTGAAGTTAGGAAAGTTTGGATTTGGATTCAGATTTCAGCACCCCCCCTCCTCCCAAAGTCACAGATGTGTTTGGAACTGGAGTGTTCTGGAGATACAAAGTTGAGCTCCAGGGTTTGGATCCATTTCTGTTTAACACAGTTTGTATTGTTGAATTTTTTATTTTTTATGATACCATTTAGATATCTCCAACTGTATTAATTTGGTCTTTAAAACTCTATGTGTGTGCAATATATAACAGCATTTTTATTGTCCTAGATCACCAGTGCAGCTGAAACTGAGGCTATCACAAGTAAGAAATTGGTAAAGGGACATGCTTACTCTCTCACTGGAGCAGAAGAGGTAAGCTCATACATAATGGCTAAACCTGTTAGGTTTCCTATGGGTAAACCTGACCTATACAGTGTTGATAAAACTTAACCATCACACAGAATGATTTCCCAGTGTAACACACAACATAATTTTGAGTTTGCGATTCTACACTGCCTTTGACAACTTGCTGATGACTCTCCATGTTTGATCTATATGAAAATGTTGCTAATATCTTCACAGCCACAGAGACAGAGATTGACTGTAAAAGTTCTTTAGCTTGAAATCTCTCACCTTGGTGATAACCTCTCAGAGACTTTATTCCAACCAATTTACCTCAGCGAATTAGCACAGCCTGCAACCTGCATTGTACTAACAGACTATATTATAAACTCACTTGAACCTTACATTTCACAAACTTTCCCTACATATCACAAGCTATCGTGATTATAGAGATGATCCTGCTAAATAACTTTGTACCATTTATGCTGCCGCACTGTCTTCCTAAATGCCACATGCTGTGGAGAATGCAGCTCTTGTGCTGTGTTGTAGCTGATGCCCATCCTTGCATGTTACCCATATATTGTATGACTCACCATTAGGCCTGTAAGTAATGCTATTTTTGTAGCGCTGAGTTGGTGGTGAAGGGGAAAATAAAATAATGGTGGGGGTGGGAGACATTTAGTGTTTTTTTTATCTCTGACCATCCTGCTAGAGTGCAAATTGTGTTTTTCTCTAGATGTAAAAGCAAATACCACAGGATAATGAGTAAATTAACAAAATGCTCAGCCTCTGCTTGTTGTGGATCCTACAGGTAAATTACCGTGGGCGCCCAGAGAAGCTAGTCAGGATTAGAAATCCCTGGGGTGAAGTGGAATGGACCGGAGCCTGGAGTGATAAGTAGGTTGTTATATACTGTGGCATCCCTCTCATCACTGTGTTCCAATATCTTTTAAAAATTAAATTGGTAATATCTACAGTTAATAAGCCATACAGCACATTTGGAAAAGGTGTTAAATCAGTTGATACTAGTCAGAAATAAAACATTATTAATAAATTAGCAGCACTGGCTACAGATCTGTTCTCATCATGGGATTTACCTCCTCACCTCAGGCAGGGTTCTTAATTTGTGAAGAGTAGTCTGTAGTTCTTGCTGTGAACAGGGCCAAGGAAGTCAAACTCATGTCATTCCACAAGGTGACTCTCCTCATGCCTGTATCCTACTGATGCTGGTGAGATACCAGTGTAGTATTCAGTCAATTTCCCTGGCTAGAAAACCTCTTAGGGCCAAATTGCTGTGCAACTCCGTAGACATTGATGGGACTACAAGGCCGAAGAAAGGGAAATGTTTGACTGCTGCTGGAGAAGCTCAAAAGGCTCTGATTGGGTTCAGCTAAGCACCCAAAGGTTTGAATACCCATCCGAACCACTCTGGGCTGGAAGCTGGGCTTGGAATCTCATGAAAACTATGGTCACAATGTTTCTAAGATTTTCTTGGGTTTGGTCAGGTTGGAAATACCATGAAAATAATTTCTCATGCAGTATTTTGATATATCTGCTTCTCATCCCGGCAGGCTGAAATTAGAGCATTGAGTTTGTGTGCGACTTGAGCAAAGCTTTAGGGTGAATCTTGTTTTTGTTGGACCTGGTTTGCTCACCCTAAAAGTAGTATGCTTCATATAAACTTACAGGGCCATATTCTGTTTTAATGTGGATCATCTCTACTGAAATCAATGGAATTACTCCAGATTTTCATGGGATCAGATCAGAATCTGGCCCACTGTACAATAGTATGATAGAGATGGAATAGAAGCATTGGATACCTAGTGCTTCCCTGTGAGCAGTGCAGGATTGTTCCCTGCAGTATATTTTCTAGTCTCTCTTTCTCCATTCTTGTTTTCAAATGTCCCAAATAATGGAGGTTTCACCTTTCTGCTTGGGAGACTATTAGACATTAGAATAGATCTCACACTGAGAAACATATCCTGATAGTCTTTTCTTAATTTCATCCAGTTAGTCCTAGTCATATCTGTGCATTCTTGCATCTTGTAGTTATGATTAAATTTAAGGTTCATTTGCTGCAAATACAGTTAAATGTAAAGCTTGATTCTTTGACCAGCTTATCTAAATAATTTCCAACTGTATATAGAGTCAATCTGCATTTTGCACAGCCCTTGGGATGAGTAAAGGATCCAGTCATTGAAGGAAATAAGTACTTTTATCAACTGTAACTATAGAAAGATTCCAACTCCCTGAAGTTGTTATAAAGTAAAATGTAACTACTATACTTATTGCCTTTTGTGTTTTGTCTGCAGTGCTCCAGAATGGAATTATATTGATCCCAAACAAAAACAGGCTCTGGATAAGCAAGCAGATGATGGAGAGTTTTGGTAAGAATCATTTAGTGGGATTAATCCTTTGAAAACTGTACATGGAGATGTCCTGGTAAGCATTGCTTTGGATGGTGGCTGAGAAAATATCACTATCCAAAGGGTTACTAATGCAGCCATGATGTGTGAGAGTTATTAGCCTGTTGGTTATCTCCCTTCCCATTCAAATATTACCTTTATATTAGGGTTTCTATAGCATGATGAGGTGGCAAAGATGTAGCTCAGATGCTCAATATTTTGAGGCTTTGATTTTGCCTAAATAGTAGTGAGGAAGTTTAGTTTTATACCTCAGGTAGCATCTATTTACCGGGAGTGAGTGGAAAATCCAGCCCAGCATTTGGTTACATGGGTAAATATTGAATTGATCTTTGCAGAACTCTACCCTCGATTAGAATGGCAGTTGTTCTCTTTGCACAAATGTAATTAGCTACACAAGGTAGCTACGCAAGGCAGTGGAGAATCAGTGACAAAGCTGTGTGTCCAGGATCTAATTCAGATTTTCTTTGCTATGGATTTATTCAGTGTTAATGCCACTAACATTGATGGAGTTACACCTGATTTATGTCAGTGGAAGTGAAATCAGAATCAGTCTCTGAGTGCAAGGAATGGTATCAGTCCCCAAGAGAGTACTTGAACATCTGTTGACAGTGTGTCCTGCTCTCTTGGCAGCTGGCAGCATGACCTGATTATCTTCTAATGTAAGAATGAGGTGAATGTTACCCAGGCTGAGCTATCAGAGAGGGAAGAAACAGCAACAATGGAAGTATAGCCAATTTAAAAAAAAATCTCTGGGACTATTTGGAAGTATGGCTCTTTCACAAGGCCCTATTGTGTTACCCTTACACTGAGTAGTATCTCATTCCCCACATAGCAGCACATAGCTGATTTCAGTGAAATTATTTGGGTACTAAGGTATGACTCAGCATAAGCAAAGGTGGTGAATATTAGCCATTGAGAACTGTTGCCTTAAAGGGGTGGTTGGGGTTCCTAGAAGCCAACTTTAGTTTCAAAGTTCAATTAGACTGAATTTCAGGTAATTTTCCTGTGGTTATGCCATTTGCTGCCTCATTAGAAAAGAGATCAATTCACAGTGGATCTGGCCATGTTCCAAGTTCATGAATTCACCATGGACTCTTTGCGTTCTTTGATGTCAGGATGGCATTCTCAGATTTTCAAAGACAGTTTACACGGCTTGAGATCTGCAACTTGACTCCTGACACCCTGACGAGTGACAAGGTTCATAAATGGGGTCTGACCTTATTCAATGGTCTGTGGAGACGGGGTTCTACCGCTGGAGGCTGCCAGAACTATCCAGGTAAAGACCCAAGTGAAACTTGTATGTGTGATGAAGAAATAGATACAATTTCTTCCAACACAGGTTCCATGTTATATCACTGTTGCAGCATCAATGTGGGTTGTTTTGTGGGGTGTTGTTCTGCTGTTTTTATAGTTAGATCAAAGAGGTGAAAGAAAGATCTAGATTGGTTTAGTCCAGGGTCTAGGCTCAAGGCTGAATCAGGGCTATCTGTCTGGGTTTGATAAAGTTGAAATCTTGCAAGAGCTCTCATGAGATTTCAGCCAAAAATGGCAAAAATCTCATGAGATCAGCTGGTATTAAGAGATTTCCATTATCAGGACTGGTTGGGAATCTTGTGAGAGCGGTCATTTTCATGAGATTTCTGCCATCTTAGGCTGCATCAGTGTCTGATTCAGAAAATAGGTCCTTTTCTCTCAAATGTGGAACCAGAAACTTAGAAATGAGTTAAGAACCAGAAGGGTTTGGATCTGAAGTTCCTCCTCTACGTTTTTTTAAAGCTATTTTCCACATGTTTATATTAACCCAAACCTATGTGGTCTAAATCAAAACCTGATTCAGACTCATTTTCTTATCAGGGTTTCTTTTCTCACTTGAGTGGTTAATTCACTGCACAGCCTCTTTTCTTTATGCACCTTCCTTGCCTGTACTAATCATGCTTCTGACTGGACTAATCTCCACTGGATTGTGGAAAGCACAATACAGTCACCATTCAAAGACAAAAAGTATTGTAATTTGGCATTCATTTTCAGGTCAAACCTGAAGAGAAGCCCTCTGGGATTTGGCCCTATAACAACAACAGTGTCAGCAGAGGACATTTTCTGGGCCTAAATGACTGGTTGGTGTTAATGGCATTGGCTCCTCCCAGCTGGTCATTACTTCCCAGGAGATGTCTTTGTAATTTGTTATTGTATAAATAAATATACAGCACAGCTGGGAAAACATGGAACCATCTAATATAATGGAAAGGTTTGACTGAACCCCAAAGGTCTCTCCAAAGTGCTATTTCTGTGCCTCTCATAAGAATGACCTCAGCTGCAGTGAAAGCAAACACTCTTTCATTTCATTTTCCCTTGGGATTTTTTTAGCGACATACTGGACCAATCCTCAGTTTAAAATCAAGCTGGATGAGCCAGATGATGATGATGAAGGAAGCACTGTGCTGGTGGGCCTGATGCAGAAGAACCGCAGGAGAGAAAAGAAGATGGGGGAAGCTCTACTCAGTATTGGCTATTCTCTTTATCAGGTAAAGTAAGTTCCTTTTAAGGGGTTACTCAATGCTATGCTCTCCTCAAGAGAAGGGCAAGGCTCAGGGAGGCTTTTGACTTTTCAGCATCCTCTCAGTCAGGTTTTGGTTCTGTGAGATGGTTCAAATCCTTCTCTCATTCAATCTGACCCCCCTAGCACGGGAGTGTTCAGAAAAATGGTTCAGGGTTTGTACCATTCTGTTTCTAACGGAGAGGGTTGCAAAAGTGGAGGTGAATAATTTAGCAAATATCTCGTTCAGGTCTTTTCTCTTGCAAAGTCTAAACAGTGCTGGTTCATAATGGAAGGAAATTCCAGATAAATGGTTCAGTTTTAGGCCCATCGCTAGTTCCTGCTGTTCACTTGAATTATTTTTCTTTGAGTATGCAAATTGTGTTAGCTTCACTACCTGCCATAGTATTGTTCTGTCGGTTTCTGGTTTTATATAACACTTGCGTCACCACTGTCTGTGTAAACAGTTGGATAATATACTGTAGGGAACAATCCTGCAGAGGCAGGATATGGGACTGCGACTTTTCCATCTCTAACTTCTCTGATGCCATGGAAACAAAACAAAAAATCTGAAATTCCAACTGATACCATCATTTATTGCTTTTCTGCAGATATGATGTCATGAAGTGTAGCATAGACTCCCATGGGCAAAGGTCATTAATGGGAATGATTAACTTTTGCTAATGTAGTTTGTGCGTTTTGCTTCCCTTATCTCCTGCATGTGTGGGATAGTTTTTCTTCAGGGCTGAAAATGTGGCAATGGTACAAAACTAACAAGGGTTTTCCCTGGTGCCAAAGTGTTTGTGCACTCAGCTAGCTCTCAGTGTTTGCCATGCCGTCTGTTTGATGCCAGGCAATCCAATCCATTTTCATTCTAGAATTTGCAAATTAAAGAATGGCTGTCTATACTTATCTATCAGCACAGACAGACCCAAACATAATCCTTCTACCTTAGTGTATTCCTATCTTGGGAGCAATTTCACTCACCTGCCCACTTCATAATCTTTGCTTTGTTAGGGTAGATTTAGTAACTCTTAACAAATGAACTCTATATCTTGAAAGGAAGGGCTGCTAAATCCTCTAACCTTGACTCTCATCCATGATACAAGCTGCCACTGGCTCTTTTGCCTATGGATGGATATTATTCCAGCTGAGATTATGGCCAAGGAAGACCTACTCTAGTCAGGAAAACATTGAGCAGATATGTGTATAACAAGAAAAGAGAATGTGCCTACTGAAGTTTACCTGCCTGGTAAAATCTTATATAAGTCATGTCACTGAAGCTAACTGAAAGACAATTACAGTAGTAATAACTCCTACAACTGAGTGCACAGGCTTGTACTCTTATATGGTATGAGTCTCCAACAAATGCACTCCTATCTAAACTATACATAAAAGACATTCTATAAGAGGCTATGGGTGAATTTATCAAAAGCATTTAAGCAACTTGGGAGCACAAGTCCCATTGAAATCTGTGCTCTCAAATCACTTGGGTGCTTTTGCAAATCATGTCTTATATTCATAAGTGTAAATTACAGCAGTGCTTTTTAGCTATTTTATTAACTCATCAAGGGCTAAATTACACAGATTGAAACTGCTTTGCAAAACTCTATTTGCCTTCTGGCAAATATCTGTTTTGACTTGTGATTAAAGTATCATTACATTTTTCATCAGTATCATGGTAATGGCGGGTAAATGGATTTTTATGCCTGTTCTCATAAATTTTCAAAACAATTTTGAGCTAAGCTCTCATTGACTCTGAGTAAGAATTTCAGGATTTGACCAAACGTTCTGCTAATTTTCCTTTGGAACAGTTCTAGCACAAGAACTTTGTGCATGGACTAGAATTGCATTAAATGGTTGTAAATAGGAATGAAAAACAAACTATCTGAGTCTATAAAATGTAGCATTAGTTAACATTTCACCCAACTGACTACAGAAGATACTAAGCAGCCTCCTTTCATTAACTTCTCTCTTTTGCAGATCCCTAAAGAGGTATGTGCATTCTATCAGAGACTTCCATCCTCCAGATGACCACCACCTGTTAGGGTTGAGAGTTTAATACAACCGCTGCTTAAAGCATGGTGCCTTCTAAACTGACCACAAACCTTCAGGAGACCTTTGACTGGGGTGTTTTGCTATCTGAAGACAAACACTCCACCTTCTGAATAGCCGTTTTAAAGGAATTGTAGGATGAGGTTTCATCCCAGTCAGATTTTGATCTCATTTACACTAGTCTAAATATGGAGTGACTCCATTGACTTCCATTGATCTTAGGATAACTAAGATCAGAATTGGATCTATGTGTCTAGTAAAGATTCTGGCAGAACAGGGTCCATATTGTATTTTCCTTCCCTGCTTAGAGGAAAACCCAACTTACATTATTTAAAGAAATATCAAACTCTGTGGGTCCCTTTCTCTTTGCCGGGCAGGGGCACAATGTCATCAATTTCTCCAACTTTACCTCCCCAATCCTCAATCAATGTTAAGATAAACAGGCTTTCCATTTCTAAAATTAGGACCACAAAGAGGTGTTTGGAGCTAGACAGAGTCATATTCATTACTAGACTGTATCATTCTGTGCTGCCAATTTTGCTATGTTTTTCATCCCCTTTGTTCTTGTCCAATAACATAAAGGGCAGCTATGTACCAATTATCTGAGCTCTGTTTACAGCTTCAGACACAAAGGGAAATGGAACATGTACATTGAAAAAATGCTGGATCTGATTTCTTAATTTTTCATTGCAGTGCAGCTTAGCTTCAGACTGGGTGGGGAGAAATGAGTCGTTGTTTTTGAGCTTTTGAGTCGTTGATTATACCAAAATCCAATCCTTACTTTAAAAAAGAGAAAAGGCACCATATTATTGTACAGTTTACAACAGAGATACAGTAGTGTTTAGGGTTATTATTGTTAAATATAGTATTGTTTGTATAAGAAGTTACAACTGATCACCCTTCCAAATGAGTTCAGCACATTTACTCTGTGACCTGACTTTATAGTCAAGCCAGAAACACTATCAGTAAAGCATTCTGCACACCTCCTGTCAAACATTCTGCACACCTCCTGTCAAACATTCTCCACCTTTCTTGTTTCATTGCCTTGATGAGTCACACATTTTGAAGGAAAAGTTTGTGGAGTAAAGGTAAATTGAATGGGCTTTCTCAAGGTGTATTTAGCACTGGGATCTTGTTTTAATTCTGATGTTCATGTATTAGTCGCTGATTTGCTTTATAAACTATGTGAAATGCAACCAGATTATCAGACATGGAAATGTTGAGTGGGATTTTCAAAACAACTAGGGGATTAGCCACACATTTCCCACTGAAATTAATGGGAGTTGTGTGACTAAATCCCCTAGTTGGTTTTGAAAACCTCAGGTCATGTTATTCTTATACCTACTGTTGGAGGTAGAAGGTGCTTGAAGTTTCCATTGCAGCAGCTCATAGCTCACATAACATAGCCAATAAAAAGAATATTCTTTGTGTAGTGTTGCTGAAGGACAACCTGCATCCATTCACAATTTTGGATTGTGGATACTGTCAGAAGCAAGGAATAGATGATAGGGTTGTGAGGCTGGTGAAACAGGTGAGTGAAGAAATCGGAGAGTTAACCACACTGTATGGCTGCTAGAGCTGCAATGCTACCAAACATCTGTGTGAATTCTGAATGGCCATTTGGTTTGTTCATATTTGTGTCCCTGGTTGCTATAATGAACACTCTCATGGCTGGGATTTTGTCATCTTGACTGTTTTGTGCTTATAAATGCCACAGTCATATGATAACAAAAGTGTTTGCTATTCACTCTTTTCCTGATTAAAAAATTTCAGCTATCCAATAAGGGAGCAGAAACAAAGGCATGTGACTTTAGGGTTGCCAAGTTTGGTTGGACATATTCCTGGAGATTTCATCACATGACATAATCTTTAATTAAAGATTAATTTTTAATTCCTGGAGACTCCAGGCCAATCCTGGAGGGCTGGCAGCCATATGTGACCAATCACATGCCGTGAATAGTCAAAGTGAACAGTTCGCAAACACCCCATAGGCTGAATACATTTGTAAAAATCAAAGTCTTTTCACAAACAATTCATGAAAAGGAAAAGTGCTAAATTAATGGAACAATTTATTCACAACAAATAATTTGTTCAGCTCTGAGTCCACATTAACATGGTACTATTTGCTGTTGTCTCACAGACCTTATAGAGACATCTAAAAAGTTTGATCCTGCTCAAGTTAAGCACCGTCCCCTTTCTGTTGTTCAGCCTGTTGTGCTTGGTTTGTTTATTATATTGATATGGCAGAACATTCATGCTTGTCTCCCTCACCCTCACTCAGAGGTTACATTGCTTCCAGCTAGCATGAAGTTCTGGGGATGGCTTTTAAACAATGAAATAGAACCTGGGAAATTAGGCTTTCTGGTGACTTTATCCAGCTGATTTTTAATAGAATATTATTTTTGCCAGCTGCAAAATCACACAGATATCCATCTGAGCCGAGATTTCTTCACAACCCACCGGCCAGTAGCCCGGTCTGACACCTATGTTAACCTGCGCGAAGTCTCCGGCCGTCTCAAACTGCCCCAAGGAGAGTACCTCATTGTGCCATCCACATTCGAGCCTTTCAAAGATGGAGAGTTCTGCCTTCGAGTTTTCTCTGAGAAACAGACTAAAGCTCAGTATGTATCTTCTTCATAATTCTCTCTCTGCTCAAGGTGAGGCATGCAAGGAACAAGGTGGAAAGTTCCACACTACTTGGAAGTCTTGAGAACCATGAAGGCCCTCAACTCAAGGGCTACTTGTGTCACAAAATCAATACATCCACACACACATGCTGACTCTCTCATTTCTCTGGGGATGCTCGACCCCCACTCTGCCCCAAGCCTGACCCCCAGTCCACCCCTCCCTCAAGGTCCCACCTACCCCGCTTCTTCCCACCCTGTTCCACCCCCTTCCCCCAGCGCCTCCTGCCTGCCGCTGAACAGCTGATCCGCACTGGGTGGGCGGTGTTGGGGGGGAGGAGCTGATTGGCAGGGCCCGCCGGTGGGTGCTGAGCACCCACTATTTTTTTTCTGTGGTTGCTCCATCCCACATTATAGAGCAATGGGTCGTCAACTGTTTTCTAGTGCACCACTACTGTAGTATCTGAACACCACCTCCGGTTGACAGAGTAATAGTTCTTTGTCAAAAAGCACCCTGGGAAACATAAGAACAGCTATATTATGTCAGATTAAAGGTCCATCTAGTCCAGTATCCTGTCTTCTGACAGTGGCCAATGCCAGGTGCCCCAGAGGGAATGAATAGAGTAGGCAATTATCGAGTGATCCAGCCCCAGTCATCCACTCCCAGCTTCTGGCAATCAGAGGTTAGGGACACTCAGAGCATGGAGTTGCATCCCTGACCATCTTGGCTAATAGCCATTGATGGACCTATCCTCCATGAACTTATTCTTTTTTGAGCCCTGTTATAGTCTTGGCCTTCACAACATCCTGTGGCAAGGAGTTCCACAGGTTGACTGTGTGTTGTGTGAAGTAGTACTTCCTTTAGTTTGTTTTAAACCTGCTGCCTATTAATTTCATTGGGTAACCCTGGTTTCTGTGTTATGTGAAGGAGTAAATAACACTTCATGAGTGGTGTGGAGAAAGTAAATAACAATTTTATAGACCTCTATCATATCCCCGATTAGTTGTCTCTTTTCCAAGCTGAAAAGTCCCAGTCTTTTTAATCTCTCTTTATACGGAAGTTGTTTCATACCCTTAATCATTTTTGTTGTCCTTCTCCACCTTTTCCAGTTCCAATATATCTCTTTTGAGATGGGGTGATAGGAACTACACACAGTATTCAAGGTGTGGGTGTACCGTGGATTTATGTAGTGGCATTATGATATTTTCTGTTTTCTTATCTAGCCCTTTCTTAATGGTTCCTAATATTCTGTTAGCTTTTTTGACTGCCATTGCACATTGAGCAGATGTTTTCAGAGAAAGGATCAGAAGTGTGAGGGAGAAGATGGTCTTCAAGCGTATATGTAATACAAAGTGGCCAGTAGAAGGAAAAGGCTGGAGAGGCTGAATACACAGCAAGAGAACAGGTCATCTGGTGTACATGGAAGCAGTGCTGGATTTAAAAATGTAGTGATGTTATGTGTGCTGAGGTAGGATTACTGCAGACAGAAAAGCTCAAGTTATCATGTTAGAGACCGCAGTGCTATACAAGAATCCATTGCTTTGTAAAGTATTTTATAGGCCAATGCTAGACTGTCATGTCTTTATTTTTTTTCCTCAGGGAAATCGGTGATGTAGTGGCTGCAAAACCATATGAGGTAAATGCCATAGTTAGGTCTAAATGAACAGCTTCTTGGGCAAGCAGACATTTGATTTGGGATTTTGTTGCTGTTGGCTTGAGCTGAAATCAGAGTATCTAACCATATTCATATAAAGAAGCCCTGTAACTGAAAACCTCCTTCTCCTATCAATCTGGTTTACAGGTTCCATGTGCATTTTTGGTGCAAAATTTTGCCCATGCAATTTTGTAACTGAGCCGTAGTGCATCAGTTCAGAATACATATACGCAAGGACAATATAATACCGTGGTATAGTGCAGGGGTCAGCAACCTGCGGCATGCGTGCCAAACACAGCACACGAGCCGATTTTGAGTGGCACGCGGCTGCCTGCCATGGTCCCAGCCCCATTCAGCTCTCCCGCCTACTGCTCTCCCTTGCAGGGGTAGGAGGCAGAAGCTTGATGCTGCGGCGCCCAAGCTTCCCCCCTCTCTCGCTTCTTTCCCCAGCGTGGTGCTTTCCTTCCCCTCCCCCTCTCCTTCCCTGCGCCAATCAGCTGATGGTCCTTGTGAGGGGGGAGGGGCAGGGGAAAGAGCAGCAGCCTGCACGCAGCTCCGTAAAGGACAAGAGAGGGGTAGGGACGGAGCCTTGGGGAAGGGGGTGGAACAGGGCATATCCCTTCCAGCCCCCTGCCATGAGCCGCTCAGGGCAGGGAGCTGGGAGCACCCCCACGAGTCGAGCAGCCCTCTGCCATGATCCCCCACACACACTCAGCCTTCTGCCCTGTCCCCCATACCCCCCAGCCCTCTGCCCTGACTTTTGAACCCCGCCACACACCCAGTGTTCTGCCCTGAACCCCCCACACCCCAACACACACTCAACCTTCTGCCCTGCACCCCACAGCCCCATCCTTCTGCCCTGAACCCCCCCCAGCCTTATGCCCTACACTCCCCCCACACCCCAGCCCTCTGCCTTGATCCCTGAACCCCCCCCACACCCCAGCCTTCTGCCCTGAACCCCCTCCAGGTCTGGGGTCCCAGCCACAGGCCCTGCTCAGCCCGCTGCCGGCTTAGGTGAACAGAACCCCAGGCTGGCAGCGAGCTGAGCAGGCTGGCGGCATAAGATCAGCATTTTAATTTAATTTTAAATGACACTTCTTAAACATTTTGAAAACCTTGTTTACTTTACATACAATAGTTTAGTTATATATTACAGACTTATAGAAAAAGACCTTCTAAAAGCATTAAAATGTATTACTGGCACACAAAACCTTAAATTAGAGTGAATAAATGAAGACTCGGCACATCACTGCTGAAAGGTTGCTGACCCCTGGTATAGTGTGATCTTTTCCATAAAGAAGAATAATCTCAAAATACATCTCAAAAGCAAGCCTCCAGGGAACTATATAATTGCTATAGACAGTCTCAACACAATTTTCTCCACATCTATTTTGTGATCCTAATTTGATAACACAAGAGTCCTTTCCAATCAGTTTTACTACACAGCAGTTAAACATCCGCAGCTGGCTCAAGTCAGTTGACTTGCGTCAGGCTGCGGGCAGCGGCAGCTCCAGGCACCAGTGCACCAAGCGTGTGCCGGGGGTGGCAAGCCGCGAGGGGCAGCCTGCCGGTCACTTTGAGGGCGGAAGTCAGGCAGCCTTGGCAGCTTGCCTGTGGGAGATCCGCCAGTCCCATGGATTTGGCGGCAGGTAAGCCAAATCTGCGGGACCAGGGATCTCCCGCAGGCGCGCCGCCGAAGGCAGCCTGACCGCTGTGCTTAGGGTGGCAAAAAAGCTAGAGCCGCTCCTGGCTGCGGGGCTGTAAAATTGCTGTGTAGACGTTCAGGCTCAGACTTGAACCCAAGCTCTGGGACCCCGTTCGTCCTCCAAATTGAATTAAACCATTTATTTAGGAAATTATTTTGTCTGGCAATTTCAAACACACCCACCCATTTCCTGGCACCTGTGTCTAGTATAATAAAACACATTACTGGTTATCTCTTCCCTTTAGCCTCATGTTGATGACAAAGGCATAGATAAGGAGTTCAAGAGCCTGTTTCAGAAGCTTTCTGGAGAGGTGAGTGGTTTAAAGAGAGAGAAAAAGACAGTGAAATCTTAGTACCGAGTTAGAAAACTATCTTGAGTACCAAGTCTCTTGTTTATCTAGTCTTCCGAAGAATAGAATGGATTTCCCCTTTTATTAACTCACAGCTACCATTTTGGTCCAATTTAATGTACCCTACAACAGAACAGTTGTACTACGTTATTTCCTCTTATTGATGCAGAATGTGATTCTCTCAAGGTGTATCATCCTTTTAAGAATGGTGGAAGTGAGTGATGTTACTATGTGGTGATATAAATTATCTGGGGAATCAGCTACCTGGCGCTGGTGCATAATTTGGAGTGTTGTATTAATGGCTATTAGGACTATATTCCTTGTTGTTGGTTAGAAGTTGCTGGACTCGGGAATCTGTTAGCTGGAGGGTAGTATTGCACTCTCTCCTATTAACTGCATAGGAGACCTTAGCATCTGCAGAATTCTGCTGCACAAACTAGCTTGTAGCTGTCACATTGGATTTGCTCTTAAGGAGCAAATACCTGGGGCCAATTTGAAGTGTGAAAGCATCATTTTTAGCCACAGAAGCTTGTTTGAGTTGTGACGGGTGAATTTCAGTTGCTTCTCTTTCAGTTTCCCTAAGTCTGGATGCATTTCTGAATCTCTTTAGTTGAGGAACTGAGTCAGTGGTTGCTGGTAGACATGTCGCATTTAGTGGGTTGCCACACTGTGGTTAGCTGAGATACCGTGCACTTCACATTCTATGTATAAGGAAGTATCTGTGATGTGTCTCACGCTTTGTCTACATTAGAACTTTTGTCGGCAAAACTTTTGTCGGTATAAAGCGGCTACACAGGAGACCTTATAGTGGCACAGCTGCAGCAGTACAGCTGTGTTGCTGTCAGGTCTGTAGTGTAGACCATGCATTAGAGTCCTATGCCTTAAGATAAGCATTAGAAGTGGAGTTGTCTGTAAGGGTATTGCAGTGAATGAATGCACAGTTGGTTTGTTCCAAACGTTAATCATGTTATCACCTGAAATACCTTTGTTTTCTGTTTCCAGGACTGTGAAATGGCTGCAAATGAACTTCAAACTGTTCTGAATAGGGTTTTAGCAAATAGTAAGTGACATTAGAAGTTTCACACTGAGCAAGACTGATAGGCAAATGCTGCAAGTAAGACATACAGGATCTCTCTTTGGTTCACAATGAATTTCTGTGCCATGGTCATTTCTGATAGCACATGAACAAGTAATAATGTTAAAGGAAAACTGCTGGGATCAGTTTGGGGTAATGAATGTTTCTATAAGATAACTGTCACTTCAAAATAATGGGACTGGAATGTGGAGTTCGAATAGAGAGGTCAGGGCTCACCCTGGGAGAAGTGACTGGGTCTTGCTCACTGTGTGTCTCTACATTTGGATCCAGCCTAACAAACTGAACAGGTACTTGTCTGAAATCCATGCCTAAGAACGACTCCAGAGGTGTTGCTGTGTGGCACACCATGGCCTCCTGGAACCTTATATTGACAACCAAGATGTAACTCAGGTCCTCCTGCTCCAAAAACACAATCCTCTACCACATGAGCTAAGGAGAATCTCTATTAGCAGTACAGGATTTATGACAGAATGTGCAACACCAATTCTACCAGGAGAGGGCATCTGCACATACACCCTACCCAGTTCACTATAGTGTATTCTGTGTAATCTACGTTGATTACAAAAGAATCAGTTTTGTTCAGTGAAAACACAGAAGCTCTCTCCTTCTTTAAATGGATGCAGCATAGATTCTTGGCAGGGCAGTTTGGGAAAAGCATGTACTGCAACTGCCCATACTGTATATGTTCTGTGGATAA
Source organism: Gopherus evgoodei (assembly GCF_007399415.2). NCBI lineage: Eukaryota > Metazoa > Chordata > Testudines > Testudinidae > Gopherus > Gopherus evgoodei. Next base: position 172,531,512 of record NC_044324.1, read on the forward strand.
ACGGGCCTTTCTTCTCCGGTATTTTTAATCCAAACCCTTTTGCCTATACTAAATATTCACTTTGTTTTTTAAATAAATTGGGAGAGGGAGTGCATAGAAGAAATGTTAGTAGCAATGAAAGTGTATTTGCCCTAATAACAGATGCTGACTGTGGGTGGACTGTATTTCTGTGGGCTGCAGAAAATATTTGTCTAAAGTATTTCTGACTGTTTTTTGTTCAGGGGCAGACATTAAAAGTGATGGATTCAACATAAACACCTGCAGAGAGATGATCAGTCTCTTAGATGTATCCTTTAAATGTCACTTCACTGTTCTCTGAAGTTCCTAGATCTCCCTGGTGAAGAATTTTGACTAGATAAGGCTAGATTTACACTTCCCATTTTCCCAGTACATCTGTCTTCACTTGCTGTAGGCATAAACTCAGAAAAGTAGCTCTGTCAGCAAAGATATTAACCCTTTCGTGACCAGACCTTCACCACCCCTGCTTTGTGGCTCTCATCTGTTAATGTGTTCTTTAGATATAGCTGGTCTGCTCTGCAGCACAGCAAGGGCATTCTGCCTGAATACACCTCGTGCAGCAACGAGAGCTCAGGATAGACACACTCAATGTGCTTGGGAACTGTGCAATGGTTGTTATGCACAATGTGAACTTCCTTCTGCAGGGTCATATGATCTTCTCCCTTTACACAGTGTAGCCCTAAAGGTGCAGAGAAAGATCAGAGGAACTATGTGATGGGGAAAGGCTTTGTATACCCCTGTCCCATGGCATGCCTCCTGAGGGAGATGAGCTTCACATGGCCAGAGGACTAGGGTTAGGACAGTGGTGGGCAACCTGTGGCCCATGGGCTGCACACGACCCGTCAGGGTGATCTGCTGGTGGGCTGTGAGACAGTTTGACCGTCCGCAGGCATGGCCACCCGCAGCTCCCAGTGGCCGCAGATTGCTGTTCCCGGCCAGTGAGAGCTGCAGGATTTAAAAATTTGATTTAAAAATGGTCAGTGATGGAGGATCCATCACAACACTTGGTAAATTGTTCCAATGGTTAATTACTGTCACTGTTAAAAATCTACCCCTTATTTCCAGTCTGAACTTGTCTGGCTTCAACTTCCAGCCATTGGATTGTGTTATACCAGGGGTTGGCAACCTATGGCACGCGTGCCAAAGACGGGAGCACCAAACAGGAGCTCCTGCACCCCCCTCCAACCCGCACATTCCCACCTGCACCCCTTACACCAAATGGGAGCTGCCCAGGTAAGCGCTTCACATCCAAAGCTCCTGCCCCAACCCTGAGCCCCCTCCCTCATTCTAGCTCCTGGCCAGACCCTCCACCCCAACCCCCAGCCTGCTCCTTCACCCCCAGCCTTGTGCTCAGTGCACTCCCACCCTCAGCTCAGTGCAGAGAGAGAGGGGAAGAGAATGGGCCAGAACCAGGGAGAAGGTAGGTACCCACTGTGTGTGGGCAGGGCCGGGACCCCAGACTGGAAGTGGGCTGAGTGGGTCCGGCAGCCGGGATCCTGGCTGGCAGGAGCCGGCAGATGGAACCTTTGAGCGGCAGCGGGCTGAGCTGCTCAGCCCACTGTCGGTCTGGGGTCCTGGCCGCTGGCCCCACACAGCCCGTTGCCAGTCTGGGGTTCTGGCCACCAGCCCCGCACAGCCCGTTGCCAGTCTGGGGTCCCGGCCGCTGGCCCCGCACAGCCCGTTGCCAGTCTGGGGTTCTGGCCACCAGCCCCGCACAGTCCGTTGCCAGTCTGGGGTTCTGGCTGCCAGACACTTGCTGCCGGCCTAGGTGAACAGAACCCAGACCAGCAGTGGGCTGAGCGGGCCGGCGGCGTAAGATCAACATTTTAGCTTAATTTCAAATGAAACTTCTTAAACATTTTGAAAACCTTGTTTATTTTACAATACAACACTAGTTTAGTTATATAATATATAGACTTAGAGAGAGACCTTCTAAAAACATTAAAATGTATTACAGGCACGCAAAACCATAAATTAAAGTGAATAAATGGAGACTCGGCACACTGCTTCTGAAAGGTTGCCGACCCCTGTGTTATACCTTTCTCTGCTAGACTGAAGAACCAGGTAGACTATAATCAAGTTACACTTTAACCTTCACTTTAAGATAAACAGATTGAGCAACTTGAGTCTATTGCTAGAAAGCAGGTTTACTAATCCTTTAATCGTTCTCATGGCTCTTCTCTGAATCCTCTCCAATTTACCAACATCCTTCTTGAATTATGGGGGACAGAACTGGACAAAATGTTCCAGCAGGGGTCACACCAGTGCCAAATACAGGAGTAAAATAACCTCTTTACTCCAACTGGAAAGTCCCCTATTTATGCAGCCCACAATCTTGTTAGCTCTTTTGGCCACAGCATCATACTGGGTGTTCATGTTAGCTGAACCCATCACGACCCCAAAACCGTTTTCAACAGGATGGAGTCCCCCATCCTGTAAATAAGGCCACCATCCTTTGTTTCTAGATGTATAATTTTACATTTAGTGGTATTAAAACACATAGTGGGGGGAAGGATAGCTCACTGGTTTGCGCATTGGTCTGCTAAACCCAGCATTGTGAGTTCAATCCTTGAGGAGGCCACTTAGGGATCTGGGGCAAAAACCAGTACTTGGTCCTGCTAGTGAAGGCAAGGGGCTGGACTCAATGACCTTTCAGGGTCCCTTCCAGTTCTAGGAGATAGATATATCTCCAATTATAATAATTGTTTGCTTATGCCCAATTTACCAGGTGATCCAGATTGCTCTGAATCAGTGACCAGTCCTCTTCATTATTTACCACTGCCCCAGTTTTGTGTCACCTACAAACTTTAATTTAATTCAGAATCTCTTATTATTTGAAACCTCTTTGTTCTTTTTAGCAGTCAGAAGTTCTTGGCTCAGCACAGGTGTAATCAGCATAGACCAGGGCAGCCTCTGAGTGTCCAATGTAAAGTCAATAATTCTGGCTATTAAAAAAAGGCTCTAAGTATTGGGTTACTCCTCTGTGTATGAAATGGGAGTGTAATCTAATAGGTGTAGTACCATCTAACAATCCAATACAGTACTGCAGATAGACCAGGAATTCTTGGCACACCCTTAGCTAAGCAAACTTAAAACTGCAGGTTTCTCTCCAATGGGTGGATTACAAATGGAAACTACTATGTACCCTACAAATGTACACTACATTGCAATGGGTCATTTATTTGTTATCAGTGCTGGTTATTCTTCCTCTTTGATATGGGTAGAAATTGACCCGTTCTGAATTTGAACTGAGCCTTAACATACCCAGACCAACGGGACTGGCACCTTGGGACTTGTAGAATTCAAGATACTTTGGCTGAAGATTCAAAAATATCTGGTAACTAACTTATTTCATTGTCTCCCTGCCCCCAGCTAGCTCTGTGAAATACAGATTTAAACAGAGATGTGTCCAAGCCACCAAGGTCAGAAACAGGTCCCAATTTCCCCTAATGTTTGGAATTTTGATCAGGGCTCTAGTTTAGATGCATTTCTGATTTAAAGAGACACTGTCAATTCTTCTTCCAACTCAGCCCACCACTCTATATTTTATAACACTTTCTCAGAAGCTTGACCAACTCTCTTTGCTTGGTGATTTCATTCCTACCTGCTAGGCAAACATGGATTCATCCCCACCTCTTATATTTTAATACAACTGAAATGAACATGGCTCTGCTGTTTTGCTGTGTAACATCATTATTGTGCACCAAGGTCACTAATACCTGCTTTGGAATAGAGTTTGTTAGTTACCTGCTGCAGCAGAATACAAGGCACGTCTATTTTTGCAGGGCTGACCAAAATAGATATTGTTTGCGTTTTTTGGTAAATGACTCTGTGAAGGGTTCCCCCTGGGGTGCCCCCTGGAACTGGGGCACCACTGAGCCCTCTGACTCACCAGCCTAGGTTCCCACTCTCACTGTGCTGCTGTGACAAGGTGCAGACACATTCCCGGTCTTACACTTCCACCAGCATACGCACAGGTATGGACACACCCATACCTGTTGGCTGCAGTTACATGCCAACAATAGAAAGGCTACAGCCAAAATAACCCCAGCTTCCCAGTCTAGGGCACCAGAGCTGTACTATTCTGCCCTGGTCCAAACCCCAACCAGTATGAATGTATTTTCCTGTTTGCCTCCGCCACAATGCGGAGAGGAAATGCAACAACCCCTCTGAGCGAAGATTCCCATGCGCTTCACTCCAAACTCACTGGTTTAGGTTAAAACATAAAATAAATGTATTAACTACAAAAGATGGATTTAAAATGATTATAAGGGATAGCAAACAGATCAAAGCAGTTTATCTAGCAAATAACAAAAAAGCAAACTAAGTTTAACACACTAGTTAGATTGACTATGAATTAGCAGTTTCTCACCCTGACTGATTCTACCAGCAGTCTGGCAGATTCTCAAGGTACAAGCTGCATTTGGGTTTCTCAGGTTTCCATACACAGGCTAGAAATCCTTTTAGCCTGGATCCAGCACTTTTCTCAATTCAGTCTTTGTTCCCCAGTTGTTTCCAGGAGTCCTCTTGTATGGAGAGTGAATAACAACTGATGATGTCACTCCCTGCCTTATATAGCTTTAGCATATGGCGGAAACTCTTTGTTTCAAAATTTGGTTCCCAGACCAGTTTATGGAAAAACACAGGCATCCCAAGCTGGAGTCCAGAGTCACATGGCTTGGTCACAGGCCCTTGCATACCTTGCTGAGTCATAGCTGCCATTACTTACAGGCTGTCTGGAGTGTTCTCAGGGAGGCTCACCAAGTAATGGATAAGCTTCTCCTAAGGCTTATTATTTTTTCTAATGGTCCATTACCTGAATAGGCCCTTCCCCACCCACTATCTAGACTGAAAGCATCTTGCCTATGGGGTGTTACCCTGGTGTAACTACATTTGAAATACAGATACATAGTCAGTACAGTAACTCCTCACTTAACGTTGTAGTTATGTTCCTGAAAAATGCTATTATAAGTGAAACAATGTTATGCAAATCCAATTTCCCCATAAGAATTAGGTTAGGTTCCAGGGAAAATTTTTTCTCCAGACAAAAGACTATGTTTTGTGTACACACACACACACACACACACACACACACACACACACACACACACACACACACACACACACACACACACACACACACACACACACACACACAGAGTATAAGTTTTAAACAGACAATTTAATACCGTACACAACAATGATGATTGTGAAGCTTGGTTGAGGTGGTGAAGTCAGAGGGTGGCAGAGGGTGGGGTATTTCCCAAGGAATGCCTTAGTGCTAAATGATGAACTAGCACTTAGTTGAACCCTGAAGTGTTAACTTGTTGTTAATATAGCCTCACACTCTACAAGGCAGAATGAATGGAGGGAGGGGAGACAGCATGGAAGAGAGAGACAGAGATACACACCCTGTGTATGAGATAGAGAGAGACAGGCATTGCTCCTTTAAGTATGCTGACCCGCTCTAAGTATACTGCCTTTCAAAGTAGATGAGCAAGTTGAAACAGCAGCTGCTGCCAGCAAGCTCCCTCCCTCCTGAGCCCTGTTGTGTTCCCCCTCAGTTCTGTGGAACTAGGGTAGAGCTGGAGGAGGCAGGAGCAGGGGGAGGCGGACACCCTGACATTAGCACCCCTCTTCCCCCCCACCTCTGCACAGCAAACAGGAGGCTCCAAGGCAGAGGGCAGGAGCAGCACATGGCAGTGGGGGGAGGGACAGCTGAACTGCCTGGCAATTGATAGCCTGCTGGGTGGCTGTTGCACAGGGAGCTTAGGGGAGCGGGGAGCTGATAGGGGGCTGCCGGTCCACCCTGGTTCCAAGCCCCCACCAGCTAGCTCCAATGGGCTGCTCTTCCTGCAAGCAGTAGACAAAAGCAAGCGGCTGCCAAACATTATAAGGGAGCATTGCACCACTTTAAACGAGCATGTTCCCTAATTGATCAGCAACGTAACAACGAAACTACGTTAACCGAGCCAACTTTAAGTGAGGAGTTATTGTATTCATAACTTCAGATACAGAAATGATACATGCATACATATAGGATAATAATATTCAGCAAATCATAACTGTTCCAATCACACCTCACATGACTTATCTTGTACGAAATGCATCAGAATTATGCCCTAATTATATCATAATAATATTACTATGACGAATATGGGGTGCAGTGTCACAGTCTCCGTGAAATTGCATTTTTTTCTGATAGAGAATTTAATATCCAGAGGATTTCTGCAAAGTCTGTTTAAAAGAGGGCCAAAGTTTGAACCTAATCTACTTGACAATGCCCCTTTAAGATAAACTTTTGGGATGGTACACATTACAGGCCTGCTCTTGTGAAGGCCACAGCTCCCTTCTTTCCCACTGAAGCCAAGGAGGAGGTGCTCAGATCCTCACAGGTTGGATACCTTCTGGTCACCAGCATGCAATGATTAGATGGCCTGCGCAAATTAAAACATGCCCCAAGTGCAGTTTCCCCTCTGAGCTGATGGCCAGAAGAGTTTCTAATTACTCAGCTAAAGCTGGCTAGCGGATCAATTGGCTATGAGAACGGCCTGTTGTTTCTTTTGAAGTACTTACCCAAGTGGAAGTTGTATATTACAGTGTTTGCTGAATGAGAGGGATATTCCTCAAGGGCCTATTTTCCACAGCACAACATGTCGATGGGCAAGCTGCCAGACCACTGGGAATGCTTTCCCAGGACACAGTTTGCCATTAGCTAATTGAAAATTTTCCTTCAGTCATTAACACTTTCAGAGAAAAGATGCACTGGCTGGCAGTAGCAATGCATCTCCCAGCCAATCAGATAGGGGTCCTAACAGGCTAAAGGCAGACTCCACACTTCCTCTTTCTTCTGCTGCAGGAGATCTATAAGAAAGTGGATACAGACTATTCTGGTACCATAGATGCTCATGAGATGCGAAATGCCCTCAAGGAAGCAGGTAAATATCCTGTGTAGAAAGGATGCCCTAATGTGGTATTCTGTATTTTAAAAAAATGAAAATATTGAGGCATTCTGACTAGTCCACTATCCCTCCTGCCTCCTAGCCTCACAATCATGGTGACATCATTGACTTGCCTTTCTCCTCCTGATCCTCATATATATATATGTATATATATATATAATCTCCCCTGGCCACGCCTCCTCTTTGGCCATACTATCCACTTCTGGCGTGGTGCTGGCCAGCTCTGGACCCCCTGCAGGAGCAGGTTTTCTGTGGATGATTTGTATCTCTGCAAACTCTTTCTTGGTGGACTTTCTGTGGTTGGGTCCCTGCACTTTGGATTAGGCCAGCAGACATCTCATTAAACATGAGCCTAAATCAAGCCCTAAAAACTCAATGCCAGCATGTTATGTAGGTAATGGACTCTGCTGCAATTGCTGCTGTTTGGCTGGGGCCCCAGGAGTGCAGTAAGTCTTATTAATTAGGTGCTTATCTCGGGAATATAGGGCTAAGGAACTCTGCAGAACGAGTGGAACGTATGCAGTTTGTCAAGGCTTTGGGAAGGAGAATGACACCTCTCTCCACCATAGCATAATGGGCTATAGAAAGGAGAATACACAGTAGAGATAATGGAGACCAACAACCTTTCTAGGGGGAATAGCCCATGATCCTTCAGCCACGTCTTTCTGCAGCTGCAAAATTCCATGTGCAACCTGCGTTAAAGAGTGTATGTAACTGCTGCTTGAGTGATTTCTGTGCTTTCAGGTTTCACTCTCAACAATAAGGTGCAAAACATCATTGCTCTCCGCTATGCCTGCAGCAAGATGACCATTGACTTTGATGGCTTTGTGGCCTGCATGATCCGCCTAGAGACCCTCTTCAGTAAGTTCCTTCTTTCGCAGCCGCTGAGCAGAACTGCTGTGCATTGGGAGGGGAGGGGGTCGTTTACGTCAGAGTGCTGAGTGCAGAGCACTGTGTGGAAGTGTAAAGGAGCCAGCACAACTGGCTCTGCTTCGCAAACCAATAGAGAAGGCCCCAGACAAAAGCTGGAGGAATTCAGTCCAGATCCAAACTTTAATCATCTTTCTTCTAGACAATAGTCATGGACTAGATTGTGAAGCACTTACTCACCCTGGAAGAATCTCCTACTTATGCGAGTAGATCATTGGCTTCAATGAGACTATTTGTGTTAGTAAATACTCAACCACATGAGTAAGGCTTGTGCAATCTAGCCATAAACTAGTACTTACAGACACATTTTTAAAGGTACTAGGTCCCTAAAGATGTAGATGGGTGCCTACTGGGGTTTTCAATGGGAGTTAGGAGCCTAGGCTGTCTTGAAAATCTCACTAGGCACCTATCTGTATCTTTAGGCACTTTATATCTTTAAAAATCTGTCCCTCTGACCTTTGCAAGCCATAACTCTTTAATCTTCACAGCACCCACATTGGCCCTATTTCAGAAGTGAAGAAAGGAAGGCACGGAGAGGTTAAGAGACTTGCCTCAACCCAACCAGCAAGCCACTGTGCAGAACTGGGAATAGGAGTTAGGAATCCCTAGCTCAGCTAACCAAATGTATCCAGGCTGGAGGCTTTCCACCATGGCCTGCCCTTTCCTCGGTTCTCTAGTCCACACTGTATCTAGCAACTCCAATGAATTCTGAGAATGGCAGAGCTTCAAAATGGGGAAGATGAAATCTGTTCTGATCAAAATAAGTGGCCTAAATCTTCACCTGAAAGTCAAACCGAAACCAAACCAACTTCTCTAACTTGTTAAATGGCACCCAGAAATCATTTATCTCAAATGAACCTCTAAACCCATTTAAGGTTTGCCCAGCACCAGTTCAAAGCTCTTTGTCTGTAAAAGGGTCAAGGATGCAGATTATTCTCTGGTACCGAGGCTTGGTTCATTAAAAATAAACTCCATGTTCACATTGAGAAGACAGTGGAAATCTAGAATATGCTTTCGTCTGGGGGCAGTGAAGGAGTTTCATGGGTTTGTATGGCTATAAAATCAGATGAGATACAAAATCCACCACTTAAGAAGCTGTTGTACTATAGGATTATGGGAGAGAGGAAAAGGAGTAGCCATCTAACCTCCATTTGTAAATTCTGAAGAAACACCCAGTATAATAATAGATCAAGGACAGTCTGATTTTTTTGTGGATTGCTAATAGAGATGGGCTGACAAAAGTGGAGAACTCATTTACTCTTTTGAATGAATGCAGGCTAATTTAACTGTTCCATTTGACTGACCATTGGGGATTATTCCAAGATGGTGAAACGCTTTTCTTAATCCTTCTATGATTTATGATTACATGCACTATGTTTCCAGTGCTCTGCCCCCACACTAAACATCTCACCTAGTTTACCTTATCTTGGCCTGGGTCAGATCTCACATTCATGGGTGCATCCCTACATATCATGTGAAATGGCCAGTCCTTTGTGGCTGTCCTGTTCTGAACACAGAATGTGTCATAGTGGGTCCCGCCTGATAGGCTATCCCATGCAGTGGCTTATGAATGATACTTAAGAGGAAGGGAGGAAAATGGTTTGTAATGCTCCTACCTAATTGTGACTCAGAATTTGCCCCTGAATCCAGATTTGAATAGGCCATTGTGGGAGGCCTCCATATTTTGTCAGACACTGTGTTACTTATATTTTATTTTTTCCCTTCTTTTGTTCTTCAGAAATGTTCAAGATCCTAGACAAAGACAAGAATGGAGTCATCCAGCTCTCTTTGGCTGAGGTAAGGCTAGTTACATCAAACTACTCTATGGTTAAACTGTTGCAATGACTGGTCACAATTAAAACATATTTCCTCAGGAAATCCATTATCAGCTTCATAAACAAATGTAATAACGATTCAAACAGGAGACTTACTGAAGATTCCACAGTGGAAGAGAGATTTTCAGACAAAAAGCTCTTACTAAAATCCTTCCTAAACCAATAGTTGTTCTTCCAGAGAATGAACACTTATCATACAGCGAGAAAGAATTTATTCAAAATGCCTCCATTTGTCTAGGAGATGATATCCTTATGGGTATTTTCATTCTCTTCTTTCAAAGTGGAGCAAAGCACTAGAAAATGCACAGCAGGGAACAATTCTTGCACAGGCAGAAGGTGAAGGTTTTTATGAGGGTTTTTATTGTTCAAATCAAAGTAGTGCAAAAGTAATGAGGCCCAGTCCTTCCTCTGCAGGGAAAATCCAAATGGAGGGATGAATGGGAGTCCCCCACTGTGATTCCAGTGGCAGTTCATCATATCCTGTTAAAATGTCGGAGGAATCTGGCTCCAAGATTGTTTAAAAAGATCATGCATCTCTTTTTGTAGCATTATCTCGTCCCAATTTTTGCAAAGTTTGAAGCCAGCTCCCAGCTCTGAACTTCCCCAAAGTTCAAGAGCGATTGGATCTGTGGGTTTTGGTTCACCCTATAAAAGAGATTAGATGCCGATCCAATCTTCCCCAAAGTCCGGTGGTGTTTGGATCCATAGTTTCCTTTCAGGGCCCATATGTAATTCCACTAAAGACAATTAATGGACCTTCCAGGCAGTCTAACTCCTTTTTTCTCTTCCTCCCACAGTGGCTGTGCTGTGCAATGGTTTGAGCTGTTGCATCTGAATTGAGTACAGATCCCTGTGACTCTTGCAAATGCGTTATGATTTTCATATGCCTGGAAACTTGGAAGATATTTATTTCCTGTGTATCTGAGTGACTGTCAATCTGCTGCTCCCCTCTTACAGGGAGAAAAAATCCTGTTTCAATCACCAGCAACTTATTTCAAGCCAAAATGAAAATAAAATGATTCCCTGCCATTTGGAAAACAAACACTGCAATGATACTTTAAAAAACAAACAAACAAACAAACCTTTTCTTTTTTCTGCCTGGGGAGTATTTTTGTGTCATGCTGAAATGTCATGAATTACAATTACCACAGATAGGCCCAAAGGGCAGAACTTAGATTCAAATTCCAGCTCCACTCCAAGATTCAGCAGTGTACAGATCCAAACAGCTGGTCTGGACAGAAAGGGATAGAAAGAGTCAGCTACAAAATTTGTATCAGATTTTGAAGCATCCACCCATATCCTGAATTTGAATCTAGAAGTTTGGTTTGGGCCCATCTCTAAAGACTTTGTTTAGTGACCTGGTTTAGTCTATTCCATTTAGGAATAGCATAACACCTGAGTGCCTTCCAGATTGAGAATAAACAAGGAGGATAGCATCTGTCATTTGAGTTTTAGTGAGCAAGAGAAGGAGGAGGGAATCTGAAAGCCCTTTTTATGGCTCTTTTGTTTGTTTTCAGGTAGGAGAAGGAGAGGGCAAGGAGGTAAGGAAAGATGTGATTTGTGCTCTCAGTAGGCACATTGGTTGATAACAAACCTTGTCAGTGATACACATGCAGGCCCAAAACCAAGTATTTACATTTAATAGGTAGAAAAGGGGAGTGTGCAGCTTGAGAAGGAGTCCTATTATCTCATCACACTAGAAACCTGAAAGTGCCTGTAGGATGGTTTGCAACTTCAGCCAGAGGGAAAGTTTCCAAACATGGAATCACTGGAGGTGCCAGTTTTTGAAACTGAGGCCTGCAACCCACACACAAGCAAATGCACCACAGTGACAGAGGATGCAGCTTCTTTAGAATCAGTGGAGTTGCTCCTGCTTAGAACTATTTGAGTTAGGCTCTTGGTCACTAAATTAAAGATCCTCTCAAAGTTCCAGCGTCCTGGACAAGTTCTAGTTTGAATAGCTACATTCTACCTGACTATATTCTGCAGCTTCACTTGGAGAAGTTATTTTCCATTCCCCTTCTTAACTGTCATCACACTAATAAATCTGATCTATAGCATTGCTAGCACAGAACAGCTGCCGTGCTCCATCCCAGAGGCGGCTGTGTTTTAGTGATGTGAATGAACTCTATACAGTAGGCACAGGACAAAATTCTTCTCTCTCACTGAAGTAGGGATCTCTGCTGCCTGCAATATTCAGGAATTGTTTGACACGGGAACACCATTCTCACAATAAGAGCAAAATTAGCATTTAGTGAGCTGCTTGATACGTAAGAATGGAATATTTTACCCTTGGATTATAAAATGCTGTGGGATCCTTGCGGATGAAAACTGTGATGTACAGTGAAACCTGTGCTAAGGGTCAGCTGGGAAGGCCCACCTTCCCTAAGGCCCAGTAAAATCTCTGTCCTCAGGAGAGTTCTTGTGATGAAGTGGGGGGTTTTCTTGGTTTTTCTGTGTTTTCCAGTGGGTTGCCTGCAAAGGGAGGGGGACTCAGTGTCCCCAGGTGTTACTGGTTTAAAGAGGTGAGGGGAGAGGGAGTTTGTTGTTACAGATGATTGGAGAGGGAACTTGGGACCGCGGCCGATGGCCTGGAGGATGGAGACTCCAGCGATCGGTGACCTGGTGACCCGGAGATGCAACTCAGGAGTCACAGTCGGTTCTGGCCAGTGGGAGGACAATGGGCTGTGAAGAGAGGACCCCGGTGACCTGACCAGTTGGTTCCAGCCAGAGGGGGGCCAGAGGAGGGCTGAGAGGAGAGGAGACCCAGCCTTCCTGTTTACGACCCTGTTTACCTGGAGAGAAGACAGTGGACAGAGGTGGGGCTTGTGGCTAGGGATATCGGAGGCCCAGCTGGGAAATAGGGAGGCTCTGGGCTGGAGAGGGGGAGCAGGCAAAGCCCACCTGGATGCAGGGGGACTGGGATATGCTGTGCTGAGGGAGCCCAGGCCTGAGGCCCTGAGAGTTTCTTGTGCTGTGTTCAACTCTCAATAAACCCTCCTGTTTTATGCTGGCTGAGAGTCGCTCCAGTCTAGAGAACAGGGTTGCATCAACCCCTTTGGAGGTGAGGAGGCCTGGGGGGTCCAGAGCACGTGGACTCCCTGAGGGGGCCCACGGCGAGAGACAGACGTGCTAAGGCTCAGAGAGGTGCGGCTCCAGGAGGTGGAGGGGTCTGACCCAAAGAGAGAGTGGACCCCCGAGAAGGGCTATCTCACTGAAAGGGGCATCCCCCAAGGACCGCACAGGGCCATGAATGGACACGATCAGTGAGTCCGTGACAGTTCCTCTCTATTAATTGCAATGTGTTATACACTGTAGCGACCCAGCAGTCCCTCTGGCAATTAAGAGGTCTGTAACATATGCCCCCATTTCAATACACCTCCTACCTATCGCAGTGGCTCTCTGTGGCTCTCACTCCCCTTTCCAGGCTGGGCAGAGTGTTACACTCCGTCCTCCTTTATCTGGAGGCAGTTCTAGAGGAGCCACTTCCTCTTTTCTTTGAGCACAGCACTTAGTATCTGGTCTCCAGACAACTGCTTAAAAGTGAGCCTTGTCATTGGATACACTTCTCCTTGCCACTTGGTTGCATCTGCAAAAAGATGATTAAGGTCATCTTGTTTCTCTTCCTCATGCGACAAGCCAAACAAGTGTCTGTGTGCATCAATCCTTCTTCTCCCTTGGCCCTAATTGCTTGTTGACTAAAATGCCTGCAGCTGCTATTAGGGGGAATGCAGGACGGGCTTGGGAGAGGGGGTGGACTGAGCATGGGGCTAGGAGTTAGGAACTCCTGAGTTCTGATCCCTTGTTTTGTGGCCATGGCTTCAGAGTTGCCAAGCACCCGTAGCTGCCATGTGACTCGAGTGCCTTAATCGCGTCATGTCAGTTAATGGGGATCACAGGGCAAGAGTGTTGCAAGTGCTCACTAATTCATGTCTGTAATATGAGCAGTATTAGTGTTAGGTAATAAAGCAAGTCCTTACTCACCTCTCCAGCACCCGAGTTCGTGCGGAGTGGGTATGGGCACACAATTTTGTCAGAGACCAGACACCAATGCGTTGATCAACGGGCTCACACTAACCCAAAAGCTTTAGAATAAGTGTGGCCCCTTTATTAGGGGTGAGCATTAATATTTATACACAGAAGTAAACAAAGTGATTAATAAAAGATAATGGTCATGCATAATTAATTAAGATTTTACAGGAAAAGCAAGTTTAACAAGTAAATGCATAGAGATAAAGGCTAATGGCTACTTGATAAAGGGGGTGTCATGAGTAGTTTGCAGGTCAGTGCTTTGTTCGATAAAGGGTTCAGAAAGGATTATGCAGAGACGGCCAGTCTGGGTGTGTTTTGGCTCCAAAGTTCACCAAAAGTTTAGACCCAACATTCCTCCATTTGTAGCTTTGAGATAACTATTAATTAAAAAGCTACACCCTATTTCAAGATCTTAAGGGCCGCTTGGCAATTTTAGCCTGGGCCAATTCGAAGAGAGTAAGGCTTTTAGCTGAAGTGGGAAAAGAATAAACTGACTTACATGAGTTTATGAGGGAGGGGACACACTGAATACAGCAACACAGTATTATAAGGACTACTATGGCCCCAACAACACCCACCAAGAGGTTTTTAACCCACCCAAGTCCGGGCAGCCAATTTCATAAGGCTTCCCACCAATTATAAGGTGGCTGGCCAGAGGAGTAGTTTTTAGCCATTTTCCTTAGGTGTTTGGTACGTTGAAAAGTGTCAGAGTAGGTGTCATTTACAAAAACACAGCATTTTTTATTTATGAGGGCGCAAGTTTTTTCCTGGGCTGCTAACATTATATTTAAAGCCATTTTGTTTTGCAAAGCTAACTGGCGCAGCTGGGACATTTCCCCGGCCTGATTTTTAAATAGGGTTGCAGTTTTATTGGTTAAAGATTTTAATAGTCCCTGTAGACGGATGATAGCACCCTTCAAGCTAGTGTGACCAGCCCACCGCTGCCAGGACAAACCATCACGGAGATTAATATTTCTGTCAGTTTTACGGATGTTACGAACGTGGGGAAAATGAGGGGGAGTGAGGGAGATGCGAGAAGGCGGTGCTAGCCATGCCAAATAACATGACCCTGCCCAATCAGGGGAGAGAAAATAATAAGCCTTGGGCCCGCACACCCAGTATGTTTCATATAATGCGTTTTGGGTATTCCATTTCTCAAAGTAGGAGGTAACCCACCACCCATTGTACCACTGTTCCCCTGGTAACGCAGAGGGGTCGTTGTGTGAACTGCAGAGGCACAATTTGGTAGTGTTGTCTTCAAAGGGCAGTGTAGTACTGCTTGAGCAGTTGTAGAAGGCAATTGTGTATCCTTTAACAATTAGTTGGACACCCTCGAGATCTGAGCAGGGCTTTTTAAAAACTGACTCTGAAAACCTGCCCCTCCATGAAAAAGTTGAAAAGGTTGGATCGGGGTGAGGGATCCACATATGGGATAAGTGGGATGCGCAAGGCTTGAAGCCAAGATTTTTACTAAAGGCGGTGCCATTAAAATATATGTTGCATTTACTTGTTTCCACAAAAGTTGACCCTTTTTTTTTAACAAAACACAGTGATCCTGTTTGATTGGTTACCCTGAGATATTTGTTAATTGGCACTTCTGTTTTGTCCCATGTAAGATTGGGTTGGACTGGATCTTTTATTTTAGTCGGTGGCATCCAAGTTATATTAGCAGTGGTTAGGGGAATGGGTGTGAAGGGGAGTCCCTGTGCTGCATTTACTGGAAATTGAGTACATACCCAGCAATCACTTCTATTTCCTAAAATACGAGTTTTAACCTCGTGGGAATATTTAATAAAAGCATTATCTTTATAAGCAGAAAATAAACTAAAAAAGCATAAAAAAAACCATACAGTTGTTAGAATAACGGGTCCTCTCATTTTTTTCGAGTTAATTTAAGTCTAATGTTTGAGAGAGGTAAGCTGGTCCACTGGTCGAAGGCAGTGTCCTCAGTGGTGACAAGAGCTGCTGGTCCGTCACTGTGGTTCACTACGGCTGGCTTGACGTGGGAGTGGTGGATCCAAGATTTGCGTCCTTTCAGGAACACTGCAGTCTGGGTTGTTAAAAGAACCTGGTGGGGTTCAGTAAACCTTGGCTGGAGGGTGTCGTTACGAACGAACTTTTTGGCCCAGACGAAGTCCCCTGGTTGGAACGGGTGGATTTGTTCCTCCAGCGGCACGGTCTGGGAAAACTGCGAGGCTTTCCAAAGGGTACGGAGGCGAGCCTGTAGGGAGAGAAACTGACACGCGGTCATATGATCCCCTCCCAATAGTGAAACATCAGCACGTGGTAGCGCCCCGCCTTTGAAAGGGGGGTGTCCATAGAGCAGTTCAAAGGGGGATAATTCCAATGCGCGGGTTGGGCGAGTACGAAGGTGAAACAGGACCAAGGGAAGTACCTGAGGCCACTTTAATCCTGTTTCCTGACAGTATTTAGCCAATGTAAACTTAAGTTCCCTATTCATACGCTTAACTTTCCCGCTAGACTGGGGGTGGTAGGGTGTATGAAAGGAGTGTGAAATGCCCAGTCCTTGTTCTAAACGGCCAAGGACATGACCAGTAAAGTGAGGTTCGCGATCTGAGTCGAGCACAAGAGGGATGCCAAAACGGGGTACAATATCTCTAAGGAGAATCTTCGCCACTGTGGCAGCAGTACAATTAGCAGTAGGAAAAGCTTCGACCCAGGAAGTCAGAGGGCAAACCAAAACAAGGAGGTGCTTTTTCCCAAAAGCCGTTGGCATATCTGCAAAGTCAATTTGAAGATGTTGAAATGGAGCAGCAGGCGGAGGTCTTCCACCCTTAATTTTGTTAAGAGGCGGAGCAGGTCCATTACGCTGACATGTGCTGCATGCTTTCACTATTGATAGGCAATAGGGTTGAATGCCTGGAGCATACCAAAAGCGAGCGATAGTGTCCACGAGGGCGTGCGTGCCGTAGTGACCCCCTTTATCATGGTGCCAGCGAACTGCCACGGGGTATGTGGAGCGAGGGAGGCAGGCTCGGCCATCTGGCATAAGCCAGGTCCCTTTGACCAGAGTGGCCCCGAGGCTCTCCCACGATTGTAGTTCAGCAGCAGGTACTGGTACGGGGTGCGGTGGAGTAAAGGAGGAGGTTGCAATAGCCAATGTGGGCATGGCTAAAGGTAAGGTGGCAGCCTTCTTGGCGGAGGCGTCAGCCAGGGCATTCCCACGGGTAACGGGGCTACTATCTTTAGTATGGGCCCGGCAGTGAACTACAGCCAGGACAGAGGGTTTTTGGAGGGCGTCCAAAAGCTTGTGGATGAGGGGGAGGTGCTGAATGGGTTTACCGGCAGCTGTCTGGAAACCTCGAAACTTCCAGAGGTGGATATGACAATGCACAACTCCAAAAGCATATTTGCTATCAGTAAAAATGGTAACGGTCTTACCAGCGGCCAACTGGCAAGCTCGGGCCAGGGCATAGAGTTCAGCGGCTTGGGCTCCCCAGTTGCCTGGCAGTGAGGCGGCCTCTTGAATGTCCCATTCAGAGGTGACAGCATAACCAGTGAAACGCTTGCCATCAACATAGAAGGAGCTTCCGTCCGAGAAGAGGATGCAATCGGGATTGTCCAGTGGCACGTCAAACAGGTTGTCCCTTATCTGTAAGATGCTGGAAACTACTTCCACACAGTCATGCTGATCCTGGAGGACTGGCAGGTCAGGAAGCAAGGTAGCTGGATTAAGGGGTCCACACCTTTTAAAAATTAGGTTAGTGTCTTCTAAGAGTTCGGCCTCTAGCTGTTGCTGACGATGGGCCGAAAAGACTTGGGTTGTGCCCCTACGCAGAAGTGCTGACAAGGCATGAGAGGTCCAAACCGTGGTAAAATGACCCAGGGTTAGGCTCTTTGCCTTTGTGATCAGCAGGGCAGCTGCTGCCAGAGTCCGGGTGCAGGATGGGGTTCCCTGAGCGACAGGGTCGATTTGCTGAGAGTAAAAAGCAAGCGGGAAATGGTGGGGCCCGCTCAGCTGGGTAAGGACACCACTAGCAATTCCGCCCCTCTCATGGACAAAAAGGTGAAAGGGTTTGCTGTAATTGGGGGGGCGGAGAGACATGGAGGAGGCCACACTGTCCTTGAGTAACTGAAAGGCTTTAATAGTGTCCGGGGACCACTGCAAAGGGTCAGGAGCAAGGTTAGCAGTGAGTCGGTGGAGCGGTTTGCTTAACTCCCCGCAGGATGGCAACCAGGGGCGACAGAAGCCAATTAATCCTAAGAAACCTCGAAGTTGTTTCTTGGTGTTCGGTAGAGGGCAGTTTTGAATAGTCTTTATGCGGGCTGGGTCCATCTGTCTTCCCTCTGGGGTTAACAGGAAGCCCAGATATCGGACCTTCTGTGAGACCCACTGAATCTTTTTAGGGTCTACCTTGTGGCCTCTGGTGTGTAGGTATAATAAAAGTGCCTTACCATCGATGCGGAGGGCAGCTTCTTCGCGATTACCTAATAGGATGTCATCTACGTATAGGACCAATGTGGATCCCTGCGGACTGGTGAAACCTTTCAAGTCGTGGCGGAGGCACTGGCTGAAAATCGTGGGGCTGTCTCTGTAGCCTTGAGGAAGTCGTTGCCAGACATAACTTTGTCCCTCCCAGGTGAAACCAAAGAGATACTGAGAGTCTGGGTGCACAGGAATGCTGAAAAAAGCTGATTTTAAGTCAATAACAGTGAACCACTCAGCATCCCAGGGGATTTGGCTGATGATAGTAGCTGGGTCAGGAACTACTGCATGAAGAGGGACCACATACTGATTAACAACTCGTAGATCCTGTACAAAGCGCCAACGAACAGGGTCTCCGTTCTTTTTAGGAGGCTTTTTGACAGGCAGTATAGGGGTGTTACAGGGAGTGCGCTGAAGGCGGACTAGCTTTTGTGCAATGAATCCCTCGATAATGGGGCGGATGCCCTCCCGGGCTTCCAGCGACAGGGGGTATTGAGGGACTGACGGGGGGGTTAAGGAAGGCTTCACCTGAATCCTTACGGGTTCTGCCGAAAGGAGCAGGCCAACATTAGTGTCAGAAATTCCCCAGAGGGTTGAAGGCAAGTCAGTGAGGTCAGGGGAGAGAGAGGGGGGTGTTTTCCAATTACCCTGAGTAGGGGCCGAATCTCCTAACACTGTCATCAATAATCCTACCCCTTCAGGAGTGCAGGTTAAAGTAGCCTTAAGCTTACAGAGTAAATCCCGGCCCATCAAAGGGATTGGACAAGCTGGGGAAAAAAGAAAACGGTGAGGAAAACATTTATCAGCATAAACAACATTCAAAGGCAAAGTGAGTTCCAGAGACTGTGGGTTGCCCTCCACCCCAGTCGCAGTTTTAACCTCAGAGGATAGCCAGGGAGAGGGGGCATGATTTAAAAGAGAGAAAGTAGCCCCAGTATTAATGAGGAAAGAGACAGGCAGTCCCTGGACTGAAAGGGTTAAACGAGGCTCTTTGCTGGGAGGGGAGAAAGTGAGAAAGGAGCCGGCTAAAGACATTAAGGAAATAAGACCATCACATTGTTTGCCTTCGCCCCCGGGGTACCGTCATTGAGGAGGCTGAGTTTGCTGCGGCTGCTGCTGTTTCCCGTAGTTGATCCAGGCCTGGGGAATGGGCTGAGCTGGTGGTGCAGAGGTGTATTCCTTACTTGTGTAAGCATCTGCGGATGCAACCAGACCCTCTGGGCGTCCCCAGGGGCATTCACGTTTAAAGTGACCAGGCTGTCCACACTGAAAACAATTTCCTGATGGCTGGGGTCGCCAGGACCCTTTTCCCCGGGCACCCTGGAATCCCCTGCCACGGCCACGGCCTTTGCCTCGAACACCGCCGTGAAAAGCTAAAGCCATCAGCTTATATTCTTCCTTTTTTTCTTTCTTTTTACTACTTTCCCTTTCTTTCTCCCAGGCAAAATCAGCTACGTCCAACACTGAAGTGACTGACTCACCCCCCAACCAGGGCGAAACTTTAAGAAGTAATCCCTTACAGGGGGCACCGACTGATTCACAAAAAATGAAATAAGAGTAGGGTGGTCTGCTTCTCTCTCAGGATCCATCTGAGTGAACATTCGGGCCCCCTCCAATAGCCTCGACCAGAACTTTCTGGGCGGCTCATCAGATTCCTGCCGAATCTGCATGAACTTAGCCTGATTAGGCGAGCGGCGAGCCATTTCCTTGAGTCTCTCTAACAATCGCTTTCTATCTGCTCGCAGCTGAGTCAGCCTTGGCTGAGTCCAGTCTAGGGGATTCCAGCCAGCGGCCAGATCCCGCCTATCCATCCAAGTAAGATTAACTGCATTGCTATCTCCCCATGTCCTTTCTGCCATCCACAATCTACTACGTTCCTCTCCGGTCAAAACTCTACTTAACAACTGATTCACATCCGTATAAGTAGGATTATAACTTAAAAACAATCTTTCTAGAAGTTCTATGATCTTTCGGGGATTTTCCCCAAAAGACCCTGACAACTGTCCCCACTTTTTCAAGTCCCATTTTAGCCATCCTTTATATTTCACAATACTAGCATGTTGCAACCGTCCATCATTGCCCATATAAGGTTGATCGTGCACCTGTAAAGGCATCTCTCTAACTATACTTTCCTCGGGGGGGGGCATGCACCCTGCCGTACCTGCTTGGACATAAGCCTAGTAACTACTCCTCCCGAGGTTTGCCCCTCTATTTCCTCCTCATCCTTCTGCAGAAATTCCAATCTGGTATCCTGCAGATTCCCCTCTGCTACAAGGAGAGTGTCCCCCTGCGGAGGAATAGGGGCAGGTGCAGAGGGGACCAGCTGACGAGTCAAAACACGCCGTGGTCTACACCCTTCATCGAAATAACCTGGAGGGGGTTTACTCTCGGGAGAGTACCTGACTGCCATAATTTTTAAAGATTTCCACAGCTCTGCTGCTGTGTCCCAACAAAACCAGTAACATAACTGTCCCGGATGGTCTTTTTCGATCTGGCTCTTTACTCCTCTTAAGGCAGCCTGTTCGAAAGAGCCATACGAAGGCCACCTTATCTCCGGGTCGGCCAATACCGCGGTATACCCAGTCCAATTCCTTACACATAGTGTGTACAATTTCTTCCTAGACATTCCTGTCTGTACTGGGAGTTTCCCTTCATTCCATAACTTATTTACAATCCCCAACGGACTCTCAAGAGGCACGCTAGTCCCTTGACCCATGGTGTCTGACAGGAGCCCTCCAACTGGCGTTTACCCTGCTGTCCAATACACGACCCCTCAATATTGAATTGGCTGGGAGAAATCTCCTGTGGCGCCTTGCCAATTCATATATGAGTGGTCTGACCACTGGACAGAGGTACCGCACCAGAAGGTATCCCGGACGAGCCCCCAAATTGTTAGGTAATAAAGCAAGTCCTTACTCACCTCTCCAGCACCCGAGTTCGTGCGGAGTGGGTATGGGCACACAATTTTGTCAGAGACCAGACACCAATGCGTTGATCAACGGGCTCACACTAACCCAAAAGCTTTAGAATAAGTGTGGCCCCTTTATTAGGGGTGAGCATTAATATTTATACACAGAAGTAAACAAAGTGATTAATAAAAGATAATGGTCATGCATAATCAATTAAGATTTTACAGGAAAAGCAAGTTTAACAAGTAAATGCATAGAGATAAAGGCTAATGGCTACTTGATAAAGGGGGTGTCATGAGTAGTTTGCAGGTCAGTGCTTTGTTCGATAAAGGGTTCAGAAAGGATTATGCAGAGACGGCCAGTCTGGGTGTGTTTTGGCTCCAAAGTTCACCAAAAGTTTAGACCCAACATTAGTAGGAAAACCTGACTGTGCCTGGTTGGGATTCCTAGCATGTAGGATGGCAAAGAAGAGCTTGCCCATGGGAGCAATGCAGTGGCTAGTCTAACCGTTCCCTTTCCACCCACACTTTGCAGTGTTTCCATTGACTGTGCTGAAGACCATGCATCATGGTGCACTGTAAAGCCAAAATCTCTCTCTGTGTTCCTGCGGTAGAGTATTATAAATATTGGCCAAGGTCCAGAGGGCCGTACTCACTTGTGGACAGCTTGCCTTACATCTGTGTAGTCATATTAGTTCAAATGGTAGTAATTACTACCAAAGAAGCATTTTACACCAACTTTGCACAGGACTGAATGATGGTGTGAGGTACGAAGCTGTGGAGAATCAGGCCCTGAATAAGGATGGTTTGTCCCACGAGTGTAATCGGCAGGAGAATCAGGCCCAGCAAGTGCAAATAGCTGCTTCAGCTTCTGCCTTAGCAGTCAAAGGAAACCCCACACTGTAAAGTGATCGCTTGCATAGGGCGGGAGAGTTTTTCCATGGGGAATTATTGGGCTTCTCTTTCATCTTTCCTGTCACCTCAGGCTAGAGACCTTGGTTTATGCCACTGAACAGAAAAACTCTTCCCTCAGCCATTCACTCAAAGGGATGCTGCAGAACCTAACTCCAATTAATTTTTGGTGGGTCTGCATTTCCACATAGTTTCAGACTGCCTGCCAGGTCTGGAAGTGCTGCAAGAACACGAGCACTTCCTTGCTTGTGCTATTTCCAACCCAGACTGGCAGTTTCTGAAATCTCTGCCTGACATCATAATCCCAGTCCAACTTTACAGCCTGGGGAGATTCAGATAAATTTCATAAAATCAGCTGAGTGTTTGGGTGCAAGAGGAACCCAACCTCCCACACGTTTGACGTTTCCCCACTACTAATGATGTTTCCACACCCTCTTTACCTTTCTCATATCCTGGGACTGACATGGCTACAACTACACTGTATGCCTACTTTTAAAAAAGCATCTGGATCGGACAGCAGTGGTTCCAAACAATGTAACTTCCAAGTGACACTGCAGTGTTCTGGGATATTACCCTTTTCTACAGTAGAGCATCTTTGTGAGCTGCAATCTGGTCCAAATCCAGTCCTGGCAGAAATGGGTGCAATTTCTGTTGATCTCAGTGGGAGATGCATCCACTTGCTCTTGATCTTAGCAAGATCTCATGTGTTTACCCAAGCTAGGCTAGTCTGGCTCCTTTTAGCTTCTTCAACAGGTGTGGTTGTGAAACTATTTCCCCCTCATCCAAAGGGACTGTCTCATCGTCTCCCTTGTTCGCATTGTAGAATCTCCTTCTAACATTATAACTGCTTTAACCTCACGACCTGTGGTGTGAGGTCAGCCAGACATTAATCTCTCAGTCTTCCAGAGCACTGTGAACAAAGGATGGCAGAAGCACCACTCACAGTTATTCACAAGCCTGTCAAGACGAGATGTAGCCATGTGATCAGCTGCCTGGCTTGTCTCCCAGGCTGCACTTTCAGCAGTGGCTCATAAACTTGTGTGCTGGATCACTAGCAAAACCACTAGGAGGTACAGAAAGCAGCATAAGCATATTTCAGCTTCACTTGGCAGGTTTGCATTAACACACTTCCTTGTCTAATCTGGTAGGGCAACAGCATCACAGAGCACACAGGTCCAGTAAGCGCTAGCCCAGACAACACAATGCTGTGATCTCCAAGTCAGAGATAAGTTAATATGCTTTGGAGCCTATTGAGTGACTACAGCTAGACATCTATGCTGAATTTTCATTAGGGATCCACAGGTCTCACTGCAGTCAGCACCTCTGAAAAACCAGGCCACTTATTTTTGTGCACCCAGGTTTAAAAATGTTGGCTGAAGCTTTTAAAGAAAGGAAAGCGCAGAAATGGGGGAAGGAAGGACAACGCTGAGCTGGTTATTTTGATAAGGAACTAAATCTCTTTTGGAGTAGTCCAGCTGCAGATAGCAGCAGAATTGGGGCTTCCAGGGGTCTTTCACTTCTTCAGGCAAAAATCCTTCACCTGTAGAAGGGGATTGCCCACTTTAGTTCCCCAATGGGGCAGTGTCCGAGGACCACCACTCCCCCCTCTCAAATACCTGAACGTTAGAGACATCCACCTCAATTTTGGTTTGAAATCTCTGTGTTGGCAGCAAACAGAGAGAGGGTGTGAGAGAGAGAGAGAGAGACCGTTTCTCTTTACTTTGGTTGCTTTACCTGATCATCTTTCAAGAAACCATTTCAAATTGGAGGTGTTTGAGAGATTAGAGGTGAAGTGTGTACAAAAGCTGATATGATCATTAGAGGTTAAAGAACCTCAATGACCAGCTGGGTC
Source organism: Gopherus evgoodei (assembly GCF_007399415.2). Classification (NCBI taxonomy): domain Eukaryota; kingdom Metazoa; phylum Chordata; order Testudines; family Testudinidae; genus Gopherus; species Gopherus evgoodei. The sequence goes on from NC_044324.1 coordinate 172,555,408, forward strand.
CAGTATAGCTTACAGCATATTCCCTTTTGTTATTTAATTGCACATAACACTTATTCATTAATTTTCAGGGGAGCTAGCAAGGAATCAGAAAGCGTGATTAGCACTGAACCAGGGATTACTCACATGTGAGCATTATTCTTTAATTTTACTACCCTAGTGCACCTCAGACCAAGAGTAGTTTGTTGTAGCACCACACATGTTCCTGCAAGAGGGCAGTGGTAACTGTTACTTCAGCCACGCCTAGCTGGTCCTGCTTTAATATTGTTGGTTTTAGGCTGCCAGTGAAGGCCCAGAAGGACATTATGCTATTCATTAGGTGACCCCTTCCCACTGTGAGAACCTTGCTCAGTAAGAAGTGAAGTGACAGTAGAAATGGAGATTAGAAAAATATATGTGATTTCAGAAGGAATTAGCATGAAGTAAATTAAACAGGGAAAAGGAGAGGAAAACAAGAGAAAATGATAAAGAACCAATTATCTCTTTAATCTGTAAACACCATTAGTCAAAATACTTTGAGATGACCCTAATAATAGTGAGGCTGTGGTCAATCCCAATAGTAATAAAGTGTTCCCACCTTCTTCGATCTTAATTTCAGTTTAACAGGTTTTCTACTGTAGAATGCTTTTGTATATCCCCCTCCAAACCATGTGCACCCCAAACTTTGCAACCGTTGGTGAGTGCATGAGAACCTGAAAGAAGAGCTGACTAGGCAAGTTCTATTGTCCACGCTGGGAGATGTGCAAAAGGTAAGTAAATAAACTGTATAGGTGGAACAGAATAGGAAATTCACAATTCATACCACTCTGTGGTATTATTGCTAACTTGGATAATAAGAGACTTTGATTATTAATTAGATGAGCCAAATTGGAGGTCTTTGAATAAAAAAAAAGAAAGGGTTATCTTGTGCCTTAGGCAATGGATTGGAGTCAGAAGATTGTGGTTCAATTTCCTGCTCTATCACTAACTTTCTGTGTGCCCTTGGGCAAGGCACTTACTCTCTGTGTGTCCCTGTTTCCCCATCTGATTAAAAAAGGGGAGAATATCCTTCATTCAATCTTTTGGTGCCTCAGTTCCCTATCTAGAAAGTGGAGTTAATAATATCTCCTTTCTCCTACCTTTTATCTGTTTTTTTCCCATTGAGACTATAGACTTCTTGAGGCCTTTTATGTGTATGCATGATGGGGTGGAGTATCTATTGGGTGTCTGGGAAGTGGGTGGGCAAAGCCCGCCCACTGCTAAAGGATCCTCCCCCAGCCTAACGGGAGGAACCACAGGGCCACAAAACCCACTGAGTTCGGGGGACAACTAATAAAAGAACAGGGACAGGAGTGAGGTCAAAGGGTCAGAAGGAGGGAACCTGACGGGGACACCGAGCAGAGAACCCCGGACAGCACCAACTGCTCCTTGAAGGCGTCAAGGGAGGCGGTGGACGCCGCCCAGAGGAACTCCGCCCGGATTCGTGATCGGACCATGGAGCGGAAGCAAGCCCCACAGTCACCGGAGTCTCCATCGGCCAACCTCCCTTCCCTGGTCGCGTGGATGGCCTTTTTTGCCAGGGCGAGGAGGAGGTTGACCAGGAGGTCCTGGGACCTCGTGGGGCCACGGATAGGGAGTGCGTACAGAAGGAGGTGAGGGGAAAAGTGCAACCAGAAACGTAAGAGGATGGCAATGAGGAGCCAGTGTAGGGGCTGCAACCTGGCGCACTCTAAGTAAACGTGCGCCAGGGTCTCCCTCAAGCCGCAGAAGGGGCAGGTGTCCGGGACAGGGGTAAACCGTGCCAAGTACATGCCCGTGCTCACGGCCCCATGGAGAAGCTGCCAACTGATATCCCCAGTGGGCCTTGGGACCAGGGTGGAGTAGAGGCTGGCCCACCGGGGCTCCTCACCTTCCAGAGGTGGCAGGAGGTCCCGCCACTTCGTATCGGGGCGGGACATGAGGGTGAGGAAGTGAAGGGTGTGGAGCATGAGCGTGTAGAGCTATTTCCTTGGCGTGGTTTGGAAACGGACCGGCTGCAGGTCGTGCAGCCGGCTTGCGGAGAAGGGGCGGGGGGCCGGTCGGGCCTACGGGGCAGAGGCCCGATGAAAAGGTCCGAAGGGCTTGGGGTGGGGGGTGGGCGGGGCGTGCCCTCCCGCAGGACCCGGTCGAGGTAGGCCTGAGCAGCGGGCGGCAAAGCAGCCTCCACCTCCTGGAGTACGCGCCGGGGAGTGCAAGGTCTGAAGAGGCCCATGCGGTGAGCGAGCGTCAGGGGATCCAGCCAGCCACCCCGGTCGTAGTCCAGGAGGTCTCCGACCCTGGTGGCTCCTGCCAGGACCAACATCTGGCGCACCGCGGGGGACTCCGCCACCTGCACACGAAGCTGGGGATTGTGTAGCAGGGGCTCCATGAGGAGGTCGGCCCCCTCGGTGGCCGCCACGGACCTGGTCACAGAGAACAGCTTCCAGGTCCGGAGGAGGTCCTGGTAGAAGACCGGCAGCCCGGAGAGGTCTCGCGGAAGACCCCTCGGTTCGAGATAAAGGAGCTGTCGGTTGTATTGGAGCCCTCGGAAGCGGCGCAGGAAGGCGTGTGCCAGGGCTCTCCACGCCGGACTACCCGCACCATAAAGGAGCCTCTGCAGTGCCTGGAGGTGGAAGACGTGGACCTGAGTGCGCAGGCACTTCAGGCCCTGCCCTCCCTCCTCCAGGGGTAGGTGGAGTACCCCTGCAGGGACCCAGTGCAGTCCTGGCCAAAAGAACTCCAGAACCACCTTCCGGAGGTCGGCCAGGAAGCCCGGGGCCGGGACCAGGGTGTTGAGCCGGTACCAGAGCATGGACAGGACCAGTTGGTTGAGCACCAGTGCCCTCCCTCGAGGGGAAAGGCACCGGAGGAGTCCTGTCCATTTCCGGAGCTGCTCCGCCACCCTGCCCTGCAAACCTTGCCAGTTCTCCGGCGGAGACGGATGTGTGGCGGAAAGGTAAATGCCGAGATAGAGCAGCGGACCCGCGCTCCACCGGATGGCCTGAAGCGCGGGTGGGAGGGAGCCTGCCTGCCACCAATCCCCGACCACCAGGCCAGAGCTCTTGACCCAGTTGACCTGGGCGGAGGAGGCCGCCAAGTACACAGCCTGGCAAGCCTCCACCCGCGCCAAGTCGCCCGGGTCCTGGACCACGAGGAGCACATTGTCGGAGTATGCCGACAGGACCAGCCCCAGCTCCGGCTCCCGAAGCACCAACCCCATCAACCTCCTTCGGAGGAGACAGAGGAAGGGCTTGATGGCCAGAGCGTACAGCTGGCCCGAGAGGGGTCACCCCTGCCGCACCCTCCGCCCAAAGCTGACCGGCTCGGTCAGGGTCAAGTTGAGCCTGACCAGACACTCTGCGGAAGCGTACAGCACCTGGAGAAAACCCACAAACTGGGACCCGAAGCCCAACACTCGCAGAGTGCCCAGGAGATACCCGTGGTCCACCCTGTCGAACGCCTTCTGATCCAGGGACAGGAGGGTGATGGGGTGGAGTAGGCCCAGAGGCCCCCTGCTGAAGGCTTCAGGGTCTTGCCACACTCATCCCAAGAAAGCAGCAGTGGAGCTAAATCCTCCAAGCAGCCTATAGAGATTGCACAGGAAGCAGCCAATCAGAGGGAGGCAGCAGGGGGCTAGCCAATCAGAGTTGTTGCAGGCTAGTATAAAAGGATCTGCATTGCCAACCCCAGTCAGTTCTTTGCTGGAGTTAGAGGAGTATTACTGGTGCTCCTGGCTGGCCAAAGGAAACTGCAGCACCATGGACAGCTCAGTACTGACAGGGAGTGAGAAAGAGCTTCTTGCTGGTTGGCTGGACCTGAACGTAGAGGATCCCTGAGGTAGGAGTGAAGCTTTGGTGATGGCTGGAGAAGTGGCCTAGAGAACTGAAAGCAGTTTTGTTAAAGGGATATGGGGTGTTTGTGGCAGATATTCTTAGGGTCCCTGGGCTGGGGCCTGGAGTAATGGGTGGGCCTGGAGAAGTGTCCTACAATTGGACAGCAATAAGCCCTCCAGCAGGGGACCTGAACTACTTAGTGGCCCAGCTGGGCATAGGGCAAAACCACTGCCTCCAGGGAAGAAGTCCTGGGTTACAGCCTGCTACCAAGGCAGGGACTGTTTAAAGACTGCAGCCACACCAGACCAGAAGGGGTGCTTGGGAGAGGTGGGTGACATGCTGTTACAGTATATACAGTGGCTAGCACTGGGGCTACAATCTTGGTTGCAATCTGGAGGTGCTACTGTAATATAAATAATAGTAAGTCTGACTCAGTGAGGACTTGTACTTTTGATTGTGGGTGTCTTTTTTGTTTTAACTTGACAGTATCCCTGTAATGTCAAAGATAGAGAATGTGTGAGATGCTGGAGGACTGAGCATGGTCCATGATTTCAGGTGGAAGGAGGCTAAAAGGCTGCTGGGAGTGGGAAGGAGGGTGTCTATATGCCACTTGCCATGATTTGGTTCTGTTGGGCCTTCAGGCTTCTTGGGAAGTAGGGGGGATATGGTGGGGTCCTGTTCATAAACACTATTAGCATGACCTTGATTTGAAAGGTCTGTTTCTTCTTTAGTGTTTGATATCCAATAAGGACTTACTTACAAGCATTTGATCAGGTAACAAGTATGTTTTCAAGCCATAATCCCATGAAATTTATTAGTCACATGACTATGGCTTGAAAACATATTTTTATCTGTGCTTCCTGACTGAAAGATCACACGTTGTCATACAAATGTCTGGCTTAGCACTGAAAAAAATGCTGTCAATTGGGATCCATTTAAACATGCTTTGTCAAGTACTCTTCATTCAGTTATCTGATTTCCTTCAAATGTCACTGATTACCCAGCCTGAGGCTATTTTATGAAGCCTAAAAAAAGAGGTTCCATACCCAAATTTAGAATCAGTAAGTGAGGTATAAGGAATGGATGGACATAGAAGACTGGAACAAAACGGGTGCCTCCTTTAGAATAATTTGGGTAGTGAGAGTCCTAATGAACCTTGAGTAGAGCCCTTTGGAGTCTCTCTGTATTAGGCTGGGAATGTGTTGCATATTTTGCTGCAGCTTTTGATAAGCTAAAGTGATCAAGTGTATGTAGGGAATTGAGAACTGCAACTGGAGTGCTTCCTGGAGAAGGCTGGGGATAAAGGTCATCTAGAGACACTATAAAACCAATCTGAAACCACCAGGAGACCTTTAAATAATACAGATGCCAGACAAAATTGTGCTGTAGCTTGCCTTTAACCTATACTCCCTAAACATTTACTTCTAATTACTTTTCTTAACTGCATTACAGTGTACTTCCTAATTACAGCAGGGAAACACTTGAGTTGTAATGGCTCTTTTTTTTAAATCATTTTTCTCTTAGCTCTCTACCAGCTAACTCTCCTGGCCTCTAACTTTATGTAAGTGGTACAAGCTGTTTGGCAAATCCTTCAACCGATGGAAAGCTAAAACTGCAAGGGCCAGATTAGGAGACCCTTGTTCACACTAAGGATCACTTTACCCCTTGAGTAGTGCCACTGAAATCAATGGGACAACTTGCAGATGCCACTCAGTATGAGTAAGAGTCTTGTTAAGAGCTCATGTAAAGAGGAAGCCATTTATAGTGCACAAGTTTTATTGGTCCTGCAAAACTCAGCAACTGTGCCACATTATTAGTTTCATAAGCGCGGGAAGTAGAGGTGCAGGGGGTGCTTCAGCACCCCCAGGTTTTGTGCCCAGTGTCCCGGTTGCTGGCCCCAGCTTCCACCAAGCTGCCAGCCCTGCATGTGGGGTCCTGCCTGGCCTTTGGCCCCATACTCCATTGCTCCACTGCCAGCCCCAGGGGTCCTGCCCAGCTGCTAGCCAGGCATGCAAGGTCCTGGTTGCTGGCTCTGCACCTGCCCCTATCTGTGGCCCCAGCCTTTGCTACCTTACCCTGTCTGCATTCTCCCCCCCCACCTCCACAGCCCTAATCCTGGCCCCAGCTCTAGGGTATGGTGAGGGTCATGGACTGGGGTAAAGGTGGGATGCAGCTCAGCAACCCCTCTCCAAAACCTGTTCCAGCACCACTGGTTTGTTTGCCATCTATTGGCATCTTATCTATGAACTAACCTACTATTTCTGTACAGATAGAGCAGTCTGGTAACAAGCAGTACAGTCTGGCTCCAAAGAAGTCATTTCACACAATGATTCAAACAAAGCCAACCCCCTTCCCAAACACTGCATGATTCATTTATAAGTTGCAAATGGTATATAAACAATATAGGCAAGTATAAAACAAACATAAACATAAGGACTGACAAGTATTAAAAAGGCAAACCAGTTAAAAGTCCTATTGTTAAAGGACCCATTTCCTTCCTGCCAGCCCCAACCCTGCAAATATTTAGGCATGTGAATAGTGCCATTGAGTTCACTGGGACTACTCGTGTGTATAAAATTAAACACATGGAGTATGTCTACATGGTGGGGGATGGAAGGGGGAACGCTGCAGCAGCAGCAAGTCTCAGCACCCTGTCTACAGACTAGTGCAAGCTTAGCTGTGTAGAGCCCAGTGCTGGTACTTGCTCCTGTGGGGGGGGGGGGGGTTTAATACCATGTAGACATACCCATGTTGTGAAATCCTGGCCCTTGCTTCAGCAGCAAGTGCTTTGTGCATTAAATCAGTGCTGGTGTGCCTGAGTTCACAACACTGCTGGGAGATAGTTAACTTAAACACGCAAAAAAAACAAACATATTTAAAATTGAAACTGAACCAAAATCTTCCCCCCACCCCCTCGTTTTCATTTTTACAAAAACCTAACTTCAGCTTACGCTCCCTTGCTAGACTTTCTTAAAGCAATGCACCAGGTTCTGGCCATCCCAGAAATTGAATGAAATTGAAAGGTGATAAAGTGAAAATTGATACAAGGGGAAAAAATTTCACCAATGCATAATTAGACTGTGGAACTCATACCCCAACTTGTTGTTGAGCCCAAGAATTTAGCAAGATGGACATTTATAAGGATAACAAGAAATATTCAGTGACTTCTAACAAATATTAAATTTCATGATTCAGGTCTTAAACCAATCACTAAATAATAGGGATTAGGATGAGGGGCAGATTATCCCATATCAGCCTGGTGCAAAGGTTCTTGCACTTTCCTTTGAGGTATCAGGTGCTGGTCACTATCTGAGGCAGGATAGTGGACTGGATGGACTACTGGTCTGACACAATATGGCAATGCTTGTGTGTGGTCTTAAGTTTATCTGTTTATTATAATGTATTTGTATTACTGTAGCAACAAGGAGCCCTTGTCATGGACCAGGACCCTACTGTGCTAGGCTAGTTATATGATTTAGCACTTCTAATTTTTGATGGAGCCTGCTGTCTGCAGAGGGCAGCTGCCATCTTGTAGAACAGTGGTCACCAACTGGTCGATTGTGATCTCTGGTGTAGTAGGGCTGCCGCTAAGGCAGGCTCCCTGCCTGTCCCAGCCCCACACCACTCCTGGAAGTGTCCAGGATGCCCCTGTGGCCCTGGGATTGAGCAGGGGTCTCTTTGCACTGCTCCTGCCTGCAAGCACTGCCCCTGCAGCTCCCATTGTCCAAGAACAGGGAACTGTGGTCAATGGGAGCTCTGAGGGTGGTGCTTGCAGAGATGGGCAGCGCATGGAGCCACATGCCCCCTCCTCAGGGGCTGCAGGGGAGTGTTGCTCCCTTTTGGGAGTGGCATGGGGCCAGGGCAGGCAGGGAGCCTGCCTTAGCCTCGCTGCACCACTGACTGGGAGCTGGCTGAGGAGATAAGGGCTGCCTGATGGGAGCCTGCACCCCCCACCCCCATCCAGAGTCAGCACCTCATAACCCCTCCTGCACTGCAACATTCTGCCCCAGCCCAGAGCTCCCTCTTGCACCCAAATTCCCTCCCAGAGCTTGCACCCCTCACCTCCTCCTGCACTCCAATACCCTGTCCCAGGATCAGTCTAGAGCCGCCTCCCACACTGTGAACCCCTCAGTCCCAGCCCAGAGCCTGCACCTCCTTCCCAACCCCCTCCCCCAGCCCAGAGAAAGTGACAGTGGTGGAGAGTAAGTGATGGGGGTAGGGGAGAGGATGGAGGGGGTGGCTTTGGGGAAGGGGGGGATAGATCCTGGGTTGCTCTTGGATTCAAAAAGTTATCTTGGGCATAAAAAGATTGTAGAGCCTGGCACAGATACTAAATTTATATCCACAGATGCGATATCCATAGATATAAAGCAGGTATCCATGGAGCTGCAGGACTCTACCAGGAACTGCAGCAGCGAAAGCAGCAGCACGTCAGGCCACTGCTTGCAGGAGCCAATGCTCAGCCTGGGCAAGTCCTCCATAGTGGCTGTACTGCCTCCCAGCCCTGCCCATTGGGGCAGGCACCAGACTCACCATCAGCTGTCCCATGTCGTGTTAGTGTGTGCAAGTGGCTTGCATGCTCCCAGACAGGAGATGCTGACTAGGCTGGGCACTGGCTACTGCAAATCCACTCGATATCTGTGGCTATCTGTATCTGTGGACACAAATTTTGTATACGCGCAGGGCTCTACTTGTTGGGCAGAGAGCATGCAGCATGTTACAGAAGAGAGATGTACTGTGTTCTCTCATGGAGACTTTACTTGTCTTCCTCCTTCTTTTTGCTGCTTTACCTTCATCTAAAACAAAAGCCATTCAAAGGAGAAAGTACATAGGTTTGCTCTTTGTTTCTGGATGTGCATAGCAGTGGAGATTGTTAAAGGCATTCACAAAGCACAATTCAGGGCTATTACTGCACTGGCTGAAATATGCTTGATCAGTAGCAATCACTACAAAACAGGAAAATCGCCCACAACTTACAATGCGGTGGACCACAGACACTAAGATATACCTCTACCCTGATCAGGACTGGCTCCAGGCACCAGCCCGGCAAGGAGCTGTTTGGGGCAGCCAAGGAGAAGGGGCGGCACGTCCGGCTCTTCTGCGGCAACTCGGTGGTGGGTCCCTCAGTCCCTCTCAGCATGAAGGACCTGCTGCAGAATTGTCACTGAAGACTGAAGCAGCGGCAGTAGAGTTCCCACAGATCGCCATCACTGCTTTTTTTTCTTTTGCTGCTTTGGGCAGCAAAAACCCTGGAGCCAGCCCTGACCCCGATGTAATGCTGTCCTCGGGAGCCAGAAAAATCTTACTGCATTATAGGTGAAACCACATTATATTGAACTTGCTTTGATCTCCTGGCATGCGCCTTCCCCCAGAGCACTGCTTTACCGCATTATATCTGAATTTGTGTTATACCAGGTCATGTTATGTTGGGGTAGAGGTGTATATTAAACAGTGCTTCACGCAACCCCAGCCTCTTCCAATTGTGACAACACTCCATGAGTTTCCGACCTCTTCCTCAGATATGCCCTCAAAGAGCTCAGCACACACAATCTCTTTATGTAAGCTTCAGGTCCCCTGATGACGACTATAGTTCCCAGATCATTCTAACAATCCCTTCCCTAGAGTGCACCTGTCTTTAGTGTTCTTAGCTAAAGTCTCTTATAAGCAGGTGCATCACTATCTAAAGTGACATGAACAAAAGCCCTTTGGAATTTTTAAATATAGATCCCAATAGAGTTCAGTCCGGAATGGGAAAGTGGCTGGGCACCCAAAGGGACAAAGCCCTTTTGCTTTAACCATGTGTTAATTAGAGGTGGTGGTGCAGGTTTTGGTCCTAGGCTTCCCTTTCATCCTCCCCCTTAATGATAGTCTTATCACAGCAAGGCCTGGCTTCAATGTGAGTGCTTATTTGCATCATCCATTTCAGTGACTAGTGTGTTTTAGATGAGTTTGCTTTCAAATTGAATGTGATGTGCCCCAGGTGCTACAGCCGGGGTACTGCACAAGCAATAAAAAATCGGAATTGCCTTCTGTACAGGATGATTATAACTTGTGTGAAATGGAAGCAGGCTTCATCTGAGCCCCCTGAAACCACTTATTGTTTGCCCTGTATGTCTCCTTCTGTATGATGGTGATGAGAATGCATTAGATCCTGTTATACCATTCTAACAGCATGAATGGGAAACAGGAAGGATTGTTGTATAGCTGGGAATTGGATTTAGATTTGTATGGCTGTGGGTTCAATTCCCAGCTGTGTCAAACTCCCTGTGCGTCCTTTGGCATAGACTTTCAGGCCAGAAGGGACCATCATGATCATCTGGTCTGACCTCCTGCACAGCGCAGGCCACATAACCTCTGGCTGCGTTACTGAAGTCTGCAAATCTTGATTTAAAGATTTAATGTTAGAGACTCTACCATTTACTCTAGCTCAAACCAGCAAGTGACCCATGCCCCAGGCTGTTGAGGAGGGCACAACCTCCCCAGGGTCTCTCTGCCAATCTGCCCTGGGGATAAATTCCTTCCTGACCCCAAATATGGCAATCAGTTAGACCCTGCAAATGTAGGCAAGACACCTGGGAAAGAATTCTGTGTAGTAACTGAGAGCCCTCCCCATCCAGTGTCCCATCTCCAGCTGCCAGAGATATTTGCTAATAGCAGTCACAGATGGTCCATGTGCCACTCTTGGCAATCTTATCATACCACCCCTTCCATAAACTTAACAAGTTAGGTTTCTTGTCACCACACTGCTCCCCTTGGAAGGCTGTTCCAGAACTTCACTCCATTCCCTATATGTGAAATGGGGATAATAATACTCCCTTTCTTCCCAGCTTTTGTCTTGTCTATTTAAATTGTAGGCAGGAAGGGTCTTTTATGATGTATTTCTACAGTGTCTAGTCCAATGGGGCCCTGAGTGTTTGAGGCACCTCTAAGTGCTACTGTAATACAAATAAAAAGCAAAGACTGATTCTTTCCATCTGAGGGGGTGAAAGAGCCTCCCAAACATCGCTGGAGAAAATGAAGTTCTGCTCTTAAAGTGAATCTTGTAACAACGGGGTGGTGGGGTCCCACATTTGTTGCTTCTCAGTGATATCCATATGAAATGTGCTCAGTTTGCAAGTAACAGGATGTGTTAACTTTATCACTACCAGTGCTGCAAACACATCCTGGTGTCTGAGAGCAAGGCTGGGTTTTTCTCCAACATTAATAAAGGATCCACCAGGCCTTGAGTTACACCTGTGCAACCCCATTGTCTTCACGTTTATACCCTGTGATGGGGTAGTGTGCCACTGATGGCAATAGTGCCTAGTGGTGAACCCATCCTATCACCTGGCTTGGACTCTTCTGAACCCTTAAAGGGCCAGTAGAAATATATAGAAACCTAAGGATCCTGGGAACTGGGGAAAAAATCTGGAGACTGTACCCTTTTAAGTCCTGAAACCTTAGAGGAGGCAGGGTGAGGCTCCTCTCTCATCCAACCCAGTGGGAAAGAGTTTGGAGAAGGGAAGCAGCATAAAGCTGCCTTCCTCCTCCTTCATAGCACACAGACACTGCCAGGAGAAGACTGGCCTGCTGAACCCTCCAGATTGGAAAGCTAATTGGGAATGGGGGTCAGTGGAAGGAAGCTGGTAAAAGCCTTGTGGGTGACTCCTCTAAGGCAAGAGGCCAGAGATATGAACCCCAGCTCCAGAGAGAGGGCTGAAGGGGAACTCCTGTTAGGAGGGTAATATTGGTTACTCTAAGGCAGACTGACTGTCAGGTGTAACTCCAGTGCCAGAGAGAGGGACTGTTCTAAGGCAAGGGGCAGAGAAAATGGTAGCTGTACAATCCCACTGCTGCAGGGAAGAGCCAAGGTCGGCTTTTAGGAAACACCTCTGTAGCTGTCCCCAGGAGATGCTGTGAGGAACCACCAAAGTCAAGGTGGCTGAGGAAATCAGAGCCTGCACATCTTGTGGTGATACCAGTGAGCGAGATAAAGGTAGGAGCAGCCCAGAGAAAATGCTGAGGCATTGACAGAACAGGCCTTAGCCATGTAAACAGGGTCTCCTGGGTTTGAAGCCAGAGGACAAGGTGAGTCTTCCTCTGCCTCTTCCCCAGACCGGGAGGGGAAGCATGAATGTCAAGAATAAAAGAAGCAAAGAATGACAAGTGTCAGACTGAGAGCCAGGGCTGAAGGTTATTAGATTTTGAGTTTATTTTCTGGACCTCTGTTAATCTCTGGCAGGGGCATGGACTGAGTGGTGACTTGATGGGAAGACTAGACCATGTACAACACTGGACCCCAGAATGACTACACGGGGGCTTGCATAGGCACCAACTTGGTGGGTGCTCTGGGGCTGAAGCACCCATGGGGGAAAAATTAGTGGGTGCTCTGCACCCACTGCAGCCAAGCTTCCCTGACCCTCTGCCCCATCTCCTCCTCCCCCGCCCCCAGAGAGCTGCATTCCTGCTCCTCCACCTACCTCCCAGCATTGCCCAGCTGCTGCCAAATGACTGTTTGGCAGCCTTAGCACACTCCAAGAGGGATAGGGGAGGAGTGCGGAGCTGCATGCTCAGGGGATGGAGGCAGGGAAAAGGTGGGGCGGGGATTTGGGGAAGGAGTTGGAATAGGGGCAGGGAGGGGGCAGAATTGGTGTGAGGACTAGGGAAGGGGTTGGAATGGGGAAGGGGTGGGAAGAGGTGGGGGGGCTCATGGAAGGGGTGGAGTTGGGGCAGGGGCAGAGGTGGGGTTGAGCACCCAGGGAAAAGAGGGAAAGTTGACACATATGGGTACTTAACCAGAAAAAGCCTGGCAATGCCATACCCAGGCACGGGGAAGTGCTCTGGAGGTGAGAGGCATGGTGGCTTTGCCTCAGGACACCTTCAAATGCAAATGATTTGGAGCTTGTTAAATGATTCTGCTAGCAGAAGGGATAGATGGTGACTCACTGTTGCTTAGCGGGGCTAGCCCTGCAGGGCTGACAGGAGTTAAAAGCAGCAAAAGCTCACTTTTGTCACTAAAGTCAGCTATAGGGCTTGACTACAAGCAGCTAGTCTGCTAGGTTAGATGGTGCCACTTTCCATTTCAGAATAGAAGCGCACTTTTAGCTCTACTCAGTGAGGTTGTTGTGGGGCTAGATGAGAGAGAAGCATTTTGCTTAGATGTAAAAGTGGATGGATAATTCAGTGCACAGCCTGGCTCAGAATGGCGATTGGGCTAAAGGGCCATGAGCTATGATACTGATGGAGCTTCTGGGCAAATAATTGGCTCATATTCAGCTGAAGGAAGAAACAGGCCCTGTTCTCAATAGCAGTCTAAAGTTGAGATCAGAATTGTTTAGAATGGTCTTCTCTGCAGAAGGCATAATTCAGTTTGAGAGAGATCCCGAAGATCTTTCCGAGATTGTACTCGAGTCAGGCCACCATTAGAAGTCAACAAGAGTAGGGCCGGAGTAAGACCCCAGGGTGAATTGGTGACCGCTCTTGTTGTCAATGAGGTGGAGGGTTGACCTCACATAAGAGGTCCCAGAGGATGTATACTTCAGGAGGAAGCAGTCCACACCACACCTTGAGGAAGAAAATGGATTTAGCCTACAACCCCAGCAGACTTCAGGGAGCAGGAGGCCAGCCCTTTGCCTCCCCTCTGGGCCTGCTGTGACACCATCCCCCAGCTTCCTGGCAGTTCCTGTCCACTGTAGCTGTGCTGCCAGGAGCTTCCTAGCCAATGCCCACCCAATGGATCTTCCTGAAACTACAGGGTGGAGCAGCTCAACAGAAAGTTAATACAGAGTACAGAGCTGCTGTTGTAGAAACAGCTTTCCTCCCTCTCCTTTGCATGTGAGAAAGTTGCCCAGGACATGTCCAGCCCTGAGTAAATGCTCTGGATCTGTCTCTCTACACATCTGGATGTTATGGTGGAAAAATGTTTATCTTGAAAAATAAACAGAATTCTCCTAATCAGTGACTTGAGCCCTACAAGTCCAGCATTTCATACACTCACAATTTCTTAGGGTGTGTTTTGTTTTTTGTTATTTATTACATACTGGGTTGACTCTGACCCAGCCCCTCAAGACTGGATTTGGTATAATGGCATTCCAAGGGGTTGAAAGTCTTCTACTGTGTTGCAGCAGCTGAAATGAAACTCTGATTAATACTGTTCACAGCTGGTAATAAGTGACGGAGCTGACCTTTGATCACCAGTAGTTTTTTTTCTGTACGGGGCAGAAGCCAAGTGAGCAAGTAAAGGAGTGGGGAGGGAGGGAGATACTATTAATATGTCACACTTGGCTTACACTTGCCTGCTATTTAACTACAGTCCTCTTCTGTCTCACACTCTGAGGCAGCAGAAAACTAATAGGTCTGTCAACAGGGGAGATAGCACAACACTGATCATTACAACTTTACTAAATAAGTCATTTGAAACTAATTATATTGCACCCTAGTAAGATTAGCTCTGGTTGACTCTTTACTCCTCTTAGATGATGTCAGGGTTGAATACAGTAGTTCAAACCTGGTGCCGGCTTGCAGATGTGCAGCATATAATGAGGGTAGGAAATGGATGAACACTGAGTCTATACATATGGTACCACAGTGTCATGCTGCAGAGTGCAGCATCTATAGCCCAGAGAGTGGAGAGAGTTTGCAGAGGTGCCAGGGTTTTAAACTGGCTGAAATCCAGGCAATGATGCCAGTATATTTAGAGGTCTGAAGGATGACCTAGAGGCAGCATAATCCAAATACAGTTCCAGAGTTTGCTACATACCTCTTCTATGGGTAGGTGTACTCAGCCCCTGTGAAGTCTGCGGTCTCTTGCATCATGTCTGAGCAGCCCGTGTTCACTGTGGGGGAGAAAGAGCTGAGGCTGGAAGTAGGTTAAATGCGTGGAGATGGAGATAGCAGAAACAGGTCTTGGAAGGCACCAAGCCTTCTCCAACCAGTGTGCTGCAAATGGCAAGCTAACTCTAAATTAGCCATTTGTACTTCAGAGCTATAGAGTCACATGTGACTGTCCAAGACCCTAAATGTGGCTATCGTGGCATCCATTGGTCTGATCAGAGTTCTTCTCACTCTGCCCAGAAGAATACCAGGACATCAGTCACTGCAGAGCTCCCTGAAATATGTGAGAATGCAAAGCAAATTGGATGGCCTTCTGGCTAAGGCTTCCATCCGAAGAGAGGTGGAGGGGAGTGATGCCTCACCCTATGAATCCTTGAAAGGAACAAGATGCAGAGAAGAAATGTACTGAATGGAGTTTCAGAGGGTCCCAAACCAACCTCCACCTGGTATTCCAGTTCTGCTGGGTGCTGGCTTTATGTTGCATCAGTAGATTATGACATTGAGTCAAGGTGATGCAGAGTCAGAACACCTTTCTGCAACTACTCCATGTCTCTCTGCAAGCATGTTCAGCAATGAAATGGCCCAGCAGCTATTCAAGGCTGGGCACCTCTGCTCTAAACAATAGTGAGAAACTGCTGAGCAGAGGCATGCTGAGCATAGATTTGTTCTTTTACCCGGTAGCTATATGGTGCAAGCACTGCTATGGCTGAAAGAAATACTTGCAGCTTTTCTCCATGGGAGTTGCTGTGGAACTTGGAATGTTGCAGAGAGAAACACCTGACCTGATGTGCTTGAATGGTCTCCTCTCCACTTCAGCTGTTGCAGACGGCAGCATTTCCCTTTCGAATATTCTCCTGGGGAATCTGTCCTGCTTAACTGAGCCCTACTTTCTTGTCCTTGCTCCCTGTCTTTTAGGGGATGGGAAGGTGTTAAACACTGAGCCAGCAGGGGAATGGAGAGAAACAGACCTTGTCCACAAAGATGTAGCTTGAACTCCAGCTATGTTAGTAAATTTTAACAAAGGAGAGGGGAATGCTGCTAAAGAGTAAAAGGTTTTGGATGTTGTGCTTATCAGCAGGGTTAATGGGAGAAGATTATTAATGCAGTATTATAGGAACTGTGCCTAACGAGATCCCTCTCTGAAGAGCTCACAAGTCTAAAGGCCTGAGTGAGAACACTAGTACTCAATGCACTATATCAGGGGTTGGCAACCTTTCAGAAGTGGTGTGCCGAGTCTTCATTTATTCACTCTAATTTAAGGTTTTGCATGCCAGTCACACATTCTAATGTTTTTTAGAACGTCTCTCTACAAGTCTATGTATTATTGTAAAATAAACAAGGTTTTCAAAATGTTTAAGAAGCTTCATTTAAAATTAAATTGATCTTACACCATTGGCCCGCTCACTTGCTGCTGGTCTGGGGTTCTGTTCACCTAGGCCGGCAGTGGGCTGAGTGGGGCCTGTGGCCAGGACCCCAGCTGGGAAGGGTCTGACAGCCAGAACCCCAGACCGGCAGCCAGCTGTGTGGGGCTAGCAGCCGGGACCCCAGATCGGCAGTGGTCTGAGCAACTTAGCCCACTGTCGCTCAGGGGTTCTATCTGCCGGCTCCTGCCAGCCGGGATACCGGCTGCCGGACCCACTCAGCCTGCTGCCGGTCTCAGGTCCTGGCCCTGCCCACATACAGTGGGTACCTACATTCTCCTCCTCTCTCTGCACTGAGCTGAGGGTGGGAGTGGACCGAGCACAGGGCTGGGGGTGAAGGGTCTGGCCAGGAGCTAAATGAGGGAGGGGGCTCAGGGTTGGAGCAGGAGGTTTGGGTGTGGGGGGACTTACCTGGGCAGCTCCCATTTGGTGTGAGGGGTGCAGGTGGGAATGTGAGTGGGGATGCAGGAGTTACCATTTGGTGTTCAGAGTGGGGATGGGGATGTGCAGGGTGCATGGGATGTGGGGGAGTGGGGCTGGGGATGTGGGGGGTGCAAGAGTCAGGGCAGAGGGCTAGGCACATGTGAGAGGGGGTGCAGGTGTCAGGGCAGGGGGGCTGGGTATGTATGTGGGTGCCAGAGTCAGGGCTGGGATCATGCAGGGGGGTGAAGGAGTCAACAGAGGGTTAGGTGGTACAGGGCTCACGGCAGGGGTCTAGGGTGTGTGTGGGGGTGCAGGGCTCAGGGCGGAGGGCTGGGTGACTGGCCCCCCACTCCTGGTCCTGACTACCCCCTTCTGGGACCCCACCCCCTATCTAAGCCTCCCTGCCCCTTGTCCCCTGACTGGCCCCTTAGAGGACAGGTAGGGGGTAGGGTCCTAACTGCCCTAACCTTTATCCACACTCCTGCACCCAGACAGAACCTCCCAGACTCCCATGCCTATCTAACATCTCCCCGCCCCCTGACAGGACCTCCAGAACTCTGGACCCATACAACCCCCACCCCCTGCTCCCTGCCTGCCCCAACCCCTCTCCACACCCCTACCTCCTGACAGCCCCTCCCAGAACTCCCCACTCATTCAATGCCCCCAGCTTCTTGTCCCCTGACCATCCCCTCCAGAGACACCCCCCCCATCCTACCTGCTCCCCCAGGACCCTCCTTACTCCCTGTCCCCTGACTGCCCTGACCCCTATCCACCCCCTAACAGACCCTAGGACTCCCATGCCCCATCCAACCCCCCCTGCTCCCTGAATGCCCCCTCCAGAGACCCCCACCCCTCTGGGATCCCACCCTGTCCCAGACTGCCCCCACCCCTTATCCAACCCCTCCTCCCAGACCTAGACCCCTTACCATTAGGCTCCCCACTAATCCAGAGCCCTGCCACACATGCAGCGCTCTGAGGGGCAGGGTGGGGCTGCATGCAGCAGCAGGGCTCCAGATCAGCGGGGAACATCTTTCCCTCCCCACAGAGCCAAACGCTGCCCTGCGGGAGGGCGCAACCCCGGCCCCCAGAGCACTGTGCACAGCAGCAGGGGTCTGGGGGATTGCGGGGGAGGGGCCAGCAGCTTGCTGTGCTTGGCCCGGCACTCCAGCCCGGGAGCACGGACCCTGCAGCTTGCCATGTCGGCAGGATTTTTAATGGCACACTGGAGTCCTGCCATCCCGGCAGGCCCCTGCGTGCCATTAAAAATAGGCTTGCGTGCCATCTTTGTCATGCATGCCATAGGTTGCTGACCTCTGCACTATATAGACCAGTCATGGAGAGAAAGATGGCCTTGGATTTAGGCACTGGACCAGGTGTCAAGATGTAGCAGTTAGGAGGTTTAGGTTGAGTTCTCCTCTTTGCCACAGGCTTCGTATGTGAGTCTGGCCAGGTCACTTGGGCCCAGATTTTTAAAGCTATTTAGGTGTCACTGCACTCAGTGTTTCAACACTTAACTGATTTAGGAGCCTCAGTCTCTTTTTCAAAAGAGATTTAGTCACTTAGGAGACAATCCCATTGACAGTCAAATCTGGGCCTTAATCTGTGAGCTCCCTCAGTAAAATGGCAATAATAATTCCTTTCACTCACTCTTTCCTTGTCTCTTTTTTAGTTTGCAAGCTCTGCAGAACAAGGATATCTCTTCCTACATGTATGGCCCATGCTATAACCAAAGTGGCCTCTAGGCATGTCTGTAATACAAATAATAGCTGGAATTCATGCAGGTGTTCAGTTTTCAAGAGCATGTCTGACAGGAAGGAGAGCTTAGCACACATTAATTGGGAAGCTGTTCCAGGTGTCCAGGGCAACCTGAAAAAGGTCTGGGGTGGGTGAAGAAGATAATGGTAGTAATATTTAGCTGTTCTATAGCACTTGCCGTTTAAATATCTCAACGTACTTTACAAACTGGGCAATTATCATTGTTCCTAATTTACATACACAGAAATTGAAACAAAGAGATGAAGTGACTGTCTCAAGGTTGCATAGCAAGTCTGTCTGGATCCGGACTAGAGCCCAGGGAATCTCACCTCTGCTTTGGTCCCCTGTACACCAGGTAAAGGGGTTGGAGTGGCATAAAGGGCTCTAAAAGCCCCAGATCTGACCCAGGGAGAATGACTATGGTGCTAGAAATTCTTGTGACTGGCTTCTGAGAACCCCCTCATAAGTACCAGAGCAGGGGCACGTTGGGGATGAGGCTAGTGATGGAAGGGGTGTGCCAAAGGGGGTGTGTGTGATGTAGAGATTCTGGGCAGCGCTGCTGCCCCAGGACAGCCAGGAACAGGTTGCATAATATATTATCAGTTATGCTTGTGGCAAGGAAGTCAACTTAGGCCCTGGAGCAATGCAGAACTGGGAGAGCACAACAATGGTTTAAAGCTGCCTTAGTCCTCCTCCCCCTGCGCTACTCCCTCGTCCTTCAAAATGGTACAAAATACAATCTCGCTCCAGGCCTCCTGAATCTTTTACTGATGGGTTCCAACTACTAGACATACTGCCTCTCTGGTCTAGTGGTGAGAGCAGCTGGACCTCCTCGTTCTGCTGGCTAAAAGTTTTGAAAATATCCCCGTGGTTCTTGTTTCTCACTAAGTTGTGAGGCTAAGCAACTTAATATTTGTAAAGTGCGCTGTGATCCTTGGGAGGTGCCATGGAAGTGCAGAGAGTTATTGTGATGTTTGGAAATGTTTTATAAATGCAGATTATGAAAAGGCAGAATGTTTTAATAGTTCAACAGAAATGGGGGAAACCCCAGAATGGGTACAAAGGGTCATAGCAAAGTATTCAACCTCTTTTACAGGTTCGAGAATTCTTTGAGGCACACTTCTTCCCAAAAGGACCTTTTCTTTGCAAATGAAATTGGTGCTCTGTCAGCATGCTCTTTGCAAAACAAACACACCGCTGGGCTGATGAGATGCAAAAGGAATTGTATTTCTGCAGGGTGTGCAAAGAGCAGATGTGGTTTCTCTGAGTGAGAAACAGAAGCATGGGTATACAGATGAGAAGCAGGGAGAGTGGATGTGTGGTGTGTGCAGAGTGGGGGGGGAGGGCAGGATGGAGGAGAAACATAACTTCATTAGTTTGTAAAGTGGACTGCAAAGAGTGAGAAGCCAAGTATAGGATATGGAGGTAAAAGTAATATATTTAGTTACCCCCTCCACACTAATACTCTGTTTGAGTGGCTTACAAAGGAATAGAATGTTAACAGGAATACCAATGGGCCTGATCCTCATTCCACTTAAACTAATGGCCAAGACTGCAGTGGGCACGGGATCAGGCTTATATGCTGTAGGACGAGAGCAACTATGAGAGAGGAAAAGTGACAATGTGAGAGTGGACTCTAGAGAGTGATAAAAGGAAGGGAACTGAGAAAGGAGTTTGGGATTGATGGTGCGTGGATTTTGTGGAATTTTCATCTGATATTCCCTGGAACAATGTTGAAGGTGGGTTTTCTCCCTTCATATGGTTAACACCACTCCTTGAGGTGGCCCAGGAAAACTGGATGCTGACACCCATTGTCCTTTTTCTAGCATAGACAGGCCCTCCTAAGATCAGTAGGGGAGCAATGGAGCTTGTGATACACATTGGCTCTGGATGAGATACACATGGTGGGATTCTTGAGATGGAGGTAGGGAAAACACTTGTGTCCTCCCATAGGTATCATTTTCATGCTTAGGAATGTAAGCTTATTGCCCACCTAGTTTTTCCACTGTTGGCTTAGGAGGGGTCTGTTTGAATTGTTGACCTAATGATTATTTTATTGACTTCAGTAAGATTTGCTTCTATTTAAGGCAATCTAGATTGACTACTGCATTGGGTAATAACCACCTAGTGCTCAGAGATTTAAACTGACTTCAAGGTAGTGGAAGGAAGCAGGAATGAGTTATGGGGACTTGTGTGACCAGTAAAAGGAAAGGGGGTGCAATCCCTCCCCAGAGGAAAACTTTGTTTGTTTGTGGGCATGGAGACAGCTAAAAGAGCTGAAGAGTGTGAGGGCTAGTTACAATATGAAAAGGTAGTTGCATGCTCCACTTGAATTAAATCACTCTACCTTTATTGCCCAGACCAAGTATGGAAACTTGTATTCCTTACACAGACCCACATAACTGAGAGATGCATAATGCCCTTTATGGCAATAGGACGTCTAGACACTGGACCTTTATAGTATAACTGGTCTCCTCCAGGTAAGGCACCTCTTACCCTTTCCATTAACTGTCACATTTCACATCTGTTATCTTAGCTGTGAGGCACAGACAGGGAGGTGTTTTAGGGCTGGCTAAACCCACATGCATTAATAAAGAGTCTTATGGTGGTGATGCCATGAAAGAGGGTTGGAGGAGGATTTCCAGGGTGCTGTACTTTTATCACAGCCCTTAAGCTATGTGGCACAATGGCTAGGCTAGGAGAACTCTAGAACAGGCCAGGCTGAATTCTCAAGTACTTAAGCCTATGTCACAAATGTCAGCCTGATTCTGGGGCAGTTCGGGCCAGTTCAGTCCCTGGCAGAAGATAGCAAAGTCCTCAGAGCTGCCTTAACTTGTGCCTCACGGACAAGGTCCCATGGGCCTTATGCAGCTGCATAATAGTTGAGATGTAGAGATGCCAGGTCCACAGATCTCACTACTCCCCTCTAATTCCCAACGCTCCTGGAATGCCTCCTGCACAAAGGGTTTCCTTTGATGAGGAATTCAGAAGAGAGCTGATGCTTTGTGTCTGGTGAAAAGGGGCTTCAGGGCAGCCATGAATTGGACCCATAGATTTTAAGCTTGACCTTAGGCAGTCATTCATGCAACAGAAGGGCACGGGAGGGCAGGAAACCTTGTTAGTAATAACATCGCTCATCTCCTCCCTAAACTGAATGGTACGAATGTTATTACTCTCTCTCCAGATGGAATTCTTCCCATGCCTTTGATAATCATCCTAGGATGTAATGGATGCACAGTGATAATTAGACAGGTGTGAGTCATGTAGCTTGGATCTGGATTCAGGTCTCAATGGTCTTGTGAAGAACTGAAAACCAGAGTATTGGGCAATAGCTTCCTCTCTGGATTAGTGCCTGTAGATTGGAGGCCTATAATGGAAAACAAGTAATCTAATAATACTTTGCAGGTGTATAGTGCTCTTAATCAGAAGAACTCAAAGCTCTTTAGAAATAATGCCCTGTATCTTGGGAGTTTTTCCCCCAGTAAAGCGACAGTATGTGCATGTGCCAGGCACTGGACTACTGTGTAGAATAGTTCTAGCTAGTCTCATTCATTCCTAAAGGGACTGGTATTCTGGAAGGGTCTGTGATATTCCCCAATGCCTTGTGTACCAGACAGATTATGACAACCTAGTTGCAAGCAAAACAATACACAGTAGGAAGAGGCTGGTTATTTAATGGCTTAGTACAAAGGGCTGTATTCACCCTCTGAGGTCTCATGAGCTTATCTAAAAATAGTGACTGGACTTGTATCTTGTAATATGGAGAGGTAATTGTGGTGAGATTAGTGCAGACATGTGCTCCTAAACCCCAGAGGACCATAGTGTGAGAGCATTATTCCTGGGATGCGTTTTTGTAGTGCAGAGAAGGGGCACATAACGAATAAATGGCAGTGGAAAAATTGAAGAGAAAGGGGAAAGTGTAAGGAATAAGAATCAGGAATTGAAATCCTTAAAGGATCACTACTTCAGTGCCCTAAAGTACGGCACCCTGTTTAAGGTCACAGTAATTATTCTGTTTTCAAGCAATGTCTTTACCAATATAAAGAATAAAAAGAGGTAACCAAAGTATACTTGACATAATGAGCCCATTTCAGACCTAGCATAAGCAGTTTCAGTTCCACTGATGTCAGAGTCCCACCTGCTTATCAGGTTGGAATTTGTCCCATTATTTCTGTATGGCCCTTCTCTGCCACAGATTTCTGATGTGATCTTGATCAAGTCACGTAATTTCTCTATGCCTCTGTTTTCCCCCATCTGTAAAATGGGGAGAATAGCACTTCCTACTTCACAGGGATGTTAAGAGGATAAATCCATTAGACTGTGAGGTGATCAGATAGTATGGAAATAGGTAAAGTATCATACTTATTTTCTAAGTTTTTTCAATGAAGTCATATTGCTCCCCTCAGCAGTGAGTTAAATTTAGGCCCTGAATGGGCACTTCATCCCCTTCA
Source organism: Gopherus evgoodei (assembly GCF_007399415.2). Taxonomy (NCBI): domain Eukaryota; kingdom Metazoa; phylum Chordata; order Testudines; family Testudinidae; genus Gopherus; species Gopherus evgoodei. The sequence goes on from NC_044324.1 coordinate 172,578,097, forward strand.
GCCAGACTCAAACCATCTTTTTTTTGGTTGAGCTAGCAGTTTTATTCCTTCCCTCAGCAACAGAAACACAATGTTAACACGGGGGGGAGGGGTAGTTTACTCTCTCTCACTCATCAAGGCATGAGAATTCAATGATATTGGCCCAGTATAACTGCAAAGAAACAATGACCCAGAATTATTAGGTCTTGGACTAGAATCTTTCAGAGATCTAGTCATAGTGATCATCATTTTCAGTCTCCTAAAATATTTAATAAAATCATTTATTGGGCAACATTCTCCCCTATATTGGCTAACTCAATAAATTAGGCTTTTGTTAGAGATGTACTTTCCAAGAGCCATGGTGCAATAGCTAGTTTCCAGCAAACACAGAGGTGACCTCCACAATGACTGCAAAGAGTTCTTCTGTCCTCGCTTGGGACATTGGGAATTGCATACCAGAACCATTCATCATACTTACAATCAAGCAACCTTTTCAGGATACAAGCCTAAAAATTCTCATCCAGAGCAAGAGATGGACCAAGAGCAAACCCTTGATGCTTTGAAGAAATTGGACCTGGTTTCAGTTACAAATTTTTTGTCTTTGTCTATGTGTCTTTATCCCTCTGTTTCTATCTCACATCATATCTAGGTATCTTAGACACCTGTTACAGTAGCTAAGAGCGGACTTACAATATTCATCCACATGTTTACAGGTTCTTATGGGCTTAGGACAAGATTTTCAAAAGTAACTAGTGATTTTTGGGTGACCAGCTGGAGACATCTGAAAGAAGCCTGATTTTCAGATATTGCAGACTATTTAAATAGATCTGATTTCAAGAGTGAATACTGAGCAATATCTGAAAATCAAGCCCATTTAAGATGTCTCCAGCTGGTCATCCAAAATCACTAGTTACTCTTGAAGATCTTGGTGTTAGGACTGCACCTCTCAGCTTACTCCTTTATCTTTTCTTTGTTGCAGAAGAGGAGAAAGGCAACACTGATTTAAAAAAAAATTCTCTTGGAATCAAGGTCCAAGTCTTCTACTTCTTACCCTGGAAGATGTTGGGATAAGGCAAGAGAAATTGGTTTTTCACAGCATCTCACAAGCTCTATGGAGTATAGAGATGGGGCCATAGCATAGAACTGGATGCCCCCAAACTTTGAGTTGGGATGGGGTTCAAATCTGAAGTCAGATTGGATCCAAATTTTGTAAATGACTCCTATCTTTACAATGGGCTAAATGAAAATTCCAAGTCCAAGCACCTCCAAATTTTGGGGTGTTCAAAATTTAGATCCAGATCAGACATTTCATGAGGAGTCCAAACTGAAGTCCAGGGGGACTCATTACTGCAATATGCCTGAACTCTCACACATGCTGTACACTTAATTTGTGCTTGGTTGAAGGGAGCCTTTAGCTGGCAACCAGCCCTACATTCTTAAGTTTATGTTGTTAAGTTGTTATGTTGTTAAGAAATAGCCACTCTGCTGCTTCTCCTGTATTTAGACTAATGAGGGCAGAGTTTGCATGGCTTGTTAAATGATTCCTGTCATGTTCACATTCATGTTCTTGGAGAATTAAAAAAAAAAAAAGATGCCAAGCAGAGAAGCATTCCATTAAAGCATTACATTTAGGGGACTGGGGTAAATATCTGTCTGGGGATTGGTCCTGCTTTGAGCAGGGGGTTGGACTAGAGGATACTCTGAGGTTCCATCCAACCCTGATATTCTATGAAAAGCTTATGACCTGGGCAGGTGCTCTGGACCTGTATTTGACCTGGAAAGGTGACTCTGTGGTTAAATAGCTGCTGTCACATGATCTTCTACTATAGTGATGCAACTCCCTGCTGATTTCAATTGGGCAGCAAGCAGCAGCAAGAGGAGGATTTGGTTCGTGGTGTGTACAGAATGACTCAGCTGTGGAAATCTCATTTAAAAAAAGAACCAAAAAAATCCCCTTCAGAGCAGGATAGGGTGCAGCACGTCTATCTTAACTGTTACATGCTGGGGATGAGAAATGAAGATCCTTTGACAGTTGATCTAGTGCTGTAAATGTCATGTGGTCTCTCTGGCCCCAGGATCTTACAATCAAATCTAAACAAGACGAAAGACAGGACAACAGCTGTGAGGACGCTGAGAGCTGGGGGCTTGATTCTCCATCACTCCACACCTCATGCAGTCACTTACATCATGACACAAAGTGTAAAAAGCCAGTGTTTTAACTGGTTAATATTTCACACCCAAATTGCCCTGATGCAAATGACACCAGTAGGTTTAGGGCAGTGGAGAGCTGGGCCCTAGGACTGAGGTTACTGATACAGGAAGGATTTCTGGCTGGAAAGCAGCTTGACAGAAAAGGAAGATTTGGAGGAGCTTGACAGAAAAGAAGTGGGAGGCATAGGAGGAAGCGAATGAATGAATGAAGGTGTCATTGCTGAGAATAGCCAGAAGACTAATGCAAAGAGCAAGCATTAAGGAGGGTGCAATGTAGAGAGAGTGTGGGAGGGAATGAGAGGGGAAACGTGGCAGTGACAAAGTCTATGTAGGCCTCTGAAAGTAAGCATGAGGCTCTTGAATTTGATCAAGTAAGAAATGAAGGGGCTCAGGAGTGGTGATGTGGGTGGAGCAGGGGGAGAGGCAGAGGACTTTAGCAGCAGCCCTTTGGTGAGGGAGGAGGACGCAGAGGAGAAGGCCATTGCTCTCTGTAAGTCATTCTTCTCTCCATCAAATTCAGATAATTCTATCTTCACTTCAGAGGTGCACTAAGGCTCCACGGTCCTAACCTGCAAGGATTTTCAGTGAAAATCCCACAGGCCAAACTCCTTTTGTGAAGGGAGGCCAAAGAACAGTCTCCAATGTCCAGACTTGCTACAGTATAGAGTTATAACAGTGACCTTGTGGGATGGTTCTTGAGGTAGTCAGGACTGCGCATCATCTTATCTCCTGCCTCCAGCCTGAGGGAGTCTTGCTTGTGTTAGGTTGGTGTTCACTCCCTGATGGCACCAGCTTGTTAGGCACTCTCCTTTGGGCTATGCCAGTCCTGTCTTTGCCTGGCAGGTTAACAAGAGGTGCATCCCAGTCCTAGAGTTCCCCTGAAGCATTCCACTATGTTGTCCAGCCTCTGACACTGGTGCTCACAGAAATCCCAGATACTCTGACCCCAAAGGAGCAGTGTGCCCCAGTTTTACCTTCCTTCTCTGCTCCTGTATAATGTACAGCACTTGTGAGCACCTATAATAAAAGAAAATCTATTTAAGACAGACTAGAGATTCAGTTAGAAACAGGAGAAAGTGATGGAAGCAAATGGTTATGATACAAAACAAAATAATAAAATGTGAGCTACAGCCTACACTTTATCAATTGTTACCCTTTCCTCTCTAATAAAGTAGGTTTTCCCCCAAAGTTCGGTCTGTTTCAGAGCTGGCTGGCTTCACAGGAACCAGGATCCAGTGTTTAGGGAAACTCCCCTGCTCCACAAGCTGGCTTCTCAGCAAATGGATGCAGAGTGTCTTTTGTGATAGACTGAATCAGTCTTTTGTGATTATTCACAAACAGGGCAATTCCCCTTTTTATTTTCTTCCTTTTTATTTCCAAGTGGTTTTGATTGTTTGCAGTTGTCTTTGGTGGTTATCCATTGACTGTTCTGAACCTTACATTTCATCACTGGGTAACCAGGAAGGGATGAAAACTCCTTCCCACTCAAGACATATGAGTCAGGTGACTCACTTTTACTCATAAGGCATAGTTTCCAGTATAGTTACATTATTCCTTAAATATTACCCATACATACCTCACAATGACTGAGTATTGATAAGTTACAAGCATTCAGTAGAGACCTCATGTCATAAACAGAGTGTTAAGGGTTAATGTCTTTTATACCTGTAAAGGGTTACAAGCAGGAAACTGGACACCTGACCAGAAGACCAATCAGAAGACAAGATACTTTTAAATTCGGGTGGAGGGAAGTTTGGGTGTGAGTTCTTTGTTCTTCTCTCGGAGGGTCTGAGAGAGACCAGACATTACTACAGGCTCTCTAACTCTCTTTTCAAGTAGTGAGTAAAAAACCAGGCGGTTTAGGTTTTTTTAATTGTTTTACTCTATTTGCAATTGTGGATCTGGCTGGTTAACTTTTATATGTGTAGTTGCTGGGAATATTTTGATTTGTATTGGTACTAGGGGGAAAGTCTCTTTCTGGTATCTGTAAGCTATAGGACCCTGTATATTGACATCTTGAAGTTACAGAGATAATTCTTTACTTTTTCCTTTCTTTTATTAAAAGATTTCTTTTTAGAGAACCTGATTGTTTGTTTTTTCTCTGTTTCCCTTGTTTTATCCCAGGGGATTGGGATAACTCACCAGGACGGGTGGGGAGACGGGAGGGGGAGAGATAAAATCTCTCTGGTTTCCTTAAATCTGTTTGCCTCTTTGTGGAAGGGAAGGGAGATGCTTCTCTGTATGGTGATTTAAGAGGTTAGACCAGTATTTCAGGATAGCCCAGAGAGGGAAGTTCTGAGAGGGGGAAGGTGGGGGAATGGTTTATTTCTCCTTGTTTTAAGAACCCAAGGGATCTGGGTTCTTGGGGTCCGCAGGGAAGGTTGGGGAGGTCAGAGTGCCCCAAAACACTATATTTTTGGGTGGTGGCAGTCTATCAGATCTAAGCTGGTAGTTAAGCTTAGGGAAATTCATGCTAGTATCTCATTTTCTGAACTCTAAGGTTCAGATCTGAGAGAGAATGCTATGACACCTCACATGCTACCCTTCATGGGTAAAAACCATGAAAGCAGTACTAGGTGTAGTGAGTCTGTCAGGTCTGAGACAGGAGTTCTTTGTTAAGAACATAAGAATGGCCATACTGGGTCAGGCCAAAGGTCCATCTAGCCCAGTATCCTGTCTTCCGATAGTGGCCAGTGCCAGGTGCCCCAGAGGGAATGAATAGAACAGGTAATCATCAAGTGATCCATCCCCTGTCACCCATTCCCAGCTTCTGGCAAACAGAGGCTAGGGACACCATTCCTACCCATCCTAGCTAATAGCCATTGATAGACCTATCCTCCCTGAACTTAGTTCTTGGTGAGCCCTTTGCTGGCTGGTACCAATAGCCTCTGTCACACTTGGGAGCAGGAGTAACCAGACAAGATACAAAAAGTCTGAGTCCCAGTAGCCCAGTGTCTAATTATATTGGAGGTGGGCTCAAGCTGCAACTTGCATCCATAGTTTGAACACCCCAAAATGCTAGTTATTTGGATCTGGGGTTTTGGGAAGGCCCATTATAAAGAAGGGGCTATTTGCAAACTGTGGCTCCATTCCTATCACCTGTAAAGTATGGGATGTTCTGATCCATGATTAATACTCTCTAAATATACTGGATTTATATAATAAACAGTTTTAATATAAAATATAAATGCAATTCACTCAAGTTGTGCTTCAAGTGATCTGAAAAAAGTAGGATCTATCATAATCTGAGAACAGCAGTTTTGGTAAGACAGTGATTAAATTATGCTCCTTGGCAACCTTGCCCAGTTTTTTAACATTTTTGTTTATGCTGGGTCTGCAATCCCTTTGCAGATTCTGCCCCACCCCACTTTAAGCAGTACCTTTATCCAAAAGATCAGCTCAAGGCCTATGCAAGTTCCACTTACCTAGGATTTAACTAGGTCTGGATGTAAGTGGTGCACATACCTCATGCTGGCATCTTCACAGGGATGCAGTTCTTCTTCTATAAATTACATAACAATGTCACTTTGTATGAATGTTCTTGGCTCAGATTTAATGTGTTACACAATGGTCTCTGTGTGGTGCAGCAATCATCTCTGGCACTTTAAAGCAATATTTCAAGGCTTTCAAAGCTTCATATTTTATTTCACACAGTAACACCTGAAACCATAAACTGTGGGGCTTACTTTCTTATCTCTGAACCAAAAAGCTTTTCTCCTGTTATGCCCATCTGCTCCACTCTTGTGAACCATCAGCACTGTATGATGGAATGGGAATATCAGGATTCAAACCATAAGATTCTTGTAGGATTCCTGTCAATTTTCATAGGCTGTCTCCTTAAAAGAAAGGAACGGATAGGCTTAGCAGGGCATTACTGCATGCAGCAGCTGCAATCCAGTCCACACATGGTACTGTGTCTAGATCACATGTTTGACTTACCAGCATTGAGAGGAGAGCGATAAGGTGGGTGAGGTAATATCTTTTATTGGACCAAGTTCTGTTGGTAAGAGAAACAAGCTTTCAAGTTGCTCAGAGCTCTTCAGGGCTTGAGTAGTCCTAAACTTTATGCAAATGATATGTACATTATTCAGTGTGTTCTGTTTGAGTTACATGAAACCCATTTCTTAATGTTTAATATATGGGCTAAATTCTGCTCTGTTACACTCATGCAAAACCATTGACTCCAATGGTGTAGCTAAGAGCAGGATTTGGCCTTATAAAACCAATGCTGTTTGATAATGGAAACAGTTCTATAGCTGCATATTTACTCCGAGTCCCGCTCATCTGCCATCTACACTTGTTAATCAGGACCCAATGCAACAGTCCTAAATACTCAGGCAAACTTCACACTGAACTCTGAGAACTCTGCATGAGTAAGGATAGATACATTTTGTCCCTAAACTTTGGAATCTGTGGAAAACACCCCTTCATAGCACCAGGGCTGGCTCCAGGCACCAGCGGAGGAACCACGTGCTTACGGCGGCACATACTAAGAGGCAGCATTCCATCCATTCTTGGGGCAGCACAGTCCGAGCAGCTTTTTTGTTTTTTTCCCCTTGGGGTGGCAAAAATGGTAGAGCTGGCCCTGCGTAGCACAGTCCTAGCTCACCTGGATTATAAAGCAACACTAATAGAAATCCCTAAAAATAACCAAAGTGGCTGCAGCACAATGAAGAATTCGCCTTCACACTGATCACATACAACAGTAATTTTAATTATGGGCGACCCTAGTAAAATGCAGATGCTGAAATAAGATCCACCTCTTACAGTACAAAAAAGTGGGAGCTGAGCAGGGAATTTGCTCTGGACATCTCTTTTCCTACACAAAGATCAACTATATACTAAGAATCTGATTGGCTAGATATTTGTTTAGTTGGTTGTTTTAGATTTAGGAAATCAGTAACAAGCTCAATCATGAGCACAGTGTGCCTCTTCTGTAGCAGGCTGCAGTACCTCTGAGAACAAAATGGCAGGCAGAGTTCTTAGAACTTTTAAAAATTCAATGTATGTAAAACAGAGATCAGTTTTCTAGCTATATGTGCTACAGCATTTTTGCTGCCAGACAGAGGAGGGAAATGGAAAGTTCTGACTTGATCTTGCTTTCATGGTGGTTGGGCTACCAGTGGGGAGGGGCAGATGGACTCCATAGGGAAGGCAATTCCAGGGTTAATGGGATACTAGCATCTTCCTTACTGAGAATCTCTGCTGCAGCATAGCCTGCTGACACATGCCTCGTCACGAACAGCTGATTATCACTGCACATCCTGGTCAGAAATTGCTTTTTTTTATTGTTACAACTCGATGTGTTTTTGTGACAACATTTTATGTGCTGGAGTGTTATGAGCACTGTTTCTTAGCTTTGTAATGCCCTATAGTTGTGCTCTAGAAACAACTGGCTATCAGCAATCTGAGTAATTAGACCCCTGCTAGGTTAACTCTGAACTAATTAACTCTCTTCTCCTGGAATTACTCCCAGCCCCTCTGATCACCTAAAGACCTACAGCTTTTGTTTAGATGCTACATTTGGCTGTTGGTGAGATGATATATGGAATATTCTCATCCTGAGATCTCTTACCAAACAGAACTAGATGCAAGTGCTGGGATGTTGTACAAAACAGTGAAAGAACTTGATTTTTCTGCATTCAGCCTAAATTCTCCCCTCTCCTGCGGGTTCAGAGATACCTGTCCGCCTAGACGCACTGTGGTTCTGCTGCATGGGGTGAGGTGCCACATTAGGAACATGACGAAGTTGTGCCTCTTTGTAGAGGTGATGGGGCTCATGCACTGATCCACCCCTATTCATATCTACTAGCCAGTGACCTGTGTCTGTGTGAAGAGTTGTAGTGCTCCAGAGGCATTTTAGTCCTGAGGTATAGGACTCTCTGTAAAGCCGCTTCAAAGCACTTTATAAATATTCATAAACTAATCCACACAGCACCTCTATTCACTTTTACAAATGAGGGATCTGAGGCTCAGAAGTTCAGAAACTAGCTTGAGGCCACAGAGGGAGTTCTAACACTGGCTCAGATTCCAATGCAGGAGGAAGAGTGGCTCTAGCCATTTTGCTAGCCAGGGAGGATACATTAGCTGGAGAAATTAGTGATAGGTCGGGCCAAACCAAACCACCAATCCAACCCTCCCTCCCCCCATCTCCAGACTTTAGAGTGTTTGGGATCCAGAATGTTGCAGCTAGGGCCTGTCTGCCCTGCAAATATCTGCTGCTTCTTGCTCGTTTGGGAGGCAAGGCTGGGGAGACATGGAGTGACAGATGGATGTGCAGTGAAATTTAACAAATGATCACTGATTTTTAGGAGTCAGGATGCTGTGAAAGGTCATGCAAACTTAGTGAAATGATAGGCATCCTGTGTCTCCGGGGAAATCATATACAGAGGCCTGTGTGCCAGCTGCTGCCTTTGTCTGGAGCTGGGTTTTTAATCATTAGATTTTTATCTGAATATTCCAGCCTTGCTGTCTTGTTTGTCTGTTTCTTCCTCAACCATTGTCGCACTTCTTTCCACACAATCTTTTTTACACTTGGAATGCCCTCTCCATAAAATCCTTCAGATACCTTTGCCAGGCCCATTTCCCTCAAGATGCTCATATGAAGTTAACCAACTAATAATAAAAGCTGCTGACTACAGAGGAGCTTGGTGTAGGAAGAAGAGGAAAATCCCTTTAACTATGTTTCTCCACCTCCACTCCCATCCTTGTGTTACTGTCTTCTTAGTCTCCAGTCCTTCAAATTACTCTATTCAGCAGAACCGTAATAAGGAATTTTTGCGCCCGAGGCAAGGGCCAACTCCAGGCTGTTCGGCGGCAATTCAGCAGTGGGTCCCTGAGTCCCTGTCAGAGGGAAGGACCTGCCGCCGAATTGCCACCGAAGAATGAATGAAGCGGCGGTGGCAATTCAGCAGCAGGTCCTTCCCACTGACAGGGACTCAGGGACCCACCACCAAATTGCTGCCGAAGAAGCAGCGGCAATAGAGCTGCCACCGAAACACCGACGATCGCGGTAGAGCTGTACCCTTCCGCTTTGCGTGCTCGAGGCAAGTGCCTCATTCACCTCGCCCTTGTTATGGCACTGCTGTTCAGGTAAACCCTTGCATCTACGCAGAGCCCCACTGAAGTCAATGGAGTCTTGTTTTTATGGCCACCTATTCTTTCCATTTCTAAAGCACCCATAACCATGGTATCTTAGCATCATGGAGAAACTGGACCAGAACAAGAAGTTTATCTTATGAAGGGAGCCCAAGATACTGTAACTGGTCTACACTATGAATTTAGGTCGAATTTAGCAGCGTTAAATCGAATTAACCCTGCACTCGTCCACACAATGAAGCTATTTACTTTGACATAAAGGGCTCTTAAAATCTATTTCTGTACTCCTCCCCTCATCAGGGAGTAGTGCTGAAATCGACAATGCCAGTTCAAATTAGGGTTAGTGTGGATGCAATTTGATGGTATTGGCCTCCAGGAGCTATCCCACAGTGCACCATTGTGACCACTCTGGACAGCAATCTGAATTTGGATGCACTGGCCAGGTAGACAGGAAAAGCCCCACGAACTTTTGAATTTCATTTCCTGTCTGCCCAGCATGGAGTGCTGATTAGCACAAGTGACCATGCAGAGCTCATCAGCACAGGTGACTATGCAGTCCCGGAATCAAAAAAGAGCTCCAGCATGGACTGTAAAGGAGGTACTGGATCTGATCGCTGTATGGGGAGTCAAATCCATGCTATCAGAACTCCGTTCCAAAAGATGGAATGCCAAAACATTTGAAAAAATCTCCAAGGCCATGATGAACAGAGGCTACAACAGGGACTCAACACAGTGTCGTGTGAAACTTAAAGAGCTGAGACAAGTGTACCAAAGAATCAAACGGACACTCTGCAACAGAGCTGCAGACATGCCACTTCTATACTAAGCTGCAGGCAATTCTACAGGGGGCTGCCACGACTACCCCACCCCTGTCTGTGGACTCTGATGATGGGGTACTCTGTCACCATGCCTGAGGATTTTGCAGACAGGGACGAGGAGGAGGAGGACGACAATGAGGTTGAGGAGAGCACACAGCACACCGTTCTTCCTGACAGCCAGGATCTTTTTCTCACCCTAACTGAAATTCCCGCCCCCCCCATACCCAAGCTGGTGTCCCAGACCAGGAAGCTGTAGAAGGAACCTCTGGTGAATGTACATTTGTAAATATAAAACAATGGTTTAAAAGTAAGCATTTTTAATGATTAATTTGCCCTGAGGACTTGGGGTGCATTTGTGGCCAGTACAGCTACTGGAAGTCTGTTAACGTGTCTGGGGATGGAGCAGAAATCCTCCAGTGACATCTCCATGAAGTTCTTCTGGAGGTAGCCTAAAAGCCTTTGCAGAAGGTTTCTGGGGGGAGCTGCCTTATTCCGTCCTCCATGGTAGGACACTTTACCATGCCATGCTAGTAGCAAGTAATCTGTTATCTTTGCATGACAAAGCCTGGCAGTGTGTGGTCCTGGTGTTTGCTGGCATTCAAGCAACATCTGTTCTTTATCTCGCTGTGTTATCCTCAGAGTGATATCATTCATGGTAACCTGGTGAGATATGGGAATTTAATTAAGGGAACATTCATAAGTGGCCATTCCTACTGGGCTGTTTGCCTGTGGCTGAAAATAAATCCTCCCCTCAGTTAGCCAAGCGGTGGAGAGTGGGAGGCAGAGGGCATTGGCACTGAGCTGTTCGTGTTTGGCTACCAGCCATGCAGTGCGGTGGGGGGAGGGTTAAAGCAGTCATCCCAGAGAAAAGGATGGGGGAGGGGGCTGGTTTGGTTTCTGCTGCTGCACATTAACACGAAAACTGTAGCCCTAAATGGACAACTCAATGGGCTTTGCTTGGTATGGGAAAGGAGGGCGCTGGTGTTATGAAGGTTGCAGAAGCTAAAAGACTATGGCTTACCATGGCCGCCTGCAAGCCGAATTCTGTTGCCCAGCATGTTTGCTCTCTAACACCAAAGCTGCAGGCACGCAATATAAGATGCAAAAAATGACCTTGTACTGAAATCACGTGCTATGTAATGTGAATAGTGTTGTTCACTGTGAAAGAGTATACATTTCACAGAACAATGGGTATCTTTTTAAATACTTCTCTCCCTTTTTTCATCTCGCAGCTGCAAATGTTTCAAGCCTCCCTCCTTCATCGCAAAGGCTATCTCAGATAAGGCGGTGAAAAAAACGCACAGGTGATGAAATGTTCTCTGAGCTCATGTAGGCGTCCCACACTGAAAGAGCTCAGCAGAAAGTGTGGAGGGACACAATAGCACAGGACAGGAAAGAGGCCAGTGAACATGAGGAGAGGTGGCGGCAGGAAGATCAGAGGAGGCAGGATGCAATGTGGGGCTACTGCAGGAACAGACAGACATGATCCAGCATCTGATGGAGGTTCAGGAATGTCAGCTGGAGAGACTGCCACTGCAGCCCCTGTTTAAATGCCCTACCTCCTCCCCAAGTTCTATAGCTGCCTCCTCACCCAGACACCCAAGAACGCAGGCAGGGAGACTCCGGGCACTCAACCACTCCACCCCAGTGAACAGATGGTTGTCATTCAACAAGTTTTGAAGCAGCCTTTTCCTTCCCTTCTCCCAAACCCCACCCGGGCTACTTTGTGAGTTATCTCCCTATTTTTATAATCAATTAATAAAGAATACATGGTTTTGAAATGATAGTGATTTTATTTCCAAGCTGTGATCAAAGAGGGGAGGATGGTTGGCTAACAGGGAATTAGAGTCAACCAAGGGGGTGGGTTTTCATCAAGGAGAAACAAATAGAACTGTCACATGGTACTCTGGCCAGTCAGGAAACTGGTTTTCAAAGCTGCTCTGATGCACAGCGCTTCCTGATGTGCTCTTCTAATCACCCTGGTGTCTGGCTACACATAATCAGCGGCCAGGCAATTTGCCTCAACCTCCCAACCCGCCATAAACATTTTCCCCTTACTCTCACAGAGATTGTGGAGCACACAGCAAGCAGCAATAACAATGGGAATATTGGTTTTGCTGAGGTCTGAGCGAGTCAGCAAATAGCACCAGCGAGCTTTTAAACATCCAAAGGCACACTCTACCACCATTCTGCACTTGCTCAGCCTATAGTTGAACAGCTCCTGACTACTGTCCAGGGTGCCTGTGTATGGCTTCATGAGCCAGGGCATTAAGGGATAGGCTGGGTCCCCAAGGATAAGTATAGGCATTTCAACATCCCCAATGTTGTTTTCTGGTCTGGGAAGTAAATCCCTTCCTGCAGACATTAACAGACCACAGTTCCTGAAGACGCAAGTGTCATGAACCTTTCCCAGCCATCCCACGTTGATATTGGTGAAACATCCCTTGTGATCCACCAGTGCTTGCAGGACCATTGAAAAGTACCCCTTGCAGTTTATGTATTGGCTGCCTTGGGGGTCCGGTCCCAAGATAGGGATATGGGTTCTGTCTATTGCCCCACCACAGATAGGGAATCCCATTGCAGCAAAGCCATCTACTATGACCTGCACATTTCCCAGAGTTACTACCCTTGATAACAGCAGCTCAGTGATTGCGTTGGTTACTTGCATGACAGCAACCCCCACAGTAGATTTTCCCACTCCAAATTGATTCCCAACTGACTGGTAGCTGTCTGGCATTACAAGCTTCCATAGGGCTATCTCCACTTGCTCGTGAACTGTGAGGGCTGCTCTCATCTTGGCATTCTTGTGGTTCAGGGCAGGGGAAAGCAGGTCACAAAGTTCTGTGAAAGTGCCCTTACGCATGCGAAAGTTTCGGAGCTACTGGGAATCATCCCAGACCCGCAACATTATGTGGTCCCACCAGTCTGTGCTTGTTTCTTGCCCCCAGAATTGGCGTTCCATGGCATGAACTTGCCCCATTAACACCATGATGCCCACATTGCCAGGGCCCACACTTTAAGAGAAGTCTGTGACCATGTCCTCATCACTCTTGTCACTGCGCTGCTGTTGCCTCCTGGCCTGGTTTTTCAGCTTCTGGTTCTGCGTAAACTGCACAATAATGTGTGAGGTGTTAACAATGCTCATAACTGCTGTGGAGAGCTGAACAGGCTCCATGCTTGCCGTGCTATGGTATCTGCTCGGGCAATCCAGGGAAAAGGGCATGAAATGATTGTCTGCCGTTGCTTTCATGGAGGGAGGGTTGGCTGACATTTACCCATAACCACCCAGGACAATTTTTTGGCCCCATCAGGCATTGGGAGCTCAACCCAGAATTCCAGTGGGGACTGGGAACTGTGGGATAGCTACCCACAGTGCACCACTTGGAATGTCGATGCTTGCCATGATACGATGGACGCACACTGCCTAATTAATATGTTTAGTGTGGACGCATGCACTCAACTTTATACAATCTGTTCCTAAAAATTGACTTCTGTAAAATCAGACCAATTTCATAGTGCACACATTGGTGACCTACAGGGAAGATTTTGTATCCCTTGAACTCCACTGGCATCTGATTTATTTGTGAATTCCCAAATGCTCAGGAGCCTTCCAAAGCAGCACATTAGAGTATTGCCATGGACAGGCATGGTATAAAATTAGTAGGTTGTCCCAGGGTTTTATTTGGGGGTGAGGAGGAACTGACATTTTAGTTGAGGCTGGTATGTCTATAATAGATGGGCTGGAGAGGAAGAGCAGACTGGGTTGACCCCATGTTGTCTTGCCTCATACTACATAATTATCTTGAGATACAGATGTGTTTCTATGGCACAGCTGCTGCCCTTCTTTGTACTTTCACACAGTTCCCTCTGTTTTTCAGGCCCTACTGAATCAGAGCAGTCTGGCAGCTGCAGCATAAACTGAAGTGAATGTGTTTTTTAGGGATTGCTGCAGTAACTCTGACATGCCCAAGTTAGAGAGTGGTCCGCAAAGAGGCAAAACAGAGTCAGAGGGCTAGATCTCTGGTTCCAGCAAGGCTGCTTTGTGCTACTGGCTGTACAAAGCATCCTCAAAACCAATTTAGCTGCAGGTGGAGCAGTTCCCATGCACAGGGGAAACCCCAGGTGGTACAGACTAACTGTAATAGCCCATACACCACTCCCTTCCGGACCATCAGCAGAGGTGGTGTGTCCTGAGGAAACTGGAGCATGTCCAGGTCATTTCTGTGCCCCAGTGATTCCCCAGCTGCAAACGCCCTTTGGGGTCATGGACAACTGATGTAATAAAGAGCAGTTCTGAGGCTTTTCTACTTTACACCAGATCAGAGAGTGGCAGAGTGGCCAGACGGCCCGTAGATCAGAAAGCATAATGTTGACTTAAAGCTGCCTGTGTCCACATTTTCAAGGCACACTAACCACAGGCTCTTGGGTTTGAGAACTTTTAACATTTTCCTATGTTAATGCCTCTGTGTTCCAAATTACCAGGCAGAGGGGGTTGGAACCAAATATCTGGAGCCAAACCTGCCCCTGAGGTTTTAATTTCATGTCAGCTCCCAGACTGGAAGGTGCCTCTCTCCTGCACAGGGGGCAATGTCAGGAAGGGGCAAGAGTGACTATCAGCAGTGGGCTTCAGCTAGAAGGCACTCAGCTCCTCAAAGGATCATGCTCTCAATGAACTGCTGTGGTAACTTGCCTTAACTTGGGCATTGCTTAGATGATCTTAGAATGCACTGTTATACAGATGTGATATTTTTAAGTACATCCTTCCAGGTGGTTACAAGTTTCTGGAATAAAGTAGACAAGCTGTGTGGTGCTGCAATATATAATGACCACTTATTAGGATCACCTCTGTTTCCTATGAAATTGCCAGAGGCTGTGTAAATATGCAGCTTGGGTCCATTATTTGCTCCCCTGGGCAGCAACTAGCTAGAGGTATTGGAATAGCAAAGATTTCTATATTCATTTAGTCATGCTCTTCAACCTTTACTCAGAGAGACTTGATCTGTGGTGAGGGTCAGAGGATAATTAGATTTCTGCCTCTTCAAGTTTAGGGTCTTTATGATTCAGCAGAGTCTGTTCAGTTGAGCTGTGTTTGCCTGCTGTTTAGGGACGACACTAAAGAAAACACAAGTTCATTATGTAAGTGCAAAGTATAGTATATTACTGAGTGATAGACTGGGTTTTTCTGCAGTGAAAAGGAATGAAAAATACCATTGCTCATCACTCAATTATCCCTGTATTTAGATGTCTGCAATAATGATCTTGTTCTAAAAGCAACATTCACTTAACTGGATCTCAGTGGCTCTGGCTATTCTATTTATAAAGTGATGTGTGTTTGGGCCAGGAGATTTAGTTGTACATATTTTGACAGAAAATAAATTCGGGGGCATCACCAATGCAGTGGAGGGTGGGAATATTACACTGGAAGAATCTGATGTCTTTGAGGACAGGAGTAACAGAAATTGGATGAAATTCAATAATACAAAGTGCAAGACCATGCCATTAGGAGTGAATAACAAGAATTTCAGCTATAAGGTGGGGGAGTCATCAGTTGGAAACACAAGAGACTACAGACCTGGATGAATTTGTCAATTAGAAGATGACCAGGAGCTGACAATATGATGTGGAAGCAAAAAAGGCATCAGATGAGGCATTTCCAGTAGAGATAGGAAAGTATTAATGCATTGTACAAGGCACTGGTAAGAACTCATGTGGACTACTGTGTACATCTTTCTTAAACATGGGTGACCAGAATTGATTTCAAACTAGACCAGGCATGGAGAACATCTACTAGGATGATCAGGAGAATGGAGATCCTATCTTATCAGAGGAGACTAAAGGAGCGTGGCTTGTTTAACCTAGCAAAACCAAGGTCCGGGGGACTATTATGTCTCTCAATAAATAGCTTGAGAGTTTGTAAAACTATTTCACAATCAAACATATCCTTCAACAATATAGTTTGTCCATTTTTTCCCAGGGGTCAAAACACTTCCAGATCCATGTGAAACTTCGACTATATGTTAGTAGAAAAGCCTGGAAAAGGAGATGTTGCCACTGTTGGCATCTTTATAGAGATCTTCTGTGGTGTTTTCTTCAGCAACAAGTGGGTCACTTCAATGATACATAGGGACATAATCCTTCCCCACTGCATTTTTCCTTCTCATCACAGCCAAACTTTTTGCAAAGAGTGGGCCCCTTATACAAGGCTCACCCATGCACACCTTGGTCTGGTTTCACTTGGCGGATAATTTCCTGACATTTTTTTAATATAAATTCAGTCTCCTTTTTCAATGCTTCCTGGACAGTGGTAAAAGTTGTTCTGAGGGACATGGAACCTTAAATTTTTGCTCTGAGTATAGTATTTGAGATCCAAGCTTATGTTTCTAGGAAATTAAAGACATCATGCTGTAATTCTTCTTTCCTCCCTGGATTTCATGTGCACTTCCCAGGAAATATCAGTTCACAGATTCTGTGAGCAGCTTTCTTGGTATTGTCTCTGGGGCAACCCTTGATACATTTTTCTCTCCTCCTTGCAGATGGAACTCTTCCCTCGGGTCCTTAAATAGGCTAATCCTTCCTTACAGGAAAATAATGAGAAATTATTACTGTAGTCTCTGATAAACCAGGCTAGTAGCAAACTTTAGACTGGTAGTGGATAACGCTACACTAGAAAGTAGAAGTCAGACAGACTTTCTGTGTATTAGAGCAGCTTCTCCTCTTACAGTGGCGAAGATCATCCCTTTTTTTAATAACTAATGATCCACGTCACACTTGAAATTCAAACCACAAGGTTTGACTACCTCTAGCTTGGTTTTCAAAATGACTGTTTATTGCAAACAGCTTTGAGGAGGTAGGTAAATTTTGGATAGGAGGGTGGTGATGTACTCTAGTATTTTTCTCTCCCATGCCCAGGGATTTACATGTAAAGGACCAGTTTTAGGCCATGTTTAAAACCTTGACCAGTGCAGTGAGAATCCATTCTTTACCCAGAGTAGATTGTTAGCTAGAGGGCAGGGAGAAGTGACTTTTCCTGCTGATGAAGTATAATTTTCGGAGCATCTGAAGCTTCCTTCTGGCCTGGATCTCTGCAGAGGTTCTCATTGCTGCTCTTGCCTTATGTAACGGGCTGGACTGTGAGATCTTTACTCACTGTGACTAGCATCTGATGCAGCAAGTAGTTCCATTGACTTCAGTAGAACTGCTGATCTCATAGTATAAGATGTAACCCAGTGTAATGGTATCAGTTTGGCTCAAAGTAAGTTAACTCAGCATTTTGGGGGGAAGTGGGAAGGGGAATGCCAAAATATCTAATGGGCAGATCTGCTCTTCTATTGGTGGCAAGCATTGCTCTAGGTGCATGATTAGAGTACAGAATTGTTGGCCTGATTTCACTCCCACTTACAGTGGTGCAAATCAGGAATAGCTCCACTGAAGCCAATGGATTTACACCAGTGTACCAGAAGAGCAAGATTAGCATTAAGCCTGGAATCTTAATGTATATTTTGGAACAGGAACAGTGAGGACAGAAGCATGGACAAGTGAGTTTGGGGGTTAATTGTTCAACCTTAGCAACTGTGGGGAAAGGAGCTTAGATGAAATCAATGGGTCTACTCACCAATGTAAGTATTTCCCCGTCTGACCCTAAGTGAGCATTACCGAGTCCTGTCTTGGGCATGATTAGAATAACCCTGATTATTGTAAATCCAGCAGTGGACAGTCATGGACCATCTCTTCACACACTTTCCCCACTGGTAAATTGAAATTAAAGTCCCCATCTCCCTAACGCTGCAGGGATGGGAATATTACAGACTATATCTGGCACCCAGCCAGTGTCCGATACTAAACAAACTGACACCCTTGACATTCCCATGAAATATTAACACTAGTAAGACCCAGTTCTCCCCTCACTTAGACCAGCGTGAATCAGGGGTAACTCTAATGGAATCAGTGGAGTTATACCTTTGTAGTGTTTGCACAAGTAAGAGGAAAATCAATCCTACAGAGAACAAAGAAAAAACAAAGATGAAAGCTTGTTAAGAGGAAAGTACTAAGTCACTGCCTCTTCACGCCTCTGGAAAACAATTCTTATAGCAATGATTCACTGTGGAGAGCTAGAACAGCTAAAGTCCCCCTTGAGTTAATTCACAAATGTCTACTGAAAAATCTGTTATTTCAGCCATATAACAGTGCACCTTTAGGTTTATGTGGTATTTGGCCTGGTCTGCTGCATGTTGGCTGGGAGGAATTAAAAATCAAAACCACCCCCGGGCATTTTCCAAAGCAGCATCACAACTGGCAGTCTCCCAGTAACACCCACCAAATGAGGTTCTGAATGTTCGTTAAAGAAACCAGAGCAAAACTTAATGAGCTTCATTCTGATTTTAGGTTCACCAGTGTAAATCTGTAGCAACTTCCCTGAAGTAGAAGTATGACCAGTGCAGACCCAGTGTGAGAGCAGCATGAGTCTTTATAGCTATTTTTTCATGAAGTGGAATTTTTCATCTGATATTCACAAGTTTATTTCAACCATCTTCAAACTAAGTGTCCATATTATATTTCTCTAATATCAGACATTAGAGACAGAAAAGACCTAGTAAGTCACCCATTCTTTCTTCCGACCAATGCACGATTATTACTAGCATTTTAATCAGCCTATCTTTTAAAAGTCCCATGCTTTCAAGCTTCCATCACTTCCCCTGAAAGATTATTCCTCAGCCTAATAGATTTCATTGTCAAGAAGGTTTTCTGATATTTGGCTTGTATTTTTCACTTCATCCCCACTGCTCCTAACTATGTCCTCTGGACCACCATCATTATTCCTCAGCCTAATAGGTTTCATTGTCAAGAAGGTTTTCTGATATTCGGCTTGTATTTTTCACTTCATCCCCACTGCTCCTAACTATGTCCTCTGGACCACCATCAGTCGTTCTCTCTACAGTCTTATAGGCATTATCATGTCCTGCCTTGGGCCAATACCCTGCAATAGTTCTTCATGGATGAATCCCCAATGGGCACAGGGGTTTCTCGTGTAGATTCAACTGCAGGATCAGGGCCATAGTCTTCATTAGATGAGTTATACTGTCTTTACCCTTCCCTCAGGTCCTGCTGCCCTGTTGTAATTTACAGTATTGCTTTAAACTGTGGAAATCCTGCCAGGCTGTTTGGATTATTCCTTTGCAATTCTTTCCAGTTGATGATGCCAGAGAACCGCCACTGCGTGGATCTGAGAAGGGAGAGCAGATTTGAGTAACACCTCACCCTGATTCCTTTCTGACTTCTGCCTCAGAAATGGATCTTTGCCTGAATCTGTTATTTTTTGGAAGTTTCTTCCAAACTTTCCAGCGACACAATTACTGGCTTATACACCTCTACCTCGATATAACACTGTCCTTGGGAGCCAAAAAATCTTACCGTGTTATAGGTGAAACCATGTTATATCGAACTTGCTTTGATCCACCAGAGTGCACAGCCCTGCCCCTCCAGAGCACTGCTTTACTACGTTATATCCAAATTTGTGTTATATAGGTTCACGTTATATCGGGGAAGAGGTTTATTTACTTTCTGCAATGGATGACTTCCACCTCTAATACTTTGTATTTACATAGCGCTGTTCAGCCTATAATCTCAGAGTGTTTCACAATCAATTAACGGTCCCTTCTGAGGTATATATTACAAGCCCAGTTTTACTAAGATTGCTACTTACCCAAACTGAAATACATAATAACCAATATTGTCTCATTATTTCCTTGCACTCCCCTATTGGTCTATATCTCTCTTCTGTCTCTTTAGGGCAGGGACCATCTTTTTGTTCTGTGTTTTGTACAGTACTGTCGCACACTGAGATCCTGCTCCATCACTCAAGGTTTAGACACTATGGTAATACAAATTAATAAGTTCCCATCAAAACTGGGACTAAAACCTAGAACTCATGACTCTCAGTTCTACGCTCTGATTGGTAGACAATTTTATCTTCCTCTGGAATACTAGACATTAGAATACACTGCCTGTTTTTTCTCCTTACAATACAAACACAACAGAAACTTTGCAGACCACTTCCTCTTTTTAACTCTCCACATTCATGCAGCTTAAATTTCCCCTTGCGCCTGCTTTTGCTCACTTGAATTTTTATCTTTGCCCACTTCCCCCCAGGAACTATTATTGTACATTAATCTAACTCCCTCCAGAGCAAAGATTAGTGCTTTATATGAATCAAAGCATCTTTTTCATATACCCAACCTCCACCCGTGATTACCTGAAAGACCATGACGTCTATGGCTCAGCTCTGCTCTCACACTTTAACTCCAATAAAGTTACTGCTGATTTGCTCCAGTGCAGTGTTCCCCTAGTCTCCAGCAGAAGACTGTCAATGACCATGAAAAATAGACTTCCATTGCCTCCCAAGTTGAGACAGACCTGGGAACTTACTGCTAAATTCTATACTTGCAGCACACTTTTAAACAATATCTACTGTCAATGCAGCAAAGAGTCCTGTGGCACCTTATGGACTAACAGACATACTGGAGCATGAGCTTTCGTGGGTGAATACCCACTTCGTCGGATGTATATGCATCCAACGAAGTGGATATTCACCCATGAAAGCTCATGCTCCAATACGTCTGTTAGTCTATAAGGTGCCACAGGACTCTTTGCTGCTTTTACAGATCCAGACTAACACACCTACCTCTCTGATACTGTCAATGTTCAACCACAACAATGATGAGACAAGAGGCAGATGCTGGTTACAATCAGAGTGGGCTAAATCTGGTCCAATTTACACTGGTGTAAATTCACTTACTTCGGTAGAGTTCTCCAAATTGCCATCAGCGTCATTGAGAACAGAATCCGGTCCCTTTTATTTCTGTTACATCTTGCAGTCTGGTGAGCACATCAAAGCATGGACTAAGTGGAATTGGAAATTGGATACTCTCAGCAGGGACTTTTTTTGTTTGTAACTCCAATGCCTGCTCTTATCCATGTTCACATGCAGAAGTCACAAGCACCAGTATCGGTCATGTGACTACAGAAATAAGTGATGGAAGATTCTAAAGAGTTTAAGACTGATCCTGTTCCTGCTGAAGTCAATAGGAAAACACCCACCGACTTCAGTGGGGGAAGGATCACAGCCCCTGACTGGTAAGCAGTGCAGACAAAGGCAGAATGAAAAGACCTTTCAAAGTGGCTGAAAAGGGAAGCATCTCTCCACCAGGGTAATTAACCAAATATTTTTCCTTGTATATGTCTGTTTTGTTTTTTTACCTCAAGATCAGCTGCGATGTTGATATTTTAAACTAATTAAATTCACAGTTCTGGACAGAGCTCTGAGCAGCCAATAAACTGGTTTATATAATTTATGATTTATTATATATGAAATTGCCCCAGTCAGCGCAGCAATCTGTTAGAATTAAATCAGTTTATGTAATCCACAAAGTAAAATCTGTAAATTGTGTGAAAGGTTTGCACTTCTGACTAGTAATTTTAACTCTCCTGAAAAAAGCAGGGAGATGATAAAATTTTCTGCCAGAGTAATAGAGACGGGGCAATGAAAAATGTGCCATGCATCTTTCTAGTTGAACTTGTAAGAATCTGATTTCTATTTTTAAATACTTTTGACAGATTTTTTTTTCTCATTTTTACTGTTATGCCTGGATCCTGCAATTAGATCTGTGTGGCCAGATTCCTATTCCCTCCCAGAACCCCAATAATACCCACATCCCCCTGCTCAGCTCCAAATACAGAATTGGAGGTTTTAAATATCTTCACTAGCAGGAAACTAAAACTTCAGATCTATTTTAGTGTAATGGTTTCTGAATCTCAGTTTCAGAAGATTTAGAAATAAATCATATTTTGTAAAAAACACACTCTATTATATTCATTTCTAAGGTCCCATCATGTACTAATAGACATGACTCTGGGATTCTTATTAACCTTTGAGTAACAATTTAAAAAAAATGTTCCCTGTTTATAAATGTCCTTTGGCTTCAAATGGAGTTTTGGGCTCTCAGCCCTTCAGAAAATCATGCCCTAGGAGTCTGATCCAAAACCCAGTGAAGTCCATCAGAATCTCGGACTTCAACATGCTTTAGATCAGGCCTTAAGTGAGTGACTGATTCTCCGTTGCCCTGCACCTTTTGGGTCCCATACCACGTCTTTGGCTTGCTTTCCCTAAACTGAAATCTTTCCTCAAATACCCTAAACACTGCCTAAAAATGTACATGTCTCAAACTTCTGGAGTGCAGTAAATATGGCTGAAGAAACAGATCTATGCAAAAAGGAATGCCAATTCCCGCTAAACTGAACTTTAGGGGGAAATACCATGCACTCCAACATATTTACATTAGAAGTACAATGTATTAATGTAATATTCTTCCCACTTCTCAATTGATATAAGTAAAGGCTTTAATTACTGAAATTATGCAGTTGTAAAAAAGAAATGATTTAATGAAATTATTCCTCTCATTTACATTCATGGGCTCCCTGCATTCAGACGACATGACACATGGTAAATTACACAGAAGTGTGGTAGAATAATTACCAACGTTGTAATTCAGCCTGAGGACCCTGCACTTAAATCATTTCAATTCCAGGTTAAATCAAACTGCAGGAAAGTAGATCCAACATCTTTTAAGGAGGATTAAATGTGACACCTGGCTTTTGAAATTCCTACCCCCTTTCTTTTATTGAACTATGACCTAGACTCAAATATAATAATGTCAATGGGGATGTTCTTGTAGAACTGAACTCTGCTTCCATTGAATTCAATGGCAAAATGTCTATTGAGTTCCATGATGCAGGATCAGGCCCTAAGCGATCAATATTTCTGGATAATACATTAATTAAAGTGCCTAATTTGTGTTCTGACGTGATAGCTGATTTTGCAGCAAAGCCAATTATTTCATTGCTCTTTTTAGTGTCCATCCTCCAGTCTTCTGTGCCCGGATGAGACTGTAAGTGGCTTGGAAGGACTGTGTTTTCTTACAGCACCAAGATCGCTGTCAGTGCTCACTAAATAATCTTCAGGGATGGTGAAATTGATGAAAATACTGCATCCATGAACTTTGGATCAGGATCAAACTTCACTATTCATCCCGTTACTAATCATGAGTGGAACTAAACTTACTCAGCCAAGTACTCCTACCCCTGAGAGAAGTTTAGCTCTGAATAGAGCTATCCTAACCCAGGATTCAAATGTCCCATACTAAAACTTAATGAGTTCTGTCATTCCTTAAACAATGTGTGAGGAACTTCAATTTGGGAGACAAATGCTGAAATTCTCATTCATCCAGTAGTTACACATCATTAGATTTTCTAAAAGTTATAAATGATTATTTTTCTAATACAAAGGTATTGCACCCAACACAAGGTATCTCTGTTTTGACCTCATTATGACAGATAAAGACAAATTCATCACTGGATGGGAAGTTGGTAACTTCTGAGGCCCTGCCTCTGCTCACTCCATTCCCCCCCCCCCCGGTCGCTCACTCTCCCCACTTCACTCACTTGCTCATTTTCACCAGGCTGGCTTAGGGGTGTGGGAGGGGGTTATGGCTCCAGCTGGGGGTGCAAGCTCCAGGGTGGGGCCAGAAGTGAGGAGTTCAGCGTGTTGGAAAGGGCTCTGGGCAGGGGGGTGGAGCCAAAGGGTTCAGAGTATGGGAGGGGGCTCTGGGCTGAGGCAGAGGGCTGGGGTGTGGGAGGAGGTATGGGCTATGGGCTGTCAGTGTAGGTTCTGGGGTGGGACCAGAAATGAGGAGTTCAGGGTGTGGGAGGGGGCTCTGGACTGGGGCAGGATGTTGGTGCGTGGACATGAGGGTTCTGAGGCCAGGGATGAGGGGTTTGGGGTGTAGGAGAGTGCTCTGAGCTTGGACCAAGAGGTTTGGAGGGTGGGAGGGGGATTAGGGCTGGGGCAGGGGATTGGGACCCAGGAGGGGGCCAGGGGTGCAGGCTTCAGGTGGCACTTACCTCAAGCAGCTCCCAGAAGCAGCGGTATGTCCCCCCTCTGCCTCCTACGCAGAGGCGTGACCAGGCAGCTCTGTGCACTGCCGCTGCCCCATCTGCAGATGCCACCCCTGCAGCTCTTATTGGTCGGGAACCACTTGGGGCAGGGGCATTGTGCCCCCTGGCTGCCCCATGTGTAGGAGCTGGAGGAGGGACATGCCGCTGCTTCCCGGAAGCTTCGCAGCATAGAGGCTAGCAGGGAGCCTGCCAGTCCTGCTGCGTGGTGCTGCAACCGGACAGTCAACAGCCCAGTCAGCAGTCCTAACCGGAGCCACCAGAATCCCTTTTCAACTGGGTATTCTGGTCGAAAATTGGACACCAGGTCACCCTAAGTGAAGACTGAAGAAAAATAGATATTAAACACCTTGGCCTTCTTGATGTTGTCCTTTATTAATTCTCCTTCCCTGCTAAATAGAGGCCCTACACTTTACTTTCTTACACCTAATGTATTTTAAGAACCTCTTATTGCCTTTTATGTGACTCATTTTATACCATAGTTTTTCAGATTTTTGTCCCTACATGCATGTGCTATTCTCTTGTACTTATCTTTAGCAATTTGTCCATATTACCACTTTTTGTAGGATTTTTAGATTTTCAGATCATTAAAGAGCTCCTGATGGAACCATACTGGCCTCTTCTAGTTTTACTTCGTATTAGGATTGTTTGTTGTTGTGCCTTTAACATTGTCACTGAGAAACAGCCAGCTCTTCTGAACTCATTTTTCCCTAGATTTTCTTCCTATGGGACTTTATCTACCAATTCTGAGTTTTAGTCTGCTTTCTTGAAGTCCATTGTCCTTATTCTCCTGCTCTCACTCCTTCCTTTCTTTATCATTTGATGATCACTTCTCCCAAATTGCATTCAACCTTCAAATTTGCAACCAATTCCTCCCTGTTGTGAGAATTATGTCTAAAGTGGCTGCCCTCCTGGTTACTTTCTCCACCATCTGAAAAAAGTTGTCCCCAATACATTCCAAGAACTTACTGGACATTCTTTCTGTTTTGCTCTATTACTTTTCCATCAGAAATCTGAGTAGTTAGTCTCCCATGACTATTATATCTTGGGTTATGGATATTTTTGTTGTTTGTTCAAGAAATGCCTCATCCATCTCCTCTTCCTGATTTGGTGGTCTATTGTAGATCCCCCCCTGCTATGACACTATTCCCCCTCCCCCTTTATATTTACCCAGAGTCTTTCAACTGGTTTGTCTCTCACATCCTTCTGGATCTCAAAACAAGAGTATACATTTCTGTGATGCGAATTAAGTCATAAGATAAATTATGTATTAATACTACCAGTTCTTACTGTTTATTCCCAATAATCCTTGCATTTGTATATAGATATCTAAGATGTTGAGCAGATTCCCCCACTGATTTTCCTCTTGTTGCTCCTATGACCCTACTGTAATTTTTCATTTCCCTCCCAATATTTAGCACTCTGTTAAGGTCACCTTTTTTTATACCTACATGTGGGCTTTGATTCCAGTTTAAAGCCCTCCTCACTAGGTTGGTGAGTCAGTGTGTGAAGATGCTCTTCCCCTTCTTGGTTAGGTGAACCCCATCTCTTCCCAGAAGTCTTCCTTCCTGGAACAGCATCCTCTAGTCAAAGAAGCCAAAGCTCTGTTGACCCCATCTGTACAGCCATGCATTCATCTCCACAATGCATGTGTTCCTACCTGGGCCCTTACCCTCATCTGGGAGGATGGACAGGAACAGCACCTGTGCTCTCAACTCCTTCAATCTCGCTCCCAGAGCCCCGTAGTCATGGTTATCTGCTCAGCATAATACTTGGTATCTACATGGATGAGCAGCATGGTGTAGTGTCAGAGGGACAGATGAGTCTTGGCAACCTTTTTGTAACATCTCTGATGTGGGCTCCAGACAGGCAGTGTACTACCCGGGACATCATGTTGGTCAGCAGCTAGATGCCTCCATCCCCCTGGGGAGGGAGTCTCTGACCACCATCACCACCCTACTAGGGAGGGAAGGAGGGTGTGTGTGTGTGCATACTGTGCAGCAACTCTTATTAAAACTGATTTCATTCTTTGTGATTACAGATTTGGTTGATAAAGGCCACTGCACAGATGTAATATACTTTGACTTCTGTAAGCCATTTGACTTTAATACCATACAACATGCTGATTAAAAGAATAGCACTATACAATATCAACTGAACACATTAGAAGGATTAAGAACTGGCTAACCAGACCTCTATTCAATATTTTCATCAACGATTTTGAACTAACTATAAAATTACTGCTGCTAAAATTTGCAGATGACAACGATTGGCAGAGTGCTAAATAAAGATGATCTCAGGGCAGTCATACAGAGCAATCTGGATCCCTTGGTAACCTGGGCCCATTCAAACAAAATGTGTTTTAATACAGCCAAATGCAAAGTTATACATTTAAGACCAAGGAACACAGGCCATACCGATACAACAGGGGGATGGGGCGGGTATCTCTTGGAAAACAGTGACTGAAAAGAATTTAGGGCTCATAGTGGACAAACTGAATACGAGTTCCCCATGCGATGCTGTGGTAAAAGGACTAATGCGATCCTTGGGCGTATAAACAGGTAAGCCAGGGGTCGGAAACCTTTCAGAAGTGGTGTGCCGAGTCTTCATTTATTCACTCTAATTTAAGGTTTTGCGCGCCGGTCATACATTTTACTTTCATTTAAAATTAAATGAAAATGTTGATCTTACGCCACCGACCCACTCAGCCCGCTGCTGGTCTGGGGTTCTGTTCACCTAGGCCAGTAGTGGACTGAGTGGACCCTATGGCCGGGACCCCAGCTGGGAAGGGTCTGGCAGCCAGAACCCCAGACTGGCAGCGGGCTGTGTGGGGCTGGTGACCGGGACCCTCTGGCTCCTGCCAGCCGGGATCCCAGCTGCCGGATCTGCTCAGCCCAGTGCCAGTCTGGGGTTCTGGCCCTGCCCACATACAGTGGGTACCTACCTTCTCCCTGGTTCTGGCCCATTCTCTTCCTCTCTCTGCACTGAGCTGAGAGTTGGAGTGGACAGAGCACAGCGCTGGGGGTGAAGGGTCTGGCCAGGAGCTAAAATGAAGGAGGGGGCTCAGGGTTGGGGCAGGAGGTTTGGGTGTGGGGGCACTTACCTGGGCAGCTCCCATGTGGTGTGAGGGGTGCAGGTGGGAATGTGAGTGAGGGTGCAGGGACTCCCGTTTGGTGCTCAGGGTGGGGGTGGGGATGTGCAGAGTGCATGGGATGTGGGGGGGTGCTGGGGATGTGGGGGTGCAAGAGTCAGGGTAGATGGCTGGGGGCATGTGAAGGGGGTGCAGGTGTCAAGGTAGGGGGGCTGGGTATGTATGGGGGTGCCAGTCAGGGCTGGGGTCATGGTGGGGTCAAGGAGTCAACAGAGGGCTGGGTGGTACAGGGCTCAGGGCAGGGGCCTGGGGGTGTGTGAGGATGCAGGGCTCAGGGCAGAGGGCTGGGTAACTGCACCCTCCAGAACCCTCAACCCCACCCCGCTCCTTGTCCTGACTACCCCCTCCTGGGACCTCACCCCCTATCTAAGTCTCCCTGCCCCTTATCTCCTGACTGCCCCCCCCACCAGGACCCTACCCCCTACCTGTCCCCTGACTGCCCCAATCCTTATCCACACTCCCCCACCCAGACACACCCCCTGGACTCCCATGCCTATGTAATCGCTCCCCACCCCCTGACAGGATCCCCAGAACTCTAGACCCATACAACCCCCCCCAACCGCTACCTACCCGCCTACCCGAACCCCTCTCCACACCCCTACCTCCTGGCAGTCCCCCCAGAACTCCTGACTCATCCACCCCCCCAACTCCTTGTCCCCGACCACCACCTCCAGAGACCCCTCCCGGACCCTCCTTGCTCCCTGTCCCCTGACTGCCCTGACCCCGATCCGCCCCCCAAACCGACCCCAGGACTCATGCCCCATCCAACCCCCCCTGCTCCCTGACTGCCCCCTCCAGAGACCCCCACCCCTAACCACCCCCCAGTACACCCGCCCCCCCATCCAACCCACCCTGCTCCCTGTCCCTTGACTGCTGCCACCCCTTACCCAACCCCTCCCCCCAGCACCGGAGCCAGCCCCCTTACCATGAGGCTCCTCGCTCATCCGGAGGCCTGGCACCGCCTGCCCCGCCCCTCAGAGCGCTGCGCGCGGCAGCAGGGCTCCGGGTGAGCTGGGAGCTTCTTTCCCTCCCCACGGAGCCAAGCGCCGCCCCGCGGGAGCGCGCAGCCCCAGACCCCCAGAGCTCTGCGCTGGCGGCGGCAGGGCTCTGGGGGAAGGCGGGGCAGGGACCAGCGGCTTGCCGCGTCGGCAGGATTTTTAATGGCACGCGGGAGTCCCAGCAGGCAGCCGCGTGCCATTAAAAATTGGCTCACGTGGCATGGGTTGCCGACCCCTGAGGTAAGCAGTGAGTGGGAGGTGACTTTACCCCTGTATACAGCATTAGTCAGACTGTTCCTGGAACACTGCCTACAGTTCTAGTGCCCACTTCTAAAAAGGATGACGAAAAATGGGAGAGGCTGTGGAAAAGAGCCACAAGAATGGTTCGCAGGCTGGAAAAGAATGTCTTACAGGGAGAGACTTCAAGAGATTACTTTGTTTAGCTTATCGAAAAGATTGAGGGTATGTCTACACTGCAATTAAAAATCCGTGGCTGGTCTATGCCCAGGGCCGGCGCTACCATTTAGGCGACCTAGGCAATGGCCTAGGGCACCAGAATTTTTGGGGGGCGCTATTTTGCTGGGAGGGCGGCACGCGGGTCCAGTGGACCTACCACAGTCATGCCGGCAGACGGTCCGCTGCTGGAAAGGCTCCGGTGGAGCTGCCGCAGTCGTTTCGGCGGACGGTGCTCTGGTCTAAAGGCTCCGGCGGACCTACCGCAGTCATGCCTGCGGCAGGTCCACCGGAGCCTTTAGACCAGCGGACCTGCCCGCCGGCATCACTGCGGCAGCTCCACCGGAGCCTTTCCAGCAGCGGACCGTCCGCTGGCATGACTGTGGTAGGTCCACCGGACCCCCGGGGGGCGGCGAAATGGCCATCCAGCTAGGGTGTCAGAAACCCTGGCGCCGCTCCTGTCTATGCCAGCTCATTGGGGCTTGCAGGTCTGGGCCTAAGGGGCTGTTTAACTGTGGTCTAGATGTTCTGACTTGGGCTGCAGCCTGAGCTGTGAGACTGGCCCATCTTGCAGGGCCCTAGACCCTGGGCACCTACAAAGCACTTAAACAGCCTGTGACAGGTTGCTATCACAGCATCCTGACCACTGATAGAGCTGTAGCCTGGAGAGGGCTGCAGGCCCAACTAAGGGCAATTATATGCTTTCTGCTGGGGGATTGTGAACACCTGAGTGGCAATCACTGGGTTAACAAGGTAATTGGGGGAGAATATAAGGAGAAGAAACCAACTACAAAGGTAGCTGAGGAGGAAGCCCAGCCTGTGATATGGGGGAATGTAAGAGGGAACTAAATGAACTTCTTGGTGAAGAATAAACAGGCAGCCTGTGTTTATGGCTACGGCATAGGTGCTGACTCTGTGGGTGTCCTCCGTGGCCAGAGCACCATGGAAAAAAATAGTGGGTGCTCAGCACCAACCAGCCAAGCTGATCGGCAGTCAGGATGTAACGGGTGGAGCAGCCCTAGGAAAAACTAGAAGTTGGTACTTATGAACTGTGGAACCATCTGAACTGGCCAGGCAGTGATAGAGGCACCATGTGACATAGCCTCTTACCATGAGACCTGCGAGCCCGAATGAGTTGGCATAGGCCAGACACAGGTTTTTAATTGCAGTGTCAACACGTGGAGAAGGGACCTGATTACAGTGTGTATAAATACCTTAACAGGGAGAAAATACTGGGTACCAAAGGGCTATTTAGGCTAGCAGACAAAGGCATGATAAGAACAAATGGCTGGAAGCTGAAGCCAGACTAATTCAAACTAGTAATAGGCACAAATTCTTAACATTGAGGATTAGCCACTGTCACAAACTCCCCAGGTAAGGGCTGGGATCGCTATCTCTTGGGGTCTTCAGATCAAGCCTGGATGCCCTTCTGGAAAATATGCTTTAGCCAAAAATGTTACGTTTCAGTCATATGCAAGTTGTTGAGCTCAATTCCGGTTTAACTGTGAAATTTAATGGCCTTTGATACACAGGAATACAAACGAGATTTAATGGTCCTTTCTGGCACTAAACTCTCTGAATCTATTATCTTAAATTTTTTTTCTTGGTCCCATCTCTATAAATAATCAGCATTCCTGTATATGCCAAAAAATTTCTGTTTGAATATACTGGATATATTTATTTCAGTTTAATTTTGTGTTCTATAGCTGTATCTGAACAATGTAACAAAGTAAAACTCCAGTATAATGCAAACAATATTATATTCATGGCACTTAATTACAAAGAAGAGTGAAGCACTAAAAATAGCATTCAGTATAATAAAAGGGGAATAATTAATACTGCAGCAGGAACCTGACAGCTAACTTGTTAGTGAAACTTTAACGGGAAGGGTTGGTTTTTCATTAGCAAGCATAGGCAATGAGGAGGGTGGCTTCTCTGGAAACCTGAATATCTGAAAATTGGGTTATTCAGGAAAAGCCACAACTGGCTCCTTTGGGGAGCTCATGCAACAGTTGTTTGGGTTCCATTGAAGTTCCACAGGAACCACCTTTATTGATGGGTATAATGGGTCTCATGTAGACTAAACAGGGAAGCAACAAGCAGGCAAAGGCAGCAGAGCTCCAGCTACTTTACAATCTCCATGCAGTAGTGAGTGCTGCTGGCCTTGACTCTTCAAGCTGCACTGAAATGCTGCTGTCAGAGGGCTGCCTTTCTCTCCTTCCCTCTAGCCTAGGGAATGCTGGTTCCCTTCTTACCCTGACACTCTCCCTGTTAGTGAAGCTCATATTGTAACTGGCTAGGTTATATGCTGCCCTCTACTGCATGGAATCAGAAATACACAACTGTGTGCTATTGCCATTGGCTCTATATGATTATCTGCTAATGGAGATTCCCTTTTAGTTCAAGCTATGTTTCTGGAGCAGCAGGCTCAACATGCAAGCCCTGCTATTGCTCAGAAGTTCAAAGTGGCCGTGTTGTAGTATAGTGATGACAGGTAAGTTCCTAGATGGCCATGTTCCAATATCACCTTTATGATAGCTTAACTCTTTTAGGTAAGGAATAAAGATCACAGGTGGGAAAACTTATACATACTTCCAGTGAAATAAACAGCTAATGTAACTGGCACAACTCCATTGTAACTGGGTTGTGGATTAACTTAATTCCTTTTATGGCTAGAAGAAAGAAAGTGGCTGCAGCTGGAGGATAAATAATTTACTGGAAACCAGAAATAGACAAAGATCTGATGCTTAATTTCTCCAAAGGTTTGGGGATGTGTGGATCTGGCAATAATGTTTTTGATTAAGGGCCACATCTCCTGGATTTAATAGCTGTGTGCTGTTTTTCTTGATGTTTGTTAAAACAACTACTGAAAGAAGTTGCAATGATACTAGTGTAACACTGATGAAATCACACTTTGATAGTTCGACTGCTCTGCTATAAAAAGAAGTCAAATATAAACCAATGTATATGACTCTAGAAATGTACAAATAGATAATTCTGGCATAAGTGAGAGAAACTCCATTGCCTGTAATGCAATTACATCAATTTACAACAGGTTTGAATTTGACCCATGTGTTTAGATGTCTGGAGACTTACAGTGCTCAATAAGGTAAATTTGACAGTCTATGCTTTGTTTCATTTAAAAAATGTATCGCTGCTTCTATTTTTATTGTGTAGAAATGAAATTTTCCCACCAACTCAAATTGTGGAAATAGACTACAACCAAAATGCTGATTTAAAATTATGTTGATAGAATCAAATCCAAAATCTTAATTACACCTCTACCCCAATATAACGCTGTCCTCGGGAGCCAAAAAATCTTACCGCGTTATATCGAACTTGCTTTGATCCACTGGAGTGCACAGCCCTGCCCCCCCTGGAATGCTGCTTTACTCTGTTATATCTGAATTCATGTTATATCAGGTCATGTTATATTGGGGTAGAGGTGTATTTGGAATATAATTAGGTGGTGCTTTAAAATTATGATACCTTGTGTTATCTAGGTATTACATCTTTTAAATTTCTAAGAACCCTTTCTATATGCTGACTTAAACAGCTGTTTTGTTCTCATAATTGCTGCCCCTGTTGCAGAGAAGGCACATGCTCACTTTGTTCCTTCATGGAGACTTTATCTTAGATCTTCCTTACTGTTGTTTTTCCTTAATCTACAAGTCATTTTGGGTGGAATGCACATGGTTGCTGTTTATGAATGTAAGCACCTTGGGGCAGGGATTTTTTTTGTAGTCTGTGTTTGTACAGAGTCTAGGAGCTCCTAGGCACTGCTGTAATACAAATAAGAATGAATGTAAAAATGTAGCATATTGAGCATGGATTTTGCACTATATATATGGATAATTAAAATCTTTGGAACACACACAAAAACCCTAACCACTGATGATTTGGTGAAATGTACCAGATTAGACAGTTCTGGAAATGGAGCTCTTCTATTTATCCATATCATAGGTATAGAATGGGCACTGACAGGGCAAGCATCAACATTCTGCTCTACCAGTACATAGTCTCGTTTATTATTAATGAGAACTTGTAGCATTTCTCACCCATGGAACTCAAAGTACTTTACAAAAGGAGGGGAAGCATTATGACCTCCAGAATAGATGAGGGAAAGTAAGGTACAGACTCAGTCACATGCTGAGTCGGTAGCAGAGCCAGAAATTAAATTCAGGGGTGAAATCCTGACCCCATTGAAGTTAATGGCAAAACTCTCAATAACTTCCATGGCAGTCAAGATTTCAGTCTACTGGCTCCTAGTCTAGTTTCCTATCCAATGGCTTGCACTGTCTGATTTCAAGGGACCATCTCTAGGGATAAATGTCTGATTTGGATTATATCCCATTCCATGCTTAGCCATCTGTCCTGAGATGGCAAACAAGGTTGCCATTTGCGATACAGCCACATGTCTCCATCAATTTTCTAGTAGACAAACCCATTTTTACACAAGCCAGTCCTCAGTTAGTAGTGAGTTTCAATAACTAATGAACTGGAAACCATGACTTGGAAGTGAAAGGTACTCTATTCTACTAAATTTATCCTGAGGTATCCTAGACCCTGTGACTTGCACTTAAAAGTTTACTATGAATCCTAGAAACCTTCATTGTGAGTTCCTACATAATGTTGATAGTTTTTATATTTAGAGTGGTGTTGCAAATCCAATACTATATATTAAAAAGCATACATACTGAATTGTCTTGGAGTATGAGAGAGACAGGTATTAATAACCTCTTAAAATGCTTTAATACTGGAATTGGTTTTAATGGTGTTTGTTTGTGTAATTGATGAATACTTCAGCTGGAAATAAGCAAGCAAGGGCTTGCTGTCTCTTCCCACAAGAGTAACTACATCAGTGGGATGACTCCTGCAAGGCAAGTAGGATTTAGTTCTAATCAATAAAGTACAAAATGTAATGTTTTGTTTATCCAGCTAAAGAAATAGACCTCCTGTTTAAAGCTGTTCAGTTTGCAATCTGTGCAGGCTTCATATTTGTGTTTAATTTCTTCTGTGTTTTGTTGAATGAAATAAGAGAAAAGAGGCTGCTTTCATGTTTACTAAACCTCTCTTTGGCATCAAGATGCTCTCTCATTTAGGCTTTTATTTAATTATTTTAAAGAAACAAAGCAAAAGCAGTTATGTAGGTCATTAGTTTAGTTTAAAAAAAAAAGTAGTTCAATCTCAGGTCTTCCCTATGCCTCAAGTCTTTGTAATAAAACTTATTTAGCACTAATTGATAAAACTATACTGATGTCTAGTTATTCATGCTTGTGGATTGATCCTAGACAGGGCTGCATGTAAGTGCTGATGATTCACTGATGAAAAGAGAACCATCCTTTTGTGTCTCGTGTGATTTCCTTCAAGGACTGAGCACACTCATGGTCCAACCAATACTAATTATATTAAGAAAGGGGAGGCCTCTACTAGAGCTCTCTCTTGTAGGAAAACTGAACACCCTTAACTTCCATTTATAACTAGTGGGAGCTGAGGTTACCCAGCACTTAGCACCTGTGCAGGATCAGACTCAGCAACTGCAAAACTGCTATTCTGAAACCTTCATAAGTGTTAGTGATACAAAATTTGTTATCAGTAATAATTGTTGCACTAATTACATACCTATGCTTGAAACCAGGCTTATTAGGTAAGCCTCTTTTCCAAGTAACCACCTTAAATGAGCCTGCTTGGAATGATTGCTCTCCTGTAATCACAGTGATTACGGGGACAGCAATCCTTTAAGGAAGAATAAAACAAGAGAACAGGCCTTGCAGGACAGTGGTGAAATCAA
Source organism: Gopherus evgoodei (assembly GCF_007399415.2). Taxonomy (NCBI): domain Eukaryota; kingdom Metazoa; phylum Chordata; order Testudines; family Testudinidae; genus Gopherus; species Gopherus evgoodei. The sequence continues at coordinate 172,612,600 of NC_044324.1, forward strand.
GATGAGGAATAAGGAGGAAAAGTCTTTTAGATGACTGCTGTTTTTTAAATTGTACATATGGCACCAAGATATATTGTAATTGCATTATAAATGAAATTGGTAAGATAAATAGGATGGAAAGGAGATCCCAGAAGGTGTGATAAACTTTGAAATCCCCTGAATTACACAGAGTTTATCCTAATCTTCTGAGGGTTACCTATTACTAATTAGGATAGCTGTGTTGTTTGGAAGATAGGATAGATAATGGATTTTTAATATTTATATAATATCTAAAACTGTACTAGGCACTTTACATATTTAAAACTAGAAGCCTTTTCCTGAAAAGCTTCCATGTATTATTATATGGATTCATAAGGTGCCCATCAGTATGGTATTTGGACACAATTTGCACCATTGAGATTTGGGACCATTAACATTTCCTAGTAAGAGCAGAAATATACCACACTGCAGATGTGAGGATTTCTCTGGAAAATTCTCTGTATATTGAGCATATAAATAGGTTGAAATAAACTGCCAATCCCATCAGCTGATCACAAGTTTGTGTGGAAATGCTCAGTCTGTTACAAATATAATAAAATACCTACCATAAGGACATGACAAGGTGTGTTTTATAGGTCATTAAGCTGACATGGGGCTTAATGGTCTTGTTACAAATCATTCAGACTCATATCTCTCTTTCTCACACACACACCCTCTAAACATCAGCTGGATTAATTTAATTTTGTTTTAAATTGTTTCCTTATTTTTACATATAGATTTTTTTCATAGTATTGTCTTTTTCCCCCCCTTTGTGGCTAATTAAAAAAAAAAAGAAGTTGGTTTGTGGCTACAAAGGTCTTAATGGTGTTTGAAGTGATGTGTATTTACAGTTTGAAATTATTTTCTGTTAGCCCAATCTCTTTCCTAGTCCATGGCCCTTTTATATTTTAAAATAATTCATCACAGAGGTGACTTCTTCTAAGTGAAACTCTTCGCTTCTCTGATAGACTTACCATCCCTTTACGCCAGGGGTGGGCAAACTTTTTGGCCTGAGGGCCACATCGGGGTATGGAAATTGTATGGCAGGCCATGGATGCTCACAAAATTGATGGTAGGTGTGCAGGAGGGGGTGAGGGTTCTGGCTGCGGGGGGTAGGCTCTGGGGTGGGGCCGGGGAGAGAGGTTCAGGGTGTGGGAGGGGGCTCTGGGTTGAGGTGCGGGGGGGCTGTGAGAGGTCTGGGATGGAGCTAGAGATGAGGGGTTTGGGGTGCAGGAGGGGGCTCAGGGCTGGGATCGAGGGCTTTTGAGGGTAGGAGGGGGATTAGGTCTGTGGCAGGGTATTAGGGCATGGGGGGGAGGGGGCTCAGGGGTGCAGGCTCTGGGCAGCCTTTACCACAAGCAGCTCCCAGAAGCATATCCCCTGCTCCGGCTCCGAGGCATGGCCAGGGGGCTTTGCGCACTGCCCCATCCACAGACACTACCCCTGCAGCTCTCATTGGACGGAGCAGCATGCAGAGCCGTCTGGCCACACCTCCATGTACTATGTAGGAGCCAGAAGGGGATCATACTATCTGTTTCCTGGGAACTGTGAGGAGTAGGCAAGCCCCTAACTTCACTCTCCAGCTGGAATGAGGAATTCCCCTGAGCCCACTCTCCAGTGGGAGCTGAGGGCTGAATTAAATGGTCTGATGGGCCAGATATGGCCTGTGGACCGTAGTTTTCCCACCCCTGCTTTACACCCATGCCCAGCTGGAACTAGCCTGCAATATTTCCTTCCTTACAATGCTCACATTTGCTCTAACCAAACCATATATATATCCAGTAAGAAGTTCAGGAGCATTTGATCAAATAAAAGGTCTGTTTTCAAGCAATAATCACACACAGGTGTGATATTGTATCACAGATAAAACTGTGTGCACCCACACACATGTGCTGAAAAGGGGGAGGGAGGAGGCCCTTCACAGGGAGCTTTTTTCAATGAGTTGGCCTATATTTTCTTGAAATGTAGGTGGTCACCATTACTGGATCCTCCTACTTGCAAATGAACTGGGAGTAAGCAGGAAACAGCTCCTCAAATTGAAGCTAAGTTGTAATCAAACTAAGACACCTCTGTGTGTTAGAAAAAAGCCCAGAACCACCTGCTTGGACAGAGCTGAAAAGCTCCCCCTCGAACTATCTGGAACAGAGCCAGAACTGCCTCTCACCAGATGGAACCAAACCGAAGCTGCTGTAACTAAGCAAGAATCTCCCTTGGCCTTATTTTGTGCATGTTCCTAAATAACAGGAATGTGTTTCTGGGGCAATCAGGCATGGTGCTGTTATTGTTTGTCTTGGGTCTGGATGGAGGTGAGTGGCTTTGGTTCGTGGGATGTGGTTTTAGCTTGGCTCATGTGAGTGAGCAATGGATGTGACTTGACTGAGGTAGGGTGAAACTTGGAAGGCAGGGCTTTGGATGTATCCAGGGTTCTGACATGATTCCAACATGCTGGGGCTGGGGCTGGCTAGTGGTTCTACCTTTTTTCTTCTCCCCACCCCATCCTGAGAGAGATTCTGTTACTTCCAATAGGCTAGAGGCATAGGTCCAACTATATCTATCTATCTATCTATCTATCTATAGATTTAACATTGAGGGGGGCATCAAAATGTGAAAGAGCATGAGATCTGCAGCTATGAACCACAGAAATGTTGAGAGGGACATATGCTCACTAGTGGCTGTACTTCATTTGTGGTGTATAGCAGGGATTCATACAAGCTAGTTTCAGGCCCATCTACTGCCTCTGTCAAGCTCCATCTTCTAGCACTTTTCAGTCACTAACATGTCTTAGCTCTCCAGCTAAGACACAAAAGTCCATCCCTTCCAGCCTTAAAGTCCAAAAGGAAACAAAACCATTCTTCCATCCCAGATTCTTGTTAGGAACAGCCCTTCCTCTCAGGGTCTGTCCTCTTCCTCAAGCTGTTAGCTCAGATCTTAGCTTTCCTGGGTTCCAGTCAATTCCTTCTTTCCCTTGTTGGCAGGAGCCCACCTCACAAAGTGGTAGCATGAGGGAAACCCAACCCACCCTCTATTACAGGTCTGCAGCCTTGAGACACTAAACAATTGGGCTGTCTGCCATGTGAAATGCCCTCTGTATTCTTCCCAGAACTGCTTCCTATATACCCAACCTAGGCCTCCTCATTGGCCTTTTTATGTCTGTTCTGTCAATTTTTAATAGAGTGCTCATTCCTAGGTTTGATCTTCCGAGAACCACTACTGACTGAACTTCGGCTTGCACTTGTATCTCCTCCAGCAGCCTCTTTAGTTACATGCTCCCCCTGTGATGTGACCCTTGTACACCTGCTAAGTGGGTTAAATCTGGCACAAGTGAGACTGGCTCCCAACCTCCTTAAAGGGCCCTTTCAGCCAATGACAGAGGTGCTTGGAACTTTTGGCTGATTAAAAGTGAATCCAGAAGGATATGTGAGTATTTTGTTTGGAGAGCGTTGGTGGATTCATTGACCTGGAATGCCTTCCCTTCCTTAACTTGGTGAACCATATATCCATCCTCGTCTCTTTCCAGTCCTGACTTTAAACATGCATGTGCCATGAAGCCAGTTAGTATTGTTATGCCACTCCCCAAAGGATTTGCTATTTTTAATGTATTAAGATACAAAATAAATAGCTGAACCATTGTGTGATAAATCCACTTCCTGATTACCTAGTGCTTTGTGTATGCGATGGTGGGTGTTTGTCTACTTAGGGCTTGATCCCTTAGCCCTGTGCACATGGTGCTCTGAAAGTGAGGGTATTTGGCTTTTCACAGGATTAGACTTTAAGACTGTGTGTTCCTTGGGAAAAGGACTGTGCATTCTCTGCATTCTGTACAGACATAAGCACACTGGGAACTTCAATAGCAGCTGCCAATGATTAAGCAATAACTATTTATCAAAAGGGACACTCTTTTCCATTTGTCCCCTCCTCCTCCAGAAAGGAGATGTTTCATTGGCACCATCCCCAACATGTTGAAGGCAGGGATGAAAATAAGGGTCTCCTGAACAGAGATAACATAGGAATTGCCATACTGCATCAGAACATTGCTCAAACTACTTAGATATTCTGCCGACTGTATTGGCCAACACTTGATTGCTTCAGAGGAAGAAGCAACTCCATAATATAGCTGGCTTTTTGTGCTATGGTGTACATGGGGGAAGGGGAGAGATTGCTGCAGTCTCTCTTTGGCTTATGGAAGCCATTCTCAGCCATTCTCACTCACTGATCTGGCTGGTGACGTGAAGACCTACCACGTGAGTCTGATGTGAGAGCAGCAGAAAAAACCTGGCAGGGGTGTTTCTGCTGCCCTCAGATTTTCTGTTGGTAAAGGGAGCAGCAACAGCACCCGACAAAGGAAAAACCATCCCAGAAAGTGTGTGGATTTTCTTCCTCTCCAGTAATAGAAGATGCATTTCCCCCATTATATCTCTGTCCTTCCCTGGGTATGAGAGGAACCAAAAGACATCCCTCTCCTTCCCCCACCTCTTTATCAGATCAGTAATACATTGATTTGGCATAAAATCTCTTCTGAACAGTCTTAAAATCTAACTTGCAGAAAATTGAAGTGGGTTGCTCAGCCTCATCTGAGGAAGAACACCCCTCTTCCCCCCCTCACCATATCCTCCATTTATATATCAATATTAGGGCTGTCAAAACAATTTAAAAAATTGCAATTAAGTGATTAAAAAAATTAATTGCCATTAATCACACGATTAATCGTACTGTTAAACAACAATAGAATACCATTTATTTGAAATATTTTGGATGTTTACTACATTTTCAAATATATTGATTTCAATTACAACACAGAACAGTGTACAGTGCTCACTTTATTTTTATTACAAATATTTGTACTGTAAAAAACTAAAAAAAATGTATTTTTCAGTTCACCTCATACAAGTACCGTAGTACAATCTCTTTATCATGAAAGTGTAACTTACAAATATAGAATTATGTACAAAAAAACTACATTCAAAAATAAAACAATGTAAAACTTAGAGCCTACAAGTCCACTCAGTCCTACTTCTTGGTCAACCAATCACTCAGACAAACAAGGTTGGTTACAATTTGCAGGGGATAATGCTGCCTGTTTACAATGTCACCTGAAAGTGAGAACAGGTGTTTGCATGGCACTGTTGTAGCTGCTGTTTCAAGATATTTGTGCCAGGTGTGCTAAAGATTCATCTGACCCTCATGCTTCAACCACTATTCCAGAGGACATGCTTCCATGCTGATAATGGGTTCTGCTTGATAATGATTCAAAGCAGCGTGGCCTGATGCATGTTCATTTTCATCATCTGAGTCAGATGCCACCAGCAGAAGGTTGATTATCTTTTTTGGTGATTTGGATTCTGTAGTTTCTGCATCAGAGTGTTGCTCTTTTAAGACTTCTAAAAGCATGCTCCACACCTCATCCCTCTCAGATTTTGGACAGCACTTCAGATTCTTAAGTGCTGTAGCTATTTTTAGAAATCTCACATCTTTGCGTTTTGTCAAATCTGCTGTGAAAGTGTTCTTAAAATGAATGTGATGGGTCATTATCTGAGACTGCTATAACAGAATGTGGGTAAAACAGAGCATTCTCCCCCTACGGAGTACAATCGCAAATTTAATTCACACATTCTTTTTTAATGAGCATCATCGGCATGGAAGCATGTCCTCTGGAATGGTGGCCAAAGCATGAAGGGGCATACGAATGTTTAGCATATCTGGCATGTAAATACCTTGCAATCCTGGCTACAACGGTGCCATGACAATGCCTATTCTCACATTCAGGTGACATTGTAAATAAGAAGCAGGCAGCAGTATTTCCTGTCAATGTAAACAAACTTGTTTGTCTTAGCAAATGGCAGAATAAGAAGTAGGACTGAGTGGACTTGTAGGCGCTAAAGTTTTTCACTGTTTCGTTTTTGAGTGCAGTTATGCAACCAACAAAAAAAATTGCATTTGTAAGTTGCACTTTCATGATAAAGAGATTTCACTACAGTACTTGTATGAAGTGAATTGAAAAATACTATTCCTTTACCATTTTTACAGTACATATATTTGTAATCAAAACTAACATATAAAGTGAGCACTGTATACTTATTCTGTGTTGTAATATAAATCAATATTGAAAATGTAGGAAAACATCCAAAAATATTTAATAAATTTAAATGGGTATTCTATTGTTATAAGTAAGAGTCCTGTGGCACCTTTAAGACTAACAGATGTATTGGAGCATAAGCTTTCGTGGGTGAATACCCACTTCGTCAGACTCATGTAATGGAAATTTCCAGAGGATATCTGCCTCTGGAAATTTCCATTATATGCATCTGATGAAGTGGGTATTCACCCACGAAAGCTTATGCTCCAATACATCTGTTAGTCTTAAAGGTGCCCCAGGAGACTCTGTTGCTTTTTACAGATCCTGACTAACACGGCTGCCCCTCTGATATTGTTATAAGTGTGATTAATTGTGATTAATTTTTTAAAATCACAATTAATTTTTTGAGTTAATCAAGTGTGTTAACTGCGATTGACAGCCCGAATCAATATAGATTCTCTGTTTCGGTAGAAAATGGAGTGAGGAGCACCAGGGATGTACTGCTACCCAACCCCTGCACTACACTCCAATGCATATAGTTGGGTTTGGCTGGCTAGGGCCCCTCTTGGAGAGAGAAACTCCTTCCATTTATATTTCTTCTTTTGCCCCATTTTCTTCCACTTGCTATGTCCTGTTACCACCACATAATTTCCAGACTTGTGAGAAAAACCATCAAAATGGATGAGCTCTGCTATTCTGGTCTACTCTAACCACAGCTTCCTGTCTTACCTTAACACGCATGCATGCGTTCAGGAACTTTAGTTGCCCATATGTGCACCATGATCTGCTTCAAAAGCATAGGCCTCCTACCACCTGCGTTGAAGGAGAATCTCTATCAGTTGTTAGCAATATTGGGCCCGACACTTAGTAGAGCAGTTCTGACTCTATCCAGTAAAAGGCAATGTGCACATAAACACTAGCTAACTCAATAAATGTCACCTGGAGACATAGTTTTCCAATCCTTATTTAAACCCAGACACTGTATTTGATTCAATGATATCCTGTGGTGGTGAATTCTACAGACTGACTAAATCCTGCTGGGTACAGCTTCCTAATAGGTAAACTGCTTCAGCCAACAGTCCTGATTGCTCTTCCCTTGCCCACCTGAGGCAAATACCAGAATAAAGAGCTTCATAATACACCCTCTCTTTGGCCACACAATAAGTGAGGAATGTCAGGGATGGAATAATTGGAATTAATCATGTCTCACATAGGATGTTATGTGTAATTGGTCAAACATACCACAGGCTCAATGACATTAAGCCCTCGGGGCTGCCTATATATTTGCCCTGCTTTGAAGCACAAACAAGGTGGAAGAAGACACTTTGGTTGATATATAGCTATCTTTGGAAGTGGCTCATAATGACAGGGATATCATAAGACTCTGATCATGCACACAGAAAGCGCTATATGACTGTACTAGGCTCCTGTCATGAATGCACCATGTGCCACAGAAACTCAGCCTGGTCTATACTACAGAGTTAGTGTAAGTGTTGTAGTAAGGCATCTTAAGTCCATCTAATTACATCAGCATACACACTACAGCCTTGCTTCCGCTGGTGTAAGTGCCCTACCACACCAACATAATAACTCCACCTCCATGAGAGGGGTAGGGCTTATGTCAGCAAAGTAGCATCCCTGTAGATGAATGGTGGGCAAACTACGGCCCATGGGACCATCCTGCCTGGCCCCTGAGGCTTGCCCCCAGCCCCTCCCCTTCTGTCCCTCCCGCCCCTGCAGCCTCAGCTGACTCATTCCACTGCTAGCACAATGCTCTGGGCGGTGGGGCTGTGAGCTCCTGGGGCAGAGCAGCTGCAGAGCTCAGCCTGACCCAGTGCTCCGTGCTGCATGGTGGCAGGGGCATGGCCCAGCTCCAGCCAGGCGGCGTGGCTGTAGTGCCGCCAGCCACTGGTGCTCCAGACAGCACGGTAAGGGGGCAGGGGGGTTTGGGGTGGTGGTGTGATAGGGGTTGGGGGGAATAGGGGGTTGAATGGGTGCAGGGGAGGACAGTCAGGAAGGAGGCAGTTGGGGTTGGATGGGGCAGTAGGAGTCTGAGGGCAATCAGGGGATGGGTGTGTGGATGGGGCAGGAGTCCCAGAGGGGCTCTCAGGGAACAGGGGGGTTGGATGGGGCAGGAGTCCTGGGGGGGGAAGGTAGAGAGGAGGTAGGGGCTGGGTCACAACCTCCTCCCCTAACTGGCTCTCCATACAATTTCTGAACCTGATGTGGCCCTCAGGCCAAACAGTTTGCCTACCCTTAGCATAGCTGGAGCTACAGAAACCTGGCCTGTGTCATGATCGTGCCTTCCAGCTCTTACAAGAAGTAGTACAATTGCTGGTGTCTCGAACAGCTTTTCCATGGGTCTTCAACTGTCTGTACATAGAACAATCATAGAATATCAGGGTTAGAAGGGACCTTAGGAGATCCAGCTGAACCCCCTTGCTCAAGTCAAGGCAGGACCAATCCCCAGACAGATTTTTACCCCTGTTCCCTAAATGGCCCCCTTAGAGACTGAACTCACAACCCTGAGTTTAGCAGGCCAATGCTCAAACCACAAAGCTATCCCTCTCCCTTATGTTTTCTGTCATTGACTCAGAGTATGCTACTATGATCTGATGTGAGACACACTTCACAACAGCAAAACAAACAAAGTGTCAGAAGGGCCAAATCATGACACCTGAATGGCGCTCAGCACATTGCAAGATCACAGCCTAAATCGGTGGTGGGCAAACTACACCTGCGGGACCATCTTGCCCAATCCTTGCACTCCTGGACAGGGAGGCTAACCCCTAGCCCCTCTCCCACAGCCTCAGCTCACTGTGCCGCTAGTGCTCTGGGAAGGGCTGCAAGCTCCTGCCAGGCAACATGGCTGCAAGAGCCCCTGGGTGTAGTATATTAAAGTGCTCCTCCATACACTTTTGGAACCTCGATATGGCCCTCAGGCCAAGAAGTTTGCCCACCCCTGCTGTAGATACTGTTATTTACTACTACTGGCTGTCATGTAATTAATGTGGTTGCTTGTAAATCGACCTAACATAGGTCGACTTAAGTTTATGAGGCTTCTATGCCTCATGCTGGATGGGGTATATTGGAAGATTTGCAGCAGATTCTTGCTAGCTCTTGATATGCCCGTAGCAGGTGGCACAAGTAAGGGTGTTTACTGAATGCTCGGGCCTAATCCTGACATTATTAAGCATGAGGCAAAAGAACATATACAGCAGACTCTTGCCTGTCCCTCCTGTACGTGCAGCACAGGGGACACGAGCATCATGGCAACAAATTCGTGCCAGCTCCTGCCCTGCATGCAGCACAGTGTATTGCCAAAAAGAAAAGGGGGGGGCAGAAGACTTTGTCCGCTGCTGTCATGTATGCATAGCAGGGAGCCCAGGAGGGCTGGCACCCCAGGATCTTGCTTTCTCCCGCAGTCCCTGCAGAAGAGTAGGACCCAGCAGATTTTACAGCAGCAACCCCTGCTTGCTCCTGCCATGCACACACAGCACAGGGGAATGCGGAGGGGATGGAGGCTATGCGGGCTGAGCAGGCGGGGGGTCTTCCCTCCTGGGAGGGGGTTTGAAGGCGGCTCGTGCAGCGGGCAGGTGCAGGCTCGGGCACAGGCTTCCCCTTGGCAGCTGCCGCAGCCTTGGCTCTGGAGCCGCCCGCCTCCTCCCCCAGACACAGGTGGGATGAGCGCGAGCGGCGGCGCGCGCTGCGTGTGTGGCTCAGCCCTTCCCCTCCAGCTAGCGGGGGAGCTGCCGCCGCTTACGGAGGAGGCGGCAGCAGTAGCAGCGGTTCGTGCCTAGCTAGCTGGGGGAGGCAGGCAAGGAGGCTCCATGCAGGCGGGCAGCCCTCAGGTAAGGCGCAGTGCTCACCTGGCTCCATGCACCGGGGAGCAGGGACAAGGCAGTAAATGGGGGAGTGTGAAGGGGAGCAGTGCTAGAAGCGGGCGTCAGGGGGAAGCCGGGGTGAGGAGTTAAAGGGGGAATCGTGCATTTCCCTCTGGAAGAATTAACAGAAGCTAGGGCCTGCATTCGGTAACAGCCCCCACCCCATCCACGACAGTTAGGTCCTGGGTGGAATTGGGACCGTTGCGATATTTATAAGAGGAGAGATCTAAGTCGGGGCGGGGGGGGGGGTCTTGGCAGAACGGAGACCCTAGGTGGTGGCAAGCTGTGAATTGCATGGAGCAGCACAGTGAAGGTGGCTTTAGTGCTGCCTCTTTGCATTGAGGCTGATTTGCTGTTTGGAAACTGCATCCCATTCCCAGGGAGTCTTGGCTATTGTGGAGGGTAGAAGGAGAGTTCAGATTGGCACAGGGGTTTCGTGTGTACGCAGCATGCGGGCAGGGGATTGTATATTAGGAGAGGGCATTTGAGGGAGTGTGGTTTGCATGTCAGGGAACAGACAGTGGGGACAGGCTGGACAAAGATTATTATAATAATAACTTTATATCCTATCTTTGGTGTCCACTGTCCTGTCCAGATGCGTAGGTGGCAAGGTCCTTGCCCCAAAGAGGTTTCTGTTGCATGTCAGAGCTGGGAATGGGATTACACCTTGGAGAAGAATGGGCAGGGATTGATTCTCAGCTCTGAGATCGCTGGGAGATGGCTAGATAATATTCTCTTTCTTGTTGTAGATTATTGCAAACCGAATGCCCTTTGTGGATAAAAGATGTATCATGGAATGAACCCGAGCAGCGGGGATCCGTTCCTAGAGAAGCAGCAGCAGCAGTCCCCGGCCCCCCGGAGACTCTTCGTGGTGGTCTTGTGGCTTCAGCTGGCTCTGTGTTTTGGCCCTGCACAGATCACAGGCGGTGAGTGACTAACTCATGTGACTGACAGGCAGCAGCAGCAGCAGTGTCCCTCTAAGCTAGCCAGAGAGAGAGATGAAGAGAGGCTCTGGCAGACTGCAGGCAAGTGAGATCCCAAGTGATGGGGTGCTGGGTGCCCTTGCTGTGTTTAAAGGCTAACTTATTTCTGTCTTATACCCCCCCCCCCTTATTTCTCACTACTGTTTACATTAAATCAAGCCACTTGACATTCAGTGTCCTCTGGCATTTTTCCCATAATTCGAGCACTGGAGACATCCCTAGTTTCTGACCCCGTATGCACAAGTGCCAGTCTGAGAGACTGTCCTGCACCCTACTGCATACATCAACCTCCTTGCATGAGAGCCTTCTCCCGCATGTGCCTATACGCACACACATGCTGAGACGCAAGAACCCCTTCTCTCCCTTCCTGCTCTCCAACACTCAGGCCTGCTGACAGGACCCACCGCTATATGCTTATGTAGAAACCTTCTGCCCACCACCCTTCTAGACACATGCACAGAGAGGTGCTGCCAGGAGAGTCTCCCCCTTCTTATCCTCCTCTTTTCTCATTCCAAAAACCAAACCATGGATACTAATAGGAGAAAATCTTCACACTTCTTTCTCTCCAACCCCCTCTCTTCCCTTTCATAGACACAAACTGGAGAACTGAATCCTCTTTCTCCTGAAAAAATCCCACACATACATGCTGGCAGGCGATACACCCCTCCTCACATGCTGAAAGGAGAGGAGAAACTTCCCTCATATACAAACACATGGATGCTGACAGGGTGACCCTCTCACTCTTATATACACCCTGCTTCCCCTTCCATACATGCATACAGATACTGAGAGGAGAGAACATTCCCTGCTGCCTGCAGGAAAGAACAACCATGTAGGTTGGTGTGGAGAGAACTACCCAAGGCACTTAAGTGGTGACAAGAGACAGCCTTGCCCAAATGCTGGCTGGAGAGAAGCAAGTAGTAATAAATATTTCCACTATAACCACACATGAATTTTTATTTAAAAATAATGTAATGCTTTAATAATAATAGCAAGAATCCTCTTCTGTTAGCTCTCTTGCTGTTCTTTGCATCTGGAGAAGCAAACCTGTTCTGTGTTTGGTGGAGGGGAAAACATCTAACGTGGGGCTAAATAAAGAGACATTAAAATTCAGTTCCATTGCATCCTCTTTGAAAAAGGACCAGTTCATGTTTGCTCTTTTTATGATTTTAATTACAATTTTTTACACCTTTATTTTATTGAAGCTTTTGAGGTATTTTAAGCAGATGTGTTTAATTACCAAATTGCTTGAAACTGATTCCCTAATTAGGTCTGGACTGCAGGAAAAGTCTTCAGATAAACTGCTGTGCTGCAAAGTGAACTTAGTTGGAATAACATTAGCAGTTTCAAAGAATTTCCACTCTAAAATGGTGTTATATTTTTGAGGGGGGGAATGAGCTGTTTTGCAATTGAATCACACAATTAATGGCAAACTGAGAGGCAGTGTAAGAGTAGCTTGGGGTTCTTCTCATGCATCTGATTTATGTCAAACTGTTCAAACTTCGGTGCTTGCAGTTAGGCTCAGAAATCCACTATTACTCACCCCACTTCTGTTTTTGGTGTTTATGTACTGCTCCCATCGTCTTCTGAAAATAAGGCAGTTTTTCTAAAGTGTATTTTAGGTACTTAATAATAGATAACTCAAGGTTGAAAAATTTGGCCTGGGTTAACAGGCATGAGAAGAAATTCAAGCAGCTCCTACATTGACACACTTTCTCTCATAAACTATGTGGTCCATTTGTAAGCTGGCGTATCTTTTTCTCCTCTCAAGAATATAATGTCATTTTAGAGTAGAAATCCCTTGAAGCTGCTAATATTCCAGCTAAATTTACTTTGCAGTCATACTTCCTGTGCTATAAGAGACCCTGTGTTTTTTGGATGTGCTGCCTTTCTGATGAGTCATTTTTAAAATAAACAAACAAACAAGTGTGGTCATTCAACACCCTGCTTCAGTTGTTGGCATATTTCACAAGAATAGTGTGTTAACTTTGATGTCCTGTCCAACTCTAAAGTGTAATGATGTTCTGCCCACCTATGTTTCCTTTGCAGTTTCAGTTAGACAGGCCAACATTCATTTTGTGGGCCACCTCATAAGAGCAAGAATGTCCCATGGATCCATAACCCCATATCCTACTACTTAATTAATTTGCTGATTAATGGAAGGTGCTTTGTAAACTACAGTTCTTGAGCTTCTGGAAGTCATTGTTCTTTAACTACCTGTGCTGAACTCTTGTATGGTGGTGGATGTTAATAAACAGCTGCTGCGCTTCACTTCAATAGTGAAACCTGATATTGTTTCTATGTCAAACAACATTTGTAAAGCACTTCGGGATCCTTCAGGATGAAAGGTTCAGAAGAATGATATGAATCCAATATATTGTTTGTTAATATGAAGAGCTTTTGTTATAGGCCAGCTTGAGGCAAAAGAGAAATTCTTGTCCTGATCCCACTGAAAATTAATGCATTAAACAACTTTGATTAAAAGAACCAGTGAAAAATGTAAGTTTTTATTTCTGGGCAATATTATTTTCCAATGAGAAGTACTGTATATACACAGTCTGCTAAATCAACAAATCTTTCATGTAGTAGAATACATACACCTGTTTTTCTGAAGGGTGGAAGTGGTGAGACAATGGGGTTTTACAGTTAAAGAAGGAGACATTGAGCCAAGACTCATCATCTTTATTTCCCACTCTGTTATGGTCTTGGGCAAGCCACTTCGGCCACTTGTTTTACATGCTTCGGTTTTTGACTGCTCAACTTGAGACACAGGGTGTGATTTTTTTTGAGGAGTGCTGAGCGCCGATTGGACTTCAGTTGGAGTTGTGGTTGCTCAGCACTTTTGAAAATCTGGCTTTTATAGTACTCACAAGTTGGATATCCAAATATTAAGGCATGCAAAATCAGTGAATACTGTTGAAAATTTGGCCATTAACCTCTTTGTATCTTAGTTTTCCCCATCTGTAAAATAGGCCCTTCACCAAGCAGGGTGATGAAACATAACTAATAGTTTATAAAGAGCTTTGATGATTTTAAATTGGAGATGCTACACAGGTGGAAAGTATTTATTATTTTGTTTCAGTAGTGGTTCATCTTCAGCAACATCAATGTGCTATAAGGCAAAAATAAAAACTAATTAATATGTTGAAAAAGAGGAAAATGATAGGGTAGACTTTGCCATGGAGCACTGTTTTCAATTTAAGGATGAAAATACGTTCTTCCCTTTCTTACCTGAGGGCAGAATTTGGCCCTAAGTAGTAATCTTGTCATGACTTGTATAGCTCCTTTTATTTTACATCTGACTTTTCTATAAACTGTATTGATTTTAAGGTTCTGCCAGTTCACCCCAAATCAATATTATTTATAACCCTTCCTTTTTTTTTCTTGTCAGTGATTTTTACAAAGAATAAATCTGCCTGTAGTATTTTTACTCTCTCAAAAGTGGTTCCTGGAATGATCCATCAGAAAATTCACTCCACAAATGAAGTCAAAAGAACAAACTCTTCAAAGCTCAGTAGGCCTAATTCCTCCCTGGTGTGTGTAACTACATTCACACTAGAGATGAATTAAACCCCCTTGACATTAGCTTGGGACTTTCTTCTAGTCACCTGGTATCTTTGCTCATCTTGTGCTTTTTACTGTTAGTCTATAATGAAGAAGAAGTGTTTTTAATAATAGAAATAACCAGTGTTAAGATCTTCAGACACACTAAATTCATAGCTGGTGCTAAAGGCAAGATATTTATTGCACATAAGCAATTTACAGAGTTCATGGCTGTACATGTATCATTCTGAGGGGATATTAAATATATATATTTTCCAAACATTGCAGATTTCTGGAAGTGTTAATTTTTCCAGGAATTCGGAATTTTCTAATGACTGGGGGCAAAGAATTCACCATGTGAAGATTTATTTTAGTCACTTTCTGAGTTTGGACGTGGGCTTTCGATTTTGCTGTTGTAACAGGAGAGGCACTTGAGCTAATTTCTCTGTTTTCTTTTCTTTGTTGGCTCTGGAGTATTTCTAGTCCTTTGGGATGTCACTCTTTTTTGGATAGCCCTTTGAGGAAGCTCGCTACTGCAATTTGAGGGAGTATTTTTGGTATGCTTGAATCAATGTCGTTTTTTGGTGGTTGATACTTTCTTTGAGCCAGATTGATACCTTTGCTCACACTGAGTAATCCCATACTGGACAAATAGTTCCCATTGAGAGTACATACGATATGTATGTAAGGTACTATTCGTTGTGAATAAGAGTGTTGCATTCTGGTTTTTTTGAGGTACTCAAACATGCTTTGGAGTTTGTTGAAACCATGAAGAGTAGTGTTTTTGCTTGTAAATATAGGCTGAATTTTTATTGCTCTGTGATTTTATTGTATTGGAGTCTGGACTGTGCCTAATTCTGGATTTGATGATTCCATAAGAAATCTTTCTCAGGTTGCCAAACAAAGAAGAACTGTTCCATCTGGATACATCAAATCCTTTGCATGCAGATGACTTGTGTTCACATTAGGGATGTGTATCACCTTTGTTTTGACAACCTATTGTCTGTCTTTGGTGGTTTTTGGAGACACAAAACTGTTTGAGATTGTCTGTCTTTTTAATTGGTGCTTGCAGTCTCTTAGATCTTAAAGAGTCTTTTCGGATCAGACTCGTATTTGACTGACACCCCAATAAATATATCTCTAGCCAGCATATTTTGTTTCTCCCCTTCCAGTGTGGCTGCCTCAGCTGACAAGCAAAACAGACAGCAACTTTCTTTTCAACCTGGAATATGTAACCGAGATTGGTGAAATCATTAATTAGCTTTACAGTATCAGCCGTGGCTTGTTACTTTGTAAAAGCTGGTTTAGGCACTGTCATATCTTTCAATATATCTGCAGTGTAGCTTCCTTTCATATATCTTCTGAGATATGTTCTAAATTCATTCCACTGTGTAATTCTAATTTAAAATGACAAGGTCTTCTACACACCTTGGCATGACAACAGATAGTTTGCTTAGTAGTGTGTCCACCCACATCCTTCTGAGATATGGACTTATCTGATAGGCTAATACTAGTAGCAGTTCCTTCTTGCGAAGTCACTTAGCACTTCATGAGAAGGAGATTGATCTTGTTGCTAAGGCATGGAAATAAGGATGAAGATCTGCATTCTGTTTCCAGCTCTGCCCCTGACTTGCACTATAACCTTTGGCAAATCACTTAGCACATCCTTACAGATTGATCCAAATTTGTATGCCTGCTTTCTCTGCCATGATGATTGGCACTAATGAAAAAATGAACAGTGATTGGCTGGACTGTAAAATATGATGATGATTATCATTCATCCCACGTGAGTGGGTGAATATAAGTTTGCAAAAATGTTTTGATTTTTTTCTCTGCACAATAATCTCTTTCACACAGAGAAGTTGTGAGGTACCTGGAGAGCCTCATATGGAAGATGCTGTGAAGTGAAAAGTATTTATTATTACATAAAGTAAAAGATGAATATTCAACACTGATTGTTTGCCTCAAAGATTAATAAGTAAAGATCCCTAATGAAGGTAGAAATATTTTATCCCTTTTGATTTCTACAGCTTTTCTTATGGATATTTCTCTGTATAGAGCTTTGATCACACACTTTGAATTTTTCAAGTATCTACCACCTCTGCCTCTCTGATATTCATATGTTCCTTGTAACAAAATAAACCTCACTAGAAACCATAACTGTTGCGCCCTTACAATCCCACTGATGTAAAAAATGCATGGGGTGGTTCTTGGTAGGGCCAAAAAGGGCAGAATGTGAAACCAATTCAGATCTGATGTAAGCAAATGCAACATCCTGAAAGACTGAGCCAAATTCAGTAGTGAACATAGGCTACACATCTCATGTAAATTGGTCAGAAAATGAGTGTATAGGGTAAAATGGTGTAACTTGCACAAATGTATTGTTCAGTACACTGATTTTATGTGCAACTTACACGCTGAGGAGCCTGAAGATTTATGTGTTGCAGGAAATCCAGCTAACTATGGTGTAAGATAAAGTAGCCTGCCTACTTCTTTTCACTTCTTCCTATTTGTTACTTTCCTTGCCATGTTACAAATCCATCAGCATGTTAATTACATGTGATTTACACACCCATTGGATGTATGCGGTATTCTTGTAGTCATGTTGGTCCCAGGGAAACATTACCATACCCACCTGGTAGCTTGTATTGGACCAACTTCTCTCGGTGAGAGAGTCAAGCTTACACAGAATAACTTGATGTCAGATTGGAGCAAATTGCAGTACTGACCCTTAACATTTATTTACACACCTCTACCATGTTATAACGCCACTCGATATAACACGAATTCAGATATAATGTGGTAAAGCTGTGCTCCGAGGGGAGGGAGGGAGAGAGGGAGGGCTGTGCCCTCTGGCAGATCAAATCAAGTTTGGTGTAACGTGGTTTCACCTATAATGTGGTAAGATTTTTTGGCTCCCGAGGACCGCGTTATATCAAGGTAGAGGTGTACATGTTCTCTAACCACCTTACACCACTGTTTGTTGGTGCTAATTTGGCCCTCTGTGTTTGCAGAAGGGGTTCTTGATGCCTTTCCCCAAACAACTGGTCTGCTCATATGATTAGACTAAATTGGGACATTTCTTTTTCACATATTGAAAACATTAGAACAATTTGTTAATACCATTTGTGCACACCAAGCACATGCTGACAAAATGTGTCAGACATATTTTCACACTCGCAAAGAGTGACCCTTGAATCACTTTTTTCCTTTATTTAGTCATATCTTCTTAATGATGTACTGTCCATATTGAGTTGGATTTCTGCTTATTATTAAGGAATGATAAAAGCGTCCACTCGGTGAGGAAGTTCAAGTCTTTATTAGGAGAATTTTTTGGTTGAACAGTTCTCTCTATTGTCAACGTTATTGGCCTTAGAAAGGTAATATGTGGAGTTAGTCTGCCAGCATCGCTACTAACACATTGCCAGGAGCATGAAATTAAAAGAAAAGATTAAACATATTCTAGCAAAAATTGTTGCCTGTTAATAATAATAATAAATAATAATAATTAATAAATAATTCATAGCTCTTTCATATAGCCCTTTTTGTCCCTAGATCTCAAAACATTTTAAAAAAGGAAGTTAAATATCATTATCCTCTCTTTGTAGTTGGGGAAAATGGGCACAGAAAAGTGAAATTACTTTGCTTAAGGTCACATTGCGTTGTCAGTGGCAGAGCTGGTAATAGAACTCTGGAAATAGAGTGTTCCTCTGGCCCTGTTCATTGAATTGTATTTTTTCCATGGCAAAGCAAAGGAAAAATGACTTGCAATTTAAAATGGAGGTGCTGCGAAGTGGGCAACATCTACAATTTTCTTTTGATGCCACATTTGTATAATAAAAATCTCTATCTTTTTGGACTCAGTTCTCTCTTCACTGAAGTCAGTGACAGAAATCCCGTTCATTTTACTGGGAGCAAACTCAGACCGTATGTGTTGCCTAAAGAAACTACACAGGCAGACGGTTAATCTAATCTTTCCAGGTGAGATTTATCTGTCATAATACCTCCAAACAGGAGTAGGTGTGTGGACATGTGTATATCTCAGGTGGCACATGACGTTTTTCCAATATCAGAAGTATCTTTATGTGAATAACAATAAAGAAGCATTACCCTTGGAAAACCAGCCATCTCTCTCTCTCTCCTTAGAACTAGCTGATGGTCTGTGGGATAGGGTTCTTATACTTTTTCATAGTAAGGAACCTACATTAATAGTGAGAGAGTATGTCATGGATATCCCATAGATGTCACTCCCAATTATGATCACAGAACTTTTCACTGTCATATAACAGTTCTGCAGCAACCACAGCAATTGCTTACATGGAAAGGTAAGATAAGCAAAGTATTGAATGTGTTTGCAGGTAATTTTAATGTGCTTTAGCTGCTGGAAATAAGGAGAGGCAATTCCATGTGAACAGCCAGCTGTCTGTAAGCCACTGTCAGAAAACACCACCACCCTTGTCATTTGTTTTGGGATCAGTGGCAATTGAATGGCTGCACTCAAAAAATTCTTCTCTTCCTACAACTGTGTTCCTCCTGCAAATAATGCTGACGTTTTCCTTGCATGAAGGGAAAGAAACTGAAGAAACAGTTCAATTCAGTTCCTTGCTGTTTACACCAGATGGCTATGCTGCTGTCACATTCTGCATATTCTCCTGTGATCAGGGGTGAAAGTAACTTACTGGTACTGCTGGAGTCCTGAAGGGGGCATGGCCTCATTCGGAAGATTCGTGGCCTCTGAAGATTTAAAGGCCCTGGGGGACCCAGGGCTTTTAAATCAACCAGTTGCTCCCAGCTGAAGAGGTGGCTGGGAGCCCCCTGGGGCTCGGGCAAATTAAAGGGCCTGGGGCGCCGGCTGCCGGGGGGGAACCCCGAGCTTTGCGAGGCTGGAGCAGGGATTTAAAGGGCCCAGAGCTCCTGCCACTGATGGGAGCCCGGAGCCCTTTAAATCCTGGCCCCAGCCAGGATTCAAAGGGCTCTGGGCTGCTGGCAGCCGCTGGGAGCTCTGAGCCCTTTAAACCTCAGCCGTGGCTGGGATTCAAAGGGCTGTGGGCTACCTGCAGCGGCGGGGAGCTCTGAGCCCTTTCAATCCCCGCTGTGGAAGCTGGTGCGGTCCAGCACGGCGTACTGGCTCTTGCTAGTACGCCGTACCAGACCGGACCGGCTTACTTTCACCTCTGTCTGTGGTAGGAAATGTTCCACTCCAGCCAGGAAGGGGTTAATGAGCTCCTCTGGGCACAGTCAGCTGATGCCTGTTCCACCTGGAGAAGGGTGGCTACTTAAAAGGCATGATCCAAACACAGTTAAGGGAGGCACTCGGAAGGCAGCAGAGCTCCCTGCAACCACAGAGCGGAACTGCTGACCCGGAAACTAGCTGAAGGGCCTCTACCGCCTCGAGCCTCTGGACAAGTGAAGGGACCTTCTTTATTTTGTCTTCTCTTTCCTTACAGCCTAGGATACTCAGCATGGGCCTCACAGACTGATAAAGGGGTTAGATACCCAGCCCTTGCTAAGAGATAAATAGTCCATTTGCCTTGTAATCATAGTGGGGCAAACCCAGACCGTTTGTGGACTACCAGACTTATATTTTTCCTCTGTCAGTGGGACTGCTGAAGGACTTTAAGAAGAGGGGGAACTGCCTCCTTGAGATGTAGCTGGAAGGACGTAGCCTTGTGGCAGACAGACCTTACAGCTACTACTCGCAGCCAGGTAAAGGCCTCTGGGACAGAAGAGGTACTCTAGGTTCAGAAGCACAGCCTCCGACATCTCCATTGAGCTGTGTGTTATGGAGAGGTTTAGGCTTACCATAGTTGAGGTTGCAGGTGAGATTCCGTTTAAAGCCAAATTTTCCATTTTTGGAAAAACCTGCAAAGAAGAGTCAGATAAGCTTGGCAGAAAGGACAGGAGCTACAGTAGACTGGGGGAAGTGAAGGTAAGGTGATATAAAATTTGCAGAAGAAACAAAATTACTAAAGATAGTTAAGATACAGGCAGACTGCAAAGAGCTACAAAAAGATCTCTCAAAAGTGGGTGACTGAGCAACAAAATGGCAGATGAAATTTATGCTGATAAGTGCAAAGTAATGGACATTGGAAAGCATAATCCCAACTATACATATAAAACAATGGGGTCCAAATTAGCTGTTACCACACAAAAGAGAGATCTTGGAGTCATTGTGGATAGTTCTCTGAAAACAGCCATTCAATGTGAAGCAGCAGTCAAAAAAGTGAACATAATGCTGGGAATAATTAAGAAAAGGATAGATAAAAGGACAGAAAATATTATGTTGTCTCTATATAAATCCATGGTACACCCACATCTTGAATACTGTGTGCAGATGTGGTCACCCCATCTCAAAAAAGGATATATTGGAATTGGAAAAGGTTAAGAAAAGGACAGCAAAAATGATTAGGGGTATGGAACGGCTTCCGTATGAGGAGAGAGTAATAAGACTGGGATTTTTTCAGTTTGGAAAAGAAACGGCTAAGGGGAGATATGATTGAGGTCTATAAAATCATGACTGGTGTAAAGAAAGTAGATAAGGAAGTGTTGTTTACTACTTCTCATATCACAAGAACTAGGAGTCACCAAATGGAATTAATAGGCAGCAGATTTAAAACAAATAGAAGGAAGTATTTCTTCACACAATGCACAGGCAACCTGTGGAACTCCTTGCCAGAGGATGTGAAGGCCAAGACCATAACAGGGTTCAAAAAAGAACTATATCAGGGGTCGGCAACCTACAGCACGTGTGCCAAAGGTGGCACACGAGCCAATTTTTGATGGCATGCAGGGCAGGTTGAGCTGCTCAGCCCACCACCGCTCTGGGGTTCCCGCTGCTGGCCTCTTGCCAGCCGGGGTCCCGCTGCTGGTCCCACTCAGCACCCGCTGCTGGCCTAGGGGAAGGAACCCCAGGCTGGCAGTGGGCTGAGACCCTGGCTTGCAGGAGCTGATGGCTGAAACCCCAGAGCGGAGGTGGGCAGAGACACTCAGCCCATGCCCGAAACCCCAGAGCTGGGTGGGCTGACCTGCTCAGCCCACTGCTGCTCTGGGGTTCTGGCTGCTGGACCCTTGCCAGCCAGGGTCCCTGCCGCAGCCCCACTCACCTTGCTTCTGGTTGGAGGTCCAGTGCAGGCCCCCTGCCAGACAGTGTCCAGCCTCCGGCCCTGCTTAGCCCTACCAGCTGCCAGCTCCACTCACCTCACCTGCCACTCTGGGGTTCCAGCTGCTGACCTCCTGCCAGCCGGTTATCAACTGATCACTCAGAAGCCTATGTGCAGCTTAAAGTATCCAAATAGATGCCACCAGACATTGGAAAACTCAGCAAGGAAAAGCAAGGGCAAGGATCACACTAAACTAATAAGATCTGCATTTTAATTTAAGTTTAAATAAAGCTTCTGAAACATTTTGAAAACCTTGTTTATATATAACAGTAGTTTGGTTATATATTATAGAGACTTATAGAGAGACCCTCTAAAAATGTTAAAATGTATTACTAGCACGTGAAGCCTTAAATTAGAGTGTATACATGAAGACTTGGCACACCACTGCTGAAAGGTTGCCAACCCCTGAACTAGATAAATTCATGGAGGATTGGTCCATCAGTGGCTATTAGCCAGGGTGGGCAGGAATGGTGTCCCTACCTCTGTTTGCCAGAAGCTGGGAGTGAGTGACAGGGTGATGGATCACTTGATGATTACCTGTTCTGTTCATTCCCTCTGGGCACCTGGCACTGGCCACTGTTGGAAGACAGGATACTCTGAAAGGCACTGTGAGACACACTGATGAATTTGTGTAGTAAATAGTTTCACATGATGGCATTTCTATGTAATAAATGAGGCTAAATGGACCTTTGGTCTGACCCAGTATGGCCATTCTTCTGTTCTTACGATCAAGGGGATCCTGAAATACTGCATCCCAACGATGAGTTGTTTACAAAGATGCTAAATTATTCTAATGCTGTTTGGCACACATACATAGGGGAAATAGCCAGATGCAGGAGACACATGAAGCTGGATTCCCTTTGCTGAGATCTCAAAGAACTGAAAAGAAGACCTACGAAATCTAAAAAGGGTTTTCAGACCTCGTTTTTGGAATTAGAGTTGTTAAAATGCAATGTTGAGGAGATTGTACAGAATCAACACTAAAGCTCTCCAGTATACTCTGTGTGTGTGGGGGGGTGCGCATTCCATCAAAACCACACTTTTGCAAAGGGGAAGGTGCACTGAACTCGGAGCCAGGAGGCCATGGGTCCTACTCTCATCTCTTTCACTGATTGGCACTAGATGTTGTTTATACTTGACAACTTGTTAAACAAAGACTCATACCCCTATTTAAAAGGCAGGAAGGTATCTTTTCCTGAATTTTACAGATACTGTAAGGAAAGAGAGAACTGGGAATAGGACCCAGGTCTTTAATGTGTCAAACAAGTCTCATTTCTTTAGCTATATTGCCTTTCAGAATGAATGTGCTAAGTATGTGTCCTTAGCTATCCTGCCTGCTCTAACCACTAGATTACACTTCATTTCCAAGATTAGGAATAGAAAAAATCCTAATTCCCAATATTTTACTGCTGTCTAACAAATAGCTGTGTAACTCACTGGCAAAGTGTTTGCTCAAGTGGCAGAGATCTGTGGTGTAGATCTAAAAGTTCTGTGTTCAAACCTTGCTGCCAACCCATGAAGGAGTAATTAAGGTGATGAAATTTCTGTTTTTCCGTTTTTTTGAGGGGTTCACTACATTTGTTTTAAAACTAGATTGTGTATCGTCCCCAACAGCGATCAAAAGAGACAGATTGGCCAGGCTAGGTTGGGGGCTGGCAGAGATTCTGCAAGGCAGAGCCAGGAATAGAACAGGTCCCTTGTATATCAGAGCCAGCCCTTATCCCCGTAGGCTGGTGCCTCTCAGTCAAGTATACAGATTTGGCCTAATTTTCCTATGCTGTCTGTACAAAGAGACTACTCCTGCATATTGACCTCTGAAAGGCACTGTGAGACACACTGATGAATTTGCGTAGTAAATAGTTTCACGTGATGGCATTTCTATGCAATGAATGAGGCTGCAGGGGAAAAAATGGGTGGTCCTGTGGCTAAGATAATAGACTGGACCACAGGTGAACTGGCTTTTATATATACACATCCTGTGTGGTCTTGGGCAAGCATCATGCACCAGAATTTCTGGAGATAGTTACTAATTAATGTCCTTGTGCCTTAGCTCCTACTCTGTATAAATTGGGGGTGGTTATTATCTAGGAATGTTTGTGTCGCACAATAGTCTGGAGCTATGCAAGAAGTGTATTAGAAAGGTGTCTGGAGCATTTCTAGGTGGGGATGAAATGTGGGGGACTTAGAGGTGTATTGGGGACTTACAGTCTAATCAAGAATAGTGGGTTTGTAATGGGGGTGAAGTCAGTGGAACTAATCACTTGAGAAAATGGTACTCAACATAAGTTCAGCATCAGATCCTCTGATTGTAAGCACTTCATGGCAAGGAATGTGTCTTTTTATCTATGCTTTTTAAAGTTCTTTGTAAACTCACAATGCTACACCATTGTTTTTGTAACACTAATTAGTATTCGGGAAGCATGATGCCTTTGAGTGAAACAGGCATATTTCTCTGCATCACATCTCTTTACAATTGCTACGATATTTTTAAAGATACTGTATGAATAACACACTGTTCAGAGAATATACAAATGATCCACTCCAAAAGGAAAATAAATAGTAATTAATTTGGTTGCATATAAATTGGAATTATGAGTGTATTTTAAAATATCTTAATTGGAACTAATTGCTGCTTTAACCTTAAAGATGGTAACCTGAGAACACAAGGAGAAGTACAACAAAATAATGACTATCATTATGGGGAAACAGTAAATGTAGGAATGCACAGGCTATTAGCCTTAACTTGCAAAGTGTTCAGCATCTGTCCCTCCTGGTGAGGGCTCTCAGTGCCTCACAGAAGGTTCTCAGTGTCAGAAACTTGCCCACTTCCACTCTGGAAGGACACCAAGTGTCTACACTACAATTTTATAGCCCCTGCCCCCCAGGCTGAGCCCTTGCAAGCTAGAGTCAGCTGACATGGGATAGCCACAGGTGTTTTATTGCAGTGTAGACAAATGCTACGGCTTGTTCCCAGGTGTAGACCTCACATCTGTACCCCTTCCTTGGGATATGGTGCTCTGCAGAGCTGGCTACCTTAAACCTTGGAACCAGCCTTCCTGAGCCCCCGGTAGCTTGTGCACACTCCCTCGGAGTCTGCCTGACTGTGGGCACTCTGAGCTTCTCGATTAACCCCTTCAGGGACAACAGTGGCAGGCGCATGGAACACAGACTTAGCAAGGGAATTGCTTAAAAGAAACAGGTACTTTTTATTCTTGAAACACTTGAGAGCTACAGATATTTGGAAAACAACACAATCCTGAATATGCAGCCCCTTTAGTGTAATGTCGCTCCTCTGTGAGGCCTGGGTTTGGTATGGGTTCATAGGCTAGATGGCCCTTCCACCAGCCGTCTCTCTCCTTAGCCTGGCCTTCTTGCATATGGCAGTGGTCTGGCTCCCTGTTCAGAGAATCACTCACCTTTTAAAACAGTCTGTCCCCCCTTTTTCCCATGTGCTTCAGGAAATTCCAGAGTGCAGCCCCGGTGTAGGGAGTCATTCAAAAATCAGTGGTCCTACCAGTAGAAAACCCATTATTCCAGAAGAGAAGAGTCAGTCACCATTAATGATCCTTGATGGCTTTCTCACTGTTAGCTCTCTCCAAAGTGTCCCACACCCGTGCATGAGCAGGACACTGTTCAAAAGACACTGGCCATGTCAGGCTAGGCTGTTTTTTCAATATAAACTGGATATCTTATTCAGATGTGGTGAATACAATCAAAAGTGACAGTCACAATGGCATTCACAAAACAAAATGGAGTTTATGGTTTGACACACAGACCTACCCCCCCAATCTGTCACACTCAGAACCTCAGAGGAGCTGGGCACTTTATCACCGAACATGCTGCTTTATACTAACTGTGAAGGATTCAGGAGGAAGAAACTAAATGAATGGGCCCACAGATGAGAAGAATGTGGAGAAAGAGACCGACTAATAATGATGTGTGCTTTTATGCACACATGCATGTACGTTAGTCTTAATCTTGTGTGCACATGCATGCACGCACACTTGCCATGAAAGTAAAAAATAAACAATGTGGGAGTTGGAAAAAAAATTGTTACACTCATTAGCAGCCATTTCAAGGATATCTTCAAGTAGTTTAAAGCAACTTTAGTAAGGCTAAGGAGGAAGAAGGAGAGCAGCAGAGCGGTGAGGCATGGGCACTGCGTTTAACATTTCTATCTGAGTGCCATTTGTGTGGGTGTTAAAAAGGAGCACTGGGCTTGGCATATTCAGTTTCCATTTCATTTTTATGTAATACACAGCCCTGTATTTCCTCAAATAGATTCCAAATGAAAGAGAAATAGATCACATAAATTGGGTTAATTGTGAGAGAGAGGGATGTTGTCACAAATAGGCTGAAAAATACCTATTTACAGTGACGTGATTTGATGGGGAAATCTCTGTCTTGGATGCTATTGATCCATGCGGTTTCTAAATCCAAGTTCTCTGTGTGTGAAACTTTTACTCAATTCCCCTAATGGATTCTCTGGAAAATCCTCTGGATAGAACAAGTAAATCCATCGTGTTCAAAAAATCATCAATCAGCCTTGGTGGGTAAGGATCAACCAATAAACAAGAGGGTAAAAAGTTATTTAAAACATATGGTTTATAAAAGATAGTAAAATCACTGTTATGTATTAATACAGTGTAAAAATTAAGTCGAGAGCACATTGTTTACTATATAATATTATAAATTAGCCCTGTATTATGTTAACTAATTTTTTTTTCCATGGTACATTAGCGTCTCAGATCAGAGAATCATGTTCTTTTAGAAATGTGCTTTAAAATGTCTGCATTTTTATACAACATTGTTCTAAATATGGTCTAAAGAATCATGTTCTTATTACGTCAAGGAAACTTTAAAGCAGTAGGTGCTAGATCAGAGGTGGGCAAACTACGGTCCGTGGTCCACATCCAGCCCGCGGGACCATCCTACCCTGCCCTTGAGCCCCCTGCCAGGGAGGCTAGCCTCCAGCCCCTCCCCTCTGTCCCGTCCCCCACCCCCGCAGCCATGCTGGCTGTGCTCTGGGTGGAGGGGCTGTGTGGTCCTGCAGGGCAGCGTGGCAGGCTCTGGCCGAGTGGCATGGCTGCCAGACATGCTGCTCTGAGCAGCATGGTAAGGGGGTCAGGGGATTGGATAAGGGGCAGAGGTCCCGGGGGGGCAGTCAGGGGACAGGGAGCAGGGGGGTTGGATGGGACAGAGGTTCTGGGGGGGGCAGTCAGGGACAGGGAGCGGGGTGGGGGTTGGATAGGCGTGAGAGTCCTGGGGGGCCTGTCGGGGGCAGGGGTGTGGATAGGGGTTGGGGCAGTCAGGGGGCAGGGAGAAGGGGGGATTGGATGGGAGTGAGGTCCTGGGGGAGCGGTTAGGGTTGGGGGTTCCTGGGAGCGGGTGGTCAGAGGACAAGGAGCCGGGGGGGTTGGATCGGTCATGGATTTTGAGGGGGGCATTCAGGGGATGGGAAGTGGGAGGGGGCAGAGGTCAGGCTGTTTTGAGGAGGCACAGCCTTCCCTGCCCGTCCCTCCATACGATTTTGCAACCACAGTGTAGCCCTTGGGCCAAAAAGTTTGTCCCCCACTGTGCTAGATGATTTCACCAAGCAGTCTACCATCTGATGTTTGTAGTAATTGTACAAGCTTGTTATTTTCAACTTAATTTCTGAAGTTGATTGGATGGGGAGAAAAAAAAACCTTGCTACTGTAGCAAACAATGCATATTATAAAAAGCTTTTTTTCTATAAGTGGTGGTATTTTTTGTAGCTTTTTATTCAGGTGATTGTGTGGTCAATATTTCTTTTGTAATGCAAAACTAAAGCATTTCAGGGAGCTGAACCAGAACTTTGTAGATTTAGTAGCTCTTCAGTAAATGGCCCCATGTTGTATACGTTAAACTGAAAATAATGTGTTCGTTTTTGTCACTTTTTTCAATTTTTGGAGGTAGGATCTGGGGATTTTTCCTACTGATCATATTTCCATTCCCCCTGCAAGTCGTCTTTCCTTACTCTCAGTGGTTTGCATCACAATGACCTCCCTTCAGGTTGAGAAGCCTGGGATTATGAGAACTACTATCATAGCTGAGTGCTACAAGGGCAAATTTGGATCTTATGTGTTGTCTGCGAAGATTACCAGATAGCACTCAAAGACTTCATTCTAAGTGTAAGATCGTATCCAAATTGAGCAAAAGTTGGCTCTGTGTGAAGTATGTGTATAATAAACCAAACAATGAGATTGTGATTCAGGGATACCGCTTCTTCGCAGTCTGATCAGAGTAGAAGGAGATTTACTTGCTTCCCTTCTTCATGAGATGATGTTAAAGCTGTCTTTCTGAGCATATTATTTCGACTTCACATCCCTATCTCAATCTGGTAAATCCCTGATTTTTGTAGCATTGTTTTGCAACTTGAACAACTGCTCCTGTGTAGCAGAATGAAATCTTCCAGTCTGTTCTCTGTCTTCCTTGAATAAGCCTGCCAGGTACTGTGAAAGGACTGTGATGAGAGAAGAACTTCACTGGGAAGACTGGTCCCAAGCCTAGCCAGTTATTTTTAAATGTAAGTGAAATCATCCCTGGGTTCTTACACTTCTTCCCTTGGACTCCCTATCCTACTCATTTGCAGCACACCTTATTGGGCGATTAGGTTACAGAAACTCTTTTTTACCACCTTTACCTCCCCTTAGAGGCTGAAGACCATTTCTGCCTTTTAGAGGCAGCTTGTGTGAAACACTCACAAAGTAGAAGTTTTAGTGGAAACAAGATTTATTAAAAATAGAAAATCAGATTAAAACAAAGTCATTAAAATGGATGAAAATAAAGGAAACTGTGCATAACATATTTCAGTACTTTGCAAAATCCCATAGAAGCTGGCTCCTCTTCATTTAGCTGTCGGCTCTCTAATGTAGCTGCTCTAAGCTGACGGGAGAGAGCTCTCCTGTCAGCTTAATTACTCCAGCTCCTGTGACCAGCAGTAGCTTTGCTGGTGGGAGAAGTTCTCCCACCGACATAACGCTCTCCCCACCAGTGCTTAAATTGGCATAAATTATGTTGCAAGTGGGGAGGCTAATTCACACTTAAATTGTAGTGTAGCCACAGCCGTAGGTATAGATAGGGCTCTATGAAACTCACGGTCATGGAAAAACTCATCATGGACTGTGATGTTATGTAATTAAAATATGACCATGCAAATCATTGTTGCTATCACTGTTGTATAATTGCAATGAATCTTATACAAAGTGTGATGCATGGCCAGAAAGGGTTAAGCAGGATAAATGATCCAGTTTCAACCTTAAGAGACATGTTAGAAAAGTATATAAATGGTAATTAGGCTAGGACTTTGAAATGCAAACCTATATTGTTAGAAATTAGAGGTGATACTAATTGTATGTGTGTACTCAACTCTTGTTAAATGTTAGCCATGTAAACGGACAATTCCTGTCTGTCACTATAGCTGTTGATTCAAAGATCAAAAGAGAATATTAACATTTAGATGAACCTTGGATGAAATAATGTCATTGTCTATATGTCTCTTTAAAGTTTGTGATAGAATGCTTAATGGATAAATTGCCTTATGTTAATTTGTGTAGCTGATTACTCGTGATGCTTACGAAATAAGTCTATTTCAAAGTATCCATAATTGCCTATTGTTCGCCTAAGGACTCTGAGCTGTTGAGAAAGACCTGGAACTGTATAAGAATGCCTGGCGTCCTGATCCTTTTTATCTCAGATCTGCTTCATGCAGGGGAAGTTTAAGCCTAAAATTGAGATCTCCAGTCCTAAGCTGGAACACCCTGAATCTGAGCATGGACTAATTATGAAAGAACTCTTTGCAACTGCAAAGCTCACCGTCTCTACTATGAATCTAAATCTCAAGAACTGTAATTATGTCTGTATGTATACTGATCTTTTAACCAATACTCTTTTTTTCCTTTTCTTTTTAAAATAATTTTTAGTTTAGTTGATAAGAATTGGCTGAAATGGTGTATTTGGGTAAAATTTTGATATATTAATTAACCTGGGAGTTAATGTGTCTGTTCCCTTGGGATTGGTAGAACTTTTTAATATAATGAATAAGGTTTTTAGTAATCCTCATCATATTTCACTTGGGTATCTGAGTGGAGGCCTGAGGCTGGGTTACTTTAAGGGAACTTGATTGACTTCTGGGTAACCAGTGAGGTATTATAGAAGCTGTTTTGTGCTGGCTTAATAAATCTAAGTATTGGAATATCCACCAGCTTTGGGGATTGACTGCCCTATTCTTTGCAGTTTACCCTCATTGAGTGACCTCAGTTGGCTCCCCTGGGACCCCAGTCACACAGACCGTGAAATCTGGTCTTTTGTGTGCTTTTACCCTATAGTACATAGATTTCATGGGGGAGACCAGCGTTTCTCAAATTGGGGGTTCTGACCCAAAAGGGAGTTGCAGCAGGGTCACAAGGTTATTTTAGGGTGGCTGTGGTATTCCCACCCTTATTTCTGAGCTGCCTTCAGAGCTGGGTGGCTGGAGAGCAGTGGCGGGTGGCTAGGCACCCAGCTCTGAAAGTGGCGCCCTGCCAGGAGCAGTGCAGACGTAAGAGTGGCAATACCATGCCTTCAGAGCTGGGTGGCCAGAGAATTGGTGCTGCTGACTGAGGGCCTAGTTTTTCAGGCAGCAGCGCAGAAGTAAGGGTGGCAATACCATACCATGCCATCCTTACTTCTGCGCTGCTGCTGGTGGTTCTGCCTTCAGAGCTGGGCTCCTGGCCAGCAGCCGCTGCTCTCTAGCTGCCCAGCTATGAAGGCACTGCCATTTCCAGCAGCAGCGCAGAAGTAAGGATAGCAGTACTGCACCCCCCCCACCCCCGACAATAACCTTGCAGACTCCTCCCCCACCCCAACTCCTTTTTGGGTCAGGACCCCTACAATTACAACACTGTTCAATTTCAGGTTTAAATAACTGAAATCATGAACATACAATTTTTTAAATCCTCTGACCATGAAATTGACCAAAATGGACTGTGAATTTGGTAGTACCTAGGTATAGGAAAAAAGGAAAATCTCACATTTCTAGAAAGCAAGTCCTTTTTTACACTCCTGATCAAACTAATAGCCTCTCCCTCCAATGTCCAGAGAAAACTCTCTTGTCCCCATCCTTATCCTTGTTGGCCCCTTCAATCCAGGGCATTATACCTCATTTTCCAAAACTGTTGTTTGAATATAAAACACAGTAAGGGTTGGCGCTTTCCCCAGGAGATTATCTGAGGATGGGGTGAAGGTCCTTTTAACAACGCTTAGTATCAATGTGACCTGCTTATCTACCAAAATCAGGTATAGCATTTCTCAGATCATTTGGTCTTGCTATCTCCAGATTATCCAGCCCTCTTTTTGAAATCTTTTTCAAATATTTCATTTGCCATGAAATATAAATGACTGACAGACATTCTGTCACAGGAGGTGAAATGGAACGTTTGTCTTGATGGTAAACTTTCAAAGGCTTGGGTGTAGCTTCACTTTTCAGGTGGCGGGTAGGTCTGGGCTTGTTTGTCTTATCTGACTCAAGTTGGCATTTACACTAGGCTTATCTGGTAGGCAAGATGCTATACATGGATGCTGATATTTGAATCCAAGGGTCAATAGATGCCTCTCATAAATGTTCATGTTCTTACTATCATACTGTATATTAGGAACGGAATGATTCTGTATATCTAGGCCTGATGGCCCAGGATTTGTAAAGCTAAACAGCAGCAGTTTGATGCTGACATGAGTCACTATTATTTTTAGCTCTAAAGAGAAGAGAGTTGGTCTGAGGGCTTTACTTATCTTGCCACACCAGCTGTTGTTTCCTAAGGATGATCTGCCACTACTGATGTTTTTAAGTCCAGGGCTCCTTCTTTAATCAAACTTCAGCAGGATGTACTTATAGCTGTTCAATTTTTTCTTACTACAGTGTCAGTCCTTGAAAGAATGGCTCAGTGAAGTTGATAGGTGATCTGTTGCTATTCTTTTGCAAAGGGTCCTTTTTATGGTTCTCAAGGACCATGACTTAGAAACTTGAGCTGCTGGAGTACCTGCAGACAGAGCAGGAGTAGCAGAGGCAGGAATTTACCTACAGTAGCAATATAGCAGACTTTTTGGAATAGATTGGATCATTTCTTTTCTCAGTTCCAATAGTGAAAGTTTATTCCAAATAATAATTTCAGGGGTCAAAATTTGTGTAATGATGCTAAAATAAATAGATCGGGGTCAGTTTTTTCTCTTTGTGGTCACTGATCCGAGACCAGAATCTGGAAAATTATACTGGTTCTGAAAGCCCTTTACTGATCTGCTAAAGCACTCATAGCCCGGGCAAGTTGCATTATATTTAACTTATATTTAAGTTAATATTCATACTAGCATTCTCATTACTTCTCCCAGTGAAGTTTGAACAGCTATTATTATTCTAGTCTCTTCTATTCAGGTTTTTATACTGTGCATGGCGGGGGGGGGGGGAGAGAAGTGCAATTCAGAATGGATATGAAGTTCTGAACTGAGTCAATGAAGAGAGAAGGAAGTGGGCAATAGAGTAACAGACATGTCTTGAGTGTGTGTGTGTACTCTTATGTTCACCTTTTTTCAAAATGATGATAAAGTACAAAGTATGCCTTATGAACTATCATTTGAAAACTCATAATCTACTGAACATTATTGTCCTGGTAAAATGTGTGTAGCAATATTGTATATAAAGTTATAATATTTTACTGTATGACATTGTTGAGACATGCTCCAAGTTTAGAAAAGCAGCCCAAATTAGTTCCTCGGGGACAAAAGGTTAGCCAGCACCTCAGCCAGGTGTCAGCATAATCAAGTAGACTATCACCTAGATAAATGGCCATTCTTTGGCAGAAAGAAAAGTGTGAACAAGAAATTTACATTTTGGGTGATGTAACAGCTGGTGTTTCCCCGTGTGACAGACTGGCTGTCACCTGTACCCAGCTGAAGTTAATCCTTAAAGAGAAGAGAGAGGTATAAGAACAGAGAACACTTAACACAGATTTCTGTTCTCCGCTCTTCTCTGCTGACGGCAGCAACAATGCCTGGAAAAAAACCTGAACTGGGGAAGAGTTCATGGCTGGGAGGCTTTAGCCAGTAAAGATGGCAAAAACCATGTGGTGAGAAAAATCTTAGCCTTTAATTCATTTAATTTGCCAAGTTAGATATTTAGTGGTGTTTTATCTTTTTTATTTTCTTTGTAACCAATTCTGACTTATATGCCTCATTACTTGTAATCACTTAAGCTTTCTTTCTGTAGTTAATAAACTTGTTTTATTGTTTTATCTAAACTAGTGTGCTTGGACTGTAGTGTTTGGGAACATCCATTTGAAAGATTTGTGCATATCATTTTCTATTAATGAAATGACAGACTTTCTATGAGCATGTACTGCATAGAAGGAAAGAACTGGGCAGCGCAAGATGCACATTTCTAGGGACAAGTCTGAGACTGGGAATTTGCTAGTGTTGTCCTGTAATGTAATTTGAGTGGTTAGCTATAACAGTCTTTCAGTTCAGATGAGAGTGACTTTGCATGCTAGTGGCTGTGTGTGAGCAGGACCAGGAGTGGTTGTTCTCACAGCGAAGCAGTGTAAAAGACATCCCAGGTTGATGATTTGAGGCGACCTGTCCAGATTGTACCCTGGGGAATTTCACACTCAAGAAGGCCTGTTGGAGCAATAATAATCAGTGGTGGAATAGTATGGCACTGGAAGCCTCTGAAAGACATGATCAGAAATGTGTGTTTGAGATGTCCATTTTTGTGGCTTCCTCCAGTTACGGATAAAAATGGAGAATACTGCCAGGATATTGATGCACAACCTGAGCTTTGGTCTGAGCATTTTTTATTTTTTTAAAATTAATGAACTGATCCCTCACCAAGATGAAAATTACAACTTAATCCAAAAGTGAACCCAGCAGAAAACAGGCCAGTGACATTAGAAGAAATTATGATAAATTACCTTGTCATGACAGTATTTCATCGGAACTGCTAAAGACTGGGTGCACAGATTTAGTTAACTGGTTTCATACAATTGTCTTAAAAGTTTGAGGAAACTGGTTACATTCCAGAAGGTTGGAAAAGTGGCCACATCATCCCATGTTTCAAAAAGGAGAGTGATCAGCTTTCTCAAATTACAGGGGAATAAGCCTGCTATCAGCCCCAGGTATTACTGCAAATACCATACTACTGAATCGACTGAAATATTGTCTCAACCCAAAAGTGACAGACAACCAATGTAGTTTCTTTACAGACAGATCTACAATTCCTGCTATATATGCTCTGCAGAATGTTATTGAACAACATTTAGAGCAACAAAAGGAAGTTAACGTTGCATTTATAGACTTTACTGCTGATTTTTGGCTCTGAATTTATCAGCATTGTGGATACTGCTAGGCCAGTAAGGGGTGTCTGAGGATTTAGCATGCCTAGGGAGAAATTGTACCATAGTACTTTTAGTTGTGTGAGGGTCAACGGTTGTATTATAGACTGGTTTTCAGTAGGATCAGGAGTACACCAGGGATGTGTTATCACCTATGTTTTTTAAATATTTTAATAGACTTTCTAATGACAGAGCTGATTGAGGCCAAAGTATGGGGTGTGAAATTTAAAGATTAATCTTTAGAGGATCTCAAGTATATGGATAATATTGTCTGTCTTGGAGAGACTACTGACTAACTACAGCTAATACTGGAAGAGCTGTGGAAAATGGCAGAATTTATGGGACTTACAATCAGTGGGATAAAAGCAAAGCTACGCATGCTTCTTATAAAACTGAAATGAATGACCTGCTGATGCTACATGGAGAAGGCAATGACACTGAATCTGTTGTTACTTTTATCTGTCTGAGTAGTTGGTTGACAGCAGGAGGTTCTATATCCGAGGAATGCACATCAGGCAGGTTTTGCTTCGCTGGCATTTCAGCGTCTTCAGAAGCCCATGTTTGAGCAGTGGAAATGTCTGTGAGACAACTAAGATACAAGTGTTCAAATGTGGCAGTGATTATAACTCTCTTATATGGAGCAGAAACAGAGGAGGAGAGTTTAAAGACAACTGAAGAGAGGAAACTAATCAGTTTTCAGCTTCAAAACTTATGGCACATTCTTAGCATCTGTTGGGTTGATTTTGTCACAAACAGGGAGATAATGAAACAATCCCAGTGAGTTGCAGTCTTGCATCAGTTGAGATCAAGATGCCTGCATTGGTGGGGTCATGTCCAATGTGCAGAAGAAGGTATACTTTTACAGAAGGTTTATAGAGCTGAGACTGAGGGAAGTAGAGCACGGAGCCAACCATGAGTGAAGCTGGAAGATGCAGTTCTGAGGGGATTAAGAAGTCTGAACTGTCCCATACTGACTATGCCAAAGGAAGAAAAGTTGCAAGGAACCGTTCAAGATGGAAATTCATTCTCTGTGCCACCGTGGCTACATCATATTCATGTAAATCTGCTGTGGCTGCTGCTCTTCTACCACACTCATCACCATGCTGCTCTTCTACCACACTCATCTGAACTGCTTCCTGTAGTGCACTAGGCAGTGTGACTACACATCTGTCAGATGTTTGTTCTCTCATCATCTCCCCAGAGGGAGTGGAGTGTCTTGTTTTGGTAGTGTTTAATACATATACTTGTTGCTATATGTGTTCATCAGAGAAGGAAAGGTTTAAGAAATGTGCCCAACACTTGGAATGGGAGTCGGGAGTTTTGGGAATTCATTCCACAGTCTCGGACCACCCTCAGAGAAAGTACTGTGTCCTGCACAAATGAGCTTTACTTTTAATGGTGAGAGTTGCATTGTGCCAGAGGAGTGAAGTTGTCAACCATAG
This sequence comes from Gopherus evgoodei, assembly GCF_007399415.2. NCBI lineage: Eukaryota > Metazoa > Chordata > Testudines > Testudinidae > Gopherus > Gopherus evgoodei. The sequence continues at coordinate 172,648,080 of NC_044324.1, forward strand.
TCTTTGTCCTGAAGCTTCAGTCGGTGTTCTAGTTATCATGGCCACAGGCTATGGAGCGCTTTATAGATAAAGACTGAGATCTTGAAGTCTGTAGGAAGCCAATGTAGAGGCTGGCAGAAAGGTTTCATTAGAGTCCTGTACTGCCACAGCTGCCTTAAGCCGTTCTCGTTTTCATTTTAAAGAGGAGCTATTGTAACCCATGCCAGCTTGGTGTCGTGCTCTGTCCCCCTCTAGTGGCCCCTTGCCCAGTTAGCGATTGATGAGTCTACTACAGCCTTGGCTAAGAGACATGTGGCTTTTAGCTCATGCAATAGAAACTCATACACTGAGTTTCAGAGCTCCCAGGTTTGATCCTGCCAACAACCAAGGTCTGTCGCTGTTACATTATGATGGTTAAAATCAACAAAAGTGAATGGAGAAAATATTGGACTTGAAAAAAAGATCAAAATTTTAACATTTTAAAAGTACACGAGGGTATGTCCTAAACACAAACTTCATCACAGTGAGCCTTGGAGCGTGGGCCTACAGACGCAGGCTTTCACTGTGGCACTAAAAATAGCCACATAGACCTTTCAGGCTTCAGAGCCCACCCAGGATGTCTACATTGCTATTTTTAGTGCTGTAGTATGAGCCGGGGTCTGTGAGATTGCTGCGATGGTTTCTTTTTGTTTTGTTTTGCAGTGTAGACATGCCCTAAGTGACTTAGGAGACTCCTTTATTCAGCATTGACCTAGGCACTTGGGACCAGATACACAAAGGGAGTTAGGTGCCTAAGTCCCAATTGTAAATACCACTGTGACCATAGAACCCCTGCTGAGCTGCTATCTAATCTCAGCCAGTGCCGCAGTTTTTGCTGTGAAGGTTCCCTAGAAACCTAATTTTTTGTCTCTGAGCATGCAAAATGCTGCCTTGCTCTAGGTTCTGGATGCCTGAGACCTAGTGGGCTCCTCAAACCAGGTGAAGAACAGCATTCCCCCCCCACCATCTATCTTGTTGCTGGGGCCCAATCCACATACTGCAATAGTCATTGGCATTGCAACACCTAAATTCCTGTGTGGATCTGGGCCTTGGTAGTCTAAGTCATGCTGACGTTCAGTGTGACTTAAGAGCCTAAATGCCTGTGTGACTTTTGAAAATAGAACTTAGGCTCCTGAGTCACTTAGGCACTTTTACAAATTTAACCCAAAATTCAATATTTTCCCTCAGTGTTCACGAGGATCTAGACCGAAGCTTTCCTGCTTTCATTATGAAGGACCTTGCATTTGGCCAGGCCAGTTCAGAAGGCTGTAGAGCTGCAACATTTATCACTAAAGATATATTTGGCAAATAGTTTTGACAGTTCACATCTCATTAGAAAAATGTAACCTCTTAAGTACCAAAGCAGCATGTTAAGATTTATCTCTGTGACCTCAGTGTGACTTTACAACTAATTTTACAACAAGCTTTAGCTGTTGAATAGAACTAAAACCATAAGCAACTCTGAAAGCGTAGGGGAAAGCAACTAAAGCAATGTCTACACCAGGGGTTCTCAAACTGGAGGTCAGGAGGTTATTACATAGGGGGTTGTGAGCTGTCAGTCTCCACCCTAAACCCGACTTTGCCGCCAGCATTCATAATGGTGTTAAATATGTAAAGAAGTGTTTTTAATTTAAAAGGGGGTTGCACACAGACGCTTGCTATGTAAAAGGGGTCACTAGTACAAAAGTTTGAGAACCACTGGTCTACACCAAAAATGTAGATCAACCCTGCTACATCACTCAGGGTGTTTTTAAAAAAGAAAATCCACACCCCTGAGCAATGTAGTTAAGCCAACCTAACCCCTGGTGTAAATAGTGTTAGGTCAACAGAAGCCGCCTTCCATCGATCTAGCTACCACCTCTCAGGAAGGTGGGTTAACTACAATGATGGGAGAACCCCTCCTGTTGCTGTAGAGAATGTAGTGTGCTGCTGTAATGTTTTAAGTGTAGATATAGCCTAAGTTGCTGCTAAATGCTCTTCAGATACTTGATAACAGTATAACCAAAGCAAAAGCGCTGCATTCAGAATACAAGTGTGTTGGGTCTTTGTGCTTCAGATATAATAGCTTTTTTTGCTCAGGCAGTGTATTTGATGAGAAGATTACTGCGTGTGCATGAAGGTGAAGGAAAGGATTTTTTTATTTTTATTTTATTTTAGTTCTAGTTTTTCCGAGAGCTTGTACACACAGCCGCTTTACTGGAAAGACTTAGCCTTGTGTACATCTAATTTGAATTTAATTTATAAGGAAAACCTATGGATCAAGAATCTTACTGAGCAATACTTAATTCTCTGTAATGGAGTTTCATCCTGGTGCATGTGAGTCAAAAAGGGAGGAAGGGACAGAGAAGGAGGAAAAAGAGGAGAATGTGCCCTGTGTAAACAGGGAATCGCAAGCTTACAGAAAGTAAGACAGACATTTTTCAAATAAGTTTGAAGCTTGCTCCAGGCAGTTTTAACTTACTCAGCCAGCACTTACAGTGGCTGATAACTCACAGTGACACTGACTCTGACAGTTGCACAAGGGTAAGCTCCCCACAAGGATGAACTATTCTTGAACCGTTTCTCCAGTATACTAGGCACAATCCTGCATTCCTTCAGCATTGATTATGGATGTCTGTTTTATTCCAGGGTCAACATATTGATTGCAGATAATATGTTTGAGCACTGCTGCATCCATTAGGTAGTGCCGCAGGGCAATGTGGTGCAGTAGAGCCTCTTGCACCACCCTTATCCCTTTTTAAATCCTTTTTTTCCTGCCATTCCCCTTCAAAGTGCTGTAAAAAGTATTGTTTTGTTTAGTAACCATCTGCCTGCCCCTATGGTGTTCTGTCTTTGGGGTAATTTTTTCTTCCAGTCTTGTATTCATGTCTAGCGAGTTCCAAGTAATCTTTTACATGTACAGTTTCACTTGCACAGGCAGTTTTCAAGCATCATAAGTGGCAGCTTTGAGCTGATTGGCATTAGGAGACACAGTCAAGGCAGTTATATTATTTTTAAGCCTTTCTCTGTGCATTGGAGGAGGCTGCCTCTGCTGCTGAATCACTGTACGTTGCTAAATATGCCAGGGTCGTGGGTGTTGAACGCTGCCTGAATGTAAATCCTTTTTCTTGTAGAGAGCCCTCCAGACTCAAGAATAAAGTGCCACAGTAGGAATGAAGCTTATTTGCATCCTCCCCATGCAGATCACTGCAGCTTCTGTGTACTAAAAGGTCAGCTGGGGAATCAAGACCTATCACGAGTCCTATCCTATAACATGGAAGATTATGAATTATGGTCTACTGCAGAGAGTCTTTAGTTGTTAGATACATTTTAGGAATTAAAGGGACGCTGTCACGGTTGACAGGCCCTAAATGCCTCCCTACTCTAAAAAAGAGTTTTTGTTTTTTTTTGAAATATTCAGCTGTCCATGATACAGAAAAGAACTTCGTAGGCTATTCAGGACTGTGGCTGCAGCTGTGTTTAAAATTCTAGGTCTTCTGCTAAGTGATCTATCAAGAGCACATAGGGTCAGGGATGTTTTTGTGCATGTTACGTTGTCGGTCTGTTCTCCTTGCTTTCTCTGATCCCCTGAGCTGGCAGAGGAGTAAAATTGACAAGACTTCTGCTCTCCCAGTTCTTCAGGGAGGAGGAATCTTGTCAATTTCAGGACCATGCCTGCTTACAAGAATTCAGCTGGCAAGGAAAAAACAGATAGTATCATGGGCATGTGTGTGACAGTAACTGCAGAAAAACTCTAGTACCCAGGTTTTACCAGCAGTCCTCAGGCTAGAGAATGGGATTTTAACTTTCTCGGACAGTTGCTAATTTTTTTCTGTATCAGGGAGGCATTTAAACAGAAAAAGAATACTCTGGTGGGAGGATTTCATTTCATTGCATCCACCTGACCACTGTGACCTTTTAAGGATATGATGTGCTAAGAGTCAGGCGCTTTCTGAGTCTCGCTCTGTTAACTGCACAAGTCACAATTTCAGGGTAACCATGTTTATTTCTTCCTCTCCCTCCTCCACTCCAGGAGTTCCTAGTCAGGTCTCCAGCTGTCATCTGCCAGGAACCTTTGTCCCATTCCCTTTGTGATCGGGGTTTTAAGGCTGCACAGCTCCGTGCCTTACATTATGGCATCCTCAGCAAATTAGTGTGCCTAAAGGCTAGTGCTTGTGCATTGTTTTCTCTCTTTCAGGACTATGAACAGTATATTGCCAGCAGTTCTAAGTTACCACAGAGCTCCTTCTAATAAAGCACCTTTATTTTAAGGTTAAAGCATTACGTAAAAAAATGTAATAAAAACAATAGGCAGATTTGAACACACATAAAATGTGCCAGGAGTCACCCATCAGTCTAGTGGAGCTCTAGTAAGCCAAAGTCTTTCCAACTTTTGGGCAAGTTTTGGGGCTCTCACTGGACAAAAGGTTCAGTCCATTTGCAGGATCGGTTGAGTTGGTTCATATGCAGTTTTTTGATGCCAAAAGCTCTCTTTGTCTATTGGTCTCTGAAGACCCAATTTGAATGAGTATATGCTAACCACCCCAAGGCTGATATCTTCCTGGAGATATGCACAACCTAAGTGATTTACTTTAATCACCACCCCCTTGTTTTTGATTTCTGGAGGAGTTGTGGCGACCCTCCCCGTGGAGTTGTGTAATCCCTGGTCCACAGTGATACAGAAACTTAATACAATATGGTCCTCAAAGATATTGCATGAGATTGCAATATCTGTCTCAATTGGTGCCATTTGTGAAATAAAATCAATTTCCTTATTGGAACTCAGTCTGAGTTCTAGTTGCTTGCATGTAGTTGGGATTATCACTTAACTAACCACAATGATAAATTACTTAGCACCCAAGGGGAAGTGTGTGGGTGTTTGTGCCTACAAATGGACCCGCACACATAAAGGCTGTAATTTTGTATGCATGTGGTTGTGTGCAAAAATAGTACATGCAGAGTTCTGCAACAGCAAATAGAAGCAGTGCTTTGAAAATATGTCCTATAATAAAAAAAGGGATGAACACAGACTTGACATGCGTAGAAGAGTCTTTCAGTCTTTAAATTGATTATAAGAGGGCCGAATGGACTGAGGATTTGTAATGGGATATGGAGCCTTCCTCCTGGTAAAGGTCATTCCCTGCCAGAGCCAGACCTAAAGTTGTTCCCACCGATGGTGTGTGTTGACCTGTGGTCCTAGTGGGTAGTGTTTATCTTGTGCCCCCTTTGCAACTGACACTAATTTAGCTTGTTTGTTGCCAGTCTTGAGAGATTGGCTGTGTACTAAATAGACATAGAGAATGAGTTACCTTCTTGACTGTAGAAGTTGTCAACCTAGAACAGGGTTGCCATAAATTGGTAGGGCAGTATAAGGAAGCTAGAAGCCACTAGGCCATGCTGGGTCACTTCTGGACCCTATCCTGCTCCATTGAAGTCCATGGGAGTTTTGCCATAGGTTTCAGTGGGAGCAAAATCAGGTCCCGAGTGAACAGGCAGAAGAATTCAGGCACCAGGGCTGCTTGTATGGTACCTTCTAACTTGAAGGTTATTTAGAAATATATAGTTAACTTCATTTGAATTTATTTTTAATGATAATTAGTGCCAATTTTTTAAAAGTGGTTTGCTGTTCTCTGGAGCACATCTCTTGTATAACTGGCTGACCTGCCGTCAGAAATTGTTGCCTGTCAACTCTAAACGTGCAACTCACAAAATCAAAATAGGAGGATTTAGGCTTTGTCTTTTGAGAAGCTGTAGTGTGATGGCTAATCTGTGTGAGCAGATGGCATCGTGCACCACTCTTAAGACTGCATCATAGTTTCTATTGTAAACTCCTGTTAGTCAGGAACTTATAAGTCAGTTGTACAACTTTTGCTTGGAGCTAAAACTTGACATTCACGGTCACAGCCTAACTGCAATGTCACTGACCCTCTGAGGTAGAAAAGAAACTCTGGAAGCCACAGCTTTGTCAGAGCGACCTGATTTTCCAAGCTGCTGGGCTCTAGGGTGACCAGATGTCCCAATTTTATAGGGACAGTCCCAATTTTTGGTTCTTTTACTCATATAGGCTCCTATTACCCCCCCATCCCGATTTTTCACACTTGCTATCTGGTCACCCTACTGGGCCCTGTAACTCCTGCTGAAATCAATGGGAGTTGCAATATCATAGCTCATTTGAAAATTGGACTCCAAATCAAGACACCTACCCATTAGGACTACAGGTCATTTGAGCACCATCAGTTGGGAACAAGCCCTTACCCCTATATTGGGGGTCCCTGAATAGCATCCATTTGGCCAATACCTTCCTAGGGCAAAATATATTGGCCTTGTTATAAATTGACTTTAGTGGCCCAATATATTAGCCCAGTATGTTGGGAATATTTTTGCTAAAGTTGTTCAGTAAAAGTACTGTGAAATAAAAAAGAAGCTAATTGATTTGGGATTTCATTTTTTGAAACATTTCACCTTTCAATAAAGACACAGAACCACGTATTTAAAAATACACGTTTATATGAAAAAAACAGATTATTCCTAAAGGGGCATTTATAATTAGGGCCCTACCAATTTCACGGCCACGAAAAATGCATCACAGACTGTGAAATCTGGTCTTCCTGCTGTGAAATCTGGTCTTGTGTGCTTTTATACTATATTATACAGATTTCATGGGGGGAGATCAGTGTTTCTCAAATTGGGGATCCTGACTCAAAAGAGAGTTCCAGGGGGGTCGCAAGGTTATTTTAGGGGGAGTTGTGGAATTGCTACCCTTACATCTGTGCTGCGTTCAGAACTGGTTGGCCAGAGAGTGGTGGCTGCTGACTGAGGGCCTAGTTCTGCAGGTAGCAGCGCAGAAGGAAGGGTGGCAATACCATACCAGGCCATCCTTACTTCTGACAGTGGCTACTGACAGTGGCTCTGCCTTCAGAGCAGGCTCCCGGCCAACAGCCAGCACTCTCCAACTGCCCAGCTCTGAAGGCAGCTGCACAGAAGTAAGAGTAGTAATACCTCAACCCCCCTACAATAACCTTGTGACCCCACCCCCACCCCACAACTCCTTCTTGGGTCAGGACTGCTACAATTACAACACCATGAAATTTCAGATTTTAATAGCTGAATTCATTGAATTTACGACTTTTGAAATCCTGTGACTGTGTAATTGACCAAAATGGATCATGAATTTGGTAGGCCCCTATTTATATTCTATTGTGTAAATAATCTGCATTTTAAATAGCCCCTAAACACATTCACACAATGAATAGCTCATAAAAGCTGTAAATATGTATTTCATCAGAGAAATATGTATTTCACCATTTATATGGCAGAACACTTCTCTCAATAACCTATTTTAAAAAAACAAAGCAGACCCACACATCATGCACACAAATAATGTTTAAATGAAGTTCAAGTTGCAAAATAAATCAGTTAAAACCAGCAAATTAGGTAAGGCTAACACATTATTAGTAAGTGTTCTCCTGTGCCTAGCTATTACGAAGGTCTTAGGTCAGTAGATAATTCTATATACTCTAAGACGCAATAAGTAGGTAAGGCCAAGAGGTTTCCAGATGGAGGGAAATGCATCACTTCAGTGAATTTACCTTTACTTATGCCACAAGTCAAGTTAGCCCTGAGTATCAAGTTTAACTGTGAAATTCTGGGTTTTAATGGATTTTGACACAATCTTTACATTGCTTTAAGCTTTGTATAATTTGTGGGGTTTTTTTCAATGCATCTTAAATCTGAGGATTTGGAAAGTGTTTGTTTGTTTTTGCATTGTATTCTAGCTACTAATTCTTTTCCAAAGCAAGTTTTAGTTAAATATATATAAAATATGCAAGTGGTGGGTTGTGGCAGTGGTTTCTTCAATAAAACAAATAACATCAATTTTATATGTTTGCATAAAATATTTTATTAACTCTTCCACCTCTACCGAAGAAATGGTTATTCCTGAGACTAAATATTAAGGGTGAAAATCTCCTCCAATGTGCAAAGCCTGAGTAAATGTGAGTATATGAAATGTGGGCGTATGAAAGAATTCTCTCCATTCATCCATAGTTGATCTCAAAGCTTGCTAAGCTCCTCCTCTGTGGGTTTTCAGGCAGTGAACCTGTGTAGTTTATGGACTCGCTAGCCATGCTGTTGGCTTTTGCCTGGCCTGCAGTCGGCCGTGTTGCTGCAGAGAACTCCTCTGACACAAGGAGGATGCTTGTTTGCAGCCTACACACAGGTTTAGTTGAGCCAGTGCATTTTGGGTTTTGCATTCCCACACAAGAAAGATAAGTTATCTCCTTCAAGCAAAATGAGTTGGGATCTAATGGTGGAGACTCTCTTTTCTATATTGTTATAAATGATGGGAGAGTCTGAATGAGGAGTGCAGTAGCATTTAAATAGCTTATTTAAAATTCAAGAACCATAGGTTATTAGGGTTGGAAGGGACCTCAGGAGATCATCTAGTCCAACCCTCTGCTCAAAGCAGGACCAATCCCCAAATGACCCCCTCAAGGATTGAACTCACAACCCAGGGTTTAGCAGGCCATGAAGCCATTTCTCTACCAAGATTTATTTCTATTCAGTTTTGAAATGGGAGTGTATTATTTCAACGGTGTGTTTCCATTGCCAGCTCAGAAGACACCTGAGAGAAGGAACTTCCTGATTAACAGCAGAGATTTTACATGTATGAGATGCTAATCTCAGTCTCTGGCAAGTGTGTGTGGCAAATGGGTGAGGGGAGTTGGTCTCCTGCCTTCTGTTCTTTGTACACCATCATAGCTGTAACACCTCCAGTTCCTTTCTCTTACTTATTAATGCCCTAAAATTCTGTGCTGGGTAAATCCATCTTGACTTGCTATAGGTTTGAAGGTGATGGTGGGGGCTCTAACTTATTAAAATCTGAGAGAACATTTGTTGCTTGTGTGGACATTCTTAAAATGCAAAGGAGACTAAAAGCAATCTCAGCCTTTGAGGTGATCTGTCATGAGAATCCCTTCCCACGTTTTTTTTCTCCTCAGTTGCTTCTGCAGGAAGAGAGACAGAGAAAGCTCTGCCAGTTTCCAGCATTTCCTTTTTCTATACTAGATACTGCCTCAATGGTGTGTATACGAAGCCTGTATATTATTTGAGACTAAATCCTGCAACTTTTATTTAGCCAGAAAAGCCTTACTGATGTCCATAGAACTCAGTGAGTAAAGGCTGGTGAATTTGATTTAACCCATGCATTTTAACTGTTGATTTTTAGCCCCTGCCAACCCATGCAGTTCTGTTGAACCTAATCTACAAATAACATGCTGATGATTTGAGCTCTCAGTGCAACCAAAGTCACAAAAAGCAATCAGCCAAAAATCGTTATTCTCCCCCTTATTTTAATGATGCACCACGGAAGGGTGCATGTTGGGTAAATTTCCTCCTGATCCTCCTTATATTTGTTTACCCTAGAGGAATGTTCAAAGCCAGCACAGTGCAATCCACCCATCGTGCCCTGTCTCTCAACAATCTGAGTATGAAGGAAGTTATTGTAGGAAAGCTAACTGAGTGAAACGGGTCTTACATTTTGTTCTGATGGGGATAACGTTAATGGTCATCTTGATAGCCTGTGCATGGGAGCTCTACAGAAGTTGGCACTGTACTGCGACAGCTGCATCCCCTACACTTGCAAGTCTTACCCTAGGCAAGGTGAGTTCTAGGATCATTGAGGGGAGTGCAGCTCTCATGGTTACAAACAGGGAGCAGCTGGGGGTGGTTTAGGAGATAGTTGGGGAGCATCCTGTTGAAAGTTTTGAAGATGAAAATCTAGACCTTGAATTGTTTTTTTGGGCTAGGTGCCATGTAGAGCAGTAGGAGTAATGTGTCCTCAGCACATTTTGCTGGTTAGAATGGAAGCCATCTCACATCGGACTCTCTGGAGTTTCTTTGTTCATCCCCAGGAGCAGAGAGTTCTGGTAGTGGAGCTTGGAGGTGATGCAGCTTATGGCCGCCTTTCTCACAAATGGGCGTGATTGTTCTAGCCTGCTCAAGGGCCACTTGGATGTCCAGGAGCAGTAAAGAATCCAGAAGGACCTCAAAACAGCATACCACCTTCAGGATGGGAAAGCATTTACCCTTGATTGAGGGTGATGATATGGCTTGGCTAGTTCTCCAGAACACTTTTGTCTTCCTATTAACATCATCTCTGTCTTGGCTTGGATTTAGTTTCCAGTAGCAGCCCTTCTTGCAGGTGCAATATTCACTGAAGCATCAAGAGAGCTGTATGAGGGTACTGCCTGTATTTGATATGAAGGCCATGTCAAGATGGGTGTTATCTCTCTACAGCTGGCTTTGGAGTCCATAGCATCTCTGTCTTCTGCAGAGGTTTATATAGCTGTATATAGGATGGGAGGAAATGATTGAGCCTTGTGGGACTTCACAGGTGAGTGATGTCAAAGCAAAAGAACAGCTGCCTGCAGTAATCTGCTTTGATCTATCCTAAGGGAGTGTTCAAAGCCAGCATAGTGCAAGTCCAGCCACCCTGTTACAAGGTGTCTCAGCAATCTGAATATAAATATCTATCCATAGCTAAGAGTGCCATCTAGCTGCCGTATCCTGGCTTTGAGGAGTCTAGTACGTACTGCTGGAGATGATGATCTTCACCTGCTCTCCAGTTACGTTGCTCGGGAATGGTAGATTTGACACACTAAAAATTTTAACACCTGAGCATTCAAAAATGCCAGCTTTTATAGCTGCAAATTCTAACACTCGTGCAAGGTGCAGGTTCGTATGTGTGTGTGCTATTTTGTATACTGTGCATGCAAAATTGTATATTGTGCTGAGTGGACACCTATTTGTAAATTTGGCCTTAAAAATGTTTAATCTCTATATAGCACCACCTATCTCTTGCTCTCCCTGGCTCGCCTCCAGAGTTGCTGTTGGATTGGATCAAGATTAAGCAATTTAGCAATCTTTCCAAGTACAAATTAAAAGTGCAACAGTGGGAACTTTGCACTAAGTGTAATGACATAAAAGTAGAGAGACTGAACTTAAGAAATCAAAAGGCCACTTCAGGCTTTATGTAGGGCAATGCTTCTTCATCTGGTCTATTATTTATTATAATAATTATTATGGCTGACATTTGCCTTTGGCAATTGTACATCAGCTGAAATTTGAAACAATTTACTGCATTGTGTCGTTATGAACATGCAGCTTGACCGTGTGCTGTCTTGGCATAACTAGGACCAAACCATTGGGAGGATAGCTCACATTCTTCAGTTTCCTTGTGTTACTGCTTTTATTACAGGAGCAGATAGCTTGGTTGGAATGTTTCAGGCTTGGTTAAATCAAAGATGTGAAAGGTCATATGAACTGGCTTTTATTGGAATGTGCTAGTTATCTCGGCTAGTGGTTGTTTTTAAGCACCATTTCAGAGCTAGTTTACTTCAAAAAAAAAATTCTGGAGTCTGGATAATGGGCTGTAGAAATGTACTGTTTAAGCCAGTTCAGATTGTGCTCCAGTGAATAGTGACCAAGAATTATTGCTAACTGGCATTGGATGATTTAGCATATAAAATAAGTTGGCGGTTCTCAGTTTGGTTCCAGTTGCTCAGGCGTCCACACCACAGAAGCATCCTAATTGACCCTTTGCAGTCTCTGAATGGAGGCCAAGTTTGCAATGAACCCTGGAAGCTGAAGTACTCTCACCTTTAAAAGTGATCTGGCCAGCACAAGGTTGAGGTGCACTGAGGTGAAAGAACGCTCACATTGCCAGTGTCTGTGCAGTTCCTGAAGGGCGTGTCTAGGCAAACACTCACTGCGCAGCACGCTGGGGTTTAAATCTATAGCACTCCAGCGTGCCAACACACTTTCTGTGTGGACCCTGCTGCCATTCATTAAAATTTCCCTGGTATGCTTTGACCGATTACAGTTTGTTAGTCTCCCAGGAGTGTTGATCCTACACCAGCAGAAAATTCACCCTTTTGTGCCTAAAGTTTATTTTCTTGATTTTTTTTTCCCCACTGCATTTGTACTTGGCACCCTTGTCTATTATACCTTGTGAGAGCACCCTGCATCCATAACAAGAACTGTAGTGCTTGTGCCAGGAGATGTCAAGAAAAAGCAAATGATAAGAGCAGATCTTAAGGGAACCACTTTCTCTGCGTTCTCTTTTATTGACCAAGCACTAGATTTATCTATATTCTTATCTCATTCTGGCATTTATTTCTTGATCACTTGAATGTTTCTTTGTTTTCTACATAAAACTTGGATAACAACTCTCATACCTGTGGGAAATAAGAAAGGTGAGAAATAGGGCTCCAAACACATGGGGAAAATCTCATGTGGGGCTGGGAGCCTTTATATCAAGATAACATCTTTGAAAACCTGTTTCTAATCTGACGATTTTGGTCTTGTTTCTGAATCTAAAATTGGTGTCAGTTTTCCACTGATGCCATGTTAGGTTGCATTTTCTGCATACAGAGTATTTTCCCATTGTGCCACAGGTGGTGGGTTTTTTTTTTCATTTCACAATGGCAGTAAAGGCAATGCAAAAGAGTCCCTGTTTTAAAAAATCACAGATGAAGACATAAGCATTATTTAGCGTGAAAGGCTTAGCAGAAGTGTAAAGTTTTAGTTATTAATTTATTTTATTCTATTCTGATAAGATTCTGTAGAGAGAAATTAGGTGGTCTGAGAAGTGGATCACAGTCACCTGAAGAGAAAGTTTGAGGGAAAAAAGCTTGATAGAAATGTTATTTCTCAGTTTCTCTCTGACATCAAGAGTTGATTATATAACAAATGACCGTTAGGTATGATGAGCTGTGTTGTAGAAGGGGGAGCTGGTAGCACTAAAATTACTAACAGTTTCCATTATGAGCCCCTGTTTTCAGTTGCTTTATAGTCTGGCAAAAGTATATAAACATTTGGGTGAAAATGCCTGTGCATGCTCTTTGTCTGTGGCTAAACAGTTTTAAAAAGTTTCAGCAAAAAGGACTCAGCTGTTTTTGAAAATGAGGCTAGGGGAAAATAGGTAGTTTCGCCAATGTTAAATTATTTTCTCAATCGCTATTTTGAAGAGCTCCAGATCTCTTAAAGATTTGGAACAGGAACTTGAAATTTTCCGGAGGTTGGAGGCGTTTTTTGCTGTCCCTATGAAAATCTACCACGATTTGGTCAAGCTATGGACTTAGAAAAGCACCATTTGTACACGCTCCATAGAATTTGTCAGAGAGTTGATAAAATCTCTGAACATTCTTTCTGCGTGCTTCCACTGAGCATGCTCCATGGCTTCCATGGGCCTTCCTCTTCATGGAGCATGCTCTATGTTCCCACATAGTTTGAGCTTCAGGTGTTGCGAAATAGCAACTGTCCTTTTAGCCTATGGGAAGGGGGTATTGGGCTGTAATCCTGGAGATCATGAGTTCTAATCTCTGCTCTTCTGTTGACTGGGAGGGAGGATGGTCGATATGGTTCCAGCTGATGGAATTTGTTATATCACTTTCCTTTTTAGCAACCTAGAAATTTAAATGTAATAACACTAGGTTAAAAGAGCAATAAGGTTGCAAAGTCAAACACACCAAATTTAGGAAATGCTGGCCTCAAAATTGTCTCTGCAACCTTAATTCTAGCTCCCTTAGTCTAACCTAGGTTTTTTGCATGTAGTGTTACATAAAGTATGTGGGGAGGGGAAACACTTAAAAAAATTGTTATGCATGTGATTTCCAGATAGGGTCTATGAGCCCAGTTACACAAGAGATGAGAAACCCACATGGGAAATCACAAAGGGGAAGTTTGATGTGTAAAAATGATGCTTTCAATATGTGAAAAGGATCTGGTGAATGCCAATCATCTGCATTATCTAGTGAACAATCCAGTGATGCCAGTCGACCCTCCCTTCCTGTTTATAGGATGAGAAATGGAATATTCCCTCATTCCACTCCAAGCAGACCAAAACACGGGTTCTTGTTACTATGGCATGGGAGTCAGATTGGCAGTATCCTCCAGGCTAGGGGGATGATAGTTGAGAATGACTGTTCATATACTTTAAGTGCATACTTTAAATACATAAACTGTATAAACAAGACACAGAGTAAGCAATTCAGATATAGGTCAGAGAGTAAGAATAAATTATCATTATTTCAATAAATGTGCTATAAGAGAGAACAGTTACTGCCTGCTGTCTTGATCTCAAACCATTTTACACTTTAAGGCAAATTCACTTTGAAGGACTGTGCCAGGAATGGGATGCAAATCATGATAGAGCTACCTTTAGTTTTGTTTATTAGTAACATTTTGAAGGTCAGTAGCCCAGAGAATTAAGGGGAAAATGGTGCAAGATGGTAACAAAAACTGGGAAAGTTCCCTATAAAGAGTCGTCTTTCTTTTCATCCTTTCATCCAGCTGTGGAGCCTCATATGTAGTTTATCCATGGTGTGTGTCTGCATGTGTAATAAAAATTTTGTTTAATTACAACAAGTTTGTGTCAGGAGAACTGAGCATTTGGATTCTGTTCTAATATTTGTACTTTCACATTAAATATCTGTGTTTTAGAGGCTGACGTTGCTTGTTTGATCTAAATTGGTTCTATTTATTCCCCAGAAGCTAATTCTTTTTGTTGTGTAGTTGAACCTGCTTGCTCTAGTGTCCTCTGCAAAACTCGACTGGTCATGCAGCTATCTGGCCACTTAAAGAAGAAAATTCCTTGTTCTTTCTCCTCAACTTTACCTTGCTGAATGGAGCAAATTCTACAATAAATTACATCTGCTCTTCATAAACCCATACATGTTAGTAGAACTTGGTCTGAAGTAATAACTACCCTTTCTTGGAACTTAACTTCTCAACTATAATTGTTTTAATTATTTTCCCTTTGTCATAATATCTTTCTATTATATTGAGGTTTCAGAGACACTCTCTTGTGGCTACTTTAACTTAATATGGCTCAAACCCCCCCCCCACATGCATGTGGGATGCACACACTCACAGGACCAGCCTGATGCAGGGGGCACAAACCAAAGAACCAGTGTTCACAATTCCAGTCTTTTTGAAGGGAGGGAAGAGATGATGGCCAGTGATGCAGGTTCATTCAGAATGGGGTGAGGAAATGCTTTCTGGCAAGAACAGCTGAAGGAATTGCAGCCCAGCATGACTGTTGGTAATGCACATTCAGATACTGTAATTATTGATCAGGCGCACACAGACAGGATTAGAACTCGGGACCTCCCATGTCAAAGCACAGCTTCTCTATTTGATAAGCTAAAGGAACAGCCTCATCTTCTCAACTAACAGGAGCTATTGTACCTGTGTCCATGTGCGGAGTCCAGCTCCCGCATTGGTGTGCACTTTAACAACAGATAAGTACGGTGTAGAGCCTTGTTCATTTTTATAATGAGAACATGCTGGGCACAAAACTATGCCCATCAGTTTATCAGATTTGTAAATTATTTTGGAGGTAATTCTTCCAAGCACTCAAAACATACATAAAATCATTCAAAACTTCATTTTAGTTGTTAGTATTATCTAAGGAATATCTTTTTGTGCCTCATTATCCCAAGCCCACTGCAGCTGGATGGAAGCAGTGTATTGAACTATCACAACCGTCTTGCAACTTCCACGCTATTTTTCTCTGAGTGACAGGATTGATCGGACCTCACACAGCTGCAGGAACTTGAATTTATTCTTTTCCAGCTGTAGAAATGACAAATGCTAGTCCAGTTATCCTCATCTACAACTGCAACCCTCTTGTGTCGTGCTAGAGATCTGGAAACTTGTTCACAATGCAATAAAGAGTCTGGATAATTCTCTTACGAGTCATGTGCTGACCCATGTCTCTGTCTTACCAAAAAGATGATGAGTTTTAAGTGCTGCTCTGTTCTTTGTCACCATTTCCTTTAAAGAACATCTCAATAGCACAAGAACAAGGCTTCTCCAACTTTTTCATAGAATGGAGTGCATCTTAGTGGTCGAGCCATGTTCTCTCTACATCCTCTCCCAATCATAGCCTCATTCACAATGATACAGCAACACTACGTGTATACAAACACGGGAACTGGAACAGTGAGTCCAGGGAGCAGAAACCAGGAAATAAACAGGAACAGGGAGCAGGAAGCAGTAAGACAGAAGGTAGGGTGACCAGATGTCCCTATTTTATCGGGACTATCCCGATATTTACTTGTTTGTCCCGCGTCCTGATCAAACATCGGTCAGGACGTGAATTGTCCCAATAGTTTGCACTCCAGCGCACAGGCGGGAGGGGGCTCTTGCCCCCTCTGCCCCCAACTCAGCCCCGGACCCGCCCCAACTCTGCCCCCTCCCTGCTCCTTTGGATCCCTCCCAAAATCCCTGCCCTGGCCCTGCCTCTTCCCCAAGCACACCACATTTCTCCTCCTCCTCCTCCCCCCTCCCTCCCTCCCTTGCATGAATCAGCTGTATGGTGGCGCAAGCACTTGGGAGGGAGTGGGGGGCAGGGAGAAGCAGAACGCGGATGGGCAGGGAGCTGCCAGGGTGCTCAGCCCCCACCAATTTTTTCCTATACTCCAGCGCCCTTTTTTTGTTTGTTTGTTGCTCTGGTGCATCCCCTTCCCCCCACCACGTGTCCCGATATTTCATGTCTCTCATCTGGTCATCCTAACAGAAGGCAACACCCACACCAGTCATCATATTAATGTAATCACTGTATAAAAAGCCCTGGGTGAAAAGGTATTTTCCCATGCTTTTACAAGACACATTTAACTGCCTAATAAACACTGAGGATTTCATGGTTCTGCTGAAATCTGTTAACATATGGAACAGACTAAAATGCTACAAGATTTCAATATGAAAGGAAAGCATATTCTTCACAAGGTACTTACCAGAAAGAATACAGGTCTTCACTGTTCTAAATCTAAAACAATTTCCTCTTCTGTTTGGGTAAAGTACATTTTGAAATGGATGTACCCATGTGTGTTTTTTAGCTGTCAGAGTAAATATGAACCAGAAGCTTTATTGGCACTGATTGGATGACATTCAGTAATGGCTGAGTTCATTCTGGTTTGGAGTGGCTGTGTTTGCCAGGGATATTAGAACATCACTACCATTCATTGTAAAACAGTCAAGACCGCATCCCTTGTGACCCAAGGGATAGCTGAGGTGGA
The DNA here is from genome assembly GCF_007399415.2 of Gopherus evgoodei. NCBI lineage: Eukaryota > Metazoa > Chordata > Testudines > Testudinidae > Gopherus > Gopherus evgoodei. Next base: position 172,665,158 of record NC_044324.1, read on the forward strand.
TCCGATCAAAAATGCTTCTAGAAGTAAATGTATTTCTTTGCCGTCCTGGAACAATTAGTTCTTACCTTGGAAGTCAGATAAAGGATGGTGTCCCTGTACTGAAGTATGATACTGTATACTGAGAATTTTAGCTGCAGGCAAGGGAAATTCCACAAAGTACCTTCAGGATTTTTCAAGAACACAAAACATAATTAAAAGATAAGAATTTATCAGGACCATCTTTAAGTATAATCTATGTAGGAGGCCATATAGGGTACTACATATAAGTAAAAGGTAAGATCCTTGCCCGCCTGCCCCAGGGCCTTACCATCTATCTCACAGACAACATTTATCCTCACAAGAAAAAGTCAAAGTCCAGTTCTTAGTAAAAACAATATGGGAACTGAAAAGGAAAGACTTGAGACAGGCAACCCATTATGCACATGGCTGGAGGCTGCAGCATAAGGATGTAGGGTCTTGCACTTTTCTAAACCTCCTTGCTATGTAATTCAGGATAGTGAGGTTTGCTGAGGATGAAGCATCAGCCTTAGTTTGGAATTTTTAGTCTGATCACTGCAGCATGAAGTTCTTGAAAGAACAATCCCTGGTCACCTGCACACAAACAGATCTGGGTATGTGGCGTTTCTCTAGCACAGCATATGTATAGATCTGACTGAATGCACTCTTTTAAAAATGTGTTATTTATTTAAGATAAATCTCATGTAGCTGTTGCGTCAGAAAGAAATACAGCACTAAGGGAGAAGAGGCTGTGGGAATACTTACCTTAAACCCTACAAAGAAAAATAACATTTAAATAAGTTGCTTGTTTAGGTGTCTAAAATTCTTATCAGTATTACTGGAATAAGAACAGTGGACTATATCGTTGCTGCTTTCAGATCCTTCCTAGCTCCCAGCTAATCAGACAAATGATGCTATCCATAGAAAATACATATAACAGCTGTTTTTTTTCTGCCTCCAGTATTTTGAAATGATGACTCTATTTGCATGGCAGCTTGGGATATGAATATCTCCAGAAGAACAGGACCAACATCTAAAATATTTTGAGCATCAGATATCACAGTTAACTAATCATGGGGTGTGTATTTTTGTTACTGTATAAATTTGACTACCTAGGTCTTCAACACTGTCATTGTGCTGCATGTGATGGCCACCTATAGTTCTTTGGAGGAAGGTCAGTGCTTGTTCATGTCAGAAGTGTGCAGTGCAGATGCTCTGCCTCTCTTCATTTCTCTCCTGGCACCAATGCCACCTCCCACCTCTGCCCCCCCAACTCTCCTTCACATCTGTTTGTCTGTCAACTCGTCTCTTCCCTACTGGTTCCGTGCCACTCCCCCAGCCTTCTGCTGTTCTGGATCCTAGAATCCCTCCCCACACTTCATACTGCCCCGACTCCTCATGTCTTCCCAGCTTCTAATGATGGCTGCATCCAAACCACTCTCACCCAGCCTACAGCCTGAGGTTTTACTTCACCTGCCCTTTCCAGTCCAGCAAAGCCTCTCTACTGCTTCTCTAGCTTCTCCCATTTTCACTGCTTCACCTTCTGCAGCTGTCACTTCAACCCCCACCTCTGCCTCCTGCTCTATTCTGTTCTATATAGGTATTTATCATCATGCTTTCATCATGGGCTGCAACCACCAGACCCCCCTTGGGGACCTGCATAGGGCATATCAAAAGCGTCTTCTAACAGATGCTTTTCCTCGGGCAGGTTGGGTCTGGGGAGGGGCGGTATGGTGCAGCTTCGGCCAGCCCGGGGTTCCTCCAGGTGGGGTGCGGGGAGGCTCGGGGCTTTGGCCAGCCCGGGGTTCCTCCAGGCCGGGGAGGGGGTGGGGAGGCTCAGGGTTCCTCCAGGCAGGGTGGGGGAGGCTCGAGCTTCGGCCAGCCCGGGGTTCCTCCAGGCAGGGTGGGGGGAGGCTCGGAGCTTCAGCCAGCACGGGGTTCTTCCAGGCGGGGCGGGGGGGAGGCTCAGGGCTTTGGCCAGCCAGGGGCTCCTCTAGCCAATGGGAGTGCACTCTGGATTTCAGCTGGCCCAGGGCTCCTCCAGGCAGATGGAGGGGGGCCCTCAGGGCTTTGGCCAGTCCAGGACTCCGGTGGTGGGGGGAGGGGCTCTGGTCATGGGGAGGGTGCGGGTGGAAGGGGAGGAGCCAGGGTCTAGCCTCTCCAAAAGGGGGCTTCACCCACAACCCATGACTCTCATCACTGTCATATCTGAGTGCCATGCAGTAGTGTACTAAACAGTGTGACTAACATGTGTCATGTGAGTCTGTTACTTATTTTCTCCCCGGGGGAGAAATGTGAACATTGGAGTGTTTTGCTTTTGGTTAGTGTGTTTTTTTGTTTTTTTTTTAACTATCTGAATATGAATCCTTCCCTGCTATCAGACATCCCTTTTAGGGCATGACCCAGACTCAACCATACCTGACAATCCTGGGCCGCTCTTTGCGTGTCCTCTCTGTTAAGTCCAACAAGTTTTTCCTGTCTAAGTACTGTTCAATGGAGAGATTATTTCAGTCGGCCCCTTCTGAGAACCGCTCCAGCTACTCAATGGCACCTCTGCAATGGCAGATGCTCTGGCTGCATTAACAACTCATGTCCCTGATATTTCCATCTTCTTTTCTGGATTATTTGGAGATAAGGAGTTGTTGAAATCTCTGAATCTCGGCATTTGTTATAAATTTATTCCATTTCACACCAAGCACTTTTCTGAGCGCTTGTTTTTGAAGTCGTTTAGATGTCTGTCTTTCTACTTTTTGATGGATTTCCAGTTTTCACATCCTCATATTAAGGTGGAAATAACATTGGAGTAGAATATGTGTAGTTTGGGCTTTTGAGTTGTAGGGTTTTTTTGTTTTTGTTTTGTTTTTTTCTTGCAGCTGCTGCCTTGCCAATTCATGACATTTTTTCCTTCTGGATATCCCATTTACCTTGCAGGTTACTGCCATGATATGTAAATTGACTCACCTTTGCCATCTAACATAATGCTTGAATTGGAAATTGCTGGGGTTCTCATTAAATTTGTTTTTTTTCTGTAACTCATTATTAACCCCATCTTTCATTTTTTGCTTGCATGTTGGTATAGCTGTTACTTAGAAGGACTGTGTTGTCCACAAAATATAAATCTTCTAGTGTATTGTTGTGAAGCAATGCATTGCCTGTATGTACCCATGTTGCTTTGTGTTTGTTAGAGCAGGCAAGTCAAAGAAAAATGCCTTGCACTTGGAGTGGAAGGTAGTGAGGTTATAATGATCCTTAGTTCCTGTGGGAGTTGAGTCGACCTAGTACAACTAGCTCCCAAGAAGTCTCTCTCTCAGGCAAGGCAGCAGTATGATGGTCGATATTGTTAAATGCTTCAGAGAAGTCTAGGAGGATGAGAATGCATGTCTTCTATCTGTTGACAGCAGGAGATCATCCATCTGTGCCACTAAAAGTAGTTTCAGTTCTGTGTCCTGGCCTGAATACAGATTGTTCTGAGTTTGCAATATTGACCTCAACTAGATGTGCATCAAATTGGCCTTTGGCTAGATTCTCCATGAACTTGCTCAGGAATGAGTGCTCCAGCCACCCTTTCTGCCTACAGCTGCTGCTGCTCCCCAGTGCCATCTGCTTTTTCCATACATTTCCTCTATCAACCACCTTTCTTTAGCACCCAGATGAAATCAGAGGGTTAAATATGAATATCTTTTTGTGAATGGCACGATACAGCTATTCAAAACAATTTCCATGATGCTTACAAGCTCTTTCTTTCTTGATTTAATTTCTTTCAGGAGGGGTCCCCATCAAGCATGGGTTGCAGTTGTCTAATTATACCCCATAAGGGTTCCAGTGTGGGGTGGTAAGTGACCACTAGGGGGTGTATGGTCAGAGGAGTCTTTTATTTTTGCATTGAAGCAAAGTTAGTTAAGTGACCCCATTTCCTGATGCAAACTACTTCTCTGGTGGCGTACCCTTGTTTGATTAAGGTGTATTAAGACTATATCCTGGACTTGGAGCATATTTTCTGGTATCTCAGTGCCTGGCTGTAGATAACCGATTTCTTGGTGTATTTGGAGTGGTTACTGGATCTGTGAAGGTAGGTGTGGTGATTACCTGGGTTTATGGTTGTCTGTAGAGTTTCATTGCTGAAGCTGAATGTGGTGACCTGGAACCTGATGCTAGCGTGGGAGTGTTCTGAAAGGAGTTTAATGGACGGGTAGTGGTTGTTGAGATTGTGGTGGAAATATGAGGGAGTTTAGCTCATTTGTCCAGAATCAAAGCGGCACCAGATCCTACCAGAACAACAGATGCAAAATGTGTCTGCTACATGATCATCACTCCCTACAACACACTTTTTGAGATCCCTGGGACCTATATTTGCTCATCACGTGTAGTGTACCTCATCTAGGGCACTAAATGTCCCAGCAACAACAATGTGGATGAAACCAGACAATCACTCTGCGCTCAAATGAACTCTCATAGAAATGCCATAAAAGACAAAATCAGCATATCACTTGTGGGTGAACGCTTTTCAATGAGTGATTGCTCTGTATCTGACCTCTCAGTCCTCATCCTCAAAGGAAATCTGCACAACACCTTCAAAAGATGAACCTTCTAACTTTGTTAGACTCTAAACATCATGTACTGAATAAAGACACTGGATTAATAGCTACTTACACAATCTGTAACCTGCTACTCCCCGCCGAGCTGCCTTCCCTCCCTCTTCATTTCCTCCTATGACTGTAGAGATGTTAATGGGCCACTTCACCTTGAATGGTCCCTTGAAATGTGTTAACTACTTATACTAAACAATCTGTTCCACATTGTATTTAGCTGTGACACTCTGTGTACATTTCCTCTGTGTAAGCTCAAAAATGTGTCCCTGTCACCAACAGAAATTGGTCGAATAAAAGAGATTACCTCGCCCACCTAGTGTCCTGTTACTATTTGTCACTTTGACAGCCTCCTTGCTCAAAACCATAGGTCCACAGATCTTAGAGAGGTGCTTATAGGAGTATTTTAATAGTGACTTCCCTAGAATGGAGTCAGGGCTGGCTCCAGACCCCAGTGTGCCAAAGCAGCAAAGAATCCTGTGGCACCTTATAGACTAACAGACGTTTTGGAGCATGAGTGGGTATTCACCCACGAAAGCTCATGCTCCAAAACGTCTGTTAGTCTATAAGGTGCCACAGGATTCTTTGCTGCTTTTACAGATCCAGACTAACATGGCTACCCCTCTGATACTTGACACCAGTGTGCCAAGCGCATGCTTGGGGCGGCATGCCGCGGGGGGCGCTCTGCCGGTTTCCGGGAGGGCGGCAGGCGGCTCCGGTGGACCTCCTGCATGTGCGGATGCTCCACTGGAGCCGCGGGACCAGCGGACCCTCCCCACGGACGTCTGCAGGAGGTCCACCGGAGCCGCGGGACTGGCGAGTGGCAGAGCGTGTGCCGCCGTGCTTGGGGTGGCGAAATGGCTAGAGCCGGCCCTGAATGGAGTGCTTTCCTAAGAGGTTCAAGGTCTTTACTAAGCCATCTAGACTGTATCTGGAAGAAGCGTACAAGCTTTAGGAGCATTTTCCTTTGGTATTGTGGAAACTGAATTGGAAGCAATTCTGATTCAAAAGGACAGGAAGAAACAGGGGTTAGAAACCTACTTCTGCATTTTGTTGTTGTAACCTACTTCTCATTTTTACAGCCTTTTCATCATGAATAAGATGACTCATTATAGTTCAGAGCATTTATAATGTATAATTTCACTAATACAGCCATTTCATTTTGATGATGATGGTTCATTAGCTACGCCCAAGTAGATTTCTCTTCCTTTGTATTCAGTTGTTTCATTTTATATCATTCTCTAAAAATAGCAAGCAAACTTGTCATTTGTCTCCAAGGAATGTACACTTGTTAAGGGGAACCACAAACTAAAACCTGTGCTGGATGTTTTATATTAGTGAAGTGTAGGAATATATGGGCAGCTCTCAGCATGAAAGGAGATTAGTAGAAGAGTGCCCCAAAGATCCATATTAGGGCTAATATTGTTTAATGTATTCCTTCAGTGACATGGAAAAGGGGATGAACAGTAAGGTGGCAAACTTACATGTAATACACAATTATTAACAGTAAGTTAGTCAAGTTCAGAAAAGACATTAAGGAACTCCATTAACAAAGCTAGGTGGCTGGGTGAGATGATGGTTGCGTTATAACTACAACCCCTCCAGAAAAGAAAACAAAACTCTGGGTGCTGTAGGCACCTCAATAAAAGCATCTGCTTATTGTGCAGAAGTAATAAAAGAAGCAAATAAATGTTAGCTTGTGTTAAGAAAGATGTAAAGAATAATCTGAAGATAAGAGAGTGCTTATTATATACATTGATGGTACGCCGTCATTTCAAATACTGTATTTCTGGTCACCCCATTTCAGAAAGCATATAGCAGAAATGGAAAACACCAAGGAACAGCAATGAAAATGATTTGGAGCCCTGGAAAGACTTTGATTTAGGGAGTGATTACAAAGATTAGGAGCTATTTAGCTTAGAGAAGAGACTAATAAGAGGGGACTTGTTTCAAAGAAGGTCAAGTTTGTGATCATAGTTCTCCTCTGGGCAACGACACACCCAATGAAATTAAAAGGCAACAAATATAAAACTGATAAAAAGGAAACACTTTTTCAAATGCAGTGCACAGTTAACCTATAGAGTTCATTGCCACAAGATATTACTGAACAGATAGCTTAATAGGATTAAAAATTATTTTCTATTTATATGGATAATAAGAATATCTCTGGTTACAGTAGATAGGATAAAAATGTGTTGGGGTATTAACCTTCCAACTTCAAGATGTAAGCCAGACATTAAGTGCCTGGTTTTAAGAAGAAAGTCCTCCTATTGTCAGGTTAGCCCATAAATGTCTGTTACAGAGATGATTCTTGCACCTTCCTTGGAAGAGCCTGGGTACTGTCAGAGACAGGCTGCTGGATTTGGTGGGGGTATTGGTCCAATTTGGTACTTTTTCTTTCTTTAATCGTTTTTAGGGGAATACTGATACCAAGGGGTAAATACTCAGCTTCTGGAAATTACTTCACTGATGTCAGTGGAGCTATGATAATTTATACCAGCTGGGGATCTGGCCCATGTCTTCAAAAGCACTCTTTGCTAGGAGGGAATATTTCACTTTAAAGATTGTGTGAATGGTATGTTAAGTCACTCCCACAGGTTTCAGCTTTGGCAATTTTTAAATCTAAACTTGAGGGGCCAAATTCTGCCATAGTATGTACACATACAAGTCCTAATGAAGTCGGTGGGAGCACTTTGCTTGGATCTGAAGGCAGAATTTAGTTCAAAACATGCTGCTTCCACTTTCTCATGTTGCTTGTCAGAATATTTGAGTCCTGTGTGATTTTTATGTGGCCTTATTATTTTGAATACATGCGTTGAGACACATTTATTACATTTTTGTGTATTGACTTAAATCTGGTATTGCATAATGCTATTTGCTGTGTTCTTGCAGTTCAGTGCCTTGAGGCGCTTGTTAAATTACAGTTAGTATTATTGTTCCTGAAGTTATTGCAATGTGAAAGGGCTTGGGGTGGATGGGTAGTAAAAGTGTATCCTGAAATCCTTAAGTATTAAATTCAGATGAGGAGAATATTTTATTCGTCAGTGTATAGAGAATGCATAATTGAACTGTGTCTAGGTGCTTTCTATAAAACAGAATTCCTCGCAGAGAACTCACCTGCCATAATATCTAACTCCTAAAGTAAAGGAGGGCCTGATTTTATTTTTTTTTTCCAGCCTGGTCCCTCTCTGTGTCCATAGTACAGTTGACTGTGCATTTTATTTCACAGAAATGTCTGTCTACCTAATGTACAGTGACAGTCCTGTAGTTAGACATTTCAATGACATAAACTTGGAATTATTTGTGTATGCAAGTTAGAGGCACAAAGGAAGACCATGTTTAAAAAAATAAATGTTCTAAATGTTTCATTTAAAACTCTTACTTGAATAGAAGTATTTTGCCAAATGCTGTATGACCTGAGGCAACGTCCAAAGACCTTGTGGGGATCCTCAACTAAAAAACACCTTGCTTTCAGCAAAAGCACCTAGCCAATCTTATTTGTCCCAGTTTCTTAGGTAAATAATGTGCCAGGCCTAGCAGGGGTTTGTATCTTGGTTTTTTGGTTCTTTATATTTGTACCTAGAACTAAATAAGTAGCCAGCTTGCAAAACACACATTTTCTGTACTCTTCAGACTTGTCTACATGGGAAAATAGGCCAGAATAGGTATTTGTCAAAGCTATTCCTCATTAGCTCCCTGTGTAGACACTTATTCTGCACTACTAGCGCCTGTGTGTGGTTTGGCTTAGCCCACTTCCAAAGTGGATTATTATTTATCATAGATGAGAACATGAATGCTGAAACCTCCATCCATGTACATGAGTATTTGATTCCTGAAGTTGTCATTGTGCCTTGAAGGAAACCAGGTATTCTGCTTCATGGTTTAAGTGACACTTTATTGTTCTGGATTTGCTTTGATTAAATGTATTTTATACTATTGGCCTAGAATAAGTATTATTATACTAACCACATCAGGCTTCATTTCTGTTGTTTTTGGGAGTTTTCAGGGATGCATATGTAGAGTAAACTAACAAATGGTAATAGTAATTATTTTTTTCCATACTGCTGAAAAATGTATGATAAACACAACAGCAACACTGAAATGAATATTAAATATATTTTTCAAAATGCCATAGAAGTAATCTTCTGATTTTCTTTATTTTACTTCATGTTGCGTACCTAAGGGTATATTCTCACAGCAAGAATTGGGAAAACTCCCTGTTAAGCCGATGAGTTTTGTGTATAAATTCCAGCTCAGACATAAAAGATGAAAATACACTCCTTTGACAGTTATGCTGAGTTTTTATAACTGAAATGTAAGCTGTGTTGCTATGAGCTAAATGCTGTCAGAAGAACTGGCAGATTTACTTTCTAAATTTTGTCTTTCATTTAATTGATGCAAAGTTCAGAGAATTGCACCGTAGTGTGTAACGTTTGTTATTTCATAGGGATTAATAAATTATGCAGTCAAACTTGTCAGCTTTAAAAAAACAAAAAGAGGCTGGAAACAATAAATGCCGCTTGCATTATAAATGAAATGGCGTATTTGTAAAGAGGCATATATATACTTTAATTGTAGGAGGAATTTGTGATTAGGGAGACAGACTGATGCTTTTTAAGAATAAACACACTGCTCCATGAAGAAACAAATGCATTTTTTAAAATTTTGTTTTGGCCATATACGTAAATTAAAGATTTGATGATTGTCTGAATTGGACCTGATATGTATGTGAATCCACTCGAAATCTGCATATTTGGATTTGACAGTTCCTGACCCAGCTGTCACTTCATCCCTCAGATTTCATAAAATGCAGACAAAAGTATAAATAATAGATAAATTGACAAGATTTAGGACCTGATCCTGCAACAAATATTGCTTGGGTGGACCCCTGCACCTGTGCAAAGTTGATTGACGATATGGGCCTTGATTATTCTTATTATGTATATAGATTCAAATACACAAATGTCCTTCACTATAGAGGGTAGTTTTTGAGAAAAGAGCCTTCTTTCTGCTCCTATTCAACCTTTGTGGAATCTTTTTGAGGGGGTAAAATGTTTCTTGAAAACTGTTTGAATTAAATTGTAGCCTAACAGAGTCATCTTTTTATCACGTAGGTGGGAATCTACGATTGTCTAGGTGTACTTAAGAGAGGGTTCTCTTTGCCTATGAACCTTTAGGAACTGCCACATTGGATTAAGCCAATAGTCTCTAGTCCTGTATCCTGTGTCTGACACGGGCAGCACTAGATGCATCTGAGGAAGGTGCAAGAAACCTGCACTAGGCAGTTATGGGATAACCTGCCCCCAAAATTTATTGGAGCCCCTAGACTCCCCCCCCCCGATCCCTACTCTAGTCTTTTACTAGAACAAAGGGGGATGGGAGGCTGCACTGAAGGAGGTCCCTTTAAACAGCCACATAGTCAGCCTACTTTGAACTCTGCATGCGCACTCTCACAAACATGCTTGATATCTGTCTAAAACTCGCTCCACCTGGGATTTTCTTTTATATTTAATTTAAGAATAGTAGATAGTATGATAGTAATTATATCTCATTCCTTAGCTTTCCCTTTTTTGCCTTCAGACTCTCTGTTGGCCTTTTGTCCTTCTGAGTTGGAGGTGATGAGACTCAACTGGTCTGCTTGATGGATGTCAGCAGAATAATCCTATATCTCTATTTATTTTACTTTATATTTTATTTATCTTTAAAATAATTAAATAGATGCCTACCCAAGGCGCTCAGCACCCTAGCATATTGATAATATAGGAACATCCCAGCAACAGTAATGTAATCATTACAACTGAGATTTATTTCTACCCCTTTGTCATTGTAGGAACTATGCCCTTAATGCTTTACAAACATCCTATCAAACAAGCACCTGTTGCAGAGTGCCTGGAAGGCCATCAAATTCGGGCTATTGTGAACCAAGTGGGGAAGCAAGTTGCAGAGTCATAAAAATATAAGAATGAGCATGCTGTGTCAGGCCAGGGTCCATCTAACTCAGTATCCTGTCTTCTGACAGTGGCCAATGCCAGATGCTGCACAGGGAATGAAAAGAACAGGGAAATTATCAAGTAATCAACCCATCCATGGTCATCAGTCCCAGCTTCTAGCAGTCAGAGTTTTAAGAACACCCAGACTGTGAGTTATGTCCCTAACCATCTCGGCTAATAGCCATTGGTGGACCTATCCTCTATGAACTCTATGAATTCTTTTTTTGAATTCAGTTATGCTTTTGGCTTTTAAAACATCCCTGGCAATGTGTTCCACAGTAATCTGTGTATTGTGTGAAGTACCACTTCCTTATGTTTATTTTAAACCTGCTTCCTATTAATTTCGTTGGGTGATCACTGCTTCTTCTATTATCTGAAGGGATAAATAACACCATTGATGGACCTATCCTCCATGAATTCATGATCACATTTCTGTTTGCCACCTTTAAACCAATTTATATTACTTCATATTATGAATATATCATTATTAGTGCTGTCAAGCTATTACAAAAATTAACCACAATTAATTGCGCTGTTAAACAATAATAGAATACCATTTATTTAAATATTTTTGGATGTTTTCTACATTTTCAAATATATTGATTTCTATTACTACACAGAATACAAAGTGTACTGTGTTCACTTTGTTTATTTTTGTTTACAAGTATTTGCGCTGTAAAAAAACAAACTAAATAGTATTTTTCAATTCCCCCATTAGAAGTACTGCAATGCACTCTTTATTGTGAAAGTTCAACTTACAAATATAGAATTATGTACTATAATACAATGTAAAATTTTAGAGCCTATAAGTCCAATAAGTCCTACTTCTTGTTCAGCCAATTGCTCAGACCAATAAGTTTGTTTACATTTGAAGGAGATAATGCTGTCTGCTTCCTGTTTACATTGTTACCTGGAAGTGAGAACAGGCATTTGCATTGCACTGTTGTAGCTGGCGTTGCAAGATGTTTACATGTGCTAAAGATTCATATGTCCCTTGATGCTTGAACTACCATTCCAGAGGACATGCATCCATCTGATGACTGGTTCTGCTCGATAATGATCCGAAGCAATGCAGACCGATGCATGTTCATTTTCATCATCTGAAGCAGATGCTACCAGCAGAAGATTGATTTTCTTTTTTGGTGGTCCGTGTTCTGTAGTTTCCGCATCAGACTGTTGCTCTTTTAAGACTTCTGAAAGCATGCTCCACACCTCGTCCCTCTCGGATTTTGGAAGGCACTTCAGATGCTTAAACCTTGGGTCGAGTGCTGTAGCCATCTTCAGAAATCTCACATTGGTGCCTTCTTTGCATTTTGTCAACTCTGCAGTGAAAGTGTTCTTAAAACGAACAACATGTGCTGGGTCATCATCCGAGACTGAAATATATGAACATGAAATATATGGCAGAATGCAAATAAAACAGAGCAAGGAGACATACAATTCTTCCCCAAGTTCAGTCACAAATTTAATTAACGCATTATTTTTTAAACAAGCGTCATCAGCATGGAAGCATGTCCTCTGGAATGATGGCCAAAGCATGAAGAGGCATATGAATCTTTAGGGCATCTGGCACATAAATATCTTGCAAGGCCAGCTACTGCAGTGCCATCCGAATGCCTGTTTTCACTTTCCGGTGACATTGAAATTAAGACGTGAGCAGTGTTATCTCCTGTAAATGTAAACAAACTTGTTTCTCTTAGCTGAACAAGAAGTAGGACTGAGTAGACTTGTAGGCTCTAAAGTTTTACATTGTTTTGGTTTTGAGTGCAGTTATGTAACAAAAAACCCTACGTTTGTAAGTTCCACTTTCATGACAAAGAAATCACACTGCAGTACTTAGTATTTTTCAATTCACCTCATACATTTCTTTTATCATTTTTACAGTGCAAATATATGTAACAAAAATAATATAAAGTGAGCACTGTACACTTTGTTTTCTGTGTTGTAATTGAAATTGATATAGTTGAAAATGAAGAAAAACACCCCAAAATATTCAATAAATTTCAATTGGTATTCTGTTGTTTAACAGTGCAATTAATTTTTTTTAATCACAATTAATTTTTTTGTTAATCGCCTGAGTTAACTGTGATTAACTGACAACCCTAATTATTCTCTCATGGCTTCTAACATTCTCTCATGGCTTATTGCCTCACTTCTGCAGTTCTTGTGTCGTCTTTGTGTTGTGCTTGGGAGGTTTTGGTGCCTGTGGATTGCAGTGCACAATAGTTCCTTATTTCTCTGCCACCCCACTTGTACGGTTATGTGAAGGAAACTGTTGCTTAATAATGTTCTTGGATTTATGGATCAGTTTGTGGTTTAAACCAACTCTCCACCCCCCTGGAGTATGTGTTTGCTATTCTGCTTCTGCATAGTAATTGGAATACCTGCCTTTCTCTCAGTGGATTGTTATGCTATTCTTGATATGATTGTATAGTATGAGAAGCAGGAGCCCCCAACAACGCTGTGAGCTGGGATGCACTCTGGAAGAATAGCAAATGAGATTGGGAATTGTGTTTTAAGCAGGGCTGGGTTTCACAGAGCTGCTGATGCTTTGAGGAAGCCCAAGTAATAGTGATTTAAGGGATTAAAGAGAGGCTACATTTTAGCAGGGATTTCACTAATGAAATTACAGGTTTATAATTCATTTCACTTCTTCCAAGGGAAAATGCTATAAGCAGATCCTTCTTTTTCTGTAGTGGTAAGCAGATGCTTAAATTAATATCACTGATTACGAAGAAGCATAAGTAGCCCCAGGCACAGAACTCTGTGTGGTTAAAACAGAGGCACTTAGAGTACTGATTGTTAAAGGGACAGAAATGACTCTTTTTTTTCTTTGCAGGAGACAAATGAGCCCTCAGCATGTTTGCACTTGTGGCCTTTTCTTGTGGTTTGACTTTAGGTAGTGCTGCAGCTGCACATGCAGATTGCTTTAGAGAAGTGTGAGCTGGGGATCCAGTCCCCCTGTAAGCCACAAAGTCTCTGCTTCTTGACACTGTAGAAAGACAGAGAAAAGACCACCCAATTTGGTAAGCCCAAAGACTAACATACTGGGTTGAGGAAACCCCACACACCAGCATAATGTTACAGCCAAAGAGAAACGCTGCAAATACATTATAACGATAACAATACCGCACATTTGCATAGCATTCTTCTATCCCTCTAAAATCATAACAAATTGAAATAAAAACTTTGACAAGGGATTGCTTCTTCCAGCACTGAAATGCAACCACCTTTGGGATGACAGGCTGCAGATGTTTAACAATGTAATATTACACAGTGGTTTGGAAGGGAAGGAATCTGCCATATGCAGATTAGAAATCAGCTCAGCAGTAGCATGATCTGGAAATCTTGAGTTCCTGGGATGGGAGATGGACTCTAATTTACAGCTGTACAAAATGGGAGGAGAGAAGATGGAAGAAACCAGATGAGGAAGGATGAATGCAGAAAGGAACATTTAGAAAAGGATTAAATGAAGTGTGAGGAAACATTCTTTAAACATCTGACAGGTTCTTCACAATAATGATCCAAAGCAATGCGGACTGACACATGTTCATTTTCATCATCTGAGTCAGATACTACCAGCAGAAGGTTGATTTTTCTTTTTTGGTGGTTTGGGTTTTGCAGTTTCTGTATTGGAGTGTTACTCTTTTAACTAATCTGAAAGCATGCTCCACATCTCCTCCCTCTGATTTTGGAGAGTACTTTCTTTGTGCTTTGTCAAATCTGTTGTGAAAGTGTCTTAAAATGAGCATCATCCTAGATGGAAGTATATAGCAGAATGCAGGTAAAACAGAGCAGAAGACATACAATTCTCCCCCAGGGAGTTCAGTCACAAATTTAATTAATGCTTTCTTTTTTTAATGAGCATCATCAGCATGCAAGCATGTCCTCTGGAATGGTGGCCAAAGTACAAAGGGACATACAAATGTTTCGGGTGACGTAAATAAGAAGCAGTATCTCCTGTAAGTTGTTGGTTTTGAGTACAGTTATGAAACAAAAAAAAATCTACATTTGTAAGTTATTCTTTCATGATAAATAAATTGCACTGCATTACTTGTGTGAGGTGAATTGAAAAGTACTATCTCTTTTGTTTATAATTTTTACAGTGCAAATAATTGTAATAAAAACAATATAAAGTGAGCACTCTATACTTTGTATTCTGTATTGTAATAGAAATCAATATATTTGAAAATGTAGAAAAACAAAAGTAGTTAATAAATTTCAGTTGGTATTCCATTGTTTAACAGTGCAATTAATTGTGATTAATTTTTTTGAGTTAATCAGGTGAGTTAACTATGATTAATCGACAGCCCTAGTAATACCACATTCTGCTGTAGCTCAGGGGTGAGGAAGTTACTTGGCAGCAATAAGATGTGTCCTGATGCAGAAGGGGTTTTTGCCATAGGCTGCATTTTACTACTGGACCAAATTGTGGTCATAAAGATATAGCAGTTCTCACAACATGGATAAGATGGCATGTTCAAGAGAGCATTTTATTCAGATTCATTCTATCTAAATTACTTTTGTATTGTCAGTGTAAAAATATGATGAAAAATCAATCAGAAGACTAAAAAAGCAGGGCTCTGTTTTGGGTAGATAATGAACCATTATAATCCATTTGAAACGACTACTACTGAAATTCTACATTTTACATTGTCTGTTATATAATGATTCATCTTGTTCATGATAAAAAGCCTGAAAAATCGGCAGCTAATTATCTCTCAGAAGTCTGGAGGTTTCCAAACCAAGTTCAATTTTGAACCAAAATTTTAGCTACTCACAAAATTGCTCACCTTCTGGAAATCCCTCTGCCAGATATTGTCAGGACACCTCAGGACAGGATTTGCTCCATGTTTTTAAAGCTTTTTATAGGGCCAACCCTAATAAAACACTTCTTAACATAAGCATCTCCATTCATGGACAATTGCTTCCTAATCCAGACTTTATGAGGCCTGTAAAAATGGCAGGTTACTCCTTGATAAAAATAAATGTAGCACATGTCCCCACTGGAGTAAACTATTAGGATATCCAGGGACATTTAATCTAGGATTGTCAACAGTCCCTTATCAAAAGGGACATCCCTTATCTCAATAATATTATTAGGGCTGTCGATTAATCACTGTAAACTCGTGCAATTAACTAAAAAAATTAATTGTGATTAATCCCAGTTTTAATCATACTGTTAAACAATAGAATACCAATGAAAATTTATTAAATATTTTAGATGTTTTTCTACATGTTCATGTATATTGTATTTGGTGTTGTAACTGAAATCAAAGTATGTTTTTATTACAAATATTTGCACTGTAAAATGATAAACAAAAGAAATAATGTTTTCAATTCACCTCATACAAGTGCAATCTTTGTTGTGAAAGTACAATTTACAAGTGTCGATTTTTTTTGTTACATAACTGCGCTCAAAAACAAAACAATGTGAAACTTCAGAGCCTACGAGTACCCTCGGTCCTATTTTTTGTTCAGCCAATTGCTAATTCAAACAAGTTTGTTTACATTTACAGGAGATAATGCTGCCCTCTTCTTATTTACAATGTCACCAAAAAATAAGAACAGGCATTTTCATGGCACATTCGTAGTTGACATTGAAAAGTATTTATGTGCCAGATATGCTAAACATTTGTATGCCCCTTCATGCTTCCAGAGGACATGTTTCTGTCATGATGGCACTCATTTAAAAAATAATGCATTAATTACATTTGTGACTGAACTCCTTGGAGGAAAATTGTATGTCCCCTGCTCTGTTTTATCTGTGTTCTGCCATATACATTTCATGTTATAAGAGTCTCAGATGATGACCCAGCACATGTTGTTCGTTTTAAGAACACTTTCACTGCAGATTTAAAACGCAAAGAAGGTACCAATGTGAGATTTCTAAAAATAGCTACAGCACTAGACCCAAGGTTTAAGAATCTGAAGTGAGAGGAACGAGGTGTGGAGCATGCTTTCAGAAGTCTTAAAAGAGTAACACTCACATGCGGAAACTACAGAACGCGAACCACCGAAAAAGAAAATCAGTCTTCTGTTGGTAGCATCTGACTCAGATGATGAAAACAAACATGCGTCGGTTGGCTCTGCTCTGGATCATTATGGAGCAGAACCCGTCAGCAGCATGGACGCATGTCCCCGGGAATGGTGGTTGAAGCATGAAGGGACATATGAATCTTTAGCACACCTGGCACGTATATATCTTGCAACGCCCGCTGTAATAGTGCTGTATGAATGCCTGTTCTCACGTTCAGATGACATTGTAAACAAGACGTGGGCAGCATTATCTCCTGCAAATTGTAACCAAACTTGTTTGTCTGAGCGAGTGGCTGAAGTTGGACTGAGTGGACTTGTAGGCTCTAAAGTTTTACGTTGATTTATTTTTTAAAGCAGTTATTTTTTAGTACATAAATCATAAATTCAATTTTTATGGTAAAGAGATTGCACTGCAGTACTTCTATCAGGTGAACTGAAAATACTATTTTGTTTTTTACAGTGCAAATATTTGTCATAAAAAATAAATATAAAGTGAACACTGTACACTTTGTATTCTCTGTAATTGAAATCAAAATATTTGAAAATGTAGAAAACATCCAAAAATCTTTAAAGAAATGGTATTCTATTGTTTAACAGCGTGATTAATCATGATTTATTTTTTTTATCCGTTGACAGCCCTAGTTATTACACATAACTCTACAAGATAGGCCCTAGATGTGCATCAGTACATAGACCTAACAAGCTGGCTAAAGGATGGAGTTTTGATCCTGAAGGTGAAGGGTGGGTAGATTTTTAGCCTTAATTCTGCAGTCTTTACTTCTGTGGGTTTAAATCAGAATACTAACATTATTTAACATCATTATTGATGACACAACCTTACTGTTTATCCTTTGGATTTCCCAAATAACCGGTGGAGATACCCTGGGGTAACTGAGATCAGAATCTGGCTCTGCATCTTACAATCATATAATATGTATTGGACACTGCAATTTTTTCCCCTGTGATGGTGGGTCAGAGCCAGTTCAACATAGCAAGAAAAACTCCAGTAAGCAAAATAAAGGTTGTATTCCTTTCCTCTCCAGGGACTTATCTAACAGTTGGCAAAGGAATGGAGCCATCACTGGTTCTGAAATTATTTTTACTCTATTGGCTAACTGCAAAGAGTGTGTCTTAAGACTTTTCTGTTATATCAAAAATAATTGTTTTTCATACTTGGAGCATCTTTTAATTCTTTTCAAAGATTTATCTTATGGTTCATGTTGAAAATTCTTGCCCGGTTTCATCATGCTCTAAAGTGACCAAGGCAAAGATAAAACAACAAATAGTACTTGTGGCACATAGAGACTAACACATTTATTTAAACCTGTCACAAAGCAAAGATGTCAACTCCGTATGAGGAGATTGGCGTTCATTTCATTTTTATGATGGGACAGAGTACTTTCACAGTGGCTGTTCCTAATAAGTTAGCTTAGATGAAAAAGTGACACAATATAGTAAGAGGGGAAAAAAGACATGAAGTATTGGAATGTTATAAATTGTATCAGAGACATACATTTGTGCTCCTTCTATACAACAGCATAGACTGAATCTTAACTAATGAGTCTGGGATCCCAGGCAGGAATTTTTTGGCAAATTTTGGAAATGTAGGGGGGAGGGAGCAAAGTGGGGGCAGGAAGAGGCAGAGTGAGGGCAGGGTCTTGGTGGAGGAAGGCAGAGCAGGGACAGGAAGAAGTGGAGCAATGGTGAGGCCTCGGTGGAGGAGGGCAGAGCAGGGACAAGAAGAGTCAGAGCAATGGTGGGGCCTTGGTGGAAGAGGGCAGAGAGGGGACAGGAAGAAGAAGAGCAAGGGCAGGGCCTTGGCTGAAGAGGCAGAGTGGGAGCAGAGAAAATATCTAGAGTAAATTTGCCGTAATGAAATCAGCATTAGATGACCCCAATGTATAATTATACCCATGATAAAGGACATGCATCCAGTGAAGTGGGTATTCACCCATGAAAGCTCATGCTTCAATACATCTGTTAGTCTATAAGGTGCCATAGGACTCTTTGCTGCTTTTACAGATCCAGACTAACACAGCTACCCTTCTGATACTAGTCATTACTCTGGCTTTTTAAAGAAATTTCAGAAAACAGCTTGACATTGTGACACTCTGCACCCCATATTCATCATAGTGGTATGATTATGAAACTGTCACAGACATGATTTACAAAAACATCCATAATTCTCAAAGCAACCACTACATAATATACCATCCCCCTGTAAAATCACTCCTAAGGTTAATATCTTCATAAAAATGTAGGGAAATGCTATGAATTTCAAATTCAGAGAGCGTTTTCCGTTTGGGCTCCCAGACTATAAATTAAATTATGAAAGAGAGAGAGGGTCAAATCCTAGTCCAGTTAAAGTTACCAGAAACACTCCTGTTTTTTATTATTGGATTCTCACTTTTGGGTTTTGTACTAGGTTTGTTTTGAGAATTATACATGATGATGGAATAAATCTTCAGCTGCCGTGGAACAATACTTGGTCTATCTGGTGCGGGGGGATGGGGTGGTGGAAAGGAAGGTTACACTGTCTTTTTCTGGGGCAGCTCTGTCAAAACACAGAGTAGCCTCAGAGTTGCTCTAACTTGTAGCCGTTTGTAGTGGCCCTCTAGGGGCCATGATGTGGAGCGGGGGACTCCATAGAATGTGATGCAGTCCAATCAGTGCCTGCCTGCCTTCCTTCCCTGCTTCCCTGTGTGGGGTGAGGAGGCAGGAAGAAGTGGCATTGAACTGGCTTTGCTGTTTTAAACCAGTTTTCTACCTCCCTTCGTGTCTTTGAAGCAGCATAAAGGTACCTGAATGCTAATTGGCATCTGGCTCCATATTTTCACAAAGCAGAATTACATGTAAGTAACTTTCCTCTGATTTAGGTGGGGCCAAGGTTTGTCCTAAATCTGCTGTGGATATTTTGGGCAATTACTGAAAAGAATTGTGGGTTTGGCTTTTATCATATTTTTTTTTAACTACTGCAAGATAAATTACCTTATTGTGTAATCAGGGGAGAGGGAGAGCTCAGTGGTTTGAGCATTGGCCTGCTAAACCTAGGGTTGTGATTTCAGTCCTTGAGGGGACCATTTAGGGAACTGGGGCAAAATTTTGTCTGGGGATTGGTCCTGCTTTGAGCAGGGGGTTGGACAAGATGACCTCCTGAGGTCCCTTCCAACCCTAATATTCTATAGGTAATTGGTCTGAGTGTTTCCTCCCTGTACCATTCCCCCACTTTTCCTTTCTCCACTGACAAGAAACCTGAAATATTGTAGAGCAGCAACTGGACTATACTGCCTATATTACTGTGTAGCTTGTGGGAAACACTTTGAAGCAGGGGTTTGGGAAAGTTTCAGGGAATATAATTCCACTTTCTCCTTGCTGTTCCAGTTCCCTCCTGGAAACTGTAGTGTGTGCACATAGTCTCCACACACAAATTGTGTCTGAGGGGTGGACATAGGTTAAGACAGAGGCCACATGCGGCTCCTCAGAAGTTAATATGCATCTCCTTGTATACGCACTGTCTCTGGGGCTGGAGCTACAGGCACCAACTTGTCAGTGGGCGAGGGGGGTGCTCACTTCTCAACCCCTGGCTTTGCCACAGACCCTGCCCCTTCCCACCCCCTCCCTTGAGCCTGCCATGCCATCGCTCCTCGCCCCCAGATCCTCCTGCATGCCACAAAACAGCTGATCAGGAGGTGCGAGGAGGGAGGGGGAGGTGCTGATAGAAGGGCAGGAGGTGCTGGGAGCTGGGGGGGGGAGCTGATTGGGGGGCTGCTGACTTATTACTGTGGCTCTTTGGCAATGTATATTGATAAATTCTGGCTCCTTCTCAGGCTCAGGTTGACCATCCCTGGGTTAAGAGATCAATATTTTGCTAAAAGTTCCTTGAGAGGAGTGAGAATTTTGAGTTGCAAAAGGTAATTGGAAAGGCATCAGCAGACAGAGTACATATCAGACTGTAGAAAGACATTCCTACCCCATGTACTTCAGGGTTTCACAGAAGGCCAGGGCAGCTGGAACTTTGTATACTTGGCTTTAACAGGTTCAGGAATACGCTTAAATTGCTTTTTCCTCTGTAAGTTGCATATGATCTGGGCACCGTTGTATCCTTTGTCACATGACTTCTGAACCAGGCAGTTTGCACATCTCTCCATTGTGCAGTTAGGAATCTCCTTGAAGAGATGGCACACATTCTGCTACACTACCATTCGCATTCAAATGATGCTAAAATTCAAGCTATCCCTGGGTTTGGGTGGAATGTAAGGGCAGATTCTTTGAGTGTCCAATTGTATTTGGCTAGTTCTGCCTTCACAGATGTAATGTATCACCAACCAGTCTAGGGTTTAAATGAGCAGCTTCTCCCTGTGCAGATCTGCTGTTTCTGCATGCGGACTGGGATATTTGTTTGGAGGCTGTTTTTACCTTCCCCTGCCCTTCTTGAGCAGTGGCCTGCTAAACCCAGGGTTGTGAGTTCAATCCTTGAGGGGGCCATTTAGGGATTTGGGAACTGGTCCTGCTTTGAGCAGGGGGTTGGACTAGATGATCTCCTGAGGTCCCTTCCAACCATAATAATCTATCTATAATAGGTTGGTTCTATGTGCAGGAGGCTGACACGCCCATGAAGATGGCATGACTTTTCTGGTCAAGGCCCAAAGAGAGACAAGACCACCTTCTTCCCCCTGTATTGTCCAAGATATCTTCCAAGCCTCTCATCCTTTGCTGAGACCGACCATGATTGGCCTCAGTTGGAGGCTTTTGCTTCTATGGGTGGCAGGATAAGGAGCTGTCTTTGAATCAGATAATGAGTTTAACCCTCTCTGCATAACTCAGACTTGTGTGAGGTATATAACCCCACCAGTGTAATGAATCCATGGCTGCACTATCGCCGCATTTGTTAAAGTGGTGGAAGCATGTCTATTTTGTGCAGTAGGTCCTGAGTTGTATGAGGTCTGTACTGTGTGTATTTGGGATTTGTTTCACAGTATCATCACAGATGAGACTTAAGCTCCTGTGACTCTTTGCTCAGGGTGAGCTTCATCTAACTGGGGATGGGAATATGTAGGGTAAGAGCCTGTGGCCTGTGCTGCTCCCCCTGGTGCTTCTCCAGCAATGCAAAGGAAGTGGAGACTGGCTGCATCCCTCTAGCTGGGGTTCCTCATGGTACAGGAGAACCCCAAGGGTGTAGACCTAGTGGAGCCAGTTCCTACGCAATTCCTCCTGCAGCAGCCCCTGGCGGATGGGGTCTGTTGAAAGTGGGGGAGTGGCTCCTGGGGCTGTGATCAGCTAGTGGAGTTCAGAGCAGCCATGGAGCCTGGACTGACTGTACAGTGGAGGCGCTTGAGGCTTATCATGCAGGAAATTACTGAGGCCTTACGATATGTTTCTTTTAAAGTCAAAACATTAAATGGTTTTCAGATTTTTCCAGGCATCCCTCCCATTGGCTGATTGCCCCCCTGCTGATCTTGTTGCAGAGCTGTTTGCTTCTTCAGTATGCTGTACATATTCAGTACAACACTAAACCTTAGTAGTTCTTCAGCAAAAGAAAAAAAAGGGCAACATTTTGTGTAAGACACTGTATACGTTGTAGTGAGCTTGAAAAAGTGCTAGACGCTCATTTTACGAATGTGATTCGTGGCTGTTTGTTGATTAGTTAGTTCTCTGAAAGCAAATGTCTTAACATAATCCCTCCTGGTGTTACCTCCTGCTAGTGGTCCTCAACCAGGGTTTTACCAATATGTGAACTGACCCACAAGCCAGCTTCATTGTGGGATCTCATTTGCCCAACATAGAAAGTCACTTTTTCCTATGTACTGACACTCCCCAAAATGCCCATCCTGCCCCCAACCAGCTCAGCTCCGAGACTGGCACCTGATTCCTTGGATCGCAGCTAGACTTCGTACCCTCTATGCTTTCCCTTTCACTGTCCCTTCCTATTCCTCCCCTCCCCGCTTTCTCTCTTTCTGTTTCTTCTTCCCTGTTTTCTTTTGGCTCTTCCACATCACTCTGGTCCCCCAGCTACTGTGATGAGCTACAGATACGTTACTCTGCTTTGTTCCCTGCAGACATGTGGGTCAGGTCTTTATTGACTTTGATTAGATATTGAGTGGCTAGGCTGACATCGCTTCTCCTTCTAGCTCAATAGGTGTGTGGCTGGGGGTATGAGAAGGGGCAAAGTACCTCAGCACCTGGAATTTCCTACTGGAGATTGGGCATGGGTCATTTCTAGTGCGGACGGGGTGCCCTAGAATGCCCCTAGTGATGAGCTTACTGACAGGCACTAATAGGAGGTTTAAGGGCTCCCATATGCTACTGGGATTGCAGTGGGTGATTGTTATGTCACTGTTCGCCCACTGGCTGTCGCTGTTCTCCAGAGCCTGCCAACGTGATGAATCCTAGAAAACGGAAGATTGCACTTATTTGAGTAATAAATGAACATCATTGACTTACATGTTTGTTCACATAGGATTTGATGACCCCCATGCTTGTGCTGATCCTGGAGTCCTTGAACATGGATACAAGACACCCAGTGCAGGTGTTTTCTTTGAAAGTGCTGTAGTCCGGCTTCACTGTCAAGAAGGATACAGGCTTAAGGGTCCTTCGAAAAAGATTTGTGTGAGACATTTTAATGGCTCCTTGAGCTGGAAACCAAGCGATAAACCTGTGTGCCTACAAGAAGGTAAGTTAACTTTGTTTAAACGTTTCACAAATCTCAATTGTTATCACTTACTACATACCATTATGTCTCCCTGCAGAGTGCAAAAGCCTGGAACCCATTTCATAGGATTACATTCAATATGTGTTTTAATTTCTGAGAAGTTTGTATCGAGATAAATTAGCTAGAACATGCCTGTATGTGTTGTCAAGGCAGAAACAGGGGAAGATAATGAATCTTAGCCATGAAAATAATAAAGTCCCATTACAAATAGATTTATCACTGCTTTTGTCAAAACAGAGAGAGAGAGAGAGAATACTGCCACTGATAACAGAAACATTATTGTCAAGTATCAGAGGAGTAACCGTGTTAGTCTGGATCTGTAAAAGCAGCAAAGAATCCTGTGGCACCTTATAGACTAACAGACGTTTTGGAGCATGAGCTTTTGTGGGTGAATACCCACTTCGTCAGATGCATGTAACATTATTACCGTTACTGTTCACTTAGTGATCCTTTCTGTAATATTGTACTATAAAAATATAATGCATCTTTGGTATCATTAGAAATGAATTTTAATCAGAGGTTTAAATCAATTATTATTTATTACATGTACATAGTTCATAATTAATTACAGGATGAAATAGGCAGAGCAAGCAGTAGTTTATTGGTACTGCATATGTTTACTTTTAAGGAATTCAGACATTCATGGGGTAAAACCAACTTGATTTTTGTTTTATGTAAATATGATCTCTTTAAAAATGTATCTGGTTTTAAGTATTTGAGACACTGCTACCTTTTCTTCAAAGATGTTAGATGGAAGCAGGATTAGACTATCAAATCACAAACATTAATTCTGGCCAAAAATGTGTCCAAGTAGTACATACTATTCATTTCACCAAGAATGTTAAAACTATCACTTCTTTCTGCAATGGATTTATTTTTGTTCAGCAGAGATACTATAATCAAGAGACATAAAAAGTGTCAGCAGGATTTAGCGTGAATGCTTTGCCTCTATGGAACTTATAAATAATATTTGGCTGGGAGTGTTATCTCTCTCTCGATATTAAAAACTGGGGAGCAGATCTTCAGCTGGTAGAGTCATGCTGATTTGCTCCAGCTGAACAACTAGTCCTGTATATCCAAGAAGAATTTTTCTTCTGCTGTTTGGTTTTTTTTGCCTAACTGTATACCTGTTGTGTTTTAGGGCCTACTTTTGCCCCCATTATAGTCAGTAGCAAATTACCCATTGACAAGTGAGATCAGGGTCGAATTTTATTTGCTAAGGCTCCCTTTATGTAAAAGAAGATAAAATACCATAACCTAGATGGGTAGATCTGACTCAAAAGAAACAACTGAAGGCTATGTGACTTAAAGCCTTAGCTCAAGGTATATAGTAACTGCAAATATATTATGAGGGAAAACCCTTTTAATATTTTGTCAGTGGTTATGAATCGCATCTTCTAAGCATGAAAAGTACAGAGGCTTATGGTTCTGGATGGTAAAATTATATCCTGGTGGCATGTTCTTTCTGAATCATAACTGAACCTTTTGCAGTCAGTTTGTTTCTGGTACTTTTTCTTTCAGTAAATCTCAATAGTTTTGCTTGTTTGTTTTGTTTTACTTTTTAACAGGGAGACATGAGAGTTTTGCTCCTTTATTCCATTGGCAAAGCAGGAAATTACCACCTTCCCAGGACAGTTCAATCCCATTTTGCTCTTTCTGAAAGAGACGCTTCTGTTATACAATGTTTTGCACATTTCATGCTGTCGCAGAAATAATACTGTAGATATAGCACAGTAAAATTAGCAGTAACTTTTTTGTTTTTACTTCACTGTCTCATTACCAGCAAAATAGTTACAAAATAAAAATCAGCCACATTTTAACAGCACATGTGTAATATTCACACACTTGCATATTCCATTCACCTGGCATTGACATCCATACTCTCTAACCAAATGAGTGTTGATGAAAAAATGAAAATGGAACGACAATGGAAACAGTTATGTTTAAAGTTAGCAGTAAAACTAGGGGAAAAAGAGAAGTTCTTGTAAAAACTTATTTTCTTTTAGACATTGCTAAGTGTTTGCTTGGGGGTTCTGCATATCTCTGAGCCAATATATGCATCACTTGCTGCAACTGTTATACCGAGCATGAATGCATTTTTATTGTGTACACAAAAAAGTTTATCATCATCCATGGATGAAATTCTGCCCCCATAGAAGTCAATGGCAAAACTCCCATAAGTTCATTGTGAGTGTGTGTGTCAAGATTTCACCCCATGTTTGGGGGATGGTAATGAGATGGGCTGAGTGCCCAACAATCTCACCGTAGGCAGTCGTTAACTTACACGATTGGGCATAACATATCATTGCCTGTCAAGGCCTTAATCCAGCAAAACTCTGAAGCATAAGCTTCACTGTGAACACATGACGACTTGTGTTTAGAGTTAAGTATCTGCTTAAGCGCTTTTTTAGATTGGGACCCCAGAGAGTAAGGCCCTGATTCAGGAAAGCAGCTAAACATAATACTTTACTGGTTAGGGATGCTTTTCGGAACTGAGGTCTAAATACCGTACTACTTAAAAAAAAAAAACCTACAACAAAGAAACCCAAATAGATTTAGCAATAGAAAAGAATGATTTAAATCATATAGTTCATCCCCCTGCTAATAAGCCACTGATTCAGAAAACCACTTTAGCGCATACCTAACTTTAATTGTGGGATTTAAGCGGTTATATAAATGCTTTCCTGAATAGGAGCCTTAGTCACAAAGCAGGAGAACTGTAGATTGATGGGCAATATAGTAGCATATTTGGAGTGTAGTTGGGAAGGAGCTGGAACACCTTTTTGGGTTCTCCTGGCACCTTTCAGAGGTTTAGTGACTTACATAAAAGTCTGCATCACAGACATTTTCTTCTTTAATGATATGTGTAGAAATTTAGAGCAATTAGTGGTGAAGCGGGCTTTTAATATTTTAACATACATCACTATAGCCCACCAGAAGGTGAAATAATCTTTGTGTTCCAAGCACCACTTGACTGTTTAAGACAGAAGTTGATTGTTATATTTGCCAATGTGCCTATGTAAATTTCAGGTACCGCCACCTGGACCATTAAAATAGCTGTTTTTAATATGACCAACATTAGAAAACTCGATCATTAAAAACCATTAACATACAACAGTCATTTGCCAGAACAATCTAAAATTTATATTTGCTCTACAATCTCAGATATTAGTGCTATTTAAAAGACTATGAAATGTCAATCTATATAAAAAGTTATTCATTTTTAAATGAATAAGTTTATCAGGAGATTTTCAGTCAATTGATTTGATTAAATAGACCTTCCATTTCCTGTTAAGGTGCAGAAGATCTTAAGTGTCAATGCAAGGACAAAGTCACACAGCACAACTATATACATGATAAATGTTCTTGTCGAAAATCTGTTTACTTACAGTTATAGTCTACAATGTGTGATGCATCTAACTTCCATCAGTTCTAATGGAATTATGCACGTAAATCCCGAGGCAACAAGGTGAGAATTCTGTATTTATTGTTTAAGAATAAGTGTCATGTTTTCTACACCATAATCTCTCACTGCAATACGTGGCTGCTGAAACTACCAGACTACTACCTCCTTTCCGGCTAAATCTACAGTTACACAGTCCACTTGAGGATGCTCTATTGTGCTACGGGCTGAACTCTCTCACTCCCATTCTCCAAGACTGTTTGTTACTGTTGAGTTCTTTCAGTGCCAGGCTGTCCCAGGGGGAGAAATGATGGTCTTGTGGTTAACTCAGGAAATTGAGGTTCATTTTCCAGCTTTGCCATAGACTTCCTGTGTGATCTTGGACAAATGATTTAATCTCTCTGTGTCTGTTCCCCATCTGTGAAATAAAGATGATAATATGTTCTTCCTCCCATCTTTTTTCTGTCTTGTCTATTTAAATTGCAAGCTCGTTAAGTCCGGGACTGTCTCATTGTTGGTCATATTTTGGTCAGCTATTTTAATGGTCCAGATGGCAGTACCTGAAATTTACATAAGGCACATTGTTATATTTGCCAATCAACTTCTGTCTTAAACAGTCAAGTGGTGCTTGGAACACAAAGATTATTTCACCTTCTGATGGGTTATAGTGATGGTTGTTAAAATATTAAAAGCCTGCTTCACCACTAATTGCTCCAAATTTCTAAACATGTGCTTACCTCTGTGGGACACCAGTCTCAGTTGGAGCCTCTAGGCATTGTTATTATACAATGAGTAACGATAATTAACAAAGTGCAGGAATCCTGTGATGTCTACAGAAATATAATCTCTTTACCATCCACAGAATTATCATACCAGCCTAATTCTACCAACTTTATTTTATAGCACTCACAGACCAAGTTTTTCCATAGATTACAAAAATATAACTTAATGAGGAAATATTGATCCTTGTATTTGTTTTTACGAGGACACTGGCAAAATCAGTTAACCTAAAACTGAGCATGTTCTTAATAATGCCATTCCTGTCATATTTCCCTCCTAATCCTGAAAGACCTATACCTGCCCCTTAATAAGCACTGCTGCATAGAGAAAATACAAGCCACTCTGGTGGGCAACTCTACAATAATACACCTGAAGTACTGGATTTCTTCACTGTTGTGTGCATGTCCTGTCGTCCCTCTGAGCTGCCTTTGTGTGCTGTTCTTGGAAGCATGAAGCAGTTAAGAAATAATTCCTGAAAGTTTAATTTAGAAGAGGTCGTGTATGTTTCAGTGTCACAACAGAATGGAACAGACAAACATGTTCCTTGGTATGAAAGATGAGCTCCATTTACAGCCATTGGGCCGTTGGAAGTTCACAAAGGTGTCTCAAAGAGAATGGTTTGGGCTCCCCTGCTTTCACATTGACCTATGAGATCTAAGCAGAGCATGCAAGTAGAATCCTTTGCTCTATAATGCTGATAAAAGATCACTTATAATGTGATGTGATTTCTCCTTCCAGGGGATTTGCTGAAGAGTGCCTAGAAAAGCAGTGATAGGAACACATTTTATTCAGTCTGATGAAGAAGTCTTTCAGTTCAGTCACTTACTTTCAGCTATTCCAAATGGAATCTGTGGCAGCTCATCCAGTTTATAGAGGGGAAGACTACAGCAGTTTATTCTTTTATTTAAGCCAAGCAGGGTGTAGTGGATTAATAATGGTACAGTGAGCAACTGCCACTGTATTCTGCTGATATCCATCGGAGTAAAGTGTTTCAGTCTGCAGCCATCATTTGGGATAACAGGAATGAAGTCACTGTAATAGATCATAGTTACAGGATAAATTTTCTCTGCTTTGAAAATAAAATTTCATATTTCATCTCAGTGTATAGTTTGCTCCTGTGTTTATGTAGCAGCAGGACACCATTATCCCGTGAGTAAGCTTTTCATCGGTATTGTCTCTCGCCATCTGTCCTGAGCTTCCATCTGCATCAGGCTAGGAATTGGGATCCATGTCTGTCGTTCCATCCCTGAAGACTTCCACTGAAGCCCCCTCATGACAGTATTCAAGACTTGGCGTAAGGCTTTTCTATTGGGTCAGGACACCATTTTTTCACTCCCATGCTCACTAGCTGTCCAGTTTTTTGAGGGAATGTCAGGGTTTTTAACATGACGTGAGTTTAACTTTTTGTTAGTGTACACATTATCCGATATGTGGGCACTCTATAAATTAATAATCCCTGTTGCTGCTGTTCCCCTGCAACACCCGCCATCATCTATTAACACTCCAGTGGACAGTTGGTGTGCTCTGCCAAAATACCTGGCAAATTCAGCAGTAGTGAAATAGTTAAAGGTATTAGGAAATCATCACATTTTTTACTACTGATTGTTTCCAGATGATATAATAAAGTCTGCTAAATAAAATGTAATCCGGAAAGGACAGGTATAAATTGAAAACTCAGAGGGATGTGTTTTTAAATTGGGGCAAGGCACCAGTCTCCAATTAAAGTCAGTGAGATTTGGTGGCCGAAAGGATCATAGAACAGAAGTTCCTCTGCATGCCATTACTAGAAGTTTATCTAGTCCAGTTCTAAATGTCTAGGCCTTGCTTAGAAATTGTGCCCCTAGTATACAAGCAGCTTGAAAGCAAGAGGTTTCAGTTTCTCTTCTTTATGGATAATTGATTCCTGAACTGTAAATTTAAAAATATATTATCACTGAAATTGGCAGAAGATTTCTCTTAGTTCTCTAAAATTTGCAGCTCCCAAGTGATTTTCAAAACAAGGTAGTTAGGCTCCTTTTGTAATAGTGCGGGTGATCATCTCCTGGGAGAGAGATGTTTGTAAAGCAGCACAAAAAGGGATTTCATGGTGTGTGTGTGTGTGTGTGTGTGTGTGTATATTTTTTTTTTTTGGAGCCCTTTATTCTCCTATTTTCCGGTGTCTGCAAATTCTTAACTGCTGTCTCTGACATGAATTGGTTCCTGGCATTCAGACAGATGATTACATGGGCATATTTCTCCAAGATTTCCTTTATTCCTCTTTCTAATGTTGTTTTATATTTATGAGGAGGATGAACTTTCTGAGTTATGTATACAGTTCTCTTATTAATTTACCTGGCTGTTAACTGTTTAGTATTAGTAGAATTTCTCTCTCTCTTTGTCCTCCCTCACCTTCCAGCCTTTGTTTCATCTATTTATTTGTGTATTTTTCCACTTTTGCTGCTTTGGCACCACTGTTTGTGTCTGTGCCTGTGTATCAATTCTCCACCATTCTTCCTCATATTTCATACAGTGAACACAGGATTTTCAACAGTGGCTATTGATTTTGGGTCAGCTCAGTTTTCAGGTACCTATGTGGAGGGCCTGATTTTCAGAGGGAAGTTTCTGACAGTGCTGAGCAAATACCTTTTAAGGCATATCAGTTTGGGCACCAAAAAACTGAAGCATCCAAAATCGCTTGTAACTTTTGAAAGTCTTGGCCACTGAACACACGCTGGGCTTGAGTCTCTACTGTTTTACACCATTTTACACTGTTGCGACTCCATTGACTTCAGCAGAGGCATACTGGTATACAACTGCTGGAACGCATGCAGCAGAGAATTTGCTCCATTCTCTCTGGAAAGAGGGAATTTTTCTCATTCTTTGAACTAATGCCTCACATACAGTTTACACATTTTTACAAATAGACATCATCAGGGCTTAACTTCTCTTAGAATTTCTGGGAGGCCCCCAGCCATTGCTATAAAAACTTCCGGGGGTTGAAAACATTTACTGGAGCTCCACTCCAGACAGCTCCGACTGAATTTAAGCCCTGGACATTGTCCTCAATTGATTTACCTTATTCAGCATCTCTGCCTAATATGCACAGTATGCAGCCTGGGAAGATTAAGTATGCATGTGAATTACAACTTTGTGGCCTCTTTATGACCAACCTGTGGACTGATGTCTGCAAATGGATAACATGATGTGATCTCTTCAGCTATGTGTTTATTCTGTTACTGTCTGTGAGTGATCGTAATGTAAATCACTAAAAGCAAAAAACGAATGAGCAAACTGAACGCTAGTAATGTGGGACTTGCTACTGGCTAAACATTGACCGTGTGTAAGGAGAAAGATATAAATATGCAAACCCCATCCCACAGCTAGATTCACAGCAAGTAGATCTGAAAGACAAGCAGGGTGGGATAAGGGTGTGGGGTTAAATTAAGTGTGCTGCCCTGCTGATGTACAGATTCCCAGGCAATGGGGAAATATGCCACTGACCACAGAAATTTAGTTATTAATACTATTCTGGGGGACTTAGCTGACAAGGAGCTTAAAATAAAGGCATATTTGGTGTGAACTCTGTAGAACAGATCTAAGTGGAACCAACTACATTTATAAGGGTCCCAATCTCTCTCTTCACTTAAATTGCAATTCTTTATTCTTTACACAGTATCTGCATTTCCTCTTTTTTCTTTCCTCCTGTCCACCCCTGCCTCCCCTCCCCCAGCTCCCTCCTGCTTGCACTGACTTACTGTACATGCAGTTTAACTTGTGCTGCAACCGAAGGAAAATATTAAGATCAATCTAGCTATGCTCTCTTCATCTGCTTGTATACAACAATTGGAAATATGTACTCTCATTATAACACACCAGACTCTACTATCATACAGTGGACTATGGTCCTGATGAGTGACTAAGAAAATGTATATTAACTGAATTGCATTTTGTGCTGTGCAGACGGCAAACTGTTTAACCAGAACAGGTATATTATGGGTTAATTTTGCTTAAGAGCTTGACTATTGAGCAACTGGACATGGTTCTTCTTTTGTAACTAAATTAATAATACATAATTTTGTTAAGTCACAGATTGCCTTGCTCCACATGTTGAAGATGCAGAGGTTCATAACAAGACATACAGGACTGGAGATAAGTTAATAATCAGTTGTCATGAAGGATTCCAGATCCGTTACCCTGACTTAGACAACATGGTTTCAATATGTCAAGATGATGGAATGTGGGATAATCTGCCCACTTGTCAAGGTATAGTACACCAGAGCACCTTATTTTATAGCTCTTTCACCTTGTAATCATTTACTAGCACTTTTTTCTTCAGCTACAGAGGATAGCAATAAGCTGATAGATCCAGTTGTACAGTATATCTGCAAAGGCTTTTGGATTTGCTCATCCCTACTATTTGGTTTTGGAGGTAAAATTCCATGTTCCAGCATAGCTTTATTTTAAAATATTATGTTAAATGTTACTTTTTGCTAGTCTAAAATCCAAGGAGGGCATATCTTCTTTTAATGAAACAGGTTGAAATTCACTCCGGTTAGGTCAGCTCAAGGCCCTTTGGACCACCTAAACCTGTGCACTACTTCATCTAGTGAAAGAATTAGGTTTTTTCCTGCTTTTCACTTCACTAGCCCTGCAGAGCTGATGCGACTAGGAGAGAACAAGTTAGTCTATTTCATCTTGTGCATTATCAACTGAGAGGTTCACCACGTTTTAAATCAGTTATACCCATGGATATTGACTGAACACTGTGCAGTTGCACAGGGACTAATCTGGTCAGCAGAGCCATTAGTGCTAGTGACGGTGTATGAGAAGGCGGCAGCTTGAGTTTGTCTAGACTTGAGAAGAGTGATTGAGGCTAGGCTGCCATTAGTGGACCTGTGTTAAATACCCTGATCTAACCACAACCCATTTCTCTTGCATGGCCACAGATTAGCACCTTTAACCTCAATTTAGCTAGTTGAGGTTGATCCTAGGCTCCCCTGGGGTTAGTCTTGACCATTTTAGTCAAGACCAAAGGTGTTAACCTGCTTCTGCACCAAGGGAAAGATTAGGATTGGCTAACCTTGACCTCTTCTCCTTATCTAGACAGGTCTTCTGTGTGTAATACAATTTAGGAAGTATACTGTCATTTGGGGCTTGGACGTGAGAGTGCTGAGCCCCCTTTTGAGTTGAAATCACAGATGCTCAGCCCCTTTCATGGTATTTCCATACATTTGGAACACATCTGGAAATGTAGTAATGAACTATTGTATTTTTAATGGCGTTGGGGATTGCAGAAAGCATTGAACATTAAAACTTGTCAGCATGGTGCATGTGTATTTTTTGTCAGTTCGATAGTTCCCATTATTCTGTAAATCTTTTAAAATGCAGGGAGAGCAGAAAAATAATCAAATTTCACCTAAGAGATGGTTCCTAAATATGCTGTGGCCAAATAGAAGATAAAACAAGCCCCTGAGTGATTAATTCTGGCTTTATTTTTTTTTTAATTTAACGGGCCACAGAGTCTCTACATATTTCACAAAGAAGGGTCTTATTGCTGTCATGTGGCACCAGCATGTTGAAGTTAGGCAACTGCCATAGCCCAATGTTGCTTTGCACATATCTTAGAGATTAAATAAATTGTGTCTGTAGATGCTAGCAGAAAAAGCAGAACCCTTAAGAAAATCACCTTTTCCAGTCAAAATGGTGAATGCACTTTGCACCATTGCATGTTGGTGCAAAGGACATTTGTGTAGTAGTTTTAAGTGCCCCGGCCATTTTTAAACAGTGACAGACTCAAACACTATTTGTTTTGCACTTAAGGGACCTGCTCACCCAGTTTACAGGTGGAATTTTTCTGGGCTATTGTTCAGATGAGCAGTAGCATCCATTGCTTTCCTCCAGTGTGATATTAAAGCCTTGGAACAAAAGACAACTGCTGCTACACACACACCTCAGCTGCAGTGGATTGATATTGCCCCCTAAATACGCACCTCAGTTCTCCTCCTGTTTATTTCAACATTAACCATATTTTAAAAGTAAATTTAGTGCAAGTAAGCGATATGAAATCCAGTATTTATGAAACAGGTACAGTACAGGCAGTCACAGTGCTGGCTTCCTTATGTTGCTCTCCAATGGTTCTCAAGTCTTATTGTAGAGTTAGCAGCTGTTCTGGGTGTATCTGGTCTGTTAAGATTGCCATCATGAGTGCTAAATATGAGGTGAGCACTTGTCCACTAGGACCTGATTCTTGTTACGCTAAGGCCCCTTTCAAGTTGTCAGAGGAGTATAAAGAGGTCTTGGTCTAAATGAGAAATGTACCCAATGATTTTAGGCATTAGACGGTACTGGGATGGATAGACGTGAATGGCTTTGTTTTCTAATACCAACCCCCTCTGCGCCTTTGTTCGCCAAGTTAGCAATTTTAGCAAAGGAAAAAACAGTGAAAAATTGTTAGAGTAGATAAAGTTAATTTGTTTAAAAATAGCGGAAAATGAATATGACCTTCTAATTACATTTTTGGGTGAGAGAAGCTGAGCCTGGAAACCAAGGCCCAGCTCCTCAAAGGTATTTTGGTGCCTAACTCCCACAGATTTCAGTTAGGTGCCTAAATACCTTTGAAGATCAGGGCCTAGATGTCATCAATCCTTAAGTGCAAAGCATAAGTGTGGCCCATAAATCTGCTCACCTCTGACTTTGGGGATACCTGCCCTGGAGCTGGAGGTGCAACTGTCAGTCCAAGTAGACACACCTCCACTAGCTCTGATTGCCAGCACCTCACACCACTTGCACTGCTGTTTCTTCTATTTTTAGGTGCTATTTCAATCAAAGCTAGCATTGGTATGTCTGCCCAAGCTGCAATTACGCCTTTAGCTCCAGTGTAAACATACCCTTCATGAGTGCATTTGTCTGATGTGTAATAACACAGATTATCTTTTTGGGCTGATTTTGGAATTACACACTCCTTGTTACTGAATGACAGGATTTTAGTTATGTATTAAATAGAAAAAAGTTTTCTAGATCACCAAGAATTGTGACCCACGGGATGATGCCACTGTCTTTCTTGTTTTTTAAGATGGATTCTTGTGGAATTAAAGTTTTCACGCTCCTAGTGAAAATGGGAGGCTCCTTGTTTCTGGATAGACCTCCATTTAACTGTACTAGAAGACTGATACTTTTTTTATATACCATGCTCTGTGAAACTTGCATATTGGAGGGGTCCTCCCTCCCCTCCAAACTCTCTTGCCTCCAGAAATGGGAGACCATCTTTCTATGAGCCCAGATTAAATGTCTGAGAAAAGGGCAGGTTAGATTTACTATTGAAATGTAATATGATTTTCTGCACATCATGTACAGTCACATAAGGAATTATAACCAGTTTTTAATAGTACATTTCACTATGTACTTTTGAAATTTGCACTTACACAGTGGTCTGTTGGGGTGCGTGCATAAGAGCTGTGTCATTTTTATTTGGAAATCCAAACAAAACCTTGTCTGAACTTAGACAGATAGGACCAGATTGTCAAAGGTATTTATTTAGGTGTCTGCAGATGCGTATAGGCACTTAGTGGGATTTTTAAAGCACCTATTGAAAATCTCACTAGATGCCTACCTTCTTCGTGAGGGGCATAAATATCTTTAGAAATCTAGCCAAGAAGCCAAATTCACCCTGGTATAATTCCATTGATGGTAAACTTGCAACATTTAATAGTCAGGGCTCTTTGCCTGGAGAAGTGCATGTGTTTTATATTTGGTACAGAAGAGGAGGTAATAGCCAATAAATAGGGCCATTGTGGCTCTATTTGAGCGATGGGGATTCATGAACTAGTAAAAATACTATTAAAAGCCGTTGTGCTGAGGGCTGAACGTGCTGCAGTAAGTTTCCATCCCTTCTCCCCAAATTGCCAGTGCTCTGAATTATTCTCCTCCCTTTGGACTAGTTAGAAGCTGTGTTTTTAAAATAGAGGCTGGGCATCTCAAGAAAAGGGAATTGATGGTACCCAGCGCTTTGCGGAATGTACTCAAATTGGAAGATCTGTCCTGTAGCTTTTATTTTGATCAAGTAAGACTTTAATTTTTTACAGTTTGTCTAACAAGACTTGAAATTATGTGACCTTCCTTCTGGAATTCCTGATAGTGACAAGAGGCCTATTAACGGTGGTTGTTGCCACAACAAACAGCTTCTATTAGTCTCATAAATTTTCATAAGGCTTTTTTCATTCCCAGATTGCTAATCATCGTTCCTCAAAATCATTGCAAGCTAAAAATCAACACCATTAGTCATTACCAAGAGGGTCATTTTTTAAGGCAGTGAGCAAAATAATTCTAGTTCTTTTCAGTACACAACTTGAAATCTCAAGTCTCTATATCCACTCAGAACATGATTTGCATACATGTGAATTAAATATTAGAAAGTCATGAGTGATCATGTAGTGATTTTCCTTTTATTCCAAAAGTCATCTCATTTGTGAAGCCAACTGCTGACAATTCCCACTCTAGGGTGCCAAAATTACAAAGTCTGCCTGGAGTTAATCACTCTGGGCCAAACTCATTCCTGGTGTAACTCCACTGACGGCAAATTTGTCCCTTTCTAGATCGGCTGTGGCCACTGTTCTCAAAAATGACTGAGTTTAGGTGCCTCCATTTTTGGGTGCCCAATCTGAAACACCTTGAAGGGCCTGATTTCCGGAAGGTGAGTGCACTGAGCACTTTCTGAAAATCAGGCTCCTCTAAACTATCTCAAATTGGGGGCCCAAAATCACTACTCATGTTTGAAATCTTGGCCTCTTTTGGTGTTCTGCACATCTCATAACCTCTGTGACTGCCTGTTTGAGGAGAGGACTAAAACCCATGGTTTTGTATAAGTGACAGCCTTTATTAAGGATTCCACCTCATAATAAGTGACAACTGCTAACCTGGTGTGGGTGTGCAAAACAAAACATTGCAATTGTCATTAATGCGATGTTGGATTTGCAAAGGATATATCTTATCTTGGCAGAATGTGTGGGCTAAGCAATAAAAGAACTTGAAATGAGGTAATGACAGTTGAGCATCTAAGAGAAAGATTAAGTAGGAATGCCATTCACTGTGGGGAGGATGGGAAGTATTGTGCTTCTCAACTTGGGAACCATAATCAAGATGTGTTACAATGACTAAGACAAGCGCCTCATAATAAAAGATACCTTCCTCTTCTTAATTTGCAGGTTGCCTGAGGCCATTGCTTCTTCCTCATAGTCACATTAACATATCTGAGTTCGAGTCCTCCTTCCCAGTAGGAACAGTGGTATATTATCAGTGCTTTCCTGGATATAAACTAAAGGGGACAGAGCTGCTTGAGTGCATGTATAACCTTATCTGGTCACATAGCTCACCTAGATGCCTTGATGTGGAAGGTAAAACAGTTTGTTTGTTTTTAATTTTGTACAATTAACATGATATATTTTATTTGAACTTAGGGCTACAATTTTTAGCTCCATTTTGCCCACTGCCTTCTGAGGACATACAAAGTGTATCCATTCAAGTTCCGGTTTTGTTGTATGTATACTGTGTAATCTGGAACATCGCATAGCTTAATTGTTAAAGTTACTTCCATTATGTTTGCTCTGTCGGTATCGTAATCATAATAGATGCAGATTGTAACAACAAAAACTGTTTATACTTAAAATCTAAAAACTATGTAATCTGCTGTCTTTCTAATGAAATGCTGAGAAAGTTAATGAATCTATATTCACGTAAGGACAGCCTGAGTAGCTGAAGATTCAGCACCACACCATTCTGAACTAAAAGCATTTGTAAATACTATTAAGTATCAAGTTTCATTTCAGCCTGCATGCCAGGTGTATGCACAATCTAATACTGCGTGATTCTGCATTAAGAATATTGGATGCACTATCCAAAAGTACTGGAGTGTTGCTTATTTTTAATTAGCAGTTCAGTTTCCAAAATTCTAAAAGAGCTTTGCAGTGTGAGGGTTCCACCTATAGGAACTGATTTTCTGATCTAACATCCTAGAAATTTAAACACAAAGCAGCCCTGCATAAATCATCTTTCTTTTTATTT
This sequence comes from Gopherus evgoodei, assembly GCF_007399415.2. Lineage (NCBI taxonomy): Eukaryota > Metazoa > Chordata > Testudines > Testudinidae > Gopherus > Gopherus evgoodei. Next base: position 172,702,697 of record NC_044324.1, read on the forward strand.
TTTGTAGTACATGTAATACAGTGTTACAGACAAAATTATTAGAGAGACTGCCTGTCAGATATCGTAAAAGAAATTACAAAATGAAACAGGATAAGCCAGAAGTTAAGTCTTTAATGTGTTAGATAGGAGCATTAAAACCCACAAACACAAAATTTTCAGTTTCATACATTTGTATGTCATTTCCCTGTGCTCACTTAACACAGATGACAGTCTGAACTGCCTGTTTTAGCTCTCGTCAAAGTACATAGCAAAACTCTCATTGACTTTAATGAGGGCATGTATCATTTGTATTATATTAGCACCTAGAGCTCCATTGTGGAAGACTTCTTAAAAGTATACAGAGAGTATGAGAGAATCCCTGCCCTGAAGATTTTGCAGTCTAAAAAGACACGACAAAGAAAGAGTGGGAGAGGCATAGTAGTAGTATCTCCAGTTCACAGATGGGGAACTGAGACAGAGATTAAGTGCCTTGCCCAGGGTCATCCAGGAAGTTTGTGGCAGAGTGGGGAATTGAACCTAAACTTCCTGAGTCCTGCTCCAGTCCCTTAATCACAAGCTCATCTTTCCTCATGATCACTTTTGGCACAGGTCTTGTTCTATTGTAACATTAAGACCAATTTTTTTTCCTGGTGATTACTTGTAGAAACCCCATATATAAGGTGATGGACAAACCACAAATGTTTCAGATAGTACAAAAATGGGTTATCTTGAGATTTTTGGATCCTTTCTGTTTCCGTATGGGGAGGACAGAGTCTTACAGCTGACAATTCCATTTTTTCAAGTGTCATGTGGGACTGGTGTAACTAGAATACACTGAACTTGTAAAGTTCCATCCAGCACTTGTAAATCAACTTCGGGTGTTCACATTTGAAAATATTGGCCTAAATGACTTATTTAAGAAGCATCAGACTTCAGGGGTCCTGTCTCCCATCCATTATAACCCCCCAGATCTTTTTCAGCAATACTGCCACATAGCCAGTTATTCCCATTTTGTAGCTATGCATTTAATCTTTCCTGCCAAAGTGAAATACTTTGCACTTGTCTTTATTGACTTCCATATTGTTGATTTCAGACCAATTCTCCAATTTTGTCAAGGTCCTTTTGAATTTTAATTCTGTCCTCCAAAGTGCATGCAACCTCTCTCCCAGCTTGGTTTTATCTGCAGATTTTATAAGTATACTCTCCACTCCATTATCCAAGTCATAAACCCAGGACAGACATGTGCAGGACCCCACTAGAGAACTCTCCTGGTTTGACAGCAAACTATTGATAGCTACTTTTAGTACAGTCTTTCAACTAGTTAAGCACCCACTTTATAGTAATTTAATCTAGACCACTGTCAAGGTTTTTTCCCCACTTTGAACTTTAGAGTACAAGAAGTGGGGACCTGCATGAACACTTCTAAGCTTAATACTAGCTTAGGTCTGGTACGCTGCCACCAGCCAGAATTTAGTGTCTGGTGCACTTTCTGTTCCCCCAAAACCTTCCCTGGGGAACCCAGACCCAACCCCCTTGGGTCTTAAAACAAGGAGAAATTAACCATCCCCTTCCTTTTCCCCCCAGACTTTCCCCTCCCTGGGTTGCCTTGAGAGGCTTCTCACCGATCCAAACTCCTTGGATCTTAAAACAAGGAAAAATCAACTAGGTTCTTAAAAAGAAAGCTTTTAATTAAAGAAAGAAAAAAAGTAAAAGTTATCTCTGTAAAATCAGGATGGAAAATGCTTTACAGGGTATTCAGATTCTTATAGACCAGAGGGACCCCCTCCCCAGCCTTAGATTCAAAGTTACAGCAAACAGAGATAAAAATCCTTCCAGCAAAAGACACATTTACATGTTGAGAAAACAAACATAAGACTAATCCACCTTGCCTGACTACTACTTACAATCTTGAAACATAAAAGACTGATTCAGAAAGATTTGGAAAACCTGGAATGATGTCCCATCCCTCTCAGTCCCGAGGGCAAACAACGAACCAAACAAAAAGCACAAACAAAGACTTCCCTCCACCAAGATTTGAAAGTATCTTGTCCCCTTGTTGGTCCTCTGGTCAGGTGTCAGCCAGGTTTACTGAGCTTCTTAACCCTTTACAGGTAGAAGAGACATTAACCCTTAATGATCTGTTTATGACACGCCCCCCAAATCTCAGACAGTGTGGAACCACACTGGCAGTGATTTCTTCCTAGAACTTCAGAATAAACAGATTAATAAAACATATGCACCTTTACATATACTACTAATTATGTAAACTACAAGACTTTTTACATTTTAAGGACAATTTTTAACCAGTTGATTCTGGGAGACTGTTACGGGAGAGTGCATCAGCTACTTTGTTAGAAGCTGCTGAAATGTGCTGAATTTCAAAATCAAAATCTTGGAGAACTAAACTCCATCGAAGCAGTTTTTTGTTGTTTCCCTTGGCAATATGAAGCACTTGAGCGCAGCATGGTCGGTTTGTAGCTGGAAACGCCATCCCCAAACGTATGGGCGTAGCTTTTCCAGGGCATACACAATGGCATAGCATTCTTTTTCACTGATTGACCAGTGGCTTTCCCTCTCAGACAGTTTCTTGCTGAGGAACATGATGGGATGGAAGTTTTGATCTGGTCCTTCCTGCGTTAAAACTGCTCCTACACCACACTCAGATGCATCTGTGGTTACTAGGAATGGTTTGTCAAAGTCTGGGGCCCTTAGCACAGGGTCAGACATGAGTGTTGCCTTAAGCTGGGTAAAGGCTTCTGACACTCATCAGTCCACTTAACTGCATTTGGCTGGGTCTTTTTGGTCATGTCTGTTAGTAGGGCAGTGATTTGGCTGTAGTGTGGTACAAATCGTCTGTAATACCCGGCCAAGCTTAAGAAGGATTGGACCTGTTTTTTTGACTTTGGGACAGGCCACTTTTGGATAGCATCCACCTTGGCCTGTAGGGGATTTATTGTTCCTTGACCCTCCTGGTGTCCAGGGTAAGTCACTCTGTTTTGGCCTATTTGACATTTTTAGCCTTAACAGTTAGTCCTGCCTGCCTGATGCGCTCAAAGACTTTTTCCAGGTGTTCTAGGTGTTCTGCCCATGAATCAGAAAAAATGGCCACATCATTGAGGTAGGCAACTGCATATTCTCCCAATCCTGCTAGGAAACCATCTACAAGTCTTTGGAAGGTGGCGGGTGCATTTCGCAGCCCGAAAGAAAGCACATTAAATTCATACACCCCTGCATGGGTGATGAATGCTGACCTTTCTTTGGCGGGTTCTCCTAGCGGTACTTGCCAGTACCCCTTGGTTAAGTCTATTGTAGAGATGAACTGGGCACGTCCCAATTTCTCCAATAGCTCATCGGTGCCTGGCATTGGATAGTTGTCAGGACAAGTTACAGCATTTAGCTTACGGTAGTCCACGCAAAAGCATATTCCCCATCTGGTTTGGGTACTAAAACCACTGAAGATGCCCATGCACTGGTAGAGGGGTGGATTATACCCATCTGTAGCATGTTTTGGATCTCCCGTTCTATAGCAGCTTGGGCATGAGGAAGACACCTGGTAGGGTGGGGTTCTAACTGGATGAGCACTACCTGTGTCAAAGGAGTGGTATGCCCGTTCAGTCCGTCCTGGGGTGGCTGAGAACAGTGGGGTGAAGCTAGTGCACAGCTTCTTGATCTGTTGCCGCTGCAGACGTTCCAAGGTTGTGGAGAGGTTCACCTCTTCCACGCCACCGTCACTTTTTCCTTTGTAGTAGACACCTTCAGGCCACTCAGTGTCATCTTCTCCCTGGGCTGTAAACTGACAAACCTTTAAGTCTCTGGAATAAAAGGGCTTGAGAGAATTAACATGGTACACTTTAGGCTTTAGGGTGGAGGTGGGGAATGCTATGAGATAGTTAACAGCTCCCAGGCGCTCTTGGACCGTGAATGGCCCTTCCCATGACGCTTCCATCTTATGGGCCTGTTGCACCTTCAAGACCATAACCTGGTCTCCTACCTTGAAGGAACGCTCTCTGGTATATTTATCATACCAGGCCTTTTGCTCTTCCTGAGCATCCTTTAGGTTTTCTTTAGCAAGGGCTAAAGAGTGTCGGAGGGTGCTTTGTAGCTTGCTTACAAAGTCTAGAATGTTAGTTCCTGGAGAAGGCGTAAACCCCTCCCATTGCTGCTTCACCAACTGTAAAGGCCCCTTAACCTCGTGGCCATACACAAGTTCGAATGGTGAAAACCCTAAAAGCAACTGCTGCAACACTAGTTCCCAATCATTGGAATGTTCATTTATGAATTGACGTATCATGGCCCCCAAAGTTCCATTAAACCCCTCCACCAGGCCATTGGTTTGATGGTGGTAAGGGGTGGCAACCAAGTGATTCACCCCATGAGCTTCCCACAGATTTTTCATGGTCCCTGCCAGGAAATTAGTTCATGAATCTGTAAGGATATTGGAGGGCCAACCTACCCTGGCAAAAATGTCTGTTAAGGCCTGGCACACAATTTTAGCCCTGGTGTTGCTTAGAGCTACTGCTTCCGGCCATCGGGTAGCAAAGTCCACGAAAGTCAGTATGTACTGCTTTCCTCTGGGGGTCTTTTTTGGGAAAAGACCTAGAATATCCACAGCTACTTGCTGAAATGGAACCTCAGTTATGGGGAGTGGCTGGAGAGGGGTTTGACCTGGTCTTGGGGCTTTCCCGCTCTTTGGCACACCTCACAAGACCGGACATAATTGCCCATTGGAAGGACTTCCCCAATCCGTCTTTGGTTCTGTTCACCCCAGCATGGCCACTGGGATGATCATGGGCTAAGCTTAAGAGCTTTCCCCGGTACTTAGTTGGAACTACCAACTGTTTTTGAGGATGCCAATCTTCCTAGTGTCCACCAGAAAGAGTCTCCTTGTATAAAAGTCCCTGTTCTACAACAAACCAGGATCTGTTAGAAGAGCTGAGAGGCGGTGGAGTGCTCCGTGCCACTGCCCAAGCTTTCTGAAGGTTGTCATCTGCTTCCTGCTCAGTCTGGAACTGTTCCCTTGAGGCTGGAGACACCAGTTCTTCCTTGGACTTGGGCTTGGTCCCTCTGGAAGCGATGTAGGTGATGGGGTTGTTTCCATTGATGGTGAACCGCTTTCCGCTGGTACACTATGCGATATTTCAGGCTCTGGCTGAGCCTCTTGGGTAGGGTTGTCTGCTGCTTCTGCCAGTTCAGGCCCGCTGGTGCCCTCTGGCGTTGGGGTTGGAGATGGGTTTGCAAGCGCTGGAGTCGGTGCTGGCAACGGTTCTGGTGCTGGTTGCTTTTCCAGTTCCGGTTCTGGGACTGGATGCACTATGGCTGTTGCAGTCGTTGGCAGGGGAGCCGCTCTGTCTGGGTCTCTGGTAACACAGACAGGGCCCTTGTGGATGGCTCAGGAACAGGGATGGGTCTGGAAGCTTGCTTGGCTTGGCTGTGTGTAACCATCCCCACCCTCTTGGCCCGCTTCACCTGGTTGTCCAAGTCTTCCCCCAGTAGCATGGGGATGGGTTAATTGTCATAGACTGCAAAAGTCCACATTCCTGACCAGCCCTTGTACTGGACAGGCAGTTCAGCTATAGGCAAGTTTACAGATTTTGACATGAATGGGTAAATTGTCACTTGGGCCTCTGGGTTGGTGAATTTGGTGTCCACTAGGAATTGGTGGATAGCTAACACTTGTGCCCCTGTGTCTCTCCACGTGATAACCTTCTTTCCACCCACTCTCAAAGTTTCCCTTCGGTCCCAGGGTATTTGAGAGGCGTCTGGGCCTGGGGATCTTTGGTGTGTTGGTGGTGTAATGAACTGTACTCGGTTGGGGTTCTTGGGGCAGTTAGCCTTTATATGGCCCAGTTCATTATATTTAAAACATCGCCCAGCTGACTGATCTCTGGGTCGAGGTGGGTTGCTAGATACTGGTGAGGTGGGACAATAGGGTGTCTGGGGCTTCCCTTGGGTTGTAGGTGGGGTCTTGAGTTGGCCTCTATGATAGGGTTTATTTTCGGTTTACCCCCTGTGATATTCGCTCCCCTTGCTAGTAGCTTTTTTCTTTTCTGCCATTTCCACCCATCTGGCTCCAATCTCCCCCGCCTCGGTTACAGTTTTAGGTTTCCCATCTAGGATGTACCTTTCTATTTCCTCAGGAACACCCTCTAAGAACTGTTCCATTTGCATTAGGAGGGACAGTTCTTCCAGAGAGTTAACATTTGCTCCTGATATCCAGGCATTCCAATTCTTTCCAGTGTGGTAGGCGTGTCGGGTGAATGACACATCTGGTTTCCACCTTAGGGCTCTGAACCACCAACGTGCATGCTCAGGTGTTAGCCTCATTCTGATTCTGGCCTTGGTTTGAAAAGGTTCATAATCGTTCATGTGTTCCTTAGGCATTTCAGCCACCACCTCTGCTAAGGGTCCACTGAGCTGTGGCCTCAGCTCTATCATGTACTGGTCTGTAGAGATGTTGTACCCATGGCAGGTCCTTTCAAAATTTTCTAAGAAGGCCTCTGTATCATCACCTGCCTTGTAGTTGGGGAATTTCCTGGGATGGGGAACAGTACCTGGAGAAGGGTTGTTAGGGTTGGCTGTTCCATCCTGCTTAGCCTTTTCTAATTCCAGGGCCTCCCTCTGGAGCTCCAAAGCCCTCTGGTGGTCAGCCTCTTTGGCTTTTTCTTCTCTTTCTCTCATCTCCATCTCTTTTTCTTTAATCTCTAGCTCTTTTTGTTTCATCTCCATAGTTCTCCTGTGGTCAGCCTCTTTGGCTTTCTCTTCTGTATCCAGTCTAGCCAGTTCCTGTTTAACTGCTTCCTTGGTGCTAATTTTTTCTGCTTTCTTGTGCTGGCCACACTACTTCTGCAGCTTACTGACTGGGATGCTTCAACTCAGAGCTGCGTTGTTAACAAGAGATTTTCTAACTAGCTATACCCGAGAGGTAGAAAGAAAGAAAACAATTCAACTTGTAAATGCCTTTTGCTGGCTGTCTGCTGGCTTACACCTTGAAGCCTCCTCTTAACAAAGACCCTTGTTAAAACTTAACATCTCTGTCCTCGGGCTGCTTTCCAAGCAGCTAGAAAGGAGAGAGGAAAAAAAAATCCTACTGGCTTTTGGTGCCTAAAAATCCCAACCGCTGCTCACCATGTCAAGGTTTTTTCCCCACTTTGAACTTTAGAGTACAAGAAGTGGGGACCTGCATGAACACTTCTAAACTTAATACTAGCTTAGGTCTTGTACGCTGCCACCAGCCAGAATTTAGTGTCTGGCGCACTTTCTGCTCCCCCAAAACCTTCCCTGGGGAACCCAGATCCAAACCCGTTGGGTCTTAAAACAAGGAGAAATTCACCATCCCCTTACTGGGTTGCCTTGAGAGGCTTCTCACCGATCCAAACTCCTTGGATCTTAAAACAAGGAAAAATCAACTAGGTTCTTAAAAAGAAAGCTTTTAATTAAAGAAAGAAAAAAAGTAAAAGTTATCTCTGTAAAATCAGGATGGAAAATGCTTTACAGGGTATTCAGATTCTTATAGACCAGAGGGACCCCCTCCCCAGCCTTAGATTCAAAGTTACAGCAAACAGAGGTAAAAATCCTTCCAGCAAAAAGACACATTTACATGTTGAGAAAACAAACATAAGACTAATCCACCTTGCCTGGCTACTACTTACAATCTTGAAACATAAAAGACTGATTCAGAAAGATTTGGAAAACCTGGAATGATGTCCCATCCCTCTCAGTCCCGAGGGCGAACAACGAACCAAACAAAAAGCACAAACAAAGACTTCCCTCCACCAAGATTTGAAAGTATCTTGTCCCCCTATTGGTCCTCTGTTCAGGTGTCAGCCAGGTTTACTGAGCTTCTTAACCCTTTACAGGTAAAAGAGACATTAACCCTTAACCATCTGTTTATGACAACCACACTTCCCTAATTCACTTACAAGAATATCATGTGGGACTGTGTCAAAAGCCTTACTTACATAAGATCCCTCACATCTATTTCCCCCCGCACCCCCATCTACTAGGTCGGTAACCCTCATGAAGGCAATTAGGTTGATTTGTCATGATTTGTTCTTGACAAATCCATGCTGGCTCTTTCTTATAATCCTGTTATCCTCCAGGTGCTTAAAAACTGATTGTTTAATAATTTGTTCCAGTATCTTTCCAGGTATCAAAGTTAGTATAGACCAATCAGCTTTACTGGGGTCCTCTGTACCCCCTTTTAAAGATATATATATATATATATATTATATTTATCTTTTTTAGCCCTCTGGAACCTCATCCATCTTCCATGAGTTCTCGACAATAATTGCTAATGCCATAGTTAAGGTTGCTCAACACTTGCCATTATAAGATTCTGTTTTCAGTTGCTTATCATTCTTCTTCGAGTAGTGGCCCTATGTGGTCCCACTTCCGGTGTGCATGTGTCTCTCAAGCCCTTGATTGAAGATTTCTAGCTAGCAATGTCTGTTTGGCCTGCACAAGTGCCTTATGCCTCTTCATGGCAGACACCGAGGCTATCTAGGTGTGCTGGGGGAACTGCCCTCACTTCCTTCTCTACTGCCTCACCATGTGCAAAAGGACAGATAAGTACTTTGTGCCCCTTAAGGAGTCTGACTTTTTATTTTCCCATTCCCCACCTAACTCCCTAGTGGTGGATGCAATGAATAAACGGGGTAGGCAGCACTTTTTGAGAGATACCCCTTATGACAAGGAACAAAAGCGGCTGAATCTCTTTGGAGGAAAGTCTCTCATCTGCCAGCCTGCAGCTCCGGATCGCAAACTATCAGGCAGTCTCCAAATACAACCTTACTAATTACAACAAGCTCACCGCCTGTACTGAGCAGCTGCTGCATGACTGCAGGGAGCAACTGCTCTCCAAACATCCCTAGATGCTTCTGCCAGATCCATCTCTGCGGTGGTAGTTATGCGAAGGGTGTCTTGGCCCTAACTTCTGTGGTTTCTGAGAGAGGTTCGGAACACAGTAGAGGGCCTCCCCTTTGGTCATAGGCTTTTCTTGGAGACCACGAATGACGCACTGCACACATTGAAGGACTCCAGGGTTACCCTACATTCCTTGAGCATTTACACAGCTATGAGCAAGAAGTGTTTTAGTAGGTCACAGACTGCCTTGAGCTCACGCCCTGTTCAGTTCTTGGGGTATCATAGACATGCAGAACCCTCCAGAAAGAGACACAGGTTTCAGAGGATGAGAGCCACCCAACCACCCATATGACCACCCAGATGTCATCGAAACTGCACTTTTGATAGGTTGGTCAAGAGTTTGAATTCTCCCACTTTTCTGGATTTACAGTTGTGGCCTTTAGCCTGCTTCTCTCGCTTTGGGGACTGCCTTATCCATTTCCACCAGGCTTTGGAGCAAATCACAATGGACCAATAGGTCATGGAGGACATAACATCAGGCTATACCATACAGTTTGTGAGTCCCTCCCTTCCACTCCCCATCCCCAGCCCTCTTCAGGGACCCCTCTCGCAAATTTCTGCTAAGGCAAGAGGTGAAGTCTCTCCTCCAACTAGGAGCAATAGAACTGGTCCCTTCCCTTACAGGGCATGGGTTTCTACTCAAAATACTTCCTAGTGCCCAAGAAGGATGGAGGTTTGGAGGCCGATCTTAGATCTAAGACAGTTGAATAAGTTTGTGATGCTTCAGAGGTTCAGGGTGGTAAATCTGGCAATTCTAATTCCTTTACTAGAGAAAGGGGATTAGTTCTGAGCCCGTGACCTACAAGACGTCTACTTCTATACATCCATTGCCCAGGAAATACTTCCGATTCACCACAGGCCAAGATCAGTTCCAGTACTGTACCAAGTGCTCCCCTTCGGCCTATCCTCAACCCCAAGGGTGTTTCAAAGGTTCTGGTAGTAATGGCAGCTTACTTTTGGCAGGAAGAGATTCTGGTCTTCCTGTACCTTGATGACTGGCTACTCAAGGGCCAATCCTTCAAGGCAATATTATTATGTACCCAGAAGGCCTTTACTCTGTTCCAAAAGTTGGGCCTCCAGCTGAACGTAAAGAATACATGATAATGCTGGTACAAAGGGATACAGTTTATAGGGGTGTTCTTGGACTCTGTGACAGCCAGAGCATACCTCCCTTTAGACAGATTTGTGACCTTGTCAGGACTGGTAGTGACAATTCAGGGAAGCTCTAGGACCACAATAAAAAAACTGTTCAGCCATGTGGCAGCTTGCACTTCTGTGACCAATTACACAAGGCTATAGCTCTGCTGATTCCAGGGTTGGCTCAGAACTGCTTGTGCTCCAAACAGACACCTTGGACAGGGCAGTGATGGTCCCTTTGCATGTTCAGAACTCCATATCTGTGCAGGTGTCCCTTTCTGTCACCCAAGCTCATCAATGACGCTAACAACCGATGCATCATTGTTAAGATTGGGTGCCCATTGCAATACCCTCAGGGATCAGGGCAGATGGCTGAGGCTTCCTCCCTGGCCCGACCCCACCTCCGCCCCTCTCCCAGAGCCTCAGCGCATCCAGCAGCGTACCCTGACAGCTGCAACATGGCTCTGGTGGGGCTTGAACTCCACCCTGCTCAGCGCCGCGTGGTAAGGGGGTGGGGCTGTGAGCTCCAGCGGGGCCTGAGTTCCCTCCGCTTGGCGTGGAGCTTGAAGCCCCACCCCCTTACCACGCGACTCTGAGCGGGGTGGCGCTCGGGCCTCGCTGGAGCCACGCTGCAGCTGTTAAGGTATGGTCCTGGAGGCTCCGGGTGAGGGGGGATCTAGAGGTAAGGGGCCGGGGCTGGCTAAGGGGCAGGAAATCCTGGGGACAGTCAGGGCACAGGGAGGGGGCGGTCAGGGGACAAGGAATGGGGGGCTTGGATCGTGGGCGTTCCGGGGGTCTGTCAGGACTCAACGAGGGGGTGGATAGGGGTCGGGGCAGTCAGAAAACAGGGAATGGGAGGGTTGGATCATGGTTGTTCCAGGGGCCTGTCAGGACTCAGCGAGGGAGTGGATAGGGGTCAGGGTAGTCGGGACAGGGAGCAGGGGTGGGGTCCCAGGATGGTGGCTGGTGGGGGGTCTCTGGGGGATGGTGAGGGGACAAGGAGCACGATGGGTTGGGGATTCTGAGGGGAGCGGGCAGTTGGGGGGCAGGAAGTGGGTGGGGGTTGGATAGGGAGCCAGGGCCAGGCTGTTTGAGAGGCACAGCCTTCCCTACCCTAAAGCTCATTCAGCAGTTTGAGGCTTGCAGAAGAGCCAAGCTGTTAGCTTTTCCATTAGGGCTACCATCCCTTTCACTTCTCAAATGCCAAATTATAGTCTATATTTAATTTCAGTGCCATAGGGCGATTCATGTCAGGGGAGGGTAGCTTCGTTTAAAATTAGCCACTAGGGGAGGGATCACATGAGAAGAGCAATATCTACACCCCCGACCTCCTTCCCAACCCTACCAAGGGAGTCCCCCCTGCCCTGCATTCCCTGAGGCTTCAGAGTGGTTAATTCAGTCGTTCTCAAACATTTATACTGGTGACCCTTTTCATATAGCAAACCTCTGAGTGCGACCCCCCCTTATAAATTAAAAACACTTTTTAATATATTTAACACTATTATAAATGCTGGAGGCAAAGCGGGGTTTGAGGTGGAGGCTGACAGCTTGCGACCCCCAGTAATAACCTCGTGACCCCCTGAGTAATAACCTCATGAGGGGTCCTGACCCCCAGTTTGAGAACCCCTGGGTTAATTTAATTTTAGCAGCCTGTTCCAGTCACATGCATGTGCTATTTTGAACATTTCAGTTTTCACAACATGGGTTTATCCCACTTTCTGGAACAAGCTCAAATGCTCAGTTCGTGGAGTATGTACATAAGCTATACTAAAGACTAACGCACAGTAACCGTCTCCAGTTTATGAGGGACCCCATGGAGCTAGTCTCTAGGAAACAAATAAATGCATGGAGGTTAAGTCCATTAATGGCTATTAGCCAGGATGGGTAAGGAATGGTGTCCCTAGCCTCTGTTTGTCAGAGGGTGGAGATGGATGGCAGGAAAGAGATCATTTGATCACTATCTGTTAGGTTTACTCCCTCTTGGGCACTTGGCATTGCCCATTGTCGGTAGATAGGATACTGGGCTGGATGGTCCTTTGGTTTGACCCAGTATGGCCGTTCTTATGTTCTAACCTAAATGAACCCAAAGTTATGGAGACAGATATGAGTCAAGGAAGCCAGCAGAGTATCAGAAACCTGGAAAAATCTGACTGGATGGGCTCAGGCATTTGGTCACAAGCTGAGGTGGTTCAAAAGTTTTGGATTTTTTTTAAGCAGAATTTTTTTATTGTTTCTTTAAACAATCAAACACAGCAAGCAGCAAATATTTGGCCACACATTTCTGAAACTCCAAACCATATTCAGGTTTTGGCAGACTAATTTCAGCTTTTCAATTAAAAAAAAAAACATATTTTGAAGGAAAGCAGACATTGTCCGTGATTTTTTTTTCTGCTTTTTAAAAACCCCTAGTTTTCAATCCAGAAAAAGTTTTGGCGGCACATATTTGTTCAACCCTTTTAATGAGCTTTAGTGCCTTTTAGCACTAGCTGATGCTGAGAACCAGTGATACCTTGTAAAGAAGTTTTCTCAAAACTGGGTTTGTGGCGAGATGCAGGAGGTTTATTTTTCCCAGGGCCGCCCGTGGCTGCGGAGCAAGTGGGGCAACTTGTGCTGGGCCCCACAGGGGCCCCCACGAGAATATAGTATTGTATAGTATTGTGATTTTTTTTTATTGAAGGGGCCCCCGAAATTGCTTTGCCCCAGGACCCCGGAATCCGCTGGGCAGCCCTGCACAGCATATGCCAAAGATGGATATTTCCACCACCTCTGAGAACAGGAAGTGTCCCCTCTTCTGGTCAAGGACAGGAGGCCTGGATCACCACTCCCTGGGGGAATGCCCTTTTTTTAACATTGGAGGAAGAGTCTATTCTGTGCCTTTCCCCCAGTGCCCCTAATTCTAAGGGCATTGAACAAGATCAGGCAGGACGAGGCCAGAGTTATCCTCAGAGTACCTACCTGGTTGAGACAAGCTTATTACCCTTACCTGCTTCAACAAAATATCCAGCCATCAATCAAGCTCCCAGCCATTCCTGTTCTCCTGTCCTCCTGTCTCAGGATGTGGGTTGCATGCTTCGTGCCAGCCTGGTGGTTCTACACCTCAGGGTGTGACTCCGGATAGTTCTTGGGAATATAGGTTTCCTGCTCTATGGCTGTGCAGCAGAAGTTATTAAACAGCAGAAAAACATCAACTTATTCTTCTTCCCTGCAGAATTTTAAAAAAAATTGTCCAGTGGTGCAGTCCATTTGTCCATTGCACCTCTAGCTGGAATTGGTTCCTGGAATTGGTTCCTACCTGCTGGATCTGAAGACATCCAGATTGTCCATCAGTTGAGTCAAGGTACACCTGGCTGCCATATCAGCCTTTCATACCCCAGTAGAGGGATTCTCCATTTTTGCTCTCCTGGTATCATCCAGAATTATTAAGGGTCTGGGTAATCTCTTCTCCCACATTAGAGACACCATCCTGTCTTGTGGCCTCAACCTGATTCTCAGCCGCCTCACAAGACTTACATTCACACCAATGGTGACCTGTTCCCTACTTCATTTATCTATGAAGATGGCCTGGCTAGTTGAAAAATCTAAAGGAAATGGTTGTTCTTATTTTTAAATTAACTGAATCTACAATCATAATTTGGGGAAAATGATTAATCTGTGAAACAATATTACATTTCAAATGACTGCTCCTTCTTTGCATTGAAGAAATGTTCTTTCATCTTCATTGTCTTGAAGTTGATGCACCTTGCATTTTCATAGCATTACAAGAAAGGCAAAAGCCAACTTGTAGTGTGTTCCTTTTTTGGTCTTTTACTATGGCACCGCTATGGATCAAGCTGAAACAAATCACCATTTTACACTTGCTGTATCACCTGTGTTCTTTGCAGAAACTCCTTAGCCTTTCCCAAATCAGCTAGACATCGGAACTTTCATGCAACCATAATTTCCTGTCCTCATGTTTCACATTTGCCCACAGATGCATGATACATTTTATCCATGGTGTTGCAAATGTGTGAGGGATTAGACAGGGGAAAGCAGATCAGGTTTCTGCCTCAGGGCTGTTTTATATTGAACTTAAATGTTATCTGACAGTGCACCTCTAACAGAACAAGAGCTCTACGCTGTGTCACTGGAGGGAGAAATATTACTTTGTGCATCAAGGTCATATTTATTGATTTTTTCAGTCCACTTACTGCCATCGCTGGGCCTGCTCCGCAGCTAGTAGAAATCAGTGCAGCCCCATTGACTGCAAGTCATTGGAGTTATGCTGATTAGCACTAGCTGAAGATCTGGCCCTCTCACTATAGAGTCTAAACTGTATATATATTACGTGCTAAATCGGTTTGTTCACTTTTTAGGCAGGAGTCAAAGGTTCAAACTCAATTAATAGAAGAGGCTATAAGCAAACGAAGGGTTGGAATCAAAATTATGTCACTTGTACTCTGATACCACCCTGGCCTTGTATGGTGATGTAATGTAAGGATTAGAGTCTGCTCTGGTCTAATTTTAAAGCCTAAGCCAAGCACAGCTGACCCAAGAGTATCAGGTCATTTTCAGAACTGACCCACCTGTGTCAAAACCACCATCTCATCCTAGGGACTTAGCCTGGTGGGGACTTCCCAGGTCCCATGGCCACAGTCTGTCTCTGACCCCCCTCCTGCCTGTGGAGTTGGCATGGCAGTGGCTGTGTGCCCTACTCCTGCCTTGCTGCACCGCACATGTTGCAGAGTGACTGGCAATGTATCAACACCATGCTCCACAGTGCAGGAAGGCAGCTGCAGCCAGCAGAAGCAAGGCATGTAACCTGTGCCACCCCAACTCTGCAGGCAAGCCAAGGTGATCAGAGTCTACCCGACCCAAGCACAAGAGGTTCAGGTTGTTTTCAGACCCGACACTTGTCAAGTTCCGTCAGGTTGCAAGGCTCTAAGCTGCGCGTCTGTTTGGTTCCTGGTCTCTCTGAGTGCACGCCCTCAGGCCTCTCCTAAGGCAGAATCATGCAGTCCTCCACTCTTTGACCAGATCCTGGACTATAGTACCCTGTGCCTGAGTCATGCTTACTCAGCAGATGTGGCTTGGTTCAGCAGCTGTGGTTCTTCCCTTAGGAACTCTCTGATCATTCATGTATATAGTGACCAGGCAGCTTTCTTAAAACGAAAGCACTGTTTATTTCACTAGTTAGGAACAAAACTTTTAGAGGAAAAAGGATTTAAAACCACAAGCAGTCTGCACAGGTCAGTATTCAGCATTCATAAATTATTTCAGCTTCACATCCATCACACATGGTCCAGAAAGATGGAGCTTCCTGGAATGTCCTTTTTGACATCTGTACCAAATTAAAGGCCTGATTTGGAACAGGGCTCAGATCTGGACTCCTGCCTATGATTGTGGATGCAACTGATGTTGTTTGGACACCTAAGTACAGTACCTGATTGTAGCAGCAGTTCAGGTAGTGGGATGTCTAAATGACATCAACTGCACATGCAAATAATTATGAACATCAAACTGAACTCACACCCACAAATTTTGAGCCTGAATAGCAAGGCCAGGTATTGACTGTCTGGCCCTGGAGGTTTTAAAGAGACAACACATCATCATTCAGAGAGGTATTGAGTTCATTGGGGTACATGTTTACAGAAGGAAAAACAATGCACAGAAGGTAGGTAATGTTGTGACTGACTAATACAGTACTTGCTGTAATTGCAGCCCCAGTGCTCCAAACTCCATGTGCTCCCAGCACAGCGCATAAATGTATTCAAACATGATTCAGCTCATGCCTCTTTAAAAAAAAAAAAGAAAAAGAAAAAAAAAAAGACCCCATCTTGTAAAGTGTTGTCATCTACTCCCTAGCACCTCAGCAAGATCATAACCAAAATTTGAAGTTTAAATGAAAGCTGCAGTTGTTTAGGTTATCAACCTCTGTGCAAAAGATCAGGAGAATTGTGCCTTTCCATGTATAAACTGTGAAATGTATTCGAAACTACAACGTTTAATTAAGATCAGCATTTCCCCAGCTGCTTTGCTGCAAATGGTTGCATTACTAACAACGGCTATAGAGGCCAGTCTGAAAGTTTGGTGGGAGTTTTGCTTGAGTGGGGACTTGCAAAACTGAACCCATTATTTGTACCTCCAGTCACAAGGAAGTGAAGTGGTTGTTAAAGGAGCACAGAAAGTCATTTCAGTGTGAAACTATTATAAAAACAGAATGGGAACTGGTTTTGTAATCTCTCACTTAGTGGGACACCAGCAGTATGAGCCTGATACCAATTTTCAGCAAGAAATTTGTCGGAGGCAACTAGAAAAACAGGTTTTCATTAAAAATGTAATTATTCAACTCATTTCACAACTTTTGTAAGGTGAAAAATGCTGCTCATCATGTGAACGCTCAGCTTGCTGTGCTATGTTAATATAGCTAGTTTTTCTCTGAATCTTACAATTTGTACTCAAACAAATGTTCTTGGAGATTACACAGAATTAAGACATTTTTGGTCTAGTACCTAGAGCAAACAATTGGGTGTCAGGAGACCAAGATTCTACTGTTAGCTACCACTGCCTTGCTGGGTAACCTTCAACCAGTCGCTTAACTCTTCTGTGTTTCTTTTCTTCAACTGTAAAATATACACACAATGTTGTGAGGCTTAATTGACTGGTGTTTGTAGGAGCTAGAGAGATTTTAGGATGAAAGGTGCTATCCAATCGCATATTATTCTCACATTTTCAACCTTCTGTGATGGGATTTACTACTCACTGCTGCGGTGCCTTCTTGTGGCTCATCGGGGGATTAGCTCTCGACCAGTCTGATGCCCCCCTCCTTTGGTTGCCCACCTGTAGTATGTGTGTATGTGTCTCTTTCTGCATTTGGGGTGCTCTCTCTTCGTGGCTCTGCACTGGGGCTAGGTCACTATAGATTGTACCTTCTGGTATATCCTTCTGGACAAATGGTCTCAGGCAGTCTTCTGATCTGCTAGTCAGACTGTGCCACTTCCCCAGTTGCTGATTGGGGAACCCAGACATGCCCACTGTTCTGCATTCCAGCCAGGGACTCTATGCCCACCAACCACTGTTTGCTCCTGCTCCAACTTGTTGCTGTTTCCTGGGCTCTTTCCTACTTCACTTCTCTAACTCTGGCCCTCTGGGGTTACCAGTGGAGCTTCCTCTACTCCTTGTGGCTATTGCACACCCTTTTAGGTTCTTGCCAGAGTCTATAGTCCAAGGGAGGATTTCAGGGTTTATTCTCCCCCTAGACCATCTCCATGTCTTCTGCCAATTCCCCTCCTCTACAGGTAGTGACTGCAGAGCCTCTCCCTGCCATCCTCTTTATGAGCCTTGCCCAGTTCCTCCCCTAGGTGGGCTTCATCAGTTCCTGGCTCTCCTCCAGGTGCAGCCTATCAGGTTAATCAGCCCTTTTTAACCTGCTCAGACCTTGTGTGGTGTGGAGACCCCATCATACCCTCCACAAGATTCTTCTTAGTGCCTTTTAACAGCTTCCCATGATCGATGTGATCACCTCATACCTCTGTCACTTTAAGTTGTGTCAGTTACAAGTCTTCATGCTATTGTCTTTACCGATTGTGGTGACTTTTTTGTTGTTAGAAATTAGTTTAATTCAATGTTGTTTTGCTGCGGGGTGTGTGGGGCAATCTGAAAAATTCTTTGAAAGCACCTCTTCAGTATCTGTCAGCATGAATTCGACATGCACAAGAACTTTCCAGTTTGTCCCGTTATAGCTATTACACAGCTGTGTGTACACTGGAAATGCATTCTGGGTATTGGAATGCAAATGAGGACACTGTCAGCCCCACTTTGTATCCAGAATGCCTACTCTTCGTAGAGACCCTTTTCATGACCCTGGCAGTGTTTTTTTCATTTGCGAATAGGAAATTGTTAATTTATTGTCATGATTGATAGGAATTTACTAATAAAGCTTCCTGTTCTACTCCTGTTTCATAAGAAACTGATTAGAAGTAAATTATGGTTTATGAAGCTTTTCTACATCATTGTGGTTTTATAATGCTTGTTTTTTAAGCAACTGGGTCTGTGGTTTCTTCTATTCTCCAGCTCTCATCAAGTTGCAGACCAGCTGAGTCTGAGAATAAATCTCTCTCCTACCAGTGTCAGACTACGCTGTGGGTTGAGAAGGGACTTGTATATAATTTGAGATATTTTTATTTTGCAGGTGAGAATGAAAGATGTTTTTAATTTAATTTATTTTCATGATCCTATAACTTCAGTGATGCAGAAAAATAGAAAAAGTGCCCTTTTTTGCTTATTTATAATGCGTAAAGAATTTCTGTTCCTTCCCTTTCCAGCCCTAAAATAAGATATTTTTTCTTGCTTGTTTTCGCATTAGACATATCAGTTCTTGGCTACTGATCTTTCTCCAGAAGTCTTTATGGACAACTGGAGAACTGGTTGGATGATGATATAATGAGACTAAAGACTAAAATTGAAGTAACTGGCTGTTTTATTTTTTGTTTAAAGCACTCATCCTTTTGTGTGTTCTTGTTACCACATACTCCTGACAAAATTCTTAGAAGAAAAAAGGCTCTTTGTGAAAGATTCTGACACCTATGCCACTTCAATTAAATATGAAGATATAGGCACTGCAGTAATTTCTGTAGTGATATATGTTATAATGGGGGAATATGAGGTTGGAGTTAAGGCTTCGAGTTGTAGTGCAAGCGTGAGTAATACGGTGTGTGTATAGGGCACACGTGCACATGTTAGAGATACATGGAGTTATTTGTGGAGTAGTCGAGTCTGTCAGATAGACTAGATACTAGGTTATGTGGTTTGTGAAAGAATGGTCCCTTAACTGGGCGTTTGACTGAGTGAGGGTGACACTGTTGAAAGTGAAATGTTTTTTAGTGGCAATATTCATAAAGAAGCAGAAATGGGCACAAACATCATTTTTTTGTTTCTTTTTCAGGTTACCTTTAAAACCTTATTTTTCAAATTGTGCAAAAGTTTACATTGTGATGTGGGGTAATTGCTTTTGAGTCAGTATTTGAGACACTTTTCTCTACTGGCCTCCTGGAGCCATCAAAAGGGGGTGGGGCCATTCCAGAATAGTTGGGTCAGGCCACCTGGAGGGGAGAGGCTCCTTCAGCACCACTCCTGGGCAGACTCTGTTGGCAGTACCCCTGTCCCCCAGCCAGAATGACTAGATCTCCTGGCTCTATTCTCCCCTCTAGTGGCCAGCTGTGGTATTGCTAACACTAACCTTTGAAGGGGCCGCCTGCTTCTTTTCTGCTGGGGAGTATTATCAGAGTGAAAATTAGTGGGCCAGGATGAAGATGATGGGAAAGGTTAGCACATTACCTGCAAATGCTCCTTTCAGAGAGGTCAGAGTCTCTCTTTCAGGATGGTAGATTAGAGGAAGTATGTATTGAAAAGACGGCTCTCATTTCCTGTGAATGGGGAGCGAATGACTTTCACTGCACTCTGGTAATGTGGACCAATCTGGAAGGTAAGTAATGCTCTTCCTCCTTGGTTTCCAAAGCCTATGACAAGATGATAAGCCTTGGGGAAGGTAATGGAACATATGTTTAGGAGACTGAGGTTTCCTGTGTGCCTCCTTCGCGATAAAATAAATAGTGATTATCTGGTCACTGTGGAACAAATGTGAAAATCACCTTGTTTTTCCGTTGCCATCTGCTTCACATTAATTAAAGAGAGGGAAAGAGTTTTGCTGACAGTACAGTAATAGACTGGCATCTAACGTCAGTTTAGTTAACATGAAGTCCAGTTGCCTTTCCGGTACACAGGGGGACACTAAGACTACTTGTGGAAGGGGAGAAATGCAGATGGCTGGATTTCAAGTATCCAGCTTGTTGGTGTGCACTGTGTGTATGAGCATGACAAACAAGAGGGGCAGGAGAAGTTCTTCTCTCTCCTGATCTGTGCACAGATGGTATGCACTTCGCAGGCATGCCAGGACATTTCCAATCTCCATTATTATCTAAGCGAAAGGCGAAAAAGTGCTTTCCCTGCACTTTGCCCACTGCAGCTTTTACTTGCACTGGCCTCATTATAAAGATTTATCTTAATTCTTTTTCATTCTTTAAAAAATAACAAGCAGGGATGCACAGCACATTTCGAACAAATGTTATTTTTGTTAAAAGCACCTGCGTTTTGATTATGTTCCCCGTATGAAACATTAAAAATCAGGCCATGCACAGGGATGTTCTGAAGATAATCTAGCACAGACAGAAAAGCAGCTGCTAGTCTGACACAGGAGGCAGTCTGCTAACCAGAGGAAAACATATTTGATTCAGATTCTGATTCAAAGGCAGAAGATGGGCTTTGAAATGCCCTGGATCAACAGATTATATTGCTCTTTTTATCAGCCTTGAGTGTGAAAGTCAAGGCAAAGCTTGAATAATTTTCCTACCATTTAGCAGAAGTCCAAAGACTAAGCATATCAGCCAGGATGAAAAATAACTCTGTGCCCATGAAACTATGACCCCTGCAGTTTAAGGAACTAAATTGTTGTATACTGTTAATTTAGTTGTGTTAATACTGTAACACAATGTCAGCTTCCAGTCTGCACCTTCAAAAAATGTAACACTACATCTCTCTTGTTTCCCTATTAAGGTTACTTGGAGTTATGTCAAATGCCCAGAATCTCTCCTGAAGTTAGCAATGCCAAAAATGTAGGAATAGGCTAACATCCTGCAGGCAAATCCACTTGTCCACAATGAGTAGGAAGCTGTTCTGAGGAAATACCATCAACTTCTGTAGCGTCTAAGCTGTAAGTGGCCCCATGCTGCAGCCGCTCCCCAGAAGGCCTTGAGGTGGGGGTGTGCAGAATATTTGAGGATTCTGAACGGCAGAGCAGACTCTGGAGGATGCCACAAGGTGCAGCAACTACCTTTGTCGCTGCCTCTCTCTGTGCCTTCTGCACTCTCTCAGGAGACACAGAAAAGACTCTCGCCCTGAGTATTTTACAGTGAGCTTCAATAAATAAATTTAGTTATAGCACCTCCTGCCTGCCAACGGCCCCACGGATCAGCTCCACCCCCACCCCAGTGCCTCCCGCCCACCAATGATGTTCAGCAGTGGGCAGGAGGCACTGGAGGGGAAGGAGCAGGGGCAGGAAGAGGCGGAGCAAGGGTGGGGTGCAGGTGGGAAGAGGCAGGGCAGCGGTGGGGCCTTGGGGGAAGGAGTGGAGTTGGGGGCAGGGCCTGGGGTGGAGGTCGAGCACCCCAAGGAAACCAGAAAGTCAGCGCCTCTGGTCTCAAGGTTATAAGCACTTCTTATGAGTTGCTGCACACCCTCATTGATATCGGTGGGAGTTGAGGGCACTGAATATATCTCAGACTAGAGCCCTTTGTTCCTGCTGTCATTAAAAAAAAAAATTGTACAAGCTCATCACATCAAACTGAGCTCCCTTAGTTTCATTCGCCAACTGTAGCATTGAGTATCCGAGGATGGATTTGTTATGTTAAACAGACGTGATTTTTGTTTCTCTTGTCAGGAGGAAAGGGTAGTTTATTTCTGGTTAACCATTTAGGTTTTCATCTGGAATGTGCAGCTGCAAAACACCCAGCCAAATAATGAGCCTACTACAGACTGTGGCCATTGCCCATAATACCTGAATTCTCAGGAAACAAAAATATAGAGCAGGGGTAGGCAACCTATGGCGCATGTGCCAAAGGCGGCACGCAAGCTGATTTTCAGTGGCATTCACATTGCCTGGGTCCTGGCGGGCTCTGCATTTTAATTTAATTTTAAATAAAGCTTCTTAAGCATTTTAAAAACTTTATTTGCTTTACATACAACACTAGTTTAGTTGTGTATTATAGACTTATAGAAAGAGACCATCGAAAAACATAAAAATGTATTACTGGCACGCGAGACTTTAAATCAGAGTGAATAAATGAAGACTGGACACACCACTTCTGAAAGGTTGCTGACCCCTGATATAGAGGAACAAGGCTCATTTGATCTTGGCTACCCAGTGTCACACATTTCAAAATCAGCAGAAGATAAGACGTGAATCACACACATGCCACTGAGAAGCTTTAAAGTTAAGAGTTAAAAACTCAGAAACTGTCTTTTTTTTAACTCTCAGAAAAGGTGATTTTAGATTCTCCAGACTGTAGGGTGTAATTACTGAAATAAAGTCTGAAAAAGCATTATGAAGTGCTGAAAATAATGAAATCTACAGATATTAAAAGGATTCTGTCATTTTAAAAGTCATAATGTAAAAGGATTCTTTACATATGTTACAAATAATGGCATAGATTACTAAAGCTGAAAGAATTTTTGAAGTGGAATTGCTTGTCTCTCTATGTTCTTTATTTACTTTTCACATTTCTCTGAGCTTGGACCACGAAAAAGGCTTGTCAGCTTCACCTCTGTTATTTTAATAAGTTTGTTGCCATTTTCATTTTGTTGGATCTCTACTACACTAGCCCAAGGCTTCAGTCTGTGGATTACAAACACAGTGAGAACTGTTTTTGTTTGTGGTGTTTTTTTTTGTTTTGTTTTGTTTTTTTAACATGCAATGGAATTTTTCATTTTAGTTTCATGGAAAAATTGCTACTTGTCTTCAGTTTGGTAACCTAAATTTGGGGCCATATTTGATCTGATAGGGTCTGTTTAATCTGTAGGACACCAGTGTGATATACTGGTTTCTAACACACCTGAGCACCTACAGGAAACAGAATTTTAATAGCTGCAGAGTTCCATCGTGTTTTAATTATAATTAAGGTGTTAGAAATGTAGGGTCTGATCCTGTGAAGTGGCTAGCGCCTCCTGCTGCACTCAGAACCCTCTATTCATTGGGAGGCAAGCGTGTTCAGCAGCCTCCATGGTCAGACCCTTAAAAATAGTGCTGTTTTAGTGCCTGCGTATTTGAAGTCCCTGGGAGTCTTTCCATTGACTTGAATCAGGCCTGTAGTTATTTTTTACACAAGGTGGCTTGTGAAGAGAACTGGGAATATGACAGACTGCTCCATACTCAATTAATGGATTGAAAGGGGTTGTTTGTAATGTAGCTTGCTTGCTTTGATATGAGAAGGACTCAATAAATCTGAATGTTATTGATTACACCAGGGACTGTCAATAGATGGACCGTGGGCCAAATCCAGACCACCAGATGCTTTTCAATGGACCACAAAAACTTTTTATTCACTTATTATTATCATTGTTGTTGTATTATTTTCTCTGGTGTCTCTACCTTGACCATACCTTGACCAAGAAATTTGGATCTTGACAAAAATAATTAATTACCTCTAGATTACAAGTATCAATATCTCAATTTGCAGACTTGAATATAACCCTAGGCCTGTGTTCTATGCAAATTTTGAAGTGCATTGAAGATTCTTTAGACTGGATTAGCATAAAATTCATTAGTGAGACATGCCTGAAGTGAGCGAAAAGCCCTTATTCTCTTGGGTAACTGAAATAAGAATAGAGTACTGCCTGAATTAAGTTTAACTTGCTCATTTTCAACCTGCTCCATTCTTTTCCCATCTGTTGTCCATAATAAGTAATGTAATAAAAAGAGCCATTGGCAGGCTAGAGTGTTTAAAACAGGTTCATTTCGTTTTATTTATTACCCAAGACAAATTTTCTACAAAGATAAAAAGCGGATTGTTTACAAAAGCTCTCAGGCAGCAGCAATATGAGTTTCCCTTGAAAGCTGGAGGACATTTACAATGGATGTGGCACCAGCTTCAGTTTTATCATTAGGGACACACTAAGATTAATGCGCCTGTTTTCAGGATTTAATAAAATACGTCTCCCAATATAAGCAGGCTGTGACAGTATCATAGCTGAGTTGAGCCGGCAATGTACTCTTTTTAATCTTACTGTTGAAAAATGCTTGGTTACTGGTCCAACACAGAATGCTGGAAGGCCGGTGTTGTGCATTCAGAAGATTGATGCAACCCCTAATATCATTAATGGACTGAGCGCCAGGAGAGGCAGCAGGTGTCATTGCTTTAGATTAGAAATTTGCTTCTTGAAGCAGTTGATCTCTGTGATGAGAAGCTTTTTATTTTGCACATGGCTGGAGCAGTACTGTATATGGACACATCTCTGGCAGCCCTGTTACATCTTGCAAAGCTTGCTTTGAACCCAGGTGCAAAGAAGTTTAGATAGCAGGGGACCTTAGGAAGATGGCAATATATGTATGGAATAAAACATACTATGTCTCATGGTAGTGGGTTGGGATTGTGCTTTCATAGATTGATGTAGTGAGGTTGTCCATGATCTAGATAATAGGCATTGTCCCTTGTCGTCTTGGTGTCCCTCCTTTGAGCCACACTTAGAAGAATTGTTTTAGGCAGAAGAAAAGAGACCTTCAGACCTTTTCTGGATTTCCTAATAAACATTCCTGCTTTCTCTGGGTTTAGTCCACTTTGGAAAGTATGCAAAGTATTGCCTTTGGTTTCACATTATTATTAAGCCTTGCTAGCGAAAATGCAAACAAAGCTTGTCTTCAGGGTATAGGGAGTAGACAGTGCTGCATATTATAATCAGCCGCTCTTGAAGTTTCGTTTAATGTCTCGTGGGTTTTCTTTCTTTCTTTTTTTGTTTAAGCGTTTAAATCCATTATTCACGTAACAAGATTCACAGAGAGAAGCAACTGAACTGTGATTTCAGTGGAGATTCTCTTTTAGAGAAATGGCATTTTCATTATTTAAATCTATGCAGTGAGTCTTTACTGCATAGCAGATGCATGAACAGCCTGTTTATGGGGCACTGATTGTGTTGGTTATTTGTTACTCCTCTGAAGGGAAATAAACTGACCCTTTTAGCTAATTCGGACACTTTGGGCTCTCAGAACGCTCAGTTCCATATTGTAGTCGTTTTATTAATCACAGCAGCAGCTTTGAGAAACAGTAACCAAACCAGTGGTCAACTAATCTTATTTTTGGCAAAGAGGCTTTCTCTGCTATACAAAAAAGCAATGCATTGAAACCCTTCAGCTACTGCTGTTTTCTAAAAATGTTCCTTCATTTAATTCATCCACCCAACAAAGTGATTTCTTTTTCTTTCACTGTCTTTTTTAAAGCATGTTTATATTGCAATTCTTTCTTATTTGCATGGCCCTTTGTAGTATGCTTTATTAATACAGAGCCAGAATCTATCATGGTTGCATTTAATGCCTTACTTCCCGAGCAGGCCCACTGAAATCAAAGGGGCTGCTCACGATGTGAAGTGCTACCTGACTTGAGTAAAGTTATCAGACTCTGACACCGGCTTCAAAATAATATATTTTAGGGGCTTTAATTGCTTTAGCAATATTACCTGTATTGTGTCTATTACAGTATGCTTTACAACAACTGGTTTCGTAGCATAAGCTGTTTAAGAATGGAATTATTGTTTAAACTATTTGATAGTATTAATGATATATGTATTAACAGGACCTTAGGACTGAATTCCAGCTGCTGAGTAAAGGTGCTTGCCACAAAACCTCAAGATAGAGGGGGATTATAGAGTGGTAGTTTTCTGCCGTAATTATGATTTCGCTTTTATCCCCTCCACTCCCCCACCCCCCCCCCCAAAAGGTCCACAGAAAGGCAACATCTTCATGATAAATGCCACTGAGTTCTGGGAAGGAAGTCTTGAGGTATGGCCTGCACATTTCTGCCATGTGATTTTTCCTGACCTAGCTATGGGCACTACATTCCTTCTCCCACACTGCACCAGAAACAAGTGACAATGGTCATTCACAGTCAGAATTCAGGCTTCCAGTAGCATTAATATGGTTTGGAGTTCAGTTATACAGGGGGCAGTTTATGATCCTGTGTACAGTGTCATGTCAAATCCATACACTGAAGATATTCTGTATGAAATGGTTGCTGCTGCTGTTGACTTTTTTTTCATTTTGCCCAAGTTTGTCCACTACCTCCAGTGGTGATTCATGGAGATTATATTTGCCATCCGCGGCCTTGTGAGCATTATAACCATGGAACTGTGGTTGAATTCTATTGTGATCCTGGTTACACGCTTACCAATGACTACAAATACATCACCTGCCAAAAAGGAGAATGGTTTCCCTCAGCTCAAGTATACTGTGTCAGAACAGGTAAAAATAGCACTAAACTCACAGTTTCTGAGGGAGTTTACCCTTTATTTTAACAGTATAATCACAGGCTGACATTGCCTGTCGAACTACATTTTTGTCATGTCTTAAATTTTACAGGTTCATTTTGAAACATTAGTAAGATGTAGTTATTTTCTGCTTTTATGATCTTGAATTTTCAGCAGCTAGCTCCACAAATGCGAAAAGGTATGTAAGCAGAGGAATGGTCCCACTATTGTGGGGAACTTTCCTGGCTTCTGCACTACCCCGGTGAAGTGGGCTGGAGAAAGGATCTGAGTCCTCGCTCCCACTTCCTTTACCCAGAGCCCTCCCTGCCCTTGAGGATTCCCATTCCACTCTCCTGTCTGGCAGAGTCCTCGTAACCCCAACAAGGCTGGGCCCAGGATTCCTGGGGGGCTCAACCCCCAACCCTGCTGTGGTCACCTAGGACAGGAGCTAGGGTGTCCCCACTCCGGGGTACACTCTTTGCACTGCGCGCCTCCCTGACCCATTGATCACATCATGCAATTTAAAGCAAATACAAGTTATTTAATTGACAATTTTAAAAAAGAATAAGGAAAAATGGGAAAGGTTAAAGGAAAACACATCACCCCGCTCTGTGGCAGGAACCATCACAAACAGTGTCTCTGGACATCAGGGCACTTCACAGTCTGTTCCTTGTAAGTCCCAGGCCTCCTTCTCAGGCCCTGGCTGTGCTGCAGAGATTCTGCAGGTTGGACACTTGCGCTGGCTGGGGCCACACACTCTCAGGCTCTGGGTGGCAGGGACCTTTCTCCCCAGTGTCACCCCCGCTCTGTCAGGGTTATGATCCCCCTCCAAGTCTAGCCTGCAGAGCCTCTTGGCTGAGGCGTCTCCCTGTGCTGGGCCCACTGCCCAGGGTCTCCCTCACGCTCCCCAGCTGCTCACCGCACCCACCTTCGGACTGCTCCAGCCCCAGCTCCACACTGCCTCAGCACGGCAGCTGCTGCTGCTGCTGCTCTGCCTTCAGCTCCCTGGGCTGCTTCTCTGGCCTCTCTGGCTCCAACTACTACAGCTCTGCTCCCAGGGCAGGTCTGCTCTGCAAGCTGCTTCTGTGACTCTCTCTCAGCTCTCACCTGCTTCCTGGGCTGCTTGTCTGGCCCCTCTGGCTTTGGTTGCTGCAGCTCTCCTCCTAGGGCAGGTCTGCTCTCTCTGGGCTGTGCTCTGGCTTTTTGGGCTGCAGCTCTGCTCTCATCAGTTCAGCTTGGGCCCCTACTCTCTCCTTAGCTCGGCCCCACTCCATCTGATTCAGACAATTCCAGCTCACACGGAGGACAGGATCCCCCTGGCTTCCTGACTCCTTGATTAGCCTGCCCGCCCTGTCAATCAGGCTGATCTAGAGCATTGGCCTCTCCACATTGTTCCTGGAGACTATCACTGTCAGGCTCCTGATTTCCCATCGACCCCTCCCTTTTTAGTGCTGGGAGCTAGCAACCAAACACTCCCACTGAATGTTAGTAAGGGGGCAACAGTCCCCTTACAGGTGCATATTAAATGTCTGTTAGTTCTTCTTTATTTTGTTGTAAATAAATCCAGATTACAAACACATTAATAAAAATAGCATGGAAGACACTGAAAGATCTAGTAATTTATGGGTAGGGATTTTGTCTATGCATTTATACAAAACCTAGGGCCTTGATCCTGATTGAGGTCTCTGAGCATTACTGCAGTATAAATATGAAACAACAATAATAATCTAATGCAATTACTTATTGTCCTTTTGCTACAGAACAAACGTGGCCAAATACACAGGAAACCCTCCTGACTACATGGAAAATAGTGGCATTTACTGCTACCAGTGTTCTACTGGTACTTCTATTGGTTATTCTAGCCAGGATGTTCCAGACCAAATTTAAGACGCATTTCCTTCCAAGGTTGGTACTGGAGATGAAGGGCTTTAATTTAGTTATTTCACTTAATGCCCTTTGGAGAGAAAATAAAATGGCATTGCAAATATCTCCTTTTCTTGCTTTGAACAATAAATAACAGAGGGAATGGGGAAATATCTAGGCAACCCATGGCGTTGGAACCTCAGGAATTCCATAGTACTTCTGGCCTTTTCTAGGGCAAAAAGAAGAGGCAAAGTTTGCCAGATTCACATTGGGTGTGAGTATAATAATATTGAGAGTTTTGTCTTTGATTGGATATACTTACAGGTAGAAGCCACATAATTTAATATGTCAATTTTGGGGGTTGGGGAGTAGGTTCTTTTAAATATATTGGACTTAGTAGCATAAACTTCAGAAACAATGTTTTTCTCAATGGAAATATTTTTTTAAAACTTCAGTGAGGCCACCATTGAAACCCCTCCAGGATATTCATTAACTCACTCACCACTGTGCAGACATCAACTACCTGCTATTAATGCTCATGCTATTCCCTGCAAGACAGGGAGGTAAATATTATTACCCTTCCTTTACAAATGGGAAAACAAAGGTTTGTGGGTTAAGTGACTAGACAGGGCTACATAAGTGAGTTGGTGTCATAGCTTAGTTCAGTCATATTTCTAGACCCAGGCCTGTGCTTAGACTGCTAGACGACACTTCAGTCTGTCTTTCTCTGTTTGTGTTTCTTCTTTATGTCGTTTGTAGAAATGAGAGATGGGAAAAATATATTAGGTCAACTAGTTTGTCCCTGTGCCAGTGTAGGTGATGGACTAGTTCACCTAAATTATATATACGCAAGTGAAAAGGCCTCTAGATTTAAGAGGCAGCTCCAGTGACAGGTGTCCGGGCCTGTGTTCCTCTGACTTGCTGAAATACACTCCTGTCTTCCTCTTTCAGATGTTCCCATATCCTAAAAACACATGGGATCCTGGTGGGACTCCATTGTAATCTAATTGACATGGTTTGCTTGAAAATATCCTCTTAGTAGTGTGGAGGTGGGGGCAAATGTGCATCCTTCCAAACTAAGGGTGAAGCGAGCTCAAAATCTCAACCTCAAAGCTTGCGTCATCCAGCACTTATCAGCTCTGTATGGTTTTGGATGTGCTGCAAATACCCTACCCTTTTAGCTCCAGTGCTGATCTCTTCAGGGATTCACACACTTTTTGATTCACCCCCATTCAATATGATTCTATATCCCTGATATTTACTGTGCATGGGACAACAGAGAATGCTCCTTATCTCTGCCTCAGACCTGTTTTCCTTTCCTTCTCTAAACAATGCCTCAGTTATTGGCTTTGTTTATCTCATCATAACAAATTGCACACACCTATCAGTCTGAGCTGATTTTTGCAGATCTGTGAAGTGGGTATTTCCCTGAATGTTAACGACCTTGTATAGCTCCATTTCATGTGATTAGAAAATGTTGCATTTTGAAGTGGTTGCTTCAAGATGCTATTGAAAATGTTCAAAGACTCCATGATAATCTGTCTTTGTTTGATGTAGAGGTGCCCAGGAGAGTTCCACCAGTGACCCCAACTTCGTAGTAGTGGATGGTGTTCCTGTCATGCTGCCTTCCTATGATGAAGCTGTGAGCAGTGGTTTGAATTCCTTGGCACCAGGATACTCATCTCCTGCAGGCCAGGGGCATGTTTTGCAGACAGAAGATCAGAACCCTCCAGCTTATCCCGGCCCAGGAGATACAGACACATTACCTGCTGAATTTGAGAGCTGTGATAGCATATCAGGCTCCTCCGAACTTCTCCAAAGTTTATATTCATCTTCTGTGTGCCAAATGGGTGTGCATCCTATTTCAGATAGAACTGAGGTGATCAATAGCACCACTGGGGAGGCTGCATCCACAAGCCCAAGTATCGATATTGCAGATGGTAAGTTTTGCTGGATATGTTACATGGGATGTGTGTCAAAGGTAATGGTCAATAAATACAATTCATGTGCTTATGCTTCAGAGCAGGAATTATTTGCAGCATACATGTTGTTCTTTATGCTTTCTTCAGAACAAATTCTTCAGTGCTTTTAGGGTCTCATCTCCCCTACCACACCAGGCTAATCCCTAGCCAGGTAGCAAGGAGAGTTGGCTCTCCAGGAATGGAACAGGGAGGAATGTTCACAAGTCTCACAATGGCAACAAAACCACTCCTTGGAGAGTTTTTCCTTGTTTATTTTGGAGTGAAGGGAGGTTTTAGTTGGCTAATTCCTGGCATCACAACAGAAGCAGGTCTTGAGGAGGGACTAGACTGGGGATGTTTTGCTCAAAAGTACAGCCTTTCATCATGCACTATTTGTATATCACCAATTGGTAGGTGTGAGATTGCACTCTGCAGGCAAATAAATGACAGGTCCCCTTGATCCAAGCAGTCTATAGGCTAAAGCCAATAATTCTTTTTTTTTTTCCCCTAGAAATTCCATTGATGGAAGAAGACCCTTAACCAGCACAAAATTTTTTCATTATATGATCGCACTAGGCAAAATGAATCATGCACATATATATACATACAGGTAAAGAGATAAAAAGACTATTTAAAGATTTTTCCTATTTTTTGATCTTCCGTTTGATGTCACCAGATTGTGTGCACATCTTAATCAACTGTGTGGTTAGCAGCATGAGCAATTGAACAGCAGGTTTGTGAAATGAATCCTGGCGGTTTGATGAGACCATTTGTTTAAAAAAAAAAAAGAACTGTGAATTCTTGGAACTGAAATAAAGGTATCTCTGCATCGCAGGAAGTCAGATGATTCCGTGGAAACATTGTTGAATTTTGATACAAGTACTAACTGCCTCATGAAAGCATGTCAGATTGTGTAGATTTGCTTATAAAGGCTGCTCTGTAATATCTGTGGACCCTGGTTTATGAATGATTATTATATATTTTTTTTAAATCAGTGTTGAAATCTGAAAAAAGAAAACAAACTCCTTGGAATTTCCTGTATTAACCAGATTTTTAAGAGGAAGCCATTGTTTTATTTCTTGCTAACATCATTTCAGACCTTGTCTGCAGAGAGCATAACAGAAGAGATGTGACTCTTATAAATTTTGACATTAAGATAAAAATAAATATATCTATCTATCTATCTATATATACACTCTCACACACACATTCTTTTAAAGAAAATTAGAAAGAAAGAGAAAGATGATCTGGAGCTTTTTTTTTTTAAGTAAAGTAGGATTTATATAATATATAATGTTCAGGGTAAAGTATCAATATTTGTATTTATGCAGCACTTCTACATTACATTTAATAAATCCTGTTATTTAATGAATGGATTTAGAAAGTGTTAAAATAACAAGGTCATGATGAAGGAGGTGTTAAACGACTGTCTAGTTTCTCCATTTCTTACACCCATCCCATACAAATATACATAGATTATTCTACCGCCAAAACCCAAAGCATTACAGTGTCCCTACTGTATGGGATAGTACTCTGGGTCATTACTGTACTATACTATAGTACCTTTTTAAAAAAAAATAAGGGACATTACATGTATTTCAGTGCTTTTCTGAGTCACCAGCTTGTATCCAGTTGACCTTCATAGAGTTTGTTATTACTAATCAAGTGCTCTGCTACCATGTTGGCTTCCATGCAGGAACATTTGAAAGGAAATAAGGAAATGGAGTCAGCCTTAAACGCACTCATCATGGGTACAAATAGACACAGTGGTTTTGTTTAAAGAAAATGCACGGTGCTCAGAGTGCTGTTGAAATTGGATTTCCTCCTTTGCAAGAATGGAACAGCAGGCTTCCTGATCCACTTGTGGCTCCATTTCTCTCCTTCTCCTCATGTGGAGCTGGGGCACAATCTAACCACTGCAAACAAATCCTGTATCTATGGTATATTCCTGGGGGATTATGTGCTACATTATTTGTAAGGAATATTCCTCCCTGCTTCAACATGGCTATTCATTTGCCAAGCAAATTTTCCATCTCATTTCTAGCATGGCACAAGTGATATAAGAAACTTATGTTAAGTTTACAATGGTTTAAACAATAACTCACAGTTATCTTGACTGAGACAGAATGTCATCTGTGCAGGCTGGCTGAAAGAAAGAAAGCAATATAGCAATTAAATCTAGTTTTAACTGCAGTAGAACAAATCAGAAGCATTTCTGTTATCAGTAGAGTCACTCCAGATTACACTGTTATTTTCATTTATTTATTTATTAATTTGTGTTGTGAGAGCAGCTAGAGGCCCCAGACATCAATCAGAGCCCTATTGTGCCAGGCGCTGTACAAACATAGAAGGAGGAGATGGTCCCTGCCCTGAAGAGCTTACAGTCTAACTATATGATGAGACAATAGGTGGATACAGCAAACAGGGAGAGGGAGCCAGTGTAACATTGAGACAATGGTTGTTATGATCTCGGTTGCCCCAGACTAACTGAGATCAGAATCTCTAAAGCATGGTGTTGAAAGGTAAGAGGCATACAGTATCATCTTCCATTGTTGCTTAAATGAGACCTGCAAATTGCTTTGACAGTTCTCTCAGTTGTATCAATATCTATGAGATTTCCTCCATATGCAGGCCATTTCCACAGTATCCAGCTGTGCTTGTATTACCAATTGCTGGTTCAGTTTGCCATCCCAGCATATATACTGTGTGGGTGCCGTGATATCAAGCAAGGAAGACCCTCTGGAGCATAGGGTTAATGAAATGATTTCATTTTATAGTATTGTTGCACAGATTTGCAAAATATTAAACATATTACATTTATTCTATAAAAATATAGTGAAATATGTACTTGCTGCTATCCACAGTCCCCTGTGTTAACAGTTTGCAAAATCTCAATTCTTGTGAAATTACTTACTTCCTTTATGTTAACTCTTATGGTGGTAGCTGCCTGGTTAATGTATGTCTGCCTGTCCGCAGACTGGCATTGCTCGATACATTGTATTACAGTCAGCCTGCTGAGATGGTCAGAAAGGGCAGCTTTTTCCAAACTTGGAAATTTATTTTTCAAATGAAGAACTTAGCTCAAAACACTTTCAAAGTATCAGTTGAGAGTTATGGTTTTTTGGACTTTTTTTGTAGACCTGAAAATGCAATAGAAAAGTGAAAGCTGCCCGTAGTCTTTTGATCACGGTGCTGTGCTGTATTAAATGTGACCGTCAGAGGGAAAAAAATTGAGTTTGTGCCCTGTTTAATTCTTTATGATATGCAGGATAGCCTGAAAGGGTTTTCCAGATGGTTTGTTGCTTACTTGCTTGCTTAACATTTTTTTCTGATTGTTTACATTGGAGTGGAATTATAAAGGGAGTTACATGCAGCAGTGTTGAGCATGTTTGAAAATTCCCCCCTAGAAATTCAGGTCTTATGTTTTTTCTTGGAAGACACATTAGGTCACTGGAGAACTGCTAAGATTATGATACTACCTGGCAAGTGGAAGCAGATTGGAAGGGTAAGGTGGTATTATTCTTATTGTGGTTTTTGTTTGTTTTTTGTTAACATCTGTTTAACATAAATATGTGAGAAACCCTTGGGGGAAAAACTCTATTACAGATTCTGCACACAAGCTCCTTCATTTAACGGTTAAGAGCTCACAACCTACATTTCTGAGATCTCCAGGAAAACCAATAACAGCAGACTTGACATTTCTGAAATTTCTAAGGTGAAAAATAAACAGGAAAAATTTTATTTTGTAGAGAGGGCAAGAGACAATCATTTCTTCTTCTAGTAGTGCCCTACGGGTGCTCCACCATAGGTGTATGTGTGCCCCTGCGACTCTAATCAGAGATTTTTGGTAGCAGTGTCTGTTGAGCCCGTGCCTGTGCTCTCCCTCCCTCGTGGTCTGCCTCAAGGATATCTAGCACTGTGCTGGTGAACAGCCCCCCCCACACACATACACATTTCTTTCTCAACTGCCTTTGGCCTGGAAGGGAGTGAGCAGTGGTCCCTTCCTTATCTGCATCATTAGCATAAGTCGTAGTTGTTTTATTTGACCCCGGATCATCCCTGGAGCCTTTAACTTCAAAGAGGGTAGAGTCGTGAAGAAAATTCAGCAGGTTCCCCCTGTAAAGGTTCATAAAAAGGGCTCCAACTTGGCCAGCCAAAGGGGTTTCCCGGTGCAGCCACCTCTGTACCAACGGCACCAGCGGCTCTGAAGCATGGTACCCAGAAGGGGGCCTCGCTATGAGCTCTGCTGTCTGCAGCAGGAGCTGCACCACTTGTAGAAGCCAGGGGCTCAGGCAGTCAGGCTCTGAGGCAACAATACTGCCCCCTAAGGAGACAGACAACTACTGTACCATTTTTAAAAGAGTGGCCCAGAGAAAACTTAGTACCGGGTGCAACAAAACTCCATCATAGTGGATGTGGTTAATGCACAAAGCAAGCAACATAATGCCAAGTCGACCCCATACAATTGGGCTTGGCACGATGGCATATTTGTCAGCAACATTACCATTTAGAGTCACGAATTGCCAAACTGTCATGGCCAAATACAATTTTATTAATTATGGGAAACTCAATGCATTTCTGGAACATTTACTGGACACAAAAGGAACAGTTTCAGACCATTCTCAGAGAGGGTCAGTTAATTGCCAGACTGGTGCTAGAGACAACACTAGTTGTAGCTGATACAGTGACCCGCCCGCTCTCCATGATCGTGATACTGAGGTGGGCTTCTTGGCAATGCTTTTCTGGGTTGCCCAAAGAACTGCAGAAGACTTCCAATTTGAAAGGCCCAAACTCTTCGCGGAGAAGACAGATTCTTCTCTCCACATCCTGAGGGATTCCCGGAGCACATTACACTCCCTAGGAATCTGCACTGTGAGACAGAAGAGAAGATACACCTCTCAGCCACTGCACAGGTCACAACCTCCTCAACATTCAACATCTCAGTGCTGTTAGGAGCTGCAGCGTAAGAGGACCAGGGCTCAAAAACAGAATCAGTTCGCACCCCAATCCATGATTTCTCAACCTGCCTCCTTAAGCACTTTTGATGGGCTGGTTGAGCGCCCGAACAGTTATACCTTGCAACATCAGCTGCCACCTACACACCTGTCATGCCGTTTCAGAAATTGCCTGGCCCTTTTTCACAGCAGTTGGGAGAATATCACCTCTGACAGATGGGTCCTGGAGAGTATTTGGAAGAGTTACACCATTCAATTCATGTTGTTCCTCTTCCCCCCCCATTCCAACCCTCCTTCCCTGTCCCCCTTCAGGGTCCCTTCTCACGAGAGCCTACTTAATCAGGAAATATATCATTTTTATGCCAAGGGGCCCCAGAACCAGTCTCTGTGGAACTCAGGAGCAAGGGGTTTTACTCCCGTTATTTCCTGATTCCCCAAGGCAAAGGGAGGTTGGAGATCCATTCTAGTTCTAAGGGCATTAAACAAATATGGGAAGGCGCAGATGTTCAAGATGGTCATGCTAGCAGCCATTACTCCAGCTCTAGAGCAAGGATGGAGATTGATTTCCAGTCCTAGACCTACAAGATGTCTACTTCCATATCTCAACACAGTCATTGTACAGGAGATTTCGTACAGTACACCTGCTCTGCCTGGAACTGCTCCCTTGACGCGGGAGACATTAGTTCCTTGCTGGGTTGTGGACTTGGGCGTAGTCCCAATGGAAGTGATGCAGGTGATAGGGATGTCTCTGTCGATGCGAACCACTCTCTGTGGGTGCACTAGGTTGTATTTCAGGCTCCAGTTGAGCTTCTTGCGCTGGTTTAGCTGCTGCTGCTGCAGGTGCAGGCTCTGTGTCACCCTTTGGTACTGGCCCCCCTGACTCTGGTGGGGTGGCAAACACGGGCCTGGTGCTGACTGCTCCACCAGTTCCAGTCCTTGGGCTGGTTCTGGCTAGGTCCCAGGAACTGGATCTACAGCTGTTGCCATAAACTCTGGTCTGGGGTCTGGTTCCACACCACTCACTGGGTCCCTAGGGGACATAGACTGGGTCCTTGTAGGAGGCTCAGGAATGTTTAGCTTGTTTAGCCTGGCTGCGGGTGACCATCTCCATCCTCCTTGTTAGCCTCACATAGTTGGCTAAGTCTTCTCTCAGTAGCATAGGTATGGGATAATCATCAGAGACTGCTAAAGTGCATATTCCTGACCAGACCTTGTACTGGACAGGCAGCTTGGCTGTAGGCAAGTTAAGAGTTGGCCTTAAAGGGTTGCATTGTCACTTGAGCCTCTGGGTCGATGAATTTGGGGTCCATCAGGGATTGGTGGCTAGCTGACACCCGTGCTCCAGTGTCTCTCCACGCAGTAATTTTCCTCCTACCCACACTCTGTTTCCCTTTGCTCTGGGGTTATTTGCGAGGCATCTGGGCGTGACAGCTCTCGGTGGGATCCCGGGGTGATGAGTTGCAGTTAGCTGGTGCTCTTGGGGCAGCTGGCCTTCACATGCCCCAGCTCATTACATTTAAAACATTGCCTAGCTGACTGTGGGCTGGGGCGAGGTGTGTGGTTGGACAGTAGGGTGTGGGACGAGCGGACATCTGGGGTCTTCCTGACCGTGTGGAGGGCTCCTCCTTGTGAGGTGGGGCCTTGGGCTGACTCCAATGGTGGATGTCTTTTCGGGTTGCCCCTTCTGGTATCCCCATTAACTGCAACTAGCTTTCTACTTCTCTGCCACCTCCACCCATTTGGCTCCAATCTCCCCCACTTTGATTACAGTTTTGGGTTTCCCATCTATGATATACCTTTCTGTTTCCTCAAGAACACTCTCTAAGAATTGCTCCACTTGTATTAGGAGAGACAGATCTTCCAGGGACCTAACATTTGCTCCTGATATCCAGGTGTCCCAATTTTTTACTCTGTGGTAGGTGTGTCAGGAAAATGCCATGTCTGATTTCCACCTTAGGGCTCTGAACTGCCGACGGACATGCTCTGGTGTTAGCCCCATCCTAATTCTGGCCTCTTGTTTAAAAAGTTCATACTCGTTCATGTGTTCTCTAGGCATTTCAGCTACCACCTCTGCTAAGGGTCCATTGAGTTGTGGCCTCAGCTCCACCATATCTTGGTCTGTAGGGATGTTGTACCCAAGGCAGGCCCTTTCAAAATTTTCTAAGAAGGCTTCTGTATCACTGCCTACCTTGTATTGGGGGAATTTCTTGGAATGGGGAGTGATACCTGGAGGAGGACTGATAGGGCTACCTGGCTGACCCAGCTTAGCCCTTTCCAGTTCTAAGTGTTTCCACTCTGTCTCCGCTTCTAAGTGCTTCACCTCCATTTTTGCCTCCAAGCGCTTCATCTGTAGGAAGAAATTCCTGTCTTCCACAGTTAGAACTCAGTCTGGTTTAAGGGCATCCCTTCATCTGGGCACCTGGATCTCGGGTTAGGGATGGCTGACCATTCCCTCTAGGGAAATCTCCGGTCCTCCATCCCCTCCGTGCATTTCTGTCATGGAGCTGGATGTCTGGGCTTGATCTGGGTCTGTCGTCTCGGTAGCGTGTGAATTTGGGAACACCAGTTGCTCTAGGGTTTAGGTGTCTGACTGCAACCTCATGCACCAGGCTGCCCTACTCTAGCCTAGCTATTTTGTTGCCACAAAACTAGAAAAAAAATAAACTGCTTGTTGGACTCCCTGGCTTTTCAGGCTGAACCTTTTGTGTGCCTGTTCCCCCTCAGGCAGAAAAGAAAAGAAACTCCTTGGCTTTGCAGGCTGCCAAAAGGAAAAATGTGTCCTTTTAAAATCCTGAGGTCAGTGCCTCTCGTTCAAAGTGATCTCATCACTGCCATAGGCGCCAACTTTCCCCAGCACCGGTGCGTGCTCGTGACCCTCCATCTCTGGCCCCACCCCGTCCCCATTCCAACCCCTTACCCAAAGTCCCAGCCCCAACTCCGCCCCATCCCTGCCCTTATTGGACCCCTTCCCTAAATCCCCATCCTGGCCCCGTCTCTTCCCCAAGCATGGCGCAAGCACTGGGAGCTAGGGAGGGAAAGTGGGCACAGGCACACTCGGGAGAAGGCAGAGCGGAGGCAGGGGTGGGGTGGGGAGCTGCCGGTGGGTGCTGATCACCCACCAATTTTTCCTCATGGGTGCTCCAGCCCCGGAGCACCCACGGAGTCAGCGCCTATGACCATTGCCACCATGTCAAGGTTAATTCCCCACTCTGGCACTTCGAGTGCAGAAGGTGGGGGCTCGCGAGGATTTTAAAAATTAATTCTGGCCACTCCAGGCTGGTATTAAACTCCCAAGGTTACAGCTTCTCTCTGACCTTGGATTGGTAGATGCTGCCACCGCTCAAGTGCAGAACCCCTTTGAGAGACCAGGAAGGCACACTTGGGAATTCCTTCCTGTGGGGTACCCTTAAGCCCTTTCACTCCTTGCCTCTGGGGAAGAGCTGAGAAGGGGGGTGGGGAATCAACTGTTGCTAATAGGGCTCACTGTATTAATTTTTGTAAAGGCACCCACTATCTTCCTCTGTGAATCAGTTCCAGCTGGGTAATGTGGTTGCTAGGATGACCACAACGTAGTACCTGCTGGTGCATTGCATACAAGAAGCTGCTGCAGCCCCTAAGTGACACTGAAAATCCTGCAACCTACAAAAAATAAAAAGAATATTTTAACTACCCTGGCCTTTGGACACATTGAGGTTCCCAGAGGCTTTGGGGCAGAGATGCACTATAAAAAGTATCTATTGTTTTGGTACAGGTGAGGGGAATTTTGCAAACTCAATTTTATAGTCACCTTTAAAGAAATAACATCAATGTTGAAATCTAGCCAGTTTCAAAAACTGGTTAAAAGTAGTTCCAGCAGCTATATCTCCTGTGCAGTCCCTCTGCAAGCTTCCCTGGTTTGATAATGTCCTATTTTGAAAAAAAAAAAAAGTTTCTCTCCTGTGTCAACATGTGAAAGACCCACCTAGTGAGAGGAGGAATGCTGGTGCAGACGGCACACACAGTGCTGCCAAATGCAGACTGAAAAAACAGAAACATGCTCCTGTCATGTCCAGTATGAGATGTTCTCATTAACCATTTGGAGACAGAAGTGTAGTTGCTTATAGCAGACAAACCTCTCTTTAAGGATATTGCAGCATATATTGGTACTGAAGTGTTAACTAAGATGTCAGCCGTTAACATAGAAGTATGAACAGGAGATCCAACAGGTTTGGTCAGAAGAATATAGACAGAGGTGTTCTGAGGCCTCATTCTGAACCAGTGAGCATCTGTATCTCTGCGGACATCATATCTGCCCCTGAAAAAAAATGCTCAAAAATAAGCGTCAGGCAAATTTGACTGGCCAACTCTCAGACCTTTCCAGAAGTGTCACAGATGCACTGGCTCAAAGGATTTAGGAGAAATAACTGGGCTTAGCCCAGGTCTCATCATTTCAGCCTGTTTTCAGAGTTATTTGTATAGTCATGTATCCTGTACATTTTCTTCTGCATGTTCGCCGTCCCTTTGGTGTTTGCACAGATTCCAGACAGAGCTGTTCTCCAGTCCAGCAGTGGAAGTACTCCATATACCTGGGCTCCACTCAGAGCCTCTTGAGTGTAATCTGAGCCCCACTGCTGCCAATGGGAGCTTTGCCATTGTCTTCTATGACTTTCACCCTATATCAAATCGGAGATTGTGTTCATCTGCTCTTCACTTCTAGCTTTGGCTGTTCAGTGGGTGCAGGGCTCTTTACTGGAAACTCCCTGTGCACTTTGCGAGGTCATTCAACCTCCGCATTTAGCTGAAGACAATAGTTTCTGAGTGCAGAGCTACAGAGAAGGCAGTAATTATATTACTGACATGGTCAGATTGTCAGGTTCATGCAGAATATTCCTTCCCCTCAGCATTGTTCTGGTTCCATGAAAGGAATTTCATAAGGCTGCCCAATCCTCTCTGCTTCCTAATGCAGCAGTTAGCACAGCATGGCACATTAAAAGTCAAACCTGGACCTAGGGGGGGAGAGCAGCACACCTGCGGCTTTCTACACGTGGAGCTCCTGTCTTTTGGTCTCTCTTGGATTTTGGTCTCTCTTGGAGCAGACAGGAACATGGAGGAACCAGAGAGCAGCTTCTCTGGTTCTCCAAGGGCACATCTGCTCCAAAACTAATACTGGTTGAACCAGTAACAAATCCCACTGTGCAGCTGTAACACCCACCCCTCTCAGGCTGCTTCTGAGGGAGTTACGCTGCCATAGCAGAGAGACAGGGGCCGTGCTTTGCCCTGTCCTGTTTTGGGTCATTTTATGTATGCTCCTTCCCTCTGCAGGTAATGTGAGGGAGCCATCCTAGAGGAGCAGCCAAACCCTGCCGCTCTCCCGTCTGTGTCCCAGAATAATTGGTAGACAGCTCTTCAGTAGGAACTCATGTAGCGTCCTTCATGCTCGTTAGGATTTTCCCCATACGGAAGCAATGTGGCCCAGACTTTCCAGACACACCTTTTCCATGAGCGGAGGAGCCAATATTTAACAATAACAGAAAGTGTGTGTGTGTCCCCCTTGCATGTTAACACAGCTGAGACTCAAACTAGCCACCTTGTGATCTGATGGTGGCAGCTTTCCTTGGCGAGTCAGAAAGAAATCCTCTTCTGGATAAGGCAGGAGGAGCTGGGCTAAGATCCATTCAGTCATTATTTAATAACTAAAGGAACATGAGATCCATACAATAACATAATTGAAGCAGAAGCCTGCAGAATAGATGGGTTAAAAGCAGTGAAAGCCAGTGGAAACACCCTCACAGGCACTATGGGAAGGCCTTGGAACTGATTCAAAATGAAATAAAGGCACAAAGAGAGAGATTCCACAAGAATATGCTTCAGGTACCTTGGACTGATTCTGTTCTTCACTCTTGCCTCTGCACTTCATGGTGCCTGAATTAGCTCTGCTTGTCTCTTGTCTGCCATGGATAAGACTTTCTTTGTGCTCAGATGAATTTCCTCAATCTTTCTATATTTGCTTTTTACTTCCCCTCTGCTTTTTCCTTCTTCTTAGTCTTTCCTCTTTGTTTTCTCTATCCACTCTTCACACTGTTTACTTGTCTCTCTGACAAGATGTTGGGATGTGAAATGAGTGGTGATATCAATCCATTTCCCCAGCTCCCTGGCTGGAGCTGGGTCATGCTGCCACTGCTGCCACCATACAGCTCAGAGCACTGGGTCAGGCCAGGCTCTGCAGCTTCACTGCCCCGGGAGCCAACAGCCCTGCCACCCAGAGCACTATATTGGTGGCGGAGCGAGCGAGCTGAGGCTGCGGAGAAGGGGGGATGGCAGGGGAGGGACCTGGGGCGAGCCTCACTGGCCAGGAGCTCAGGGGCCGGGCAGGACAGGCCTGCGGGCCGTAGTTTGCCCACCTCTGATATAATTGCTGCCTCTCAACAAGGTGCTTGGTACAAAAGGTCTTCCTAAGAACATTGGGATGGTGGCTATTAAGAGTCAGGAATTTCAGAGTTAGCAAAACCATCAGTGAAATGTATTTGTAATAGAAACTGCCCACCATCTATGAGTCTATGATTCCAAGGGGTGGGCAGTTTCTATTACAAATACATTTCACTGATGGTTTGTGGTATGGGAGTCTCTCTCTTTTATGGGATGGGGAAAGAATTGCCAAGCAAAGCTGTGCTGTTCTGCATCCTCACCACTATGACACATCTTGATTCCACAAGAAATACCATTAATGGTGCATCTTCATGCAATAGATTTCTTTCTTCTGTAGATCTGATAATACCTGCAATTTTAAATCCAGTTTTTATAGGAAACAATCAGAACTATTACAGTCTGTGGTTCCACTAGGAGGAAACCAAACAGGCCTGAGCCTACAAGGGGTTGAGGGCCATTCACCACTGACCATGTGCTGCTCTATACTGTGCCACTAACACTGCTTGTTTAATAAATGGAGTGTTACAATCCCCAGTGACATTGTTTGTTTACATTATAGTTTATGGATGAATTGGCCTCCCCATTCTATGATTCCTAATGGATCCTTTTTCCTAAGATGCCCATTTAAATCTTGCATCAGAAGTGCACTGCACCCTCATCAATAAATATGCCGAATGGATTCTTCAGGCCAGTCTGACAAGGTGCTGAATGCCTTCAACTCCCATTGACTTCTCAGCACCTCTCAGGAAGGCCCTGAACTGGTTACTTGGTTAAAATAACCAAAATGCACATTAGACGTTGAGATTGAGCCTGATCTTATTACCCTTCTTTTTCATTTTGTTTTTTAATTTTAAATTTGAAAATTAATATAAAAACAGTTAAGTAGCTAAGGAAGCCCACTTTAAAGCAGATCAGACTCATGGTCAAAATTAGAGCCCAGAAAGAAAGTGTCATTGGTTAAGAAGAGTTAGTACTAGCCCATAACTGTACTGAAATCTCAAAGCTTAATGCAAGCTGTATCCCTGCGTTAATTGCTAGTGTTTATAAGTGCTTTTGCTGGAAAGATACAACTTCTGCAATGCAGTTACATATTTATACTCTGTACAATAGATCTGTACGCCTACAAAGGTGGGCCTGTATCTTTGGCCACCAGTCAGAAGGGAACTGTGTGTAATATTCACAAGTGCAGTACAAATAAAACACATTTGTGAACTTTGACATTTGGTGAAATTTTTTTTCTTTTACAGAATGAATAGAATTACTTAGAGCTTCAAGGATAACGAGTCAAGAGATTAGTAGTTTCGGGAGGTGGGGGAGAATAAAAGCAACTGTGTGGAGGGTGATAAGTATGTTTTGAAGGATGGTAAAGGGGCTCTGTCAACTTGGATTTTTTTTAACTACCTAATTTTAGAAGTCAGGTTTCTGATAGAGAACACTTTAAGCAGCTTGTTTAGTTTCTTTAAAATAAATTACTGTACTTGAGTCATCTGCATCCCTGCAGATCAGTATCACTTACAACAATCTTTGTTACACTGGTATTAAGGTTTCTGCCATACAACCGTGCCTTCTGTTCCCTATATCGTTCTGGAACAGGGGACTTCTAAATCCCAAACCAAACATTTGCAAACAAGCTAAGGTCTCCCGACATATTCCGAAAAAAATATTTAGTTCCATAAGAACATAAGAATGGCCATAGTGGGTCAAACCAATGGTCCATCTAGCCCAGTATCCGGTCTGACAGTGGCCAATGCCAGGTGCTTCAGAAGAAATGAACAGAACAGATAATCCTCAAGTGATCCATCCTCTGTCTCCCATTCCCAACTTCTGGCAAACAGAGGCTAGGGATACCATCTCTGCCCATTCTGGCTAATGGCCATTGATGGACCTATCCTCCATGAACTTACCCAGTTCTTTTTTGAACCCTGTTATAGTCTTGGTCTTCACAACATCCTCTGGCAAGGAGTTCCACAGGCTGGCTGTGAGTTGAGTGAAGAAATACTTCCTTTTGTTTGTTTTAAACCTGCTGCCTATTAATTTCATTTGTGACGCCTAGTTCTTGTGTTATGAGAAGGAGTAAATTGTTTCCTTGTTTACCTTCTCCACACCAGTCCTGATTTCATAGACCTCTTATTCCTCCATAGTTGTCTCTTTTCCAAGCTGAAAAGTCCCAGTCTTATTAATCTTTTGCACTGGTTTTACACTATTGCAGCTCACATGCACTGGGGGTTGCATTGTGTAGCAACATCAGTGCAAAAATCTCAGTATAGACAGACCCTATAAGGCTCTTTTGCCAGTAGAGAAAAACAGGTGGGCCTGAGAGTAACACCACCAAATGTGTTTGCCCTACTCCCACCTTCCTTTCTGTGCACTCCTCTGGCCACAGCCTCTTCTGTTTCAGCTTTGCTGCTGCAGTTAACTGCAACCCACCCTTGTACAGAGTAGTTGCATGAGGCAAGGAGGGCAACCGAGCATCAACATTGCAATGAAAGTGACTATACTCAAAAACTCTCAAATGCACAAAATAAAGAAACTAAATTATCAATCTGGGTGGCTACTTGTAATAGCAGGAACATAATTTTGAGGCAAATATGATTTCCAATTTGATTCTGACTTTTAAAATAATAGTAGGTATCTGTCCAGTGGAACTTGGGCTCCATGGTCTCTCTCATGACCTCAGTCAAGCCCAGGGCTGCCTGGGGGGTGGGGGCTATTTGCCCCAGGCCCTAGGCCCCGTAGGGGCCCCCACAAGAATATAGTATTCTATAGTATTGCAACTTTTTTTTTATGGAAGGGGCCCCTGAAATTGCTTTGCCCCAGGCCCCCTGAATCCTCTGGGTGGCCCTGGTTAAGCCTCCACAGGGCAACAGGAGGAAATGGAACAGATGTGAGCAGTGTTTGTGGGGCTTAGACCAATTGTCCAAAGGGTATGATGTCTATACTGCAATAAATCACCCGCTGATCCATGTCAGCCTCGGGCTGCGGGGCCATAAAATTGTAATGTAGACAATCTGGGTTTGGGCTGGAGCCTGGACTTTGGGACCCTCTTCCCATCACAGGACATTACACTACAATTTTATAGCCCTGCAGTACAAGTCAACTGACATGGACCTGCCATGGGTGTTTTATTACAGTGTAGATGTACCCAAAATCTGCAGAGACTGGCAGCAAGCCCCGGACGAGTTGACCTCACTCTATAGTGTAGGGGCAGTTTCCAAAGCATGCTCCAGTCTGGCTCCTTAGAAGTCATCACCTGGGGGGCAAAGTTTACAACAGCTTCCTGGCTATTCTAAACTCAGATGTAAGACTGACTCCAGGATCAGGGAAACTACCTCCTTGATGCCCCAGCCCACACTCCATGTGTTGTTCCCTGCAGCGATCTGGACCACCATCTTCATTTTACAGCCTCATGAGCTCTTGCTCTAAGTATACCTGATCAGTGATCACTTACCAAAATATGAGAACCTCCGGAAGGGAGCAGGTTGGTGTTTGCAAAGGTAGTTTGCAAAGGGAGGGGTCAAATGGACACTGGATGAGATGGAAGGAAGTGAAACCCTGGAAGGGAGAGGGCTGAATGCAAAGGCCCACAAAGGCGGACATGAGGCAGTGCTGTCCTTCCTGCTGAACTTTTGCATGCAAATCCCACTTGCTTATGGATGGAAATGTGGTTTAGCAGCTACACAAGAGGAGTAGGGGACTGGCAGCCAGGATTCCAAGCCTCTATT
The DNA here is from genome assembly GCF_007399415.2 of Gopherus evgoodei. NCBI lineage: Eukaryota > Metazoa > Chordata > Testudines > Testudinidae > Gopherus > Gopherus evgoodei. The sequence goes on from NC_044324.1 coordinate 172,747,682, forward strand.
CTGAACTTTGCCAGTATGATCCTTGGCAATCACTGTGCCTCAGTTTCCTCAGCTCTAAAACTGGGATTATGTCACTGCAGGGTTATGCGCTCATTAAATAGAATTGATAAAGCACTAGATAAAAAAGAGGAATTGATGTGCCAAATGTGACTAGCTCCGCAATTTTTATGCTTTGCCATTTCATACGTGTACAAAATGTTACTACTTCTGCTACAGTATAGCGTCTCTTCCACTATTTCCACACTTGAGGACGTTGTCAGAGTGAAGCAATACAGCCATACCAGTGGGTTGTTTTTCATAATTACAGCTCTCCTCAGTGACTTGTGAGGCACAAGGCTGTCTTGAAGGTGCTGAGTTTAAGCTGCAGTTGCACTGGAGTTAAGCGTGTGCCAGTGTGTGCAATTTATAATTTGTTTCACAGGGTATTTCTTTTGGTATTACTGGTGGCTTGGCTTTGATCTTCATCCCTGCTTTTGTTCACACGCTGCCGATATCACTAGCTGGCTTATTGACACTGCATAGAATGGGAGATTCAGGGGGATGCAATGGGCAGGGACCAACAGGTCAGTCCGCCTATGTTTATGTGCAAACTTCTAGACACACCAATATGATAAAAGCTGTTACAGGTAGATTTAACAGGGTTCATCAAGCTTGTATGTTGTTTAGACTAGTTTAAAAATAGAGAGTGGTCTCAGTGTCCAACTTTTAATCATATGAGTAATTCCACTGAGACCATTTTAAATTGGGAGTATTGGGCCCTCCAACATTAACCCTTATCATTTCCCTCCCTCTTTCTTGGCCATAGTCTCTAAAGCACGATGTCTAAATTCTGAGCCATTTTACCAGGATCTGATAGTAACTCAAGTAGCTGAAACTTTGGCCAACTAGGTGCTGCTTCAGTTGTCCATAATCATAATGTAGGTATTTGCAAGTCAAAATAAAACATGCTAGGAGCCCCAAGTCTGAAGGAATGTTCTATGTTTTGATCAATGAGATTATTTGGTTTAATCAGACTGCACTGTCCGACTGTCATTACTTTTCTGTTCCTTTGTTCATATTTCCATTGAGCCAGATCAATCCCCAGTGTAACTTCTTCGTGCTGTGATTGCAAGATTTTTGACCACATGAGAATTAAAAAATACTCTCCTTGCAGTTTCAGAGTTGACCCAGAACAAAGCACACAGAAACCCATGGCTGAATCCAAGCCATGTGAAATTGGAAGGTGTTGGCTTAGAGGATCTTCTTTGGGCTCACCTCTACTTTCTAAGGGAAGAAAAGATGTCCAAGCACATACTGTAATTTTTTTTGTGTCTCCATAATTTTGGTGAACAAACTGTTGGGTGTGTAGCTTTAATAAAAGCTTTCTAAAAAGCCTGAAGAATATCCAGGAGTCACCTTCCATTCCCCTCCCAGCCTGTGTACACATCTGGGCTCTTCAGAATTTGTGAGTTTATTGAAAAATGAACAGATTTTTCTATACGTCCTGTGAAAATCAGCTGGAAAAATTCAAATACTTGGTATTTTAAAACCTTTTCCAGGCTGATCTTTTAAATGCTGAGACAAGAAATAACAGGAACTGTGCCTTATTATTACTGGAACATATCCAAATGAACACAGTTCTTTATTATGGTGCAGGCATAGAGAGGATACCAGAAGCAATGGCTTTGATTTTGATTTTACATGGTTGGGAACCCATTATAGATGAGACCATTGTGTCCCCCAAGAAGATTTAACCTGCCTGTTGTACAATATGCAAGAGGCCAAAGGTGCAATAAGAAATACATTTAGTCAGTGCAATACATGAAATAAATTGTCAATTAATTTATGAATCACCGAAGTACAATTAGGGGACTTCACTTAGAAAGTATTGGTCGTTACCTTAGATCTCATCCATGGCTATTCACATTTCGTGGGTTCAGTTAAGTTCATTTTGACCTGATCCTGAGCTGAGGACAAATCCTTTTTGCAGTATAAGTCCAGCGCTAGTCCTAGTTAATTTTTTTTTTCATGCGTGCAAGAAAATGTCTGGTTTTGGTCATCTTTCAGTAACTATTCTGGTCACACTTTATATGAAGATTCCATTTATAAGTGGCTTAGCAAGGCTTTGTATGTTATTGATACATGTTATAATCATGTTACAGACCTGAGCAGTATCAACAGTCAGCGTTATAAGCCATGGTGATAAACAACATATTGTCCTGTTGGAGACTATAACAATATATATAAACAACAGGTTAACCAGTCATTAATCATTTATTAACCCTTTATAAATGTACAACCAATAGCCTTGATGTGGTTTTCCCCCTAAATTACAAATAATTGTGTCTTACTGTTCCACCTCAATGCTTTAATTGATCAATGCTTCGATCGGGGGGACACAGGCAAAATAAAGGAAACTCCACAAATAGGCTTCCTCTTTAAGCTTTTCAGTGTTTTTCACTGGGGTGAGGGAAGTACCCCTGGTATTTCCACTGTAGTCACAGTGGAAACCTCAATATGGCATTTAGAAGTGACAGATCTGTGGTCACAAAAATGTGCCTGCAACTGCATGTGAAAAGCAGAGAGTTGCATGCAAAAAAAGCCAGCGAGGGGTTTAACTCACTGTGTGTGTGTCACAGCTTGAGATAAATGTAGGAACTGAAACAACACGGTGGTTGCCCAGTCCCTGCCACAAAGGCAGCTTCTGGTTTAGCTGCCACATCTCATTTGTGTCCCTGGAGAATGACAAATTAATACAGCAAAGTGATTTTTCTTGGTTTGTCAAATACAGCAGCTGCAATATAGCCTGAGGTGGTGATGGAGGTGTTAGTTTGGTCATCAGGGTATATCTTCTCCTACAGTAATCTGGCACTAATCACCCTGGATTTATCTTGAGAGAAGCATAAACTTTCTATTGAAGTATCTCATATTCATAACCTGACATCATCCCAAAATAATTATCATGTTAGAAGCATCTCCTTTAAAAAATGCTCAGATGCAAACTTTAGGATGGTGTCAACTCTGTTTATACAAGGGCCGTAATTCGAGGTGAATTCAGAATGGGGTCAGAAACCCCAGTGATATTCAAGGAGTATGTCCCAGTCTGGCTTGTAAACAGCATCCACACAGCAGATAAGGAAAAGAGAGTGGACTAATATTCAGAACTGCTGAGTACCTTCAACTCCCATTGGCTTCAGTCCCACATCAATTTCTGTAGTGGTTGTGAGTGCTTAGAATTCATAGATGAAATGCAAATCCACTTATCAAACACTTTTCATGTAAGTATTTTTAAATACTTCACAAAAAGGCAAGGAGAGGTCAAGTAACTTGTTCAAAGGCATAGACCAAGTCTGTGGCAAAGCCCTGGATAGAAACCAGGTGTGCCAATTCACGGTCCCCAATTACTGCAACTAGCTCACGCTGCCTCTCCTATGCAGTGTAGCAGTAAGTAGTTTCTCCTTTGTAGCATGTTTATACAATCATATTGTTAGGATGAGATGCTTCTATTATACCTTGATATGCTGGTACCCATGTACTGAAAGCACTGTTATGTTTGTATTTTAAAGATGGAGCTGCTTAATAATTAACTATAAAGTTTTTATTCAGCAGAGGCTTTTCAGCTGTAATAATAGTTTGTGTGGCTGCTGAATATCTTCTGTTTATTGTTCAGTGACAACCTGATATCTTTGATTTATATATGGCAGGTTTACACACACACAACCCCCAAAAGCTTCAGATTGAATGTGCTGTCATAATCTGGCAACGGCTTTTATAAAAAATCACTCTGTAAATTAGAGTTCCTTTGTTAGGCATTGGAAACTGATTATGCAACTAGAGACTCATGCTCTTCTTTCCTTTGTGAGCCAGAACTCTGTGTACTGTACAGGATGTTGCTTAACGCTGTCTTGTAAGAGGACAGGAAAAAAGTCCAGCTATAGCGGATATTTCCAGCAGCACTTGATGCACAAGGCTGTACTCAAAGGCAAACAGTGACATTTTAAAAATCTCTCCTCTTGCAATGACAAATTAGCTCTCGCCATCGCTGAGGTTCTCATCACCAGGTGATTTATGATCAGAAACATGTTGGCCTGCAACAAGTAAGCCATGTCTGTTGTTAACCTGCAACAAGTAAATAGCAGTAATAATGTACATGTATTATAGCACTTTCTATCTCTGGGTCTAAAAAATAAAAATACAAAGATTGATTATTTGGAAGCGGTTGTTGGCCAGAACCTTAAGCTAATGTAAATCGATGTAGCTTCATTGACATTAAAGTGCAAAAGTGCACCATGGTGCCTGAACAAATATGAAAACACAGCAGTGGACAACCACCCCCTAGCATGGCCTGCACTGTCCAGAGTTGCTTCACAACCTTGTTGTGCTAACTGTTCTGCCTGGTGCTAGCACAGCAGCCTCATGGTTAGGAGAGTAGCCAGGAGGCTAGGACCGAGGTTGGCCAATCCACTCAGTTTTGCTGTAGCTGTATGCACATGACACTTCCTGACCCTACAGCTGAACTTCCCATGCAAGGACAGGACTCCAGTGCAGCATCAGCACTATGAATTTGAATCCCACTGTGTTCATATGGAGCTCTCCCACCATCGTACATTGATAGGGCCCTACCAAATTCATAGTCCATTTTGATCAATTTCAAGGTCATAAGTTTTTTAAATAGTCAGTTTCAGAGGTTTACATCTGAAATTTCACAGTGTTGTAACCATGGGGGTCCTGTATAAGGGGAACTGCGCGCTCCCCCCACCCTCAGTTCCTTCTTGCCGTCAATGAAGGTGCGTCGGAACTGCTCAGCTCCAGCGCTGCTGCAGCTTGTCCCCAGAACTGTTTGTTCAGTAGTACCTGTAGTCAGTTAGTTTTCAGTGAAGTTTAGTTACTTAGTGAGCCCAGGCCGGGGAATGCCCCATACCCCGGGATTTAAGTCGTGCGGCTCCTGTAGACGTTCTATGCCAAGGAGTGACCTACACACAGACTGTCTGCGCTGCTTGGGAGAAACCCACATCAGTGAAAGGTGTGAGATCTGCAAGTCGGTCAAGCCCCAGACTGAAAAAAATAAAAGGGACATTAGACTCTGGGCCATCCTGATTGAGTCAGAGCTGGCCCCGACCCTGGCAGCACCAGTGCACGGAGACCCTGAGGTACCCTCGACTAGTCGGCACCGCTCCCCTTCCACAGGACATGTCAAGAGGACTGGAAAGATTCCCTCTTTGCAACAGCACTGAGGGAAGTCTGGGACAGAGGCTGGACCCATGTCGGGTAGTCCTTGGTCCCCTACAGGTGACTAAGGGTGTCATGTCCATGCTAGTGCCAGGTGCGCTGCCGATGTCGGCCCCACGCTCCAGAGGCAAGCCGCTGCTGGGATCACCGCAGTCATCGCCGGACCAGTACTGGTCTCGGTCGACCTAGTGACCGTTCAGGGCTCAATCCATGTGGATCACCCTCAACACTGGCCAGACTGTCTGGGTGGGTGCCATCCGATCGGGACTCCAGGCACCGCTCGTCTTCAGGGAGCGAACCCAGACGGGACTGTGGTGGATGTCGCCAGCGGTCCTTGACTCAAAAGGGTTATCACAGTCAGTCACGGCATGACCATCGACACCGTTCCCACTAGGAATCCTGCTTGAAATCTCCGCCAAGGCACTGTAGTTCCGGGCGTCAATCGCCAGCTCCCCACCGTCGTGGGTCTGCCCATAGAGATCACTCGTGGAGCAGCTACTACCGTCGGTACCATTCTCCTGCTTCGAGGTTGTGGTCCCATGGTGGACGTAGATCCCGGCACTGCCACCACTCCTGGTCCAGAGGCAGCAGCATGTCGTATGCCAGCCCGACCTCCGCTCACAGTCACCCATCTACAGGCCAGGCTAGCCAGTCTGATGGGATGGCCTCATCAGTGCCTCAGCAAGTGCAGTGGCACCATGCATTGTGGGTGGCCCAGTGATACCAGTGGGCACCGTGGCCTCCAGCGCAGCCTCTGGTGAGGGCTCACTCAGTGGCCAGGGCATTGGAAGCACCATCAGCCTCCATTCCTAGACTGCCAGGAAAGGAGTTGATGGGCCCTGCTTCCTTGGGTCCGTGCCTGGAGTCTGACCATGTGATAGATCCTCCGGTGCCAGCCGACACCCAAAGTACTGCACCGGCCTCCTCACTCCGTCCAGAGGAGCAGATTGTGGCCCCGCCCCCCTCTGTCCCACAGGAGGACTACTGGGCCCATCAAGACTTACTAAAAAGGATGGCAGTGAGCCTCCATCTCCAGGCTGAGGAAACGGAAGAGCCCTCAGACTCCCTGTTCAATGTGCTATCCCCCTTGGCACTTGGCAGTGTGGCTGTACCACTCCATGAAGGAGTGGCGAAAATGTCAAATGCCTTGTGGCAAACACCAGCCTCGTTGGCTCCCACCTCTAAGAAGATGGAGTGCAAGTACTTCGTACCCACTAAGGGGTATGAGTATCTGTATTCCCACCCGGTACCCAGCTCCTTGGTGGTTAAGTCGGTCAACCACAGGGAGCAATAGGGCAGCCAGCCCCGACCCTAAAGAACAAAGACTCTTGGAGGCTGGATGCTTCCAGGAGAAAAATGTATTCATCGTCAAGCTTCCAGCTGAGGGTAGCAAACCATCAGGCTCTCCTGGGTTGCTACAAGTTTAATTTCTGGGGATCCCTTCCCAAGCTCGAGGACTCCCTCCGGGAGCGCGATAGAAAGGAGTTTAAGGCACTCATGGAGGAAGGGGCAGCTGCTGCAAGGGCATCTCTGCAGGCTGCTTTGGATGCAGTGGACACAGCCACATGGTTCATCGACTCGATCGTAAGGTTCCCGGTGACAACAGCCAGGTCCTGCCTGCAGCTGCTAGGTCACATGTCGGTGTGCACGTATGTGATCCGCCAAGCCAGGCTCAGGATGAGGCCCCTACAACTCTGGCTGGCTTCGCAGTTCTCCCAAGCCATGGACAGGCTGGACAAGGTCCTCATGGTGCCGGACTCAGTGACCGCCTCCCTACGGCGGTGGTCCACACTGAGCAACATGTTCCGAGGGGTCCCGTTCAGGGACAGGGTCCCGTTCGTGGAGCTGGTGTCCGATGCATCAGACCTGGACTGGGGAGCCCATGTGGGGAATTTTCAGACCCAAGGTCTGTGGTCTCTGCGAGACCTGACCCTTCACATAAACGTCAAGGAACTCAGGGCAGTGCGACTGGCGTGTACAGCCTTCCAATCGCACCTGAAGGGCAAGGTAGTCAGGGTTCTCATGGACAACATGGTCTCGATGTTCCATATCAACAGGTTGGGCGGGGCCTGATCCTCCACCCTCCGCCATGAAGCCCTCAACCTATGGGACTTCTGTATAGCCCATGACATCCACCTAAAAGCTTTTCACCTACGAGGCACCTGGAACATGAGGGCAGATCGCTTGATCAGGACTTTTCCTCTCAGCACGAGTGGTCCCTACAGCCAGAAGTTGCCCTCCAGCTTTTCCGGAGGTGGGGAACTCCCCAGGTGGACCTGTTTGTGACCTGACAGAACTGACGATGCCCCCAGTTCTGCTCCAGGTGGGGTCTGGGGAGGGGTGCTATCTCCGATGCCTTTATCCTGCCCTGGTCAGGCCAGCTTCTATATGCCTTTCCCCCATTCCTGTTGATCAGCAGGGTCCTAGAGAAAATAAAAACAGACAAGGCCAGAGTCGTCCTCATTGCCGTGGTGTGGCCCAGGCAGCACTGGTACGGGACCCTCTTGGGCCTGGCAGTGGCTACGCTGTGGCCATTGTCGCTCTGCCCGAACTTGCTCTCTCAGGACAGGGGCCATTTCCTCCACCCCAACCTGGCAGCTCTTCACCTCACAGCATGGCTGCTCAGTGGCTAGGTGGTGAGGAGAGGAGAGCTCTGGTTCAGCACGTCCTCCTTGAGAGTAGACGGCCCTCCACTCGCTGCTCCTACATGGTGAAGTGGTCTCGTTTTGCTAGGTGGGCGATGGACCAAGGTGCATCCCCAATGATTGCCCTGATCCAGCTTATCCTCAATTACCTCCTCAGCCTGAGGGCCCAGGGCCTGGTGCCCTCGTCCGTCAGTGTACATCTGGCAGCCATATCAGCTTTCCATCCCCCGGTGCAAGGACACACGGTGTTCTCCCATGCTATGACCGACCCGTTCCTTAAGGAGTTGGACCAGCTTTACCCATATTCTAAGCCTCTAGTCCCACAGTGGAACCTGAATCTGGTGCTGGCTCAGCTCACGAGGCCCCCGTTTGAGTCGCTGACCACGTGCTCCTGGTCTCACTGGCCTTCCTGGTGGCTATCATGTCAGCCAGGAGGGTCTCGGAGCTCAGGGTCCTGACCTCCAAGTCACCGTATACTGTGTCCCATAAGGACAAGGTCCAGCTCCGCCCATACCCTGCGTTCCTCCAGAAGGTGGTGTCCGCTTACCACATGGGTCAGGACATTTTTCTACTCGTCCTTTGCCCCAAACTTCATACGACTAATGAAGAACACTGCCTCCACACGCTCGATGTGAGGTGGGCTCTGGCTTTCTAGCTCGAGCAAACCAAGCTGTTCAGAACGTCTTCGCAGCTGTTTGTCACCTCGGCTGAGCGCGTGAGAGGCCAGCCAATTTCCACTCAGCTGCTGTCCAACTGGATCACTTCGTGCATCGGCTGCTGTTATGAACTGATGGGTGTTCCCCTGCCACCTATTGTTAGGGCACACTTGACGCGGGCACAGGCCTCGTCAGCTGCCTTGTGGCCCATGTCCCCATTCAGGACATTTGTAGGGCTGCCACATGGTCTTCAATTCACACGTTCACCTTGCACCATGCAATAGTCTCCCAAACCAGGGATGATGCCGGGTTCAGCAGGGCAGTGCTCCGTCCTGAGAACTTGTGAATTCCTACTGACTTCCAGCAAGTACATCTTGGAATCACCTACTGTGGAACGCACATGAGCAATCACTGGAAGAACAGACAGTTACCTTTTCTGTAACTGGTGTTCTTCGACATGTGTTGCTCATGTCCATTCCACATCCCGCCCTCCTTCCCCTCTGCCGACGTCTGGCAAGAAGGAACTGAAGGTGGGGGGGAGTGCGCAGCGCCCCTTATACTGTGCCAGGCAGGTGCCACTCTAGGGGTTGCGGGGGGCATTCCCCCCCTACGAGTACTGCTAAGGGAAAAACTTCCAGCACCAGTGCACGTGGCGAGCATGCACACCTACTGTGGAACGGACATGAGCAACACATCTCAAAGAACACCAGTTACGGAAAAGGTAACTGTCTTGTCAGTGCTCACATGAGGTGGGGACAGGGTGTAAAGTGCAAGCCAGACCTGCACAAAGATGTTATTTGGCTTGCCCAAGGTCATCCACAATGAGCTACTGGCAGTGTCAGGTAGAGAACATGGCAGCCCTCAATTTCAAGCCCTGGTTTTAGCCCCCAGAGCACACTATCTCCAGACCACATGACTTGTTCTCTTGGAGTTGTCCGGCTCCAGCCCAGCTCTTGAAGCACATCAGTTTTATTGCTGAACACTCAGGTCAGTGTGGACCTAGGTTTAAACCAAGTCAGGGATGCAATTGTGAACTAAAAACCTTACACCTCCTGGCCAAAGATGATAACTGGAAGTCAGCACAGTCTTAAACATAACTGTTACAGCCTAGAGAGTAGGAATGTATGCTGCTGGACTACATCTGATGAAAGGTATCAATTCTTGAGCTACCCACTGGGGCGAAGAACAGAGATCAAAGCTAGCAGCTGGCTTGACAAGCGACAGCCCTGGGAAGAACTAGTTCTCTCCCTCTAGTTCAGGACTAGCTGTCAAAATATAAGCATTCAAGCAGTATTTGTAAGAAAGATGCACTGCAAGCAGAATCCTACCTGAACTATATAGTCTTCTACATGGCTTTCTTAAGACCCTCTCAGTCCACATTTTGATCTCCATAATTCTACCTGGAAGTAGTTTGCTAATGTGTGTAATTTGGGATTTTAAAGAAAGAAGTTTCCAACAGCTGGATGGAAATCAGCCTTCTAGACCAGCGGTTCTCAAACTTCATTGCACCATGAGCCACCCTTCTGACAACAAATATTACTACACAACCCCAGCAAGGGGGCCTGAAGGCTGAGCCCACTCCAGCCTGGGGGGGCCAAAGCTGAAGCCCAAGGGCTTCAGCCCTGAGTGGCGTGGCTCGGGCTGTGGCTTCGGCCCTCGGCCCCAGCAAGTCTAACACTAGCCTTGGTGACCACATTAAAATGGGGTCCTGAGAACCCCTGTTCTAGACTCTGCCAAGAACCAGGCAATGGACACCTGTAGCACAAATGGAGTATGTTATATTGCTGATAAAGAGGGATTTTTCTCATCTATAGAGCTCCTCACCAGCGGTGATCTAGTGGTTGAGGCATGGGACTGGGAACGAGTACTGAGTTTAAATCTCTGCTCTGACACTTGACTACACACATGGCCAGGGGCATGTTTGCTAATGTTTGTTGTTTCTTCCCTATCTGTAAAATGATGATTATAATAATGACGTTCTCCTGTTCATCCTCAGGGGACGGACAGAGGATGAACTGGAGAATGATTGCAGAGTACTTTGAATATGACACATGCTGGGGATAATTATTACAGTTTCATAAGGAGAGGAAGCCAATCATCCCTTAGGTTAGGCCACCTACCCTTGTAGCCACTGGCCCTGTTATTGACCGTGGCCATTCATTTGTCACTCTGTTAAACAGTGCTGTTGTAAATTGCTTGTAAAGGGCTGGGCCCTGCCAGAGCCTGAATTTTAGTTTCTTTTCTCTAGCTGTTGTCGTTCACCCTCTTAATTTGTGAGCGGTTAAGTACAGTAACCAATTACAATTTAGCAGTGGTGGCTCCTGCAAAATTAGCTTTGCCAACTCTCAGATCCTTCTGTCTATTTCAGGGGACTGACTTTTTGTTCCTCCTGTTCTTGAAAGGTTCTGTCTAATCTTGTGTGCTCTTCATTTTTATTCCCCACATTCACATTTTGATTAAAAGACTAAGGTCCATTCTCTGCCCTTTCCAGCTTTCCCCTAACATTTCACACCCGACAATTATCTCATTCTTGCCTTCATCTTCTTTTTGCCCTTTCACCTTGCATAACACCGGTCTTCTCTTACTATAAGTCTCTTGAGGTGGAAATGCATTCCTGTACAACTTAAACCCCATAGCCTGGCTTGCCAGGGGCTTTAAGGAGATATAGTCTGTTTCAAAAACACATTTCTGTCTACAGATGTTTTACCCTCTATTGTTACAATTAACACCTAAAATGACTATAAGATTGCAGGGGAAAAGTCTTTGCTTTCATTTTATTCACTGTGCGTTAGGTCACAAGGCCCAGATCTCACAAAGGTATTTAGACTAACTTCCATCAACTTTTGTGGAGCGGGGCCAAAGTGTTGTCAAGTCACTTCAGTTGTTTCACCTGCACAGTTAAGTTGTCCCTTGTAGATTTTACAGAAACAAGGGGAGGAGATGAGAAAAAGCAGTTGTAACATTCAGGGCCAGGTGCAGTGTTTGGAATTACTTTCACTTTATATATATGAAACAGGACTAGTTTTCAAGGCAATGATAGCCCTTTAAATTGTGGAGAGGGCCTTAAGTTTGCCTTTTGCACTGCTAGGCCATCACTCAGATTTAAATGCTTTCATGATGGTTGAAATGGCAAAAGCTACAGTAGTGTGGATGGGACATCAGTGCCTTTTGCTAGCACTACGCTCACTGTAACTGGAGCTGCCAAACAGGCTTTGTGACTGACGCTGGAGAATTCAAATGTTTCTGCTCAACTTCAGTTGCTTTTCCTGACCCTGCACGTTGCTTTACCTCATTACTTGTTCTTCCCCCCCGGTTTCTTGTCCCTGCACTAGTTCCAATAATAAATGGTCCCTGAGCAAAATCTCATTCAGAGGAGGAGATAGTGGGTATCTATCGCCTTTATGAGGCAAAGAGACCTTGCAGCTTCTGCTGCCACCTCTGAAGTCTTGCACTTTGAAGCAGTGGGAAAGGCAACAGCAAATATCTTTCCTAGCTCTGTCACACTCAGAATTAGTCCATATGATGACTGACATTCATTCTTCCAATCCAGGCCTGGTTCTGACCTACTGTGAAACCTCCAATAGCAGAGAGCCTTTACATGAAAGGGGCTCCCACAGTGTGCACCTCGCTCCTCCTCCAGCCCAATAGCTGGGCTGCATACTGCCTTGTGGAAATACTGTTGTGAAGGCCAAGACTATAACAGGATTCCAAAAAGAATTAGTTAAGTTCATGAGGATAAGTGCATCAAAGGCTATTAGCCAAGATGGGCAAGGAGGCAAAACTATGCTCTGAAGTACCCCTAGCCTCTGTTTGCCAGAAGCTGGGAATGGGTGACAGGGAGTGGATCACTTGATGATTATCTGTTCTGTTCATTCCTTCTGGGGCACCTGGCATTGGCCACTGTCGGAAGACAGGATACTGGGCCAAATGGACCATTGGTCTGACCCAATATGGCCGTTCTTATGTTCCTAATGCATGAGATGATTCCAGGCCTAATAAGACAGCCAGAACTTTTGAAGCCAATATATCTAGCCACGCAGCTAAGATTTTCATAGCACAACACGCTCCCTAGTTGGTGGTCTGGCCTGGATTTAAAATCACCACCTGTTGACAACCCTGGTGAGAGACTGAGGGCAGGGAAGTTGGGGATATTTGATGTGTGAGGGAGTGTGCTGGGAAGTGGGGGGGGGGGGGCGGTGGCTGGCCATCACTCCTATCTTGCCTTTCTGCCTGCTATCTCTGACTTGGATACATCTCCAAGGCATCCTAAGGGCTGTCACTGGCTTTCCCACCTCCGCCTGTGGATCAATGGGACCTCCCTTAGTCTCTGCTGCTGCCTACTCTCCTCTGGTTGGGACTGCATGTCCTTCCCTGAATGTGTGTGCATGCATGCATGCGTGTGAGGCCAGGTCTACACTACAAACCACTGACAGCATAGGTATGTTAGGGATGTAATTCCCTGACTGACATACCTGAGCCAGCAAAAGCCCCTAATGTAGACACACCAGTTTATACTGGCAAAACTGTGCTTTTAGCAGTATAGCTGCAGTTTTGCCTGTATAAACTGCATCAACACTAGCATCACTTTGATGGTATAAACTTGTCTGAGTGTGTAAATGTAAGCAATTTAGTGATTATGAGAGGGTCAACAGTGGGCCATGGATGAATCTAAACTGGTCCTTCTCCCATCTACAATTTTCTTAGCCTGGGAATAAATCTTGCAGGAGCAGAGATCATATTCCATCTGCTAATCCTAATGATTTATTAATTAATCAGTAACTAATCTAAATCATGCCAGTGCTCTGAAATAGCACAGGCTGCAAACTGAACCAAACCCACATTTTTTTGTTACATATGTGCTGCTAGTTTTTGCTATTTCTGATCTGAAATAATTTGTGTTCACATAGACTAGTTTATCTGGCCTCATATTCCTCTAGTGTGAAACTACACTGAAGTGGGGGGGGGGGAGGATGCAGGATCAAAAATGAAAGTAGCAGAAGTGATCAAAGAGAAGCCTCCAATGAAAAGAGGACACTGCCAGATTTATTGAAGATACTTTTCTACTGAACATTTACACTGAACAATCTGGAGTGTTTTCAACAAACCAGCTGGTATGGTAGTGTGAGGAGATGGGTGAGGTAATATTGTTTATTGGCCCGGCTTTTGTAGGTGGAAGAGAGGAGCTTTCACACTACACAGAGCTCTTCCCTGGGGTTGGTCCAATAAAAGATATTACTGCTCGGTCCACACACCCACCTTGTCTCCTTTTAATATCCTGGGCCCAACAACACTGCACACAGGCAGTATGGTATCTGCTTGTGTACATTGACACGGCTGAGTTACCAAACCTTTGGCTTGTAACCAAGACTGAAATAGCTACAAAGTGGCCAAACTTTTCCAAAGTGGCCACTAATATTGTGTGCCCTTGTTCAAATGGCCAGATGGCCCCATTTTGGGGGTCTTTTTCTTAGATAGGAACCTATTACCGCCCACCTCCCTCCCCCCCATTTTTCACATTTGCGGTCTGGTTACTCTACTGACACCTCCGCCCCCCCCCCCCCCCCGCAAAAAGGAGACCCCTAAAATGAAGGGCCCCTGGAAAGGCAGGGGTTAAATGGCAGGGGTGAAGGGGGATGCAAGGGCCTCGTAGGCCTGTCAGCCCCAGGATCTTAGCCAGCCAAGGTCGGTGAGGCACTACCCTGTAGCGGCCCAGCTTCCGCTGGGGAGCGAGACAGCTCTGGAGCCACACGGAGCCTCTTCCTCGCTGGAAGCGTGTCTCGCACCCGCCGCCGCCGGGCCCGTACAGGCTTGTATCGCTCCTAGCACTGGGTTAAGGGCGCGCGGGGTGGGGCTGCCCTGAGCTTCGCTTGATGGACGTGACTTCGTAACTGGGTTTTCTTTGGTACCGGCCCAGCCCCCGCCGGCTGATGGCCGCGGTGCTTTCCCGCCGCAGGCACCAGCGAGGCAGGTGGCACAGGGCTCAGGCTGGGCTAGGCGAGCCCGGCGGAATGTGCTCCCCTCCCTCCTCCCGTGCCAGTCGGGGCGGAGCAGGCCCGGGGAGGCGCGGGGAACCCGGGCATGGAGGTTCCAGGCGGGGTCGGGGGTGGAGCCATGGCCGGGGGTGGGGGCGGCACGGAGCTGCGGGGACATGCCGCCGTCTGCAGCGCAGCCCTTTTCCAGGGGCTGCATTGGCTGAGCTGCCCGCGGAGCAGGACCCGGGCGGAGGTAAGAGGCGCTGGCAGGGGGCAGGCTGGGCGCGGGGATGCCTGGGCTCTGTGCCAGCCCCGCCACGGACCCCCCGGCGGCAGGCAAGCGGCTCCACCCACGCGAATGGGGGCTGGGACGGGGCGGCTCTGCGCCCACAGGGGAGCTGGGGGCTCCCCGCGCTCTTGCAGCACCGCTGCTCCCCTGCCAGGTGTTGGCCCCGCGGGGGGACACTACACCGCGCCTGGCAGGCGGGCAGCGGGAGCCGCATGCGGTTGGTCTGGGCGCCAGCTCTGCTCGCTTGGCAGGGACAAGTGCAGCTTGGCTCTGGCTGAAGCTGACAGGTCCTGGGAAGTCAGCGGAACGTATTTTGGCACCTTCCAGCCACAGCACCTTTAAATGGGGCAGCCTGGGGTTTTCAAACATGCTCTGTCTGGACAGATTGTTCACCTGATCTCAAGGGTCAGCCCCATTCCTTGCCAGGGGAGCAGAGGGACTCTAACACTACTTGCTTTTGGAAATCCCAGCAGAATTATTTAGTCCTTACAATACCCCTGTGAAGTAGTTTAGTCCCATGTTATAAATGGAAAAACCGAGGCACACAAGGCTCATTGGAGGCGGGGGACTTAAAGTGATTTGCCAAGGTCACACAGCCAGTCATGAATAGAGCCTAGGATTCCGGAGTCTACATTGTAATTAAAAACTCTGACCTGTGCCAGCTGACACAGGGCTTGGGCGAACAGGCTGTTTAATTGCACTGTAAACCTTCTAAAAGTCTATCCCACAAGTAAACAACCACATAGCCGGAGCTCCATGAGTCCAAGTCAGCTGGCATAGCCCAGCTGCAGGCGTCTAATTGCAGTATAGACATATCCCCAGTTTGCTCTTTCACAACATTCACACTGCACAACACTCCGAGCAACTATAACATTTGTAAACTTCGAATTCAAGCTGTGAGCTGTGTTGTTCATAATATATGGATTTAGCACTGATTTTAGTTGCAAATTGTCACATGGTGATTAATAGATATCAGATGGCATGAGAGTCCATAAAAACCCACTGAGGTAGCTGTCCACATTGCACAAAGCAATTGTTTTAGAATGACATTGTCTAAGATTTCTGGACATTGGCCTGCCTGGCACAAAATCAATCAAAGCAAATATGGAATGAGTGATTTTGAGTTGTTTTAAGACCCTGCTGCAGGGGAGATAACACAGATCCCATGTCACTACTGTCCTATCTCAGTTCAGCAACAAGCAGTGACTAAGACCTGTGTGCTGAGCACCATAGTGGATACAGAGGGAGATCAGCAGCCTGAATTTCAAAGAGGTGGAGCATTGACCTTGGGGAAGTGAGGATGTTCAGCCCTTCTAAAAACCAGGCCAAATCAGTGCTGTAACAAGGGCAAGGCAAGTGAGGCACTTGCATGGAGCACAGAAAAAAGCCTTCCCTGCCAGAAGGAAAGCTGCGGCTCTCCCAGCTGCTGCCTCTATGGCAACAAGAGACATTGGCCGGCAGAGGGCTGAGGGTTTTGGACCGGTTCTGTTCAATATCTTCATCAACGATTTAGATGTTGGCATAGAAAGTACGCTTATTAAGTTTGCGGACGATACCAAACTGGGAGGGATTGCAACTGCTCTGGAGGACAGGGTCAAAATTCAAAATGATCTGGACAAATTGGAGAAATGGTCTGAGGTAAACAAGATGAAGTTCAATAAAGATAAATGTAAAGTGCTCCACTTAGGAAGGAACAATCAGTTTCACACATACAGAATGGGAAGAGACTGTCTAGGAAGGAGTATGGCAGAAAGAGATCTAGGGGTCATAGTGGACCACAAGCTTAATATGAGTCAACAGTGTGATACTGTTGCAAAAAAAGCAAACATGATTCTGGGATTCATTAACAGGTGTGTTGTAAACAAGACACGAGAAGTCATTCTTCCGCTTTACTCTGCGCTGGTTAGGCCTCAACTGGAGTACTGTGTCCAGTTCTGGGCACCGCATTTCAAGAAAGATGTGGAGAAATTGGAGAGGGTCCAGAGAAGAGCAACAAGAATGATTAAAGGTCTTGAGAACATGACCTATGAAGGAAGGCTGAAGGAATTGGGTTTGTTTAGTTTGGAAAAGAGAAGACTGAGAGGGGACATGATAGCAGTTTTCAGGTATCTAAAAGGGTGTCATCAGGAGGAGGGAGAAAACTTGTTCACCTTAGCCTCCAATGATAGAACAAGAAGCAATGGGCTTAAACTGCAGCAAGGGAGATTTAGGTTGGACATTAGGAAAAAGTTCCTAACTGTCAGGGTAGTTAAACACTGGAATAGATTGCCTAGGGAAGTTGTGGAATCTCCATCGCTGGAGATATTTAAGAGTAGGTTAGATAAATGTCTATCAGGGATGGTCTAGACAGTATTTGGTCCTGCCATAAGGGCAGGGGACTGGACTCGATGACCTCTTGAGGTCCCTTCCAGTCCTAGAGTCTATGAGTCTATGAGGGTGAGCAGCCAGCTGCAGCATGTTGGCGGGGGGGGGGGGGGGGGCCACACACGTGCTTTGCAGCCCTCCCCTCCCCCATCACCCACCTGGAGGAGACGCTGTGGGGGCTTCTGGTGGGAAACAGGATCATCAGCAGTGGGCCTCACTCACCTGAGCAGCTGCTGGGGCTTCCAGTGAGTGTTTATCCTGTGATCCACTCCTCCCCCCACCACTCCTGCAAACTGGGCAAGGGGCAGCCCCATCCCCCACTCCCAGTGAAGTTATGGCAAGGGGCAGCAGGGGAGGAAGGAAGCCACATGTGATGGCAGTCCCCTTCCCCCCTAGCATCCACCACCATCTCTCTGGCCCCCAAACTCTGTCCCAGAGCCTGCACCCAGCCCTCCACACTCCCTCCTAGAGCCTGCACCCCTCCACCCATCCTGCACTCCACCCTGTGCCCGCAGGGCTGGTGCAAGGACGTTGCACCCTAGGCGAAAGTTCCACCTTGCACTTCCCACCCCCACCCCTCCCCCTGAAGCATCGCTTATTATGAACTTTCAAAAATGAATACTGCATAATGTGGCATTGTTCATTAGAATTAATTCACGTTCGTCTTGAAGATTTATTAATTTCATTATTTAGGCTACATATTTAATGAAAATAAATGAATAACCTG
The DNA here is from genome assembly GCF_007399415.2 of Gopherus evgoodei. NCBI lineage: Eukaryota > Metazoa > Chordata > Testudines > Testudinidae > Gopherus > Gopherus evgoodei. Next base: position 172,765,543 of record NC_044324.1, read on the forward strand.
ACAGGGTGTGGGACAGGCTGGCTTCGGGCAGGAGGTTGCGGCAGGGGCTGGCTGGAGACAGGGGGTGTGGGGTTGGCTGTGGGCAGGACAGGGGGTGCAGCAGAGGCTAGCTGGAGACAGAGAGTGTGGGGCTGGCTTCAGGCAGGGGGGGTGCGGCAGGGGCTGGCTGGAGACAGGGGGCGTGGGGCTGGCTTCAGGCAGGGATGTGTGGCAGGGTTGGCTGGAGACGGGGTGTGGGGCTGGCCGGAGGCAGGGCGGGGGGGGGTGCGGCAGGGGTTGGCTGGAGGCAGGGCAGAAGGTACGGGGCTGGCTGGAGGCAGGGCAGGGGGTGCAGCAGAGGCTGGCTGGAGATGGGGTGTGGGGCTGGCTGGAGGCAGGGCAGGGGGTGTGGCAGGGGCTGGCTGGAGATGGGGTGTGGAGCTGACTGGAGGCGAGGCAGGGCAGGGGAGGGAGGAGGTGAAAGGAGGCAAGTGGTGAGTGGGGGACTGACTAGGAAGGGCGCAGCAAGCCAGCAGGGGGTTGGGGTGAAGAGGGCTGTGATGGTGGGGCCGAGTGGAGAGAGGGTGGGGCCTATTTTATTGCTGTGATCTGGTCACCCTATGTGTGCCGTTTCTCCCCCTCCCACCTTCCTGTTTGGCCCACATGTTTGGGGGGGGTGTCGCTGGGGAAGGAGGGTTTGTTTCTATGGGGCAGGCAGCACTGGGGGTGGGGGATAGTTTCCATGGGGCCAGGCGGGTATGTGTGTGTTTCAGGGGGACTGGGGAGGGGGCACAATTTTCTCTTCTTGTCTCAGGCGCAAAAATAGCTAGTTACGGCTCTGGGCCAAATATCTGAGAGCTTTCCTCTTTTCTGTGTATAGCTCAGCAAAGGAAGGTTACCCCTTCTTAATCTACACCCAAGCTGATAAGAGAAAAGAAGCACTGACATCTGGCATGGTGGATTTGATTTAAATCATGATTTAAATCACTAGTCAGGAAGACTCGATTTACTCATGGTTTTTCTCCATAAAAGTGCATTCTTGTTGGTTGCTATAACCTTAATACATATTCTTCACAACTCAGAGATAGATGTAGGTTTCATTTTTAGAAGGTACACACTATACATTTTTAAACCTGATTTATTTTGAAAACTTTTCAGATTAGTTTTACAGCTATATCAGAAAATGAATGCTTGTTTGGTTATTTCATTTACCAAAGGTAATTGAAGCAGATATTTATGAAGTCATTGGGAGGTGAACTAGCTCCAATTCAACAGGTTAATCATTAATATTTGGAGGATTTTCTTATCATGCTGTATTAGGAGGTGATCATCACCAGACAGACATTTAAATTGTTTTATTTAACTAAACCAACAACGTTAAGTATTCTGGATTTTTTTTCTTCAACAGCAAACATATAATATTTTAACAAAATAAGTGCATGTCCCTCACTTTTCACATTTATCTCCAAACTTCTTCTCCTTGTCCAGATTTATTCTGCCCCCAAAAATCTTCTATTCTTTAAACTTTTTGAAACTTTATACTTTTAGAGAGAGGTAAGGGATTAACTCTTTGTACACAAATTTGCAGAGGGACAATAGAGTTGAGGTCTGTTATTTCTTTCTTCTGTATATTTATTTAAAAACATTTTTGCTGTTAACAAGCATGTTACCTCTGGAGACACAATCCACAGTTTGAGACCTGCAAAACTAAGCAGCTCTGACAGTATCTTCTAGACTGAGCACTGAGTTCTTTGGGTAGATAGAAAGATTAACCTAAATAATCTATACAGAAGCCTGTGGAACCCCATAAAATTGGGCCCCTAATCCATGAACTACTGGAACTATAGAATTACAATTTATAATCCCTATTCCATGATGAGATATCTTTGAGCTATAATGTATCTTAATTAAAACTATCGTTAGATAATTTTTTCCTCAAAAAGCATTTTTTTAAATGATTTTTATCCATCCTGGCATCTGGACATGTAAGAATTCTGGACACTCTGCTAGCTCTTTACTAAATAATGCTCATACATTGCTTTGAAAAATGTAATCACTCCTTCCACCACCATTGTAAGTATTATTATTCCCCTTTTACAGAGGGGCAAACCAAAACCCAGAGTGCCAGTGCTGGAAATCAAACCCAGGTGTTCCTATGTCTTCATCTTGCTCTTAGTCTACCACTATGCCTTTTTAACTTTTTGTTTGTTTATCCCATTTTTAATCTAGTAAATAAAGCCAGTTAGACTATATGATTTAGCTAAGAAAGGCATGGCAAACAGTTATTCACATTATAAACACTTAGGGAAGCATTCTTAAAAGCACTCAGCATTGATCAACTCCTGCTTCCACTAACACTAATGCTAAATCTCTCATTATTTTAATGGGAGCGGTCAAGCCATCACTTCATGCTTTCAAAAATTCCACTCTTAATTTACTTTTTCTTTATTTACAGACTGGGAACAGTTAGGTGAACCTTTCTCCTCTCTGCCCCTACTCCCAGGAATGCTGGGGCATTATGTAAAATGGGGTCTGGTTTGGAACCAGCTCAAGTATGAGCATTATAGAGAGGGGTCCAAACTAAAATCATTCAGCCATTGATTAACCTTTAATTGGATTAAAGATGATATCTATTTGGCTCCTTTTCGTATGCAAAGCTGACTTTCATCCTGGTTATTCAACTATCATCTACAGCACCTGCCTGCTATAGTAAAAGCAAGTAAGTTACATGTACGTAAACAATTGATACTATAAATTCTGTAGATAATTGGGAGTGGGAAGATTTTAAATCTAGACAAAAGCCTCATTGTTTTAGTAAATTGATTATGATGTTTAGTGGAAGCTAGAAAGTATAATGAATACAGAATGAAACATGCAGATAATCCTGAGAAGCTTGTCCATCAACTCACTGGGGAGATAATTCAGGGGAATGCATACTTTTAATTCTAGGAGCTTAATTTTCAGTTATATATTAATTACAGCCTCTAACTGCACCTTTTTATTTGATGAAGAAACTATAATAAACTTATTTTTATAGACAGCCATTTTCCAAGCCATCATTGCTGAGGTGTAAGTGAAGGATTTCTTGTAAAAAAGATGTATTGATCCAAAGTCATCTTCAGGGTACATTGGCTATCTCTGAGGCAGAAGATGTTGAACCTGAGTTTTCTACATGCAGTCTTATTCAAGGGCTGAGAAGAGAGTTAGGGAGGTTATCTGGTGCTGGCTTTTTGCTCTAAAGCAGGGGTTCTCAAACTGGGGGTCGGGACCTCTCAGGGAGTCACGAGATTATTATGTGGGGGGTTGCAGGCTTTCAGTCTCCACCTCAAACCCCACTTTGCCTCCAGCATTTATAGTGATGTTAAATATGTAAAGAAGCATTTTTAATTTAAAAGGGGAGTTGCACACAGAGGCTTGCTGTGTGAATAGGGTGACCAGTATAATCTTTTGAAAACCACAGCTTTAGAGAGCAACTACATGAGGGACAGGCTCAAGTGGTCATAAGTGGATGATAAACAATAACAGTCTGTCTCCAGTGAATGAAGGCATGGCCTATAAAAAGGAACTTAATGTCAACATCAGTAAGTGTTCAGGCAATATTGCTCTGAAAGAGAATTAGTTGGTTTTGAGGATAGGCTCAGTTACACAATTGATATATCCCTAAATAAGATTATGAGTTAGAATGGCCTTGCACGTGTAGTCCTGGTTCTCAGTGAACTCAGGTTAAAGCAGGAACATGCATGTGAGTCTGGGCATGCCCTGTGTTGTGGCAGATGAAGAGTGCCAGATAGCTTCCAGCTGCTGGAGTGAGTACTGGGGAGCCTTCTGCGGCCACCACCACCTCCCCAGACTCAAAACATTTTGTCTTGGTCAGGGGCAGCAGTTTTGACAGAGGCTTAAGGTTTGGCCAGGGTTTTCTGTGAATTGACTGGAACCTAGTGGCCCTATTTGTAATTTGGTGTGAGACTTTGGAACCTATAGAAAATTGGCTACTCCCCAAGCCTATTGCGCGCCTTCATTTCTTTTGTTTGCATCTTCCTTATATTGGTTAGTTGACTTTCTTGCAGTGAGTCTATACTGCCACAGATATCTTTTTATACCATGTGAGTTGACTTCCCTTTGCATAGGGTGAGTAGATGCATGTTTATCTGTCTCTGTAGTTAAGATTTATAAACTGCGATTGGCTTAAAAATCATGAAATTTTTTAAAATAATACCTTTGGGGTCTTTTTATTTGAATTATAGAGTTGAACCTTTGGGTGGGGGGAAGTCCCAGTTCTTTGAGTGCTGGTCCCTATGTGTATCCCACACGTGGCGGTGCATGCTCATCATGCGCCCGAGTCTGGAAATTCTTCAGAGCAGTGTCCATTGACCTGCACATGTGCAGTAGCTTCCCTTGTGCTCTTGACCAGGGGCATACACAAAGCAGTGCAGGTCAGCACCTCTCCAGTTCCTTCTGACTGCTGCATGGCCTGAGTCGGAATTGTGTCCTTCTGTGCATAACCTGCAAACACAACTCCTTGTAAGTAGCTTTATATCTAGTTTAGTAGTTATAGTTAGTTAGTATAGGATAAGTCCTCCTTACCCCTCAAATCGGGGGACTGTGCCCAGAGTCCCAGGATTTAAGAATTATGTCTCCTGCTCTTGCTTCTTCTCCATCAGTGATGGGCATCAAGATTCAATGGTGCCTGTACTGCCTGGGTAAAGCATATATATCTGCAAAGTGCTGTATCTGCTAATCTTTTCCACCCAGAACTAGCGAGGCATGAGAGCTCTGTCTTAGGAAGTTTCTGATGGAGGAGGCTAAAAGGCCTCGCTCCAACCTGGGCCTGTGAGACATCCCTGTACGGTGGCCTCAACTGACTAACAGCTCGCCTCCAAGCATGGGCCTCAGAGCAAAGCCCAAAGATGACTCTTACTGGCCTTTGCATGAAAGGTGCATTCTCATGGGCACAAGGATAGATCCCCACAGAGGACTGTCCATAAGAAATGCATTTCCTCCCCAGTCAGTCTAGGTCAGGTGAGATTTCGTAGATGGAACCCATGGAACCCGCTCCACCAAAGACCCCCTCAGGTTGGAGAGTGAGGCGTGAAAGAAAAGGGATCCAGGTAGTTCAGGTAGTGACGGCAGGACCGAAGCAAAAAGACAGATACTTGCCAGTTCATCAATGAATGTAAATCAAGACCTATCATCAGTGCAGAGCCATTTATCCAAAGACTGAACAATAGCAACAGATGAGCCAGGTTCTTCAAGCATCCCAGCTGGAACTCCCTGGACTCTGGGCCCTACAGAGACCTTCGTAACCCCGAAGAAAATATATGTGTGTTATCCACAGTCTCCACTCTTCGTGGGCCCTGCCTTCCTGAGAGAAATCCTTAAGCCTGGTGGAGGAATCGTTACTGATGTCTCAAGAGCAGTTACATCCCCCAGGCAGGAGCACTGCAGTACCAACAGTGCCACCGCTACCAATGGAATTGGAATCGGAAGAGCTAGAGGAGATGGAGGCGCCAGTATCTCCGAGAAAGCACAGGAGTCCTGACAGGCATTCAAGAGGCTACCTACTAGCACTCTGGATGCAAACCTCTAAAGAGACTCTGTACAGATTGGGACTACCTAGGCTGATGGACCCCTCTTTCTTACCTTATTGGGGTCTTGGGACCTTATGGCAGACACCCAGACCCCTCTCACATGTCATACCACTCTTCTTCCTCTCGGCAGCTGGCTCCATTGGTGTATGAAAAGAGAGAGCTGGAACTGGTTCCGACAGTACCAACAGTTCCAGTGGGGACTTCCTTATCATCCCTGGATGATGCTGTCACTCCTTTGTTGTCCTCTCTGCTGGATAACCATCAGCAATACCAGGAGCTGTTGCAAAGGGTAGCTAATGATCTACAGATCCCATTGGAAGACTCAACACTGGCTCTTGGACATTTTACAACCACAAGGCCTGACCAGAATAGCTCTTCCAATTAATGAGCCGATATTAGATCTGACCAGCGCAGTTTGGCACATACTTGCATCTTGTGCCTCATGCCAAAAAGACGCTACTTTGTTCCTGCCAAGGGAACTGACTTTATATTTTCCCATCCTACCCCTAACCTGCTGTTGGTACAGGTGGATGTGGAAAGAACTAGGTCACAGAAATCCATTCTGGCAGAGCAGGGCCCAAAGACACTGGACCTCCTAGTAGGAAGGTCTTCTCTGCAGATCTGCAATTTCTTATAGCTAATTACCAAGCCTTATTAGCAAAATATGGTTTCAACACCTACATCTGACCTGCAGATTTCAGAAACCACCTCCCAGTGGAAGACTGAGCCCAATTCCAGTCTTTTCTGGATGAATGAAAACTAGTGACAAACTTGGCTCTCCAAGTTGTGGTGTATGCTGCAAATACTGTGGAGATTATATGAGCATCTCCCAACCATCACCCCCAAGTTCCTAGTTTAAAGCTCTTTTAATCAGTTGTGCCAACCTCCATCTCAGAAGTCTTTCCCTCCCTCCACAGGTGGAGTCCATCCCATGAGAACAGTCCTCTGCCTATGAATGCCTCCCAATGGTCAAACATCCGAAAACCCTCCTTATAGCACTGATCATCATAATCTTGTCTTGCCCTCATTCTCCTCCCCTAGGGACAGACAGAATACCACTGAAGATCACCAGAGCTTCCATTTCCTTAAGCATCTTCCCCAGTCTGGCGTAGCTTCCCATGATGTATTTTGACAAGAATCTAGCTGTGTCATTTGTTCTCACATGAATGACAATCATTGGATTCTTGCCTGCTCCTCTTAGGATCCTCTTCAGTCTCAGGGTATGTCTACAGTACGGGATTATTCCGATTTTACATAAATCGATTTTGTAAAACAGATTGTATAAAGTCGAGTGCACGCGGCCACACTAAGCACATTAATTCAGCGGTGTGCGTCCATGTACCGAGGCTAGCGTCGATTTTCAGAACGTTGCACTGTGGGTAGCTGTCCCGTAGCTATCCCATAGTTCCCGCAGTCTCCTCCACCCCTTGGAATTCTGGGTTGAGATCCCAGTGCCTGATGGGGCAAAAAACATTGTCATGGGTGGTTCTGAGTACAGCCTCACCCCTCCCTCCGTGAAAGCAGCAGACAACTGTTTTGCACCTTTTTTCCTGGGTGAACTGTGCAAACGCCATAGCACAGCAAGCATGGACCCTGCTCAGATCAAGACCGCAATCGTGGATGTTGTAAACACCTCACGCATTCTCGTGCAGTCTATGCTGAACCAGGACCTGCAAAGCCAGGCGAGGAGGAGGCGGCTACGGCAGAGCGTTAACGAGAGTGATGAGGACATGGACACAGAATTCTCTCAAACCACAGGCCCCTGCACTTTGGAGATCCTACTGGTAATGGGGCAGGTTCTAGCCATTGAACGCCGATTTTGGGCCTGGGAAACAAGCACAGACTGGTGGGACTGCATAGTTTTGCAGGTTTGGGACGATTCGCAGTGGCTGCGAAACTTTCGCATGCGTAAGGGCACTTTCATGGAACTTTGTGACTTGCTTTCCCCTGCCCTGAACCACAAGAATACCAAGATGAGAGCAGCCCTCACAGCTGAGAAGCGAGTGGCAATAGCCCTCTGGAAGCTTGCAACGCCAGACAGCTACCGGTCAGTCGGGAATCAAATTGGAGTGGGAAAATCTACTGTGGGGGCTGCTGTGATGCAAGTAGCCAAAGCAATCATTAAGCTGCTGCTACGAAAGGTTGTGACTCTGGGAAATGTGCAGGTCATAGTGGATGGCTTTGCTGCAATGGGATTCCCTAACTGGAGGGGCGATAGATGGAACCCATATCCCTATCTTGGCACCGGAGCACCAGGGCACCCAGTACGTAAACCGCAAGGGGTACTTTTCAATGGTGCTGCAAGCACTGGTGGATCACAAGGGATGTTTCACCAACATCCACGTGGGTTGGCCGGGAAGGGTTCATGACGCTCATGTTTTCAGGAACACTACTCTGTTTAAACGGCTGCAGCAAGGGAATTACTTCCCAGACCAGAAAATAACAGTTAGGGATGTTGAAATGCCTGTAGTTATCCTGGGGGACCCAGCCTACCCCTTGATGCCGTGGCTCATGAAGCCATACAAAGGCAGCCTGGACAGTAGTCAGGAGCTGTTCAACTACAGGCTGAGCAAGTGCAGAATGGTGGTAGAATGTGCATTTGGCCATTTAAAGGCGCGCTGGTGCACATTACTGACTCGCTCAGACCTCAGCCAAACCAATGTCCCCATTGTTATTGCTGCTTGCTGTGTGCTCCACAATCTCTGTGAGAGTAAGGGGGAGACCTTTATGGCGGGGTGGGAGGCTGAGGCGCAGCCAGACACCAGGGCGATTAGAAGAGCACACCACGAAGCGTTGCGCATCAGAGAAGCTTTGAAAACGAGTTTCATCATGGGCCAGAGTGCAGTGTGACTGTTGTGTTTGTTTCCCCTTGATGACCCTCATTCCCTGTAAGCAACCCACCCTCCCCTTTCGATTACAGCTTGCTTAAGGAAATAAAGTCACTATCGTTTAAAAATCATGTATTCTTTATTAAAAAGTCATTATAAAAAGAGGGAGAGAACTGACAAGGTATCCCGGGTGTGGTTTGGGAGGAGGATAGGAGGGAAGGAAAAGGCCACTAAAAATATTTCAAAGTAATGACAGCCTTTTGGTTGGGCTGTCCACGGAGGGTGGAGTGGGTGGGTGTACGAAGCCTTCCCCTGCGCGTTCTTACACATCTGGGTGAGGAAGATATGGAACATGGTGAGTGGTGAGGGTGGTTACACAGGGGCTGCAGCAGCACTCTGTGACCCTGCTGCTCTCCCTGAAGCTCCACCAGACGTTGGAGGATGTCAGTTTGATCACGCAGCAGCCCCAGCGTTGCATCCCACCCCTGCTGATCTTCCTGCCTACACCTCTGATCTTCCTGCTTCCACCTCTCATCTCGAGCATCTCTGCTCTCCTCACGTTGGTCCCTCCTGTCCTCACGGTCACTGGCATCTTTCCTGTAATTTGATACCACGTCCTTCCACTCATTCAGATGAGCTCTTTCATTGCGGGTTACTTCCATGATTTCCGAGAACGTTTTGTCTCGCGTCTTTTTTTTCCTCCGCCTTATCTGAGATAGACTTCGGGATGAAGTAGGGAGGCTTGAAAAATTTGCATCTGCATGAGGGAGGCAAAAAAGACAGGGAACTATTTAAAAAGGTACATTTTACAGAACAATGGTTATACTCTTTCACAGTGAACAACACAATTCACCTTACATAGCACATGTGATTTCAATACAAGGTCGCATTTTGCATCTTAATATTGAGTGCCTGCGGCTCTGGTGTTAGAGATCTCACAGACGCAGGTCCGGGCAGCAGAATTCAGCTTGCAAGCGTCCATGGTAAGCCATTGTCTTTGGCTTCTGCAGCCTTCATATACACAGTGCCCTCCTTTCCCAAATACCAAGCAAATCCCATTCAGTGCTGCTTCTTTCCTGTTAACATGCAGCAGCAGAAACCACCCCCCATCCAATTCTCTGGGGTGATCGCTTTACCCCTTCCCCCACCACATGGCTGGTATCTTGGAAGATCATGCTAATCACCCCCCTTCTCCCCCCCTCCCCCAACCCCGTGGCTGGTAGCAGGGAAGATCCCTGCTAGCCAGACGCGAAAAAGCTCGGCACCATTACCCCCTCTCCACTCCCCCTGCTTGGCTACCTTCAAGGAAGGATTTCTTTTAAGCAACAGGCAAACAGCCCAGTAGGAATGGCCATCTCTGTCCCCTTAATTAAATTCCTGAATTTCAACCAGGTTACCATGAACGATATCACTCTCCTGAGGATAACACAGTGAGATAAAGAATGGATGTTGCTTGAATGCCAGCAATCACCGGGACCATACGCAGCTAGGCTTTGTCATGCAATGATACCAGATTACTTGCTACATGCATGGCGTGGTTAAGTGTCCTACCATGGTGGACGGAATAAGGCTGCCTTGCCCAGAAACCTTCTGCAAAGGCTTTTGGAGTACCTCCAGGAGAGCTTCATGGAGATGTCTCTGGAGGATTTCCGCTCCATCCCCAGGCATGTTAACAAACTTTTCCAATAACTGTACTGGCCGCGAATGCATCCCAAGTCCTCAGGGCAAATCAATCATTTAAAAAAAGCTTGCTTTTAAACCATGTTTTATATTTACAAAGGTACACTCACCAGAGGTCACTTCCATGGCTTCCTTGTCTGGGCTACTGGCTTGGGAGGGCTGGGAGGGTAATTCCATCTGGGTGAGAAAAAGTTCCTGGCTGTTGGGGAGAATGGAGTGCTGTGTGCTCTCTGCAAGCTCGTCCTCCTCTTCCTCCTCCTCCTCTTCCCCGTCCGCAGAATCCTCAGCCATGGCTGAGATTACCACCGCCACCTCGGAATCCATGGACGGGGGTGGGGTAGTGGTGGCGGACCCCCCTAGAATTGCATGCAGCTCAGCGTAGAAGCGGCATGTTTTCGGTCCTGCCCCGGACCTTCCGTTTGCTTCTTTGGTTTTCTGGTAGGCTTGTCTGAGCTCCCTAACTTTCACTCGGTACTGCACTGAGTCCCTGGTGTGGCCTTTCTCCATCATAGCCTTGGAAATTTTTTCAAATGTTTTTTCATTTTGTCTTTTGGAATGGAGTTCTGTTAGCACAGAATCCTCACCCCATATAGTGATCAGATCCAGTACCTCCCGTGCGGTCCATGCTGGAGCTCTTTTTCAATTCTCAGGAGACTGCATTGTTACCTGTGCTGATGAGCTCTGTGTGGTCACCTGTGCTGGTGAGCTCTCCACGCTGGCCAGACAGGAAATGAAATTCAAAAGTTCAAGGGGCTTTTCCTGTCTACCTGGCCAGTGCATCCAAGTTCAGATTGCTGTCCAGAGCAGTCACAGTGCTGCACTGTGGGATACCGCCTGGAGGCCAATACCATCGATTTGCGGCCACACTAACCCTCATCCGATATGGTAATACTGATTTCAGCGCTACTCCTCTCATCGGGAAGGAGTACAGAAACCAGTTTAAAGAGCCCTTTATATCGATATAAAGGGACTCGTTGTGTGGACGGGTGCAGCGTTAAATCGGTTTAACTCTGCTAAAATCGGTATAAACGCGTTGTGTAGACCAGGCCTCAGGTCCACATCCCCTATCTTAGCTCCTGTCAGACAGCACATTCTTCTGTTCTCCAGATCAGCTCTGGTGACTGGCCTGTCTGTTCTTCTTAGTAGGAAGTCACCAGTCATGTAGACCTACCTCTTCCTGGTGCATTTCTACAGGTTTCCTCCTGTTCTTTCTGACTGCAAGTCCTCTTGTCTTTCATTCTCATTTTCAATCTCTGCAAGTCATCCTGCATCCCTCTGGGGCTTCGAACTTTCCCTTTTCTTATAAGACTAGACATTCTTCTCTTCTTCCCTGTCCTCCCACCTTCTGTTACGGCCTGCTATGCCCCTTCTTCATTTTCCAGCTCCGCAAACCTATTCCTGAGCTCTATTTCTCCTTCCGTAGCTGGTCTTTTCCTCGACCTGGTTCTTATAGTCATATGCTTCCACTGGCCACTTCCTCACCCAGTAGTCTGTCTCCCTGTGGAGTTCTTCAGTCTCCTCTCGCCTTCCCTCCGTCATCTGTTCAAATCCCCTTTGAAACTCAACCAGAATTTCCACCTGCATCTCCAGACCTCGGATCTTCTCTTCCATCAGCTCTATCAGGCACTTCATACAAACGAAGCTATCACAAGGTAAAAATACAGCTAGTTTTGTCAGTGAAGACCAGACACTGCTTTGAAGAATTTTCGCACTTGGGCACGTGGTATGCATGTGTACCATGTGTGGAATACAGATAGGGATCACACATCTTGAAGAATCTTCAGTTACACTAAGTCACCTCTCATTTCAAGTTTTTCTCTGTAAGCATAAGAGAGCAAAATTTAGTGTGGTGGGGTTTTCCCCCTTATACTCACATGAATTCAGGCTTTAAGAAAAAGAACACTTATTGCAAGGGGTGACCACACTATCGCTTAATGTATAGCAAGACACAAAAGCACTGCTTTTCCGCCAATGGGTGAAGTGATTCTTAGCTTCTGAGATCTCATCTTTAGTTGCCCCCTCTGCGTGTCCCAAGCTCTACCACTTGGTGTTTCTTATCTCTCCTTCTGACAAGTAACTCCTTCCATTTTCTCATGCCTAGAACAGCCTTCCTGGCCCAGTACATCCTGTACCTCCACATAGCTCCTCAGAACTCACCAGTCAGCTTTCTATGGGTCACTGCTTCCTCACCCCCCTTTGGACAGTGCACCTAACTGCTACTCCGTTTTTTTTAAATTCAGAGGAACTAATGAGATGCTCTACACAATAATAGACCTCTCATGAGCTTTCTCACTCCCTCTATTTCTGCTTTTCACCCTATATTCCTTATGTTTCAACAGAAAGTTCTGTAGTGCAACAACATGAACAGAAAGTTCTGTAGTGCAACAACATGTCACTTGTAGATGTCTGTACAATTCCAGTCCCATTTATGATGCTGTATGAACAAGATACAGCGAGTTTCAAGTGTGTTCTGTTCTAGGACTTACTTCAGAAGAAAGCCAGTGTCTCTCAAAATCTGACTTTTCTCTATCTTTTCTCTATCTTCTCTATCTCTATCTTCGTTCCAGGAGAAAATGGAGCTATGCACATGGCTTTGCCACAGACACTCTTTTGTAAGTTGTAAATTGTAAGTTCCTACACAGTTGCTCCCAAACGTAGTTCTAGCCAGAATTCCAGAGATACCATACCCCAAACACAGGTCTGTCTGCTCTTTGACCCTACCAGAGAAACAGAACCTTTTAATTTTCTGAGGTAGGAAGAGGAGCATGCACATCTTTAGTCTTTGTGGATGGTGTAGATCCCATGACATGATTTTTTTTAATGTGAGTAAGAGATTACATCAATGGGCTGTGCCAAAATGTTCCCTCTTCTTCTCTCCTTCTTCTGTGTGCTGTGCGTCTAGGCCAAAATGTTCAAACTTGGGCATCTAAAGTTAGAGACCTAAATAAATTACCCGATTTTTCCAATAGCAACTCCCATTGGTTACATCATAAGGTTTTGTCAGCTGGATCCAAGGACAATAGGGTCTTTGAGAAGCTAAGAAGGCATCAGAGATGGTTTGGGATTGTGAGGTAAGCCTATTTAGCTGGATATTTCTTAAAACAATCAGCAGTGAAATGGTTAACAATGTTAACATTTAAATGCAGCAAAGAATCCTGTGGCACCTTATAGACTAACACACATTTTGGAGCATGAGCTTTCGTGGGTGCAAACCCACTTCGTCACATGCATCTGAGATCTCATCTTTAGTTGCCCCCTCTGCGTGTCCCAAGCTCTACCACTTGGTGTTTCTTATCTCTCCTTCTGACAAGTAACTCCTTCCATTTTCTCATGCCTAGAACAGTCTTCCTGGCCCAGTTCATGCTCCAAAATGTGTGTTAGTCTATAAGGTGCCACAGGATTCTTTGCTGCTTTTACAGATCCAGACTAACACGGCTATCCCTCTGATACTTAACATTTAAATGGTCATCTTTAGGTTTCAGAGTTAAAACTCCATTGAGCTGTTCGTAGCTCTCAAAGCTAGTGTTTCAGGCTGGCTGCAGACTCAGGCAAACTTCACTGCATTGTTTTACACTCAGTTCATGTTTTTAAAGATCTCTTAACATGATATCTAGCGCCCTGGAGAGCTTTTTTCACCTTTGTTACCCTTTTCTGTACTCTCAGTATTTCTTAGCCTCACAATTGAACACCATATTCCAGGGGTCATTGTATCAGCTTCTTGTGCTCTTTTTCTGCGAGTGATACAAACCTCTGTTCTCTTTGCACTCTTAACTCCTCCCAGACATTGAGAATATGGGGTTTTAGCATCTCTTCTCATCAGTCCCCTGCCTTTTTTTCATCAGGGTCTTGCAATCTCTTATCACCTTGAATATGTTCTTTTGTTGTTTGTCCAGTCTTCTCCTAGTTGCTTCGCATTAAGTTGCATGAGCCTCCTCAACCCCATTTTTCCTAATTACCTGTAGAAGTAGATATCAGCTGTCACTCTTAGTTCTAGTAGGCCTGCCTATTCCTTTTGCCAGTTCCTTGATGTATAGCATAAACAAGTTAAGCATAAAGGAGTGAGTGTTGGTCCTAACATGTCACTCACCGCCTACCTGATCTGTAGCCATTCAGTGCTGGTCTTCCCTGACAAAACGACGTGTGTTTTTGTGGTAGCTAATGCACATTAGCTATCCTACTGTAAAAACACAGAGGAGACCGGTCACTTTCATTTTATTGAGGTAAACTAGGCAAGGTCATCCATGGTTCAGATGGATGCCTTGTTTCCATTTAGGCTTTTACAGCAAATTAGCTGTTGCGTTTGTTAGCTTGCTGTAAAACATCACTTTGTTAAGTAGTGAAGACAAAGCCTTAGCCAATGTTCTCAGCCTTCTGTTACAAAGCCAAGTTGGTTAGGGTATTTTTTTTTTTTTTAGTCAACTCATTTCACCATTATACTTGTGCTTGTTAACTTTATACAAACTTTAACCTTGAAGACAGTACTCTATTGAAATTCTGCTTGAAGCTCTAGAGGACATTCTGTACATTACTCACCATCTACTCTTCATTGCCATTCCCTCAAAGATTTTAATCAGTTTTGTCAACCCTGACCTCCCTTTTGTAAATAAGGGCTGTCTCTAGCCAGCCTATAACTGCCCAAGTTCTTTCCTGTTACCTTTCTGATCCTTCCAGGTCAGAGTTTTGGTCTTGGCTGCATTTCTAATTAACTTGTGAGAGTACCTAAGGATCCCTCATCTCTATTCTAAATGCTACTTTGTTTGAGACATGGTTCAGCGTAACTACTAATCTTCTTGGTTGCTCAATGACTAGATAAGAAAACATATTTAAAAACACATAGACTCTTCCCTGTGGCACTTCCTATTCTAATCAGAGCAATTAAAATTCTTCTCGTGGGAGTTTTCAAGGAATATTGATGTAACCCTTCTGCCCCTTTGAGTTGGCAGCAACAAGGGCCGGGTTCAGTATCCAGGGGTTCCTTTTCAGTAACACAATGCATAACTGGCTCGAGCCCCCACCCAGTGACCTGGGACACTTACATACCACACCCCCCTGGGCGCCTCTAGGAGGCAATACTTCCCCTCTCACAAGCACGGAGTCTGAGTGTAGCAAAATCTTTTTAATAAAAGAAGGAATTAATGCGGCATCCCATTGGAGAAACACCACAAACAGGGTTATAACACAAACCATAAGCAAAAACCCACCTTCAAGTACGTTTGGCACTGTCCTTTTTCCCCTTAGGGTTTTAAGTCCAATTACCCCAAAGGCCAACAACCCAAAAGTCTTTGGTCAATACCACCCCAGAGTTCGAGAGTTTATCTGTAGAGGTCCCTCCCCCCAGCCTGGGTAGAAAGGGGCACCTTATGTGGTCCAGGGTCAACTGCCCTGCCTCTCCGGGGGTTCTGCTTCCTCCTTCTCCACGAACTGCTCCGCTTCACCAGCCGCTCCACGCTGCTCCTCCAGCCGTCCTCAGAAACTGCTCCGCTCCACCAGCTGCTCTGCTCCATGAGCTGCTCCAGTTCTCCCTGCAAACTGCTCAGGTCTGCTCACTTTGCAAGCCACTCCACCCGTCCCACAGCCATGCCGCTCTGCCAGCTGCTCTGCTGCCACCAGCTATCCCGTGATCCGCTCCAGCCGTCCCCACAACTGCTCCACTCCGCCAGCTGCTCTGTTCCACAGTATATCTTCAGGCTCCCCCACTAGTTAGCACAGTACTCAGTGCTCTCAGCTCAGTAATTTCAGCTCTTTAGTGATTTCAACTCTTAGTGATCTCAGCTCTTAGTAGGGGAGCCCCAGTGCTAGTGCACCATTAGCCCAAAGTGAGTTCAGCTCAGTCACCTGTATTTAGATTCATGAGGGAATAAAAAAAATCAACTCTGACATTCCACAGTGCAGAGAGGAGGGAGTAGAACTGGTGCTTCTGGCTCCCCAAGGCAACTGCACCACCAGGCACAGATACCTGTCCCCAACCTCTCTCAATTCACTGGGTTTTGGAACCCATGTCCCTTGTCTAGCAAGTACCACCCAACTGAGGGTGAGTCATTTGTCACCAAGCAGTCCCACAGCTCGGCAGTCTGGGATAGGGTAGGCGTGCCTATGCAAATACACTCTCTGAAATTCTTTCCACCAGATGTCAGGGTAGAGCTTATCCTGACTCTGCTTACATTGAGAGTCAACACAGACTAAGTTTGGGTTTGTGAGGCAGGAGCAACTGAGCTCTAATCCTGGTTCTGTGGCTCTGGGAAACTCCTTTAACATCTCTTCCTCAGTTTCTCCAGAGGTAAAATGAGGGTAATACTTGTCCCCACAGGAGTGTTGTAGAGATCAATTAGTTGTCTTAATTGTTTGTCTTAAAGTGTTTCAAATGAATCGCATTGATACTATTAGCCCTTTTCAAAAAGGCCAGAGTCTCTCCAACTTCACTGCTGCTTTGAGAGACACTAACCACGCAAAGGGACGGAAACTGACCCATCTGGCCTGCTGAGAAATTTCCCCACTGTGGCAGAATCTTCAGCTGGAATAACCAGCAGAACCAGCTCCTTTGTCCAGTAGAGGGGACATGCCAGTGAGGGGGAAGGGATGGTTAGTGGTTGGAACACTCAGACTATGTTCAGATAGCGGATAGCTCATCGGGAGCTGTAAACATGGCTTAGGGCAGTAGTTCTCAACCTTTTTGGGCTCAGGACACAAATGTTTATGACATGTTGTGACCCAGTAAATAGTCAGGGGGTTGAGGCCCTGGGGTGGTTTCAAGCAGGTCCTGCCCCACCTGGAGGGGTTGGGGCCTGCCCAGAGGTGAAAGTAAGCTGGTACGGTCCAGTATGGCATACCAGCAAGAGCCAGTATGCCATTCCGGACCGCACCGGCTTCCGCGGTGGGGATTTAAAGGGCTCTGGGCTCCCCAACGCAGTGGGCAACCCAGAACCCTTTGAATCCTGCCCGTAGCTCCGGTGGCTGGGCTAGGGATGGATTTAAAGGGCTCAGAGATTCCCGCAGCGGCAGGAGCTCCAGGCCCTTTAAACCCTGGCCCCAGCCTGGCAAGGCTCGAGGCTCCCCACCGCCGCGGGAGCTCTGGGCCCTTTAATTTGCCCCATAGCCCTGGGGGCTCCCAGCCACCTCTGCAGCTGAGAGCCCCAGATTGATTTAAAGGCCCTGGGGCTCCCAGCCACAGCCGGTGCACCAGGGCCTTTAAATCTTGAGAGGCCCCGCCTCTTCCAGATGAGGCCCCGCCTCTTCTGGATGAGGCTATGCCCCCCTCAGGACTCCAGCAGTACCGGTAAGTCCTGTAAGTTACTTTCACCCCTGGGCCTGCCCTGCACTCACCCCACAGTGGCAGCTCTGGGGCTGGCTGGGGTTGACTCTCCACTCTCCCGGTTTCCAGCACTGCTCAAATTTGGCCTCACCCCCACCCACCCCTCAGACTGGACCAAATTTGTGTGAGTGGAGTTGTGACTTGGCTCATGGGGTTTCAGTGCCACTCACTCAAATTTGGCCTACTTAGACTCACATCATGAAAGCTGGGCCAAACCTGAGTGGCGCTGGGACCCCAGACGTTGCAGTATCTGGAGCAGGGAGGCAAGCCCAACTGGCTGCGTGGGACAGGAGACACAGGAGCTGCCATGGAACTGTTTGAAACATTCTGATGACCCAATTTTGGGTGACCCAACAGTTGAGAAACCCTGGTTTAGACCATCCACCAGTCTGGGGCAAGCCTGAGAATCAGGGATCCAGGACCAGCTGTCTTATGCCCATTCCCAGCGGAAACTGGGCACAGCAGAGCCTTAGTGCCATTGTGCCTGTGTTGGGTCACCCCCATTCAAGATACCACCTGGTGTGCTGAGATACCACTGACCTTGCCTGTTCTGCCTGCATGGGCCCCCTTAAACCTGTTTTGCTTACCCAGGCTCTTAAGCCTCCTGTAGCACACACATAGGCAAGGTCACACCCCGCTGCAGAATGACACAGACTGAGATCGGCTCTAGGAAGAATCAGCACTCTGGTGTCCACCTCCCTTGAAGTGCAGGCCCAAAAGTATGCTGTCTTGGGCTGTAGAGAAATCTACACAACTTAAGCTCATAAATTCTTCCACCCCCTCACTGTGGAGGAAGATACGCACAACTTCTTGCCCTCCCCCTAGTTAGAAATTACATAAACTGGGTTTAATAATAAACAAAACAAATATTAACTATAAAAGGCAGAGTTTAAGTGGTTACAGTGATAGCAAACCGATTGCGTGTTTTGTTTTATTTGCTTAGTAATCTGTTTTGTTCTAAGTTTTATTCATTAAAGAAATTGTCTACAAATAGTAATTTCTCACTCTAAATATGGTCACAGGTAGATTACAGGAAGTCTTGAAAGGCAGCTGCAGTTGACTGCAGTTTGAGTTCAACCCTTCTCCGCTCAGTTCAGTTCTTGCTTCCAGGTGGTCTTCAGTGCCCCTTGGGTGGGGAGGCAGAGGAGAACCTTGGTGATGTCATTCCCCTGCCTTATATAGCTTTTGTATATGGCGGGAACCCTTTGTCTTCCAGTGGTAAAACACTGGCATTCCAAAGGGTGGGTCCAGTACCACATGACTCAGACGCATATCTCTGCAGGGCTGTGGCAGCCATTACTCGTAGGCTGTCTGGACGGTCCACAGAAAGGCTAAGCTCTTTCACAGTCCATTGTCTTTGTTAATGGGGCATTAGCTCTGTCTGGCTTTTCCATTGCTGTATCTGAAGGACTAGTTGTGGGTGACATCCAGAGTAGCATATTTGAAATACAGATACATGGTCAAGATTCTTAACTTCAGATACAGAAATGATACAGGGATTCAGATTTGATAATTACATTCAGTAAATCATAACCTTTCCAATGATATATTACATGAGCCATCTAGCATAAAGTAGATCTGTTATGTCATCTCCATATTATAAACATATTTTCATACAGAATATGGAGTGAAACATCACACCTTTTCCCTGAGTTTACTGCCAAAGGGTTGTCACTGACCAATGCGGAGGCAGTATATCTAAAATCCCTTTTTGGCTTTGGCTATGCAACCTCCAAGTGTTACCAAACATGGTAATGTTATCCATAGGCATTTTTGCAAAGTTCTGGGTATCTGTTCCCAGGTTGCCTGGAAACATTGTGGTCTATAGCATTGTGTACATAATGCAGTTATCAATATCTTTTAAAATGTAGGTGTAAAATGTAGCCATTAATGCCATGAGGTGATGTGCCTCAGTTTCCCCTTCCACCCAGCAGTCAAGATTGGTTATACTTTCTCTGCTGTTCCAGGCTGTAAGCCCATTTACAGATGCTAGCTGAGAAGCAGTGTTCTTATAGGACTTTTTTGTTACCACTCCTAGTTTGTACCAAAGCTTTTCCCAAAAATCATGCATAAAGAATATGGAGTAAAATGTCACAGTGCCCTTGTAAGTAACCCAGTAATAGAATTAGACTTTGAAAATACACTTTAAACTTTATTTCTCCTACCTGGGACCACTGCTTTATTTTAAATAGCTGTAGGGGTATAGAAAAGGGTGATGGAGAACTTTGGCTGCCTTTGAAGCATGTATGCATCTCATTATACAGAGGGATCCAGGGAATTAGAATGGAAGGTTGTCATGAACTTTTTAAAAAGTGCTAATAATGTAGACAGAAGAAAATAGACAACCTACGTGACTTCTTTTCACTCCAGTTCATTGTGCTGTGTATCTGCTATGTGATCTAGGTGAAGTAACTGCTCTGTGCCTCAGTTTTCCCAGCTATAGAATGCGGATCACGTTGCCTACGTAGCTGTATAAAGTGCTTTGCGAGCTCTGCATTGCAAATGCTACAGTAGAACCTCAGAGTTATGAACACTTTAGGAAAGGAGGTTGTTCGGAACTCTGAAATGTTCGGAACTCTGAACAAAACGTTACTGTTCCTTCAAAAGTTTACACCTGAATGTCAACTTAATACAGCTTTGAAACTTTACTATGCAGAAGAAAAATGCTGCTTTTAACTATCTTAATTTAAATGAAACAAACACAGAAACCATTTCCTTATCTTGACTGAGTTTTTTTTTAATTTTAATGTTTTGTAGTTCACGTTTAACACAGTACAGTACTGTATTTACTTCCCCCCAACCCCTGCCGTTGCCTGATTGTGTACTTCCAGTTCCAAATGAGGTGTGTGATTGTCCGATCAGTTCATAACTCTGGTGTTTATAGGGTTCTACTGTATATTAGCGCTAAACTCAGTATTATGAAGCCCATTTAAGGAGAGAGTAAGGAATCACATTCAGTACATAGCCCAAAACACTGTTAACGCCAATATTTTTTTTCAGATTGTAATTACTGGGATGAAATTCAGCTCCAGAATATTCAAAGCAATTTAACAATATTAATGCACAGGTGACAGCTCAGAGGCGGGGGGAAAATCTTAGCACTTTATTTTTGTTAATAAATAATTGAATCTGGTCTAATCAGAGGAGAGCAGCAATGCAATTAGTCATGAGGGCAAAGATGTTGACAACCAGGCTTTTCTTATCAGGCCAGTATAACAACCACGTAAAAGCAATTTTACTGTACATTGTACCTTATTTTCAAGAGATTTACTGTGGCTTAGGTCAACATAATAAACAAGCCCCTTGTTAATAGCCTTACTAACTAGTTAAAAAAGAGAGATTAGGTTGGTCTCGCATGGTCTGTTCTCTTAGAAGCGTTGCAGAGTTCCCTATTACATATAATGCCTTTATCAGCTTCTGTCATCAATATTTTATCATGTTCTCTAGAATTTTATTTGGGAGTGGAGTTAGATTAATTATATTATAATTTCCTGCTTCTCCATTTTCTCTCTCTTTTCCAGTCCCATACCTAACAGCAAGACGAGGTTGACTATATAATGGTAGCAGAAGGGGGAGAGCCTTTAATATTCTGGGAAATAAAGCGGAGAGGATTAGGGACTGAGTCAGATTCAAGTTTTATGAGCACAGTGGTGGTGAGGATGCTATCACCACCTTCTCCCGGTACATTTGTGACACTGATTTGGAGACATTCACCATCTGGTCACTGCATCACAGAATTTGAGAACTTTATTTAATTCCCCTCAGTTTTCCCTCCTTCCAAAGTCCACTCTTGATTTGCCTCATAGCTTCTTTGATTCACTAGCCTCAGAGGTTGCATGACTTGGTCTCACCAGAGCTGTTCAGTTCTCAAAGTAACTCACCAGCACGGCAATGAATCTGTCCCTCTGTTTTAGGTACTTTTAGGGTGATCATCATGGTAGTATTAAGTAACTCAGTTTTGCATAGGGTTGTCCAGTGTGAACTCAGCTCTTCAACTCTTCTAGCTTTTGCAGCTCTGCTTCAATGTTTTTGGGTTTGTCCACTTGGACTCAATGGAGAGAGAAGAGGGAGCAGGAGTGGTTTGAGAAGTAAGCATGGGATGGGGTGGGGGCTGACAGGGAGGAAGAACAATGCAGACTGAGTTTATTTATCTTCCATCTCAGTCTCAGTTTAGGAGCTCAAAGGTGAGAATACATGGCCTAAGATGTGTATGAACTCATGCAACATATTCCTGGATCACTTCTGAGTTTGTCTGTCAGCATTCGTTGCCCGTCACAGCTTAGCAGTATGGGAATTTTTTATTTCAAAAGGGCTAACTTTAAAAATTAAGGAAATTAGTTAGGGGAGTGGATTGAACTGAAGAACTTGTGGATCTAAAGGCAAAGGAGGCCTGGAATTACTTCAAGTCAAAGCTGCAGAAACTATCAGAAACCTGCATCCCAAGAAAGAGGAAAAAATTAATAGGCAGGAGTTGTAGACCAAGCATCTCAGAGAGGTGATTAAGAAAAAACAGAAAGCCTACAAGGAGTGGAAGATGGGAGGGATCAGCAAGAAAAGCTACCTTATTGAGGTCAGAACATGTACGGATAAAGTGAGAAAGGCCAAAAGCCACGTAGAGTTGGACCTTGCAAAGGGAATTAAAACCAATAGTAAAAAGTTCTATAACCATATAAAACAAAGGGCTTGTCTACATCACAAAGTTGCAGCGCTGGTGAGGGGGTTACAGCGCTGCAACTTAGGAGGTGTACACATCTGCAGGGCATCACCAGCGCTGCAACTCCCTGTTTGCAGCGCTGGCCGTACTCCCGTTTTGTCTCGGGTGTAGAGGATCCAGCGCTGGTGATCCAGCGCTGGTAATCAAGTGTAGACACTTACCAGCGCTTTTCTTGACCTCCGTGGAATAAGCAGGTATCCCAGGATACCTGAGGAAGCCTCTGGTAATCAAGCAGGTCTCCTTCCCCGGTTTGCTCTCGCGTTCCCCGAACCCCCGAGCAAGCAGGTCTCCTTCCCTGCGGTTTGCAGGGGGGTTCGGGGAACGCGAGAGCAAACCGCGGCGAAGCTGGTTTCCTTCCCCGGTTTGCTCTCGCGTTCCCCGAACCCCCGTGCAAGCAGGTCTCCTTCCCTGCGGTTTGCTCTCGCGTTCCCCGAATCCCCGAGCAAGCAGGTCTCCTTCCCTGCGGTTTGCTCTCGCGTTCCCCGAATCCCCGAGCAAGCAGGTCTCCTTCCCTGCGGTTTGCAGGGGGGTTCGGGGAACGCGAGAGCAAACCGCGGCGAAGCTGGTCTCCTTCCCCGGTTTGCTCTCGCATTCTCCGAACCCCCCTTGAAGCTGCCCAACAGCGCTGCAGTGTGGCCACATCTAACACCACTTGCAGTGCTGGTTGCTGTAAGTATGGCCACTCTGCAGCGCTGGCCCTATACAGCTGTACTAATACAGCTGTAACAACCAGCGCTGCAAAATTGTAGATGTAGACATACCCAAAGAAAGAAGAAGTGGGACCACTAAACACAGGATGGAGTGGAGGTTAAGGATAATCTAGGCATGGCCCAATATCTAAACAATACTATACTTTCCCTCAGTCTTTAATGAGGCTAATGAGGAGCTTAGGGATAATGGTGGAATGACCAATGGGAATGAGGATTATGTACGTAGATATTACCACATCAAAGGTAGAAGCCAAAATCAAACAGCTTAATGGGACTAAATCAGGGGGCCTAGATATTCTTCATCCAAGAATATTAAAGGAACTGGCATATGAAATTGCAAGTCCATTAGCAAGAATTTTTAATGAATCAGTAAACTCAGAGGTTGTACCGTACAACTGGAGAATTGCTAACATAGTTCCTATTTTTTTTAAGGAAGGGAAAAAAAGTGATCTGGGTAACTAAAGGCCTGTTAGTTTGACATCTGTAGTATGCGAGGTCTTGGAAAAAATGTTGAAGGAGAAAGTAGTTAAGGACATTGAGGTCAATGGTAATTGGGACAAAATACAACGTGGTTTTACAAAAGGTAGATCGTGCCAAACTAACCTGATCTCCTTCTTTGAGACGGTAACAGATTTTTTAGACAAAGGAAACACAGTGGATCTAATTTACCTTGATTTCAGTAAGGCATTTGACGCGGTTCCACATGGGGAATTATTAGCTAAATTGGAAAAGATGGGACTCAATATGCAAATTGAAAGCTGGATAAGGAACTTGTTAAAGGGGAGACTACAACGGGTCATACTGAAAGGTGAACTGTCAGGCTGAAGGGAGGTTACTAGTGGAGTTCCTCAGGGATCGGTTTTGGGACCAATCTTATTTAATCTTTTTATTACTGACCTTGGCACAAAAAGAGGGAATGTGCTAATAAAGTCTGCGGATGACACAAAGCAGGGAGGCATTGCCAATACAGAGAAGGCCCAGGAGATGATACAGGAAGAGCTGGATGGCCTTGTAAACTGGAGTAAAAGTAGTAGGATTAAATTTAATAGTGAAAAGTGCAGTGTCATGCATTTAGGGATTAATAACAAGAATTTTTGTTATAAGCTGGGGACGCATCAGTTGGAAGTAACAGAGGAGGAGAAGGACCTTGGAGCATTGGTTGATCACAGGATGACTATGAGTCGCCAGTGTGATATGGCTGTTAAAAAAGCTAATGTGGTCTTGGGATGCATCAGGTGAGGTATTTCCAGTAGAGATAAGAAGGTATTAGTACCGTTATACAAGGCACTAGTGAGACCTCATCTGGACTACTGTGTGCAGTCCTGGTCTCCCATGTTTAAGAAGGATGAATTCAAGCTGGAACAGATTCAGAGAAGGGCTACTAGGATGATCCGAGGAATGGAAAATCTGTCATATGAAAGGAGGCTCAAAGAGCTTGGCTTGTTTAGCCTAACCAAAAGAAGTCTAAGGGGAGATATGCTTGCTCTGTATAAATATATCAGAGGGCTAAATACCAGGGAGGCAGAGGAATTATTTAATCTCAGTACCAATGTGGACACAAGAACAAATGAATATAAACTGTCCATCAGGAATTTTAGACTTGAAATTAGACAAAGTTTTCTAACCATCAGAGGAGTGAAATTCTGGAACAGCCTTCCAAGGGGAGCAGTGGAGGCAAAAGACATATCTGGCTTCAAGACTAAACTTTGTAAGTTTATAGAGGGAATGGTATGATGTGATAGCCTAATTTTGGCAATTAATTGATCTTTGACTATTAGTGGTAAATATGCCTAATGGCCTGTGATGGGATGTTAGATGGGGGTGGGATCTGAGTTACTACAGAGAATTCTTTCCTGGGTGAGTCTTGCCCACATGTTCAGGATTTAGCTGATCGCCATATTTGGGGTCAGGAAGGAATTTTCCTCCAGGGCAAATTGGCAGAGGCCCTGGGGAGGGTTTGACTTCCTCTCTAGGATGGGGCACGGGTCACTTGCTGGAGGATTCTCTGCACCTTGAAGTCTTTAAACTATGATTTGAGGACTTCAATAGCTCAGACATAGGCTAGGGCAGAGGTGGGCAAACTATGGCAGCCCTTGGGACTGTCCTGCCTGGTCCCTGAGCTCCTGGCCTGGGAGGCTCACCCCCAGCCCATCCCCTGCTGTCCCCCCTCCCCCACAGCCTCAGTTTGCTCACTCTGCCGCGGGCGCAATGCTCTGGGTGGTGGGGCTGTGAGCTCCTGGGGCAATGCAGCTGCAGAGCCCAGCCTGAGCCAGTGCTCTGTGCTGCACGGTGATAGCGGCAGCGTGGCTTGGCTCCAGCCGGGCGGCGTGGCTGTAGTGCCGCCAGCCACCAGTGCTCCAGGCAGCACGATAAGGGGGCAGCAGGCAGGAGGGTTGGAGAGAGAGCAGGAGCATTTGGGGTGGTGATCGGGGGTAGAGGTGTAGATAGGGGTTGGGGTGGTTGGGGTGGAATAGGGGGTTGAATGGTGGCAGCGGTCCTGGGGGGTGGCAGTCAGGCAGGAGGTGGGGTTGGATGGGGTTGCAGGGCACAGTCAGGGGCAGAGGTTCTGGGGGCAGTCAGGGGACAGGGAGAAGAGGTAGTTGGATGGGGCATGGGTCCCAGGGGGGCAGTCAGGAATGAGAGGAGAGGTTTGATGGGGCAGCAGGGGTCCAGGGGCTGTCAAGGGACAGGGAGCCAGGGGTAGTGGATGGGATAGGGGTCCCAGAGGGGCCTTCAGGGAAGGGGGGTTGGATGGAGCAGGAGTCCCGGGGGGGGGAGATAGGAGGTGGGGGCTGGACCACGACCTGCTCCCCTAACCGGCCCTCCATATAATTTATGAAACTTGATGCGGCCCTCAGGCCAAAAAGTTTGCCCGCCCCTGGGTTAGAGGTTTGTTACAGGAGTGGGTGGGTGAGATTCTGTGGCCTACGTTGTACAGGTGGTCAGACTAGGCCATCATAATGATCCCTTCTGACCTTAAAGTCTATAATTCTATGATTTTTAACCATTTCTAATGTACAGCACAATGCCAGTCATTGTTACTGATCTAGCACAGTGCATGAATTGTTTCTTACTTCATGTGTTATTGTCCAAGTGTTGCAAGTTACCACAGCCCCTGCCAGTCCGCTGCATCTGACCTTCCTTCCTTCAGCTCGTACATCCTCCTAGCAATTTTAAGTTCCTTATACCCAAGTTAGCCAAATATGTTAAAGATGAAAAAAACACCTGAAACACCTTCCCCTGTCTTCCCCTTTACCTATAAAAATCTGGGATCTTTTTCATACACATGCCCCAGTTACATCAGCATTCATACAGCCCCAGGGCAAACTCACAATGTGTCTATCTTTGGAACTAAAGAAAAATCTTCCAAGCTGACAGTAGGGCGAGGGAATATCTTTTATTGGACCTACTGGTGTTGGTGATGTTTTTTGATGTACACAGAGCTCTTCTTCAGGTCTGCGAAAGGTACTGAGAGTGTCGCAACTAAATACAAGATTGAACAGATAGTTTAGCATAAGTAGTTAGGGACCATTCAAGGCAAAGGGGCCCATTAACAACCCCTACATAGGACAAAAAAGGGGGTTAGAGGGTTACAGATTGTTATAGTAAGTTAGGGGTCAGCAACCTTTCAGAAGTGCCGAGTTTTCATTTATTCACTCTAATTAAGGTTTCGCGTGCCAGTAATACATTTTAATGTTTTTAGGTCTCTTTCTATAAGTCTATAATATATAACTAAACTATTGTTGTATGTAAAGTAAATAAGGTTTTTAAAATGTTAAAATTCAATTAAAATGCAGCGCCCCCCCAGGCTGGTGGCCAGGACCTGGGCAATGTGAGTGCCCCTGAAAATCAGCTCGTATGCCGCCTTCGGCATGCGTGCCATAGGTTGCCTACTCCTGTAGTAAGCCATAACACCAGTGGCTTTATTAAGACCATGCTATTTAGTGTTTAGCAAAATTACAGATTTCAGCTCCCAGGCTTGTCTTTTGAAAGTGTTGTGATAAGTCTGACCTGTCGGTTCTCATCCTCAGAGAAAACCTGCCCAATATGCAGAGAATAAACATGCTGATGAATGCTGAAGCTGCACAAAAGACTTGCCAGTATTTGCAGGCTCTGGGAGATATGCAAAATTTACCCGACACTTCAGACAGCAAATGTGTTTCTCTTCCTGTCTAAAAAAGTGAGCAAACATTCTCAAGTATTGGCAGGGACAATATGAATCCAAACAGGATGACAACATCCTTCCCTGATCTAATTAGCTTTATTGGCAACACTTGGCAAAAGCCGTCAGGTCTGCACTGCTTAAAAAACAAAACAAACTGTTGAACAAATGCTTTGGTTATAAATAAGCTGCTTTTTTAAAAGAGGGGAATGGTGAGTGCTTTGCTTCAATGGATCTAAATGGTTCTTTAGATTAGCTAGTGCTCCTTTCAGTGTCCCTCCCCTTCTCCCACCAATGGGATTTCTTCATTCACCAGATGTTCTTAGGAGAACACTGAGGTTCCACAAAGGCAGGGCTGTCCTTAGGATTTATGGGGCCCTACGCAGTATTATTAAGCTGGTGCCCCTATGCCGGATGGCAGCCCAAGCTCACAGCCTGGTGGGGGAGGGGAAGGAGGGACTTGACAGCAAAGGTTAATGAGATGCCCAGCCTGCCTCATGGTGGCGGAGAGTCACAGTTCCCCGCAGAGACTTCCATGCACTCTCCCTCATGCAGAATGGACATGAAGAAAGTACCTAATTAAAAGCACTAAAATTTGGGAATAAAAAATGTCAGTCACAGGTTTTTTGATATGCCCTGAAGTTTGTCAGAGATTTATTTGCAAAAACTTCATAGTAAGGGTGAGTCAGCTGTCCATGATGCAGCTCTTCTCTGTTTTACATTTTCTTCATCAGTATTTCTAAGTTGAATTTATATTTTAAATGTACTCAAATCTTAAGCCAGCATTCCAGATTACTACATATTTAACTCACTGAAACAAAGACATTCTTTTAAATTAATCAGAGAGGTTTAGTGTATTCATAACAATGTTCATTGCTTTTAGAAAAAAGGAACAGTAATTTACTTTGTGTGATCTCCATAACAAGAGACATGGTTATGAAATTTCACCAACTTTAAAAAAATATGTTTCCAAAGATTTTAGCTATAACAAGGATTTTGTCTTACTAAGGTACTGATTTTGCTGGAGGGTTCTTTTAAAACTAGTTTGTCGGATAGTCAGAAGTAAAGAAAGGGAACTCTTTGTCCAGCTATCTGGAAGGGAAGGACTGTTGTCCCTTTAAGGGCTCTCTTCAGTGGGGAGTTGGGGGAGAGGTGGTGAAGGGATGGACAGAAAGGACAGGAAGACTTGGAAGCACTTTTTTTTTAACTATAGTAATTAAAATGTGTATTTTAGATAAGGGAGGTCTTTTGAAGGATTTATTTAAAAAACTATGTCTGAAGATCCACACATTTAAGGCTAAAGATGATTGTGCATCTAAAACTCTATGCAAGCATTTTTTAGAAATGTGATTTTATAATCTTCACCAGCTCACTAATGAAATATTTTTAAAGCAAATTTTAAACTAAGGTCCTGTAGACTGACATGTTCTGTGTAAATATTACATTAATGCACAACTGTTTTTGTCAGTAAAGTCAGAAACTGACAGTATAAAAATTTATTTGGGCATAAGCTTTCGTGGACATCTGATGAAATGGGTTCTAGTCCACAAAAGCTTATGCCCAAATAATTTGTTAGTCTTTGAGGAGACGCAAGGACTCGTCCTTGTTTTTGCTGATACAGACTAACAGGACTACCACTCTGAAACCTGTCAGTATGTACCTTGGAGTTGGCAAATGCCTGTTAAATGGCTTTATTACCCCTTGAATGTCTCTTTAACAGTTTCAATGTTGTGCTAATAGGTCTGGCAGGCTGGAGGTTTTTTTCACTTTTAACTACTAGATTCCCTCCTAAGGAAGACTCACCAGGCTAGAGCAGCCATCTGTGGGAGCCTGCAGGGTCAGAACAGGGATAGGAAAACAAGCGGTGCCCCAAATTTTCAGGTGCCCTACGCAGCTGTCTATGTTGCCTATGCCTAAGGACGGCCCTGCACAAAGGGCCCGGCCTACTGCAAAATTCACCCTAAAACTACAGTCAGCAAGAGTGCTTCCTTCCATCTACACTGGGAAATCTTTTAACCAGTTCACCTCAAAGGAGTTCTAAAAACTGCTTAGAGCTGTAGAGTAGGCCAGTTTTAGGCTAAGGAAACCTGATCTGTTTTTACTGAGACAGTTTAACCCCTGCTGAGAGGGAATTCAGAGCCTGGAACTGGAATACTGAGATGGAGTCTCAACATACACACTAACTGGTTGGTCATAGGGGCAGATGAAGCTCCACTTCTCATTATAGACATTCCCTTCCTGCTACACTGAGAGCTGTATGGTGGGAGGATCCATCTGTTATAATTAAGGGTACATTACTCACTAGAGCAAGGCCTGGGAGTCTTGTGAGCCTTCCCAACTCCCTCGGTCACTGGTTTTTTGTTTTTTTTGTTTGTTTGTTTATTTTTTAATTTCCTTCTGATGCCTAGGCAGGAAAATTCTAAATCCTACAGCCATGAATCTGGAACTTTCAAATGCCATGGTTCTCAATAACATTTTAACCAGTTACCTAATCCCCCTTCTCAACAAGGCTGGTGTGGATACAGTCCAAGTGACTGGGTAGTGTAGTTAGGATTTCTGCAAGATTATTTTGGCACAGGAATGTGTTTGCCCAAAACATCTTAGGTGCTCAGCTGCTACCCTAATGCGGCCATATAAGTGCCCAAACAGATTTTTTTAGGTTAAAATGCCATCTGTTTTCATATCTCACTCTAGAGACACGATGGGTCCCTGGCTGCCTTCTCGCTCTACACGTCTGTGTACCCAGAAGAGAAATCCTGATTATATGCATTGGTCTGTCAGTAAGTTCTGCATACACTAAATCTTTGGTCAGATCACATTGCACCAGTAAAGGGCAAAGAATAGATTCTTGTTTATGCTTCAACAAGAGAAAGGGTAGCCTGGTCTACATTAGGAAGTTGGACCAGTATAACTAGCTCAGTTAAAGGTGAGATTTTTTTTTTTTTTACAGAAGTAGTTATACTGGCATATCCCATAGTCTGGATACAGTCATTCTGGTATAAAGGTCCTTTACACTGGTAGAACTTATTCCCCATCCACCATGGGATATGCTAGATCAGGGTATGTCTATACTGTAAGTGCTGTAGCATAGACACTAGCTACAGCAATGGAAGGGTTTTCCATCGCTGTAATAAATCCACTCCCTTGAAAGGCTGGAGCTAGGATAATGGACAAATTCTTTCGTCAACCTAGTGGTGTCTTAGGTTGGCCTAACTGCGTCTCTCAGGATGTGAATTTTTCGCACCCTTGAAGAGAATAACTAAGTTGATCTGTGTTTTAGGTGTAGATCAGGCCTTAGCATATGCACATACATGCTAGGGTGTTGTACCAATTTAACTATCACAGTATAGGTAAAGCAATCCAAGTTTTAATCTGTAGACAAGACCATTCCACACAAAGGCGTAAGTTCTCAGGAGGACACTGGTGCCACGAAAACATTGGAGGAGAAAACAGTTTATCCATTAGCCTGATGGCTACCTCCTTAACATCTGATAGCAGCCAAACACCTAACTATAAAGGGTTGGAAAATTTTTCAACAAAACGTTTTTCTGATATAAAAATGAGATTTCTTTTTCCATCAAAAATTGCCCCAGTTCCCCTCCATTTTCTGAGATCCTCAATCTGAACCTGTTGCAGTTCACCTAGTGCTAGGTTTATATTGCTTGCCTGCACCAAGGCCGTTATTTTACTTGCTGCTTTGTTTTGTTCTGTAATTTTGCTTAAACTTAAAAAACAAAAATGTTGGGACAAATAGCAGGCATAGAAGTGTTCATCCTGAAAGTGAAAGACGAATGTTTAATAAAATAATAGCATGTGATACTTGGAGATCATTAGAGACATTCTATTTGCAGCATCAAATATAGTGGTGAATATAAGCACCACCACTGTAATAAATAAAAGTGAAACTCACTAGTCTATTTTAGGGCCCAACCAAGTGAAGTGGAAAACGTAAACAAGGAGTCTAAATGGTGAAATGTATAATTTTTTTTAATAATCTAAGGAGTTTTTAGTAAAAAAAAAAGTTTTTTTAAAATATATATATTCTCTGTTGACAGTGTCTCTCTTAAAAGGCAGGTTTGACCAAACCTCTGGGATAGAAAAGAGAAATAGTAAAAGAACCCTTTGCAGATTAAATTATTGAGGATAATTCCCTATAGATTTTGTCAAAATCTCCATTAGATTTCTTTCAGAGTAGCAGCTGTGTTAGTCTATATCAGCAAAAACAACAGGACACTTGTGGCACCTTAGAGACTAACAAATGTATTTGAGCATAAGCTTTCCTGGGCTACAACCCATTTCATCAGATGCATGCAGTGGAAAATACAGTAGGAAGCCACACACACACACACACACACACACACACACACACACACACACACACACACACACACACACACACACACACACACACACACACACACACACACACACCATGAAAAAATGGCTGTTGCCATACCAACTGTAATGAGAGTAATCAATTAAGGTGGGCTATTACCAGCAAGAGAAGAAATCTTTTGTAGTGATAATCAGCATGGCCCATTAGATTTCGGTTGTCCCTGCCTGCAATTTACTTTCTTTATCCCAAATCCGGAATTCCTTACTCAAGCACACTATGCATTAATCTTAGTGGGTATTTTGCTTGAGTAAAGACAATGTGTAGGGCAAGGGTAGGCAACCTATGGCACGGGAGCCGAAGGCGGCATGCGAGCTGATTTTCAGTGCCACTCACACTGCCCAGGTCCTGGCCACCAGTCCAGGGGGCTCTGCATTTTAATTTAATTTTAAATGAAGCTTCTTAAACCTTTAAAAGCCTTATTTACTTTACATACAACAATAGTTTAGTTATATATTATAGACTTATAGAAAGAGACCTTCTAAAAATGTTAAAATGTATTACTGGCATGCGAAACCTTAAATTGGAGTGAATAAATGAAGATTTGGCACACCATTTCTGAAAGGTTGCCGATCCCTGGTGTAGGGTCTTCAGGATGTGGCCTCTTCTCCAGAATTGCCAACATCAGTCCTTTTCAAGAATTATTGGTGGATTATTTTTATGTGCTGTCTAGTGTTTGAGCATTTAGGGTACATATTTTCAAACTTTTCTCTGCAGCCATGACAGCTAGAAACTTTAAAATAAATAAATAGGAAAGCTGAGATTCTCATGTAATCATATGACTGGAGGAATATGGGGCTTTAACAGAAAAACTACCAAATATTGTGAGATTCACGATAAAATTGCGAGACTTGACAGTGCTGCAATATCACTGGAATCCCTGTTGTCCAGTCTGTGAATTAAACTGGGTAAGTGTGTAATTTACTGTTTGCAATGTGCATTTTTTTTATTTTACTGCCTCAAAAGTCTGCAAAACTTGTGAGTACTAAACAAACGGTATACATGGTTTCAATACTACAGAGCTGAGTCTTGAAATCATTTACTCTCACTGTGATGCTTCTGGGCAATCTGTGCCATTAGTGAAACAGTACAGTCAATCGATAACAATTAATGGGATTGACCTACTTGTTAATTACTGGCTCAGGGCCTATCTTTTTCTCTATGAAGTAAATTTATTTAACAACCACTATATGGCCAGCAGGGATTTGGTTTGACAAAAACTTATGCTTATTAAGTTTGAACACACTGGGGTACAAAAATTCTTGCTCTGGTTGTCAGCCAAGTAAACATTTTAGTGAATGCTTTTTAGAAAGGAGAGGCGGGTAGTTGCAATCTAGTAAATACATATTGAACAAAAGCATGCAAGTAGTCCTTTTAGTGCTGACAACTTGCTCTGTGTTATGCAGTAGGCAACAATAAGGACAGTGATTGCTCTGAAGAGATTACAGTTTAAAAGAGAGATGTTTAGATGACAGGATGCATGAAGAAATCCAGAGTGGGGAAAACCCGGAAGTATACATCAGTTAGATGCATTCATTACATTCACGCATTGCTATGCAAAATCTAACTGTCTACCAATACATCAGATGTAACCTTTTAATAAGCAGTAGGCTGTAAACGGTATATTTGTCTCACACAATAGATCAGTGACATTAATACCATGTGCTAGATCTCTTGTGTACTGAAGAATATTTTAAGATGACTAATAGCAATAAGAATGATTACTAAGGACTATTTATTTACTATATCCTCCTCATCAACCTTTTTCCTGTGTATGCTTTTAAAGCATTGCTCTCACCCTAAAAAACAACTTCACATTACTGGAATAGTCCCAGAGATTCTGAAACTTCAAATGAGCATTTTCCTTTTAAACCTATAGCTGAGTCAAACTCTGCTTTGTTAAATTCAGAGTTACTCTGCTGATGACCAGAAATCTCATGGGTGCTCCAAGAAGAAAGCATGCCATTTTTTGAAATACTATTTTTGGAAGTGCCTTGTCTGTGAGACTATTGTGACATGTCATTGTTAGCCATTGGGATTGTCTTACCTAGTCCCATTAGCAATGAGGAGTGGGGAGGAACATGGCAGCGGTTACACTGTTCAGAAGCATAGGTGATTATCTCAATACTTGTGTTAACCTAAAGCCTCTGACCATACTATCCAAACTTTTTAAAAAAAAAGTCTGGCTAACTTTGAATAAGGAATGAGTTTGAGGGTAATGTACCAGTGTTGTCACACCAGGGGTGCAACTGTTAAATATTTGGACCAAGATTTTCAAAAGTGACCAATGATTTTTGGGTGCCCATCTTAAAATACTTTGCATGGAACTTGATATTTAGAGTGGGTTGCTCACCATTTTCTGGAGCCCATTCACTGAACATCAGGTCCCTTTAAGGTGTTTCAGATTATATACTCAAAAACACATGCACCCAAAATCCCTCATGATTTGAAAATCTTGGCCTTGGTTTTTTATTCTGTTGCATTAAAACTTTGCTACAAAACTTTATTGTTCAGACAGCCAATTTCATATTTTGTTCTTACAACTTTTTCTCTCTTTTCATGCAGCATCACAATGTTACATCATCTAGTATTTCTCTTAGGAATGTCGCTGGTAGCCAGAGAAATATTTGCATTTACAAGCTGCTATTCCAATGGCCAAATTGCCAATTATTATTTTTGTAACCTCACTGAGGTTCCACCTGTGCCCAGTAATACAGTTATACTCTGGCTAAGTTACAACAAAATCAGGCAAGTGAATGCATCCTCCTTCCCTCTGCTGGAACAGTTGCAGATTTTGGAAATTGGAACCCAGTTTGTCTTTACTGTTACCATAGGGAAAGCAGCTTTTAGGAACCTGCCAAACCTTCGAAACTTAGATTTAGGAGACAATAAGATTCTTCATCTGGATCCGGATGCTTTTGTGGAGTTGTCAAATGTACATACACTCCAGCTATATCACAACAGTCTTGAGGAGTCCATTCTGGAAGAAGACTATCTTCGAGATATGATCTCCTTAGAATATTTGGATCTTTCTGGAAACAAGATCAAACGCCTTCGCCCTCATCGCTTATTTTACCGTCTAAAATCCTTGCAAATTGTGAACCTGAAAAACAACGAGATACCCATCTTATGTGAAGGAAACCTTGCTAGCTTCCAGGGAAAATTCTTCACATTGTTTATTCTCAATTCTAATAAATTATACTACCCTATTTCTATGGACTGGGCCAAGTGTGGAAATCCTTTCAAAAACATAGCCCTGGACACCCTGGATCTTGGTGGTAATGGCTGGGGTGTAGATATAATGCAACATTTCTGTACAGCTGTGAATGGGACTTCAATTATTTTTTTGAAGCTTAGCTATCACATAATGGGTCCAGGATTTGGCTTTAAGAACCTCAAAGATCCAGACCAAGATACATTTGCAGGGCTAGCAAGAAGTGGCATTCGCTTACTGGATATTTCACATGGTTCCATTTTCTCTCTCAATCCTTATGTATTTCAGAGCCTTGGTGACCTGGAGTTGCTGAACCTTCACAACAACAAGATAAATCAGATCCAAAAACAAGCATTTTTTGGCCTGGGAAACCTAGGAACTCTCAACCTGTCATATAACATTCTGGGGGAGCTGTACGATTACACTTTTGAGGGGCTTCAGAATGTGATGCATATTGATTTGAAACAAAATCATATTGGAGTAATTGCTGGGAATTCGTTCAGGGATTTAAGAAGGTTAAAGTTGGTGGATCTCCGGGACAATGCCATTAAAACTCTCCCTTCTTTCCCAGCCATGATTACTCTTCATTTAAGTGACAATAAGCTAGCATCTGTAGGTAACCAGAGAATAAATGCAACATTCCTTGTCTTGGAAAGAAACAGATTGGACAATCTAGGTGATCTTTATATTCTTTTACAAGTTCCAAATGTGAAGTATATCTTGTTAAGACAAAATCGCTTATCTTATTGTGTTAAAACTGTTAATGTTATAGAAAATAACCAGTTAGTCTACTTGGATCTAGGAGAAAACATGTTAAAGCTTGTGTGGGACAGAGGTTTATGTTTGGATGTGTTCTGGGCACTTTCCAAACTAGAGGTGCTCCACCTGAATAACAACTACCTTACTACCCTTCCACAGGGTATTTTTAGTGGTCTAACATCATTAAACAGACTTAATTTAGCCTCCAACCTGTTGTCTTATCTTTCTCCTGGTGTTTTCCCTGAAAGCCTAAAGACACTTAATATGTCTGAAAACCAACTTCTTTCACCTGCCCTTGAGCTCTTCATGACTTTGAGTATCCTGGATATAACAAATAACAGGTTTTTCTGTGATTGCACTTTAAACACCTGGACAGCACAGTTAAATCAAACTAATGTGACCTTAGCTGGCTCAGAAAATGACACATACTGTGTCCTCCCACCTTTTTTCACAAGGGTTCCACTCTCTTCAGTGGCACTTGATGGCTGTAATGAAGACGAACTCCAGAAACCTCTACAGTTCTCACTGTTCATCTTCACTTCAGTCACTCTGATAATGTTCCTAACAGCAGTCATCATTTTTAGTCACTTTCGAGGGACTTGTTTTGTCTGGTATAAAACCATCAAAGGTGCTCTGCTAAAAGAACGTAAGCAAGCAATAGATACAAGTACCTATAAATATGATGCATATTTATGCTACAGCAGCAAAGACTTTGAGTGGGTCCAAAATTCATTGATAAAGCACCTGGACTCTCAGTATTCTGAGAAAAACAGATTTACTTTGTGCTTTGAAGAGAGAGATTTCCTGCCTGGGGAGGAACAGATCACCAACATCCGTGATGCCATTTGGAATAGCAGGAAGACCATTTGCATTGTGACAAGGCAGTTCCTCAAGGATGGTTGGTGTGTGGAAGCCTTTAATTTTGCCCAGAGCAGATACTTTTGTGACCTGAAAGATGTCCTCATTATGGTTCTTGTTGGGTCACTTTCTCAGTATCAGTTGATGAAATACAAACCAATTAGAGTCTTTGTGCAAAGAAGTCAGTACATGCAGTGGCCTGAAGACCATCAAGATGTAGACTGGTTTTTAAATAACCTTTCTCACCAAATTCTGAAAGAAAAAAAAGTGAAAAAGAAATCCAGTGTTATAGAAATGCAAACTGTAAGGACAATCTCATAAGTAGGAGGGTTGCTCATGGTTCATATTATTAGTGCTATAAAACAGACTTTTGTAATTACATTTTTGCTTGTGGCTTGACAGTTACTTAAATATTCTAAATCCTTTTCCACCTGTGGCATGGCAGGAAAGAAGCACAGGCCATGCTTCAGCTTTCCCTGACAAATGGGTAGAATATAACTTCCTTGGTTTAAGTTTTAATAAATATGGCATCAGCTTTAAAGTCACCAGCAAATGGAATTAACAAAATTCAATCACTCTAGGAACTATGGCCCATATTTTCAAAAGAAGTCACCAAATATGAGTGTCTCAAATTTGAGTGTTCAGATTAGGACACCCTGGGTCTGATTTCCAGAGATGCTGAGTGCTCACAGGTCCCCATGACAATGAGAGGAGTGGGTACTCAGCAACTACAAAAAACAGGTGCATGTTTTTGCAAGTTAAGCACCAAATTTATAAGATACTTGAAAATGTGGGTCCATGTGCTGAAAGCCCCCACTAAACAAAGCGAATGGGCACATTAACTGATGGCAGTGCCGCATTAAGGTCTCGCAATGTCTGATCCTACCATTCACCACCAGGTCCCCTACTCAGAATATTTTAGTGGTCATCATCCTTGCTTGTAATGTTGCATGATCTAGATAGTGTAGGTGTGGGGGAAGTCATGTACATGTTGCTCACACACACACACTCTCTCTCGGGTACCATTTTTCACAGAAGTTCATAATTTTGTAAAGCCACACCACATCGTATTCTTTTTTTTTTTTTTTTTTTAAGGCGAGGATTTACCTCTTCCTTAAAGACAGGCTTGGAAGGATCACATTTTTATCAGTAAATGTCACTAAACATCAATTTCACTGTACCTGTACAAACCAACCCAACATTTCCATTAATAATAAACAACATTTAGAAATAGGCCAAGAAAGAAAAATGCTGCTTCAGAACTTAATAGAGTTTGATTTAAGGATATTTACTTTGTATATTTTGATATATGATGTTGACAATTTGTGTTTGATCAGTTATAAAGCTTTAATTTTTTGAGATCAGTGTCTACTGTCATTAAATAATTACTGTCTGCCCCACCCTGTTGTCTGATATTCCCCGCCCCAATTTCCCACTATTGTAAAATTTAAATGGATCAAAATAGAAAAAATGCTTAAAAATAAACATTGATATTGTCCATTGAAATTATAAAAACAAATTCTGCCAAGCCTACTTATAGCAGACACTGAACAAATAATATATATTGGTAATTAAAAGCTTAGACACTACATGAAGGTCATAGTCTAACCTTGATCTTTGGACACATATTCCACTGCCATCACTGGGAGAGCCTCTGTGGATTGAGGGTAGCGTGTATAACCCTACATTTATAGCCCCACTTGGCTATGCACTCATTGAATGAACTGTTCCTGGACCTTGTGCTTTCTCAGCTCAATGACCTTTTAGCACTAATTTCAAAGAAAAGTATAAATGCTTTGAAATGTGTCACTTTTTGCCACTGTAATTGCTGTAGTGTAGTTCATGTTTACTTTTACCTGTGTGTTAAAACAACAAGCACAGTTTGCATAGGACTCTTAGATTTAGCTGGCACACATAGAGCCCTGGATTTTTACATACCTTAGACTTTTCATCCCCTAATACCTATTCCTGTAACTGCCCTAAGTTACAACTGCTGCTGTTTTAATGTGACGATTCTTCAGCTTAGCTGCATCAAGGACTGAGGTGGATAAAGAGAGATTTGAACACCCAAATCACTGAACAAACTTGAAGCCAGTCTTCTGTGCAGTCTACGGCCTGGTCTACAGTGTGTGTGGGGGGGCGGGGAATTGATCTAAGATAGGCAACTTAAGCTACAAGAATAGCATAGCTGAAGTCAACGTATCTTAGATCGAATTAAAATTACTTCGCGTCCTCGAGGCGCACCCCGGCTTCCCTGTCGACTTTGCTTCTGCCTCTCGCCAAGCTGCAGTTCAGCAGTCAACAGGAGAGCGATCGGAGATCAATTTATTGCGTCTACACTACACGTGATAAATCGATCCCCGATAGATAGATCGTTACCTGCCAATCCGTCGGGTAGTGTAGACATACCCTACCTGACTCTGCAGGCAACTCTAAGGGAATGCCTTGCATGAGATGGAATGTGGAGCACCTTACTTTATCACAACACCTACTTTACTATATTTCAAACAGCAAACTACCTTGTTGACATGAGTGTTGTCAACAGGCATTCTACAGGTTTCCCTGAAGCAGGCGTTCCCAGCCTGCACCCACCTTCTGAGAAGGGGAAATAAAGATCATTTCAGTATTTTTATACTTTATCTTTATACATATCAGTACTTTACAAAGCTGTGCACAAGCGACCAGGGAGCTTAGCGAACAGGAGCTGCTAACAGGGAGTTTTGCAAGGGAGTTCTCCAGGTGAAGGAGGAGCACATACAGCACCTGTGGGGTAAGTGACTGTCTGCAGTGTTTGGGTTTGTGTGTGTATTTGGGGGTTACTTGCTGTGTGCTGAGCTTGTGTTTGTCAGTCTGTTTGGTTTGTTTGTTTGAAGGACCGTGTGCTGTAGCTGGCAGTTGGAGGTGGAGCTACTAGGAAAGTTTGAAAGCTAGAAGCCTCTGGTAATTGGCTGAGCCTTAACCAGTGGGCGGGGCATTCACTCAGGCCAGGGCTTTATAAAGCTGCGCACAAGCGACCAGAGAGCTTAGCGAACAGGAGCTGCTAACAGGGAGTTTTGCAAGGGAGTTTGGAAGGGGAGTAGGAAGGGAGGGGGGGTCCCTTGTCGGTCTCATCTGCGACCCATTGGTCCCCTGAACCCATAACCTGAGGCACATCGAAAACCTTTCTGTTTACAGCAGAGAGGAGCGGACAGGGAGCTGTAGATGGGAATTTGAGAGAGTTTGACAGAGGGAGGCTTACAATGGTGAGGAGGACCCGCAACACCTGTGCCAGCACTGCTTCTGTCGTCTCCACCTGCGCCTGTAGCCAGACAGAGCACCAAAGCATGGATGCTTTTACCCAGATTCTGGTGTGGGCTTGCAAAGACTGTAATTTGCAATTTCCACTTACTGATATCCAGGCTGGGGGTGGCATCCAATGTGAAAGGTGCCTACTGGTGGAATCTCTCAGGCAGCAGGTGGGAGAGCTACAGGAGGAGGTGGCCAGGCTGAGGAACATCCATGTCCATGAGCAATTCCTGGACAGTATCCATGTGGAGACAGCTGACGGTGCTGTCCCAGTTGACAGGACTACTGACACTCCAGTGGAGGAGGAGATGCCTCAGGGTGTATCTGACATACCAGTGGAGGAGGAGGCTCAGGGTGGACGCAGCCAGCTGGTTACTTCTAGCAGCAGGCAGTGCTCCACCGCTGCTGCGAACCCTCCTGTTGTGGTAAAAGATAACCATTATGCTCTTCTTGATACAGGAGAGAAGAAATCACCCCCAACAGTTAACGGGGTGAAGCCTCGTACCCCTAAGGCTGGGAAGTCTGCTACCACCACTGATAAGAAACGTAGGGTAGTGGTGGTTGGAGACTCTCTGCTGATGGGGACGGAGACACCCATCTGTCGCCCTGACCGTTCATCCCGGGAGGTATGCTGCCTGCCAGGGGCCCGTATCCGAGATGTTACAGAGGCTTTGTCGAGGATTATCTGGCC
The DNA here is from genome assembly GCF_007399415.2 of Gopherus evgoodei. NCBI lineage: Eukaryota > Metazoa > Chordata > Testudines > Testudinidae > Gopherus > Gopherus evgoodei. The sequence continues at coordinate 172,805,713 of NC_044324.1, forward strand.
TTCTGACTACTATCCCATGCCACTCATCCATGTGGGCACAAATGATACTGCAAGGTGTGACACTGAGCAGATCAAGAGTGACTACAGGGCTCTGGGAGTATGGGTTAAGGAGTTTGGAGCGCAAGTGGTATTCTCTTCGATTTTTCCTGTTGAAGGTAGGGGTCCGGGCAGAGACAGATGCATCGTGGAGGTGAATGCCTGGCTGCGAAGATGGTGTCGCCAGGAGGGCTTGGGCTTTGGCTTCCTCGACCACGGGATGCTATTTGAGGAAGGATTGCTAGGAACAGATGGCGTTCACCTTTCGAAGAGGGGAAAGGCCTTATTTGCGCACAGACTGGCTAACCTAGTAAGGAGGGCTTTAAACTAGGTTCGATGGGGACAGGTGAGCAAAGCCCACAGGTAAGTGGGGAACAAGACCTGGGAGATGGGTTGGAAACAGGAGGGAGCACGGGCTATAATGGCAGAGAGGAAGGAGGGTCAGGGCAAAGCTGGGAGGCAAGATCAAAACAGTATCTTAGATGCCTTTATACAAATGCAAGAAGTATGGGTAATAAGCAGGAAGAACTGGAAGTGCTAATAAATAAATACAACTATGACATTATTGGCATTACTGAAACTTGGTGGGATAATACACACGACTGGAATGTTGGTGTGGATGGGTATAGTTTGCTCAGGAAGGATAGACGGGAAAAAGGGAGGAGGTGTTGTCTTATATATTAAAAATGTACACACTTGGACTGAGGTGGAGATGGACATAGGAGACGGAAGGGTGGAGAGTCTCTGGGTTAGGCTAAAAGGGGTAAAAAACACAGGTGATGTCGTGCTGGGAGTCTACCACAGGCCACCTAATCAGGCGGAAGAGGTGGATGAGGCTTTTTTCAAACAACTAACAAAATCATCCAAAGCCCAAGATTTGGTGGTGATGGGGGACTTCAACTATCCAGATATATGTTGGGAAAATAACACCGTGGGGCACAGACTATCCAATAAGTTCCTGGACTGCATTGCAGACAACTTTTTATTTCAGAAAGTTGAAAAAGCTACTGGGGGGAAGCTGTTCTAGACTTGATTTTAACCAATAGGGAGGAACTTGTTGAGAATTTGAAAGTAGAAGGAAGCTTGGGTGAAAGTGATCATGAAATCATAGAATTTGCAATTCTAAGGAAGTGTAGAAGGGAGTACAGCAGAATAGAGACAATGGATTTCAGGAAGGCGGATTTTGGTAAGCTCAGAGAGCTGATAGGTAAGGTCCCATGGGAATTAAGACTGAGGGGAAAAACAACTGACGAAAGTTGGCAGTTTTTCAAAGGGACGCTATTAAGGGCCCAAAAGCAAGTTATTCCGATGGTTAGGAAAGATAGAAAATGTGGCAAAAGACCACCTTGGCTTACCCTTGAGATCTTGCGTGACCTACAAAATAAAAAGGCGTCATATAAAAAATGGAAACTAGGTCAGATCACGAAGGATGAATATAGGCAAATAACACAGGAATGCAGAGGCAAGATTAGAAAGGCAAAGGCACAAAATGAACTCAAACTAGCTATGGGAATAAAGGGAAACAAGAAGACTTTTTATCAATACATTAGAAGCAAGAGGAAGACTAAGGACAGGGTAGGGCCACTGCTCAGTGAGGAGGGGGTAACAGTAACGGGAGACTTGGAAATGGCAGAGATGCTTAATGACTTCTTTGTTTCGGTCTTCACTGAGAAGTCTGAAGGAATGTCTAGTATAGTGAATGCTTACGGGAAGAGGGTAGGTTTAGAAGAGAAAATAAGGAAAGAGCAAGTAAAAAATCACTTAGAAAAGTTAGATGCCTGCAAGTCACCAGGGCCTGATGAAATGCATTCTAGAATACTCAAGGAGTTAATGGAAGAGGTATCTGAGCCTCTAGCTATTATCTTTGGGAAATCATGGGAGACGGGGGAGATTCCAGAAGACTGGAAGGGGGCAAATATAGTGCCCATCTATAAAAAGGGAAATAAAAACAACCCAGGAAACTACAGACCAGTTAGTTTAACTTCTGTGCCAGGGAAGATAATGGAGCAGGTAATCAAAGAAATAATCTGCAAACACTTGGAAGGTGGTAAGGTGATAGGGAATAGCCAGCATGGATTTGTAAAGAACAAATCGTGTCAAACTAATCTGATAGCGTTCTTTGATAGGATAACGAGCCTTGTGGATAAGGGAGAAGCGGTGGATGTGATATACCTAGACTTTAGTAAGGCATTTGATACAGTCTCGCATGATATTCTTATAGATAAGCTAGGAAAGTACAATTTAGATGGGGCTACTATAAGGTGGGTGCATAACTGGCTGGATAACCGTACTCAGAGAGTAGTTGTTAATGGCTCCCAATCCTGCTGGAAAGGTATAACAAGTGGGGTTCCGCAGGGTTCTGTTTTGGGACCGGTTCTGTTCAATATCTTCATCAACGATTTAGATGTTGACATAGAAAGTACGCTTATTAAGTTTGCGGACGATACCAAACTGATCTGGACAAATTGGAGAAATGGTCTGAGGTAAACAGGATGAAGTTCAATAAAGATAAATGCAAAGTGCTCCACTTAGGAAGGAACAATCAGTTTCACACATACAGAATGGGAAGAGACTGTCTAGGAAGGAGTATGGCAGAAAGAGATCTAGGGGTCATAGTGGACCACAAGCTTAATATGAGTCAACAGTGTGATACTGTTGCAAAAAAAAGCAAACATGATTCTGGGATGCATTAACAGGTGTGTTGTAAACAAGACACGAGAAGTTATTCTTCCGCTTTACTCTGCGCTGGTTAGGCCTCAACTGGAGTATTGTGTCCAGTTCTGGGCACCGCATTTCAAGAAAGATGTGGAGAAATTGGAGAGGGTCCAGAGAAGAGCAACAAGAATGATTAAAGGTCTTGAGAACATGACCTATGAAGGAAGGCTAAAGGAATTGGATTTGTTTAGTCTGGAAAAGAGAAGACTGAGAGGGGACATGATAGCAGTTTTCAGGTATCTAAAAGGGTGTCATCAGGAGGAGGGAGAAAACTTGTTCACCTTAGCCTCCAATGATAGAACAAGAAGCAATGGGCTTAAACTGCAGCAAGGGAGATTTAGGTTGGACGTTAGGAAAAAGTTCCTAACTGTCAGGGTAGTTAAACACTGGAATAGATTGCCTAGGTAAGTTGTGGAATCTCCATCTCTGGAGATATTTAAGAGTAGGTTAGATAAATGTCTTTTAGGGATGGTCTAGACAGTATTTGGTCCTGCCATGAGGGCAGGGGACTGGACTTGATGACCTCTCGAGGTCCCTTCCAGTCCTAGAGTCTATAAGTCTATGAGTCTATCAGCTGAGTAACTGTCTGCACATCTTTTTCCTGATTTAGCTCTGAGGCTGCCTCTGCTCCTGTTGAAATAGCTTCACTCATAAGGGCCTGGAACTGACAGCATGCATCTAGAAAACCAAATTTTAGAAGTGATCAGTTTGCATGATATCAGCATCGTAAGAATTAAGGCTGCGGTTCTCAGATGTGTCAGAGATTTAAGAAGTCCAAATCCTGTTCAAATTTGGGAGGGCTAGAACTGCCTTTCCCATAAGAGCCTTTGAAAAATCCCAGTCTAAGGGTACGTCTACACTACAGGATTCCGATTTTACATAAACCGGTTTTGTAAAACAGATTGTATAAAGTCGCGTGCATGCGGCCACACAAAGCACAATAATTCAGCAGTGTGTGCCCATGTACCGAGGCTAGCGTCGATTTCTGGAGCATTGCACTGTGGGTAGCTATCCCATAGCTATCCCATAATTCCTGCAGTCTCCCCCACCCATTGGAATTCTGGGTTGAGATCCCAGTGCATGATGGTGCAAAAACAGTGTCGCGGGTGATTCTGGGTAAATGTTGTCACTCATTCCTTCCTCTGTGAAAGCAACAGCAGATAATCATTTCATGCCCTTTTTCCCTGGATTGCCCTGGCAGACGCCATAGCATGGCAACCATGGAGCCTGTTTAGTCTTTTGTCACTGTCACCATATGTGTACTGGATGCTGCTGACAGAGGCGGTACTGCAGTGCTACACAGCAGTATTCATTTGCCTTTGCACGGTAGCAGAGATGGTTACCATCTCTATTGTACTGTCTGCCATGCCATTGTAAATTGGCGATGAGATGACAGTTATCAGTCATTCTGCACCATCTGCTGCTGTCATGGGTGCGCCTGGCTGGCCTTCGCTGAGGTCGGCCGGGGGTGCAAAGACAAAAATGGGAATGACTCCCTGCGTCATTCCCTCCTTTATGTTTTATCTAAAAATAGTCAATCCTGCCTAGCATATGGGGTAAGTGTACTAGAGAACCAGAGAGCACAGCCGCTCCGGGTCAGATCCCACAGAAATGATGAGCTGCATGCCATTCTAGGGGGTGCCCCTGCAACAACCCCACCCGTTGCTTCCCTCCTCCCCCAACCCTCCTGGGCTACTGTTGCAGTGTCCCCCCATTTGTGTGATGAAGTAATAAAGAATGCAGGAATAAGAAACGCTGACTTTTTAGTGAGATAAAATGAGGGGGAGGCTGATAGTCCAGGCAGGACATTAAACGGTGGGGTGGAGAGGAGCCCAGCCTCCCACTGCTATGATAGTCCAGGCAGTACAGAATCTTTTCTTTAGACATGAAGGGGGGGGCTGATGGAGCTCAGCCCCCAGTTGCTATGATGAAGATGGTTATCAGCCGTTCTGTACCATCTCCCAGGAATGACCAGGAGTCATTCCTATTTTTACCCAGGCGCCCCTGGCCGACCTCACTGAGGCCAGCCAGGAGCACTCACAGGATGATGACAGCTATCAGTCATTTTGTACCATACCGTCTACCACCGGGGAGGGGAGGGGAGAGGATGCTGCTGTTCACTGCCGCAGCATTGTGTCTACCAGCAGCATGCAGTAGACATATGGTGACACTGAAAAAAGTAAAGAAACGATTTTTTCCCCTTTTTCTGTCACGGGGTGGGTTGGGGGGGGCGCAGGGAGGATAAATTGACAAGATATACCCTGAACCACCCTGGACAATGTGTTTGACCCTACAGGCATTGGGTGCTCAGCCAAGAATGCAAATGCTTTTCAGAGACTGCGGGGACTGTGGGATAGCTGGAGTCCTCAGTACCCCCTCCCTCCCTCCATGAGCATCCATTTGATTCTTTGGTTTTCCATTATGCTTGTCACACCGCACTGTGCTGTGGCCTGTCTGTCTGTCATAGCCTGGAGTTTTTTTCAAATCCTTTGTCATTTCGTCTTCTCTAACGGAGCTGTGATAGAACAGATTTGTCTCCCCATACAGTGATCAGATCCAGTATCTCCCACACGGTCCATGCTGGAGCTCTTTTTGGATTTGGGACTGCATCACCACCCGTGCTGATCAGAGCTGCACGCTGGGAAAACAGGAAATGAAATTCAAAAGTTTGTGGGGCTTTTCGTGTCTCCTTAGCCAGTGCATCCGAGTTCAGATTTCTTTCCAGAGCGGTCACAATGGTGCACTGTGGGATACCGCCTGGAGGTCACTACCATCGATTTGCGGCCACACTAACCCTAATCCGACATGGCAATACCGATTTCATCGCTACTCCTCTTGTCGGGGAGAAGTACAGAAACCGGTTTAAAGAGCCCTTTATAACGATATAAAGGGCCTCGTTGTGTGGACGGGTGCAGGGTTAAATTGGTTTAATGCTGCTAAATTTGGTTTAAATGCGTAGTGTAGACCAGGCCTCTAATTTTTATTTTTCAAAAATTATAACATTTTGCAACAAAATTTTGTGCTTAAATGAACAGCAGCTAACCCAAGGAAAATCTAATGGTACCTTTCGTCTGAACTGTTTACCAATATTTTATGTTGAAGTGAGACCAAAGCATTAAAAGGAAGCTTTGGTCTTTGTGGCATGGTTATGCTTACTGTCTTCTGTAGTAAATATTTCTAAGCGCTTGATTTGATCGGCCAGTCTGCAGGGTACATTACAATGGTAGTGTGAGCCTGGGTGGCATTGTTATGAAAACTAAGCCTTTCTTTTGAGTGTGAAGCATTTCAAAGAGCGTGTGTATGTGTTTTTGTACATTAATTCAGTTACAATGAACAAAATGAAAAATATCAGTATGGGCTGGGGAGAAACAAACCTTCCATTATTGGGTTATGAGGAGGCAGGGGATGGACTTTGATTGATTAGTTGGACCTCATCTGTACTCAGCAGTTGTGCCACTTGAATTACATTGCTAAAGTTAATGCAGTACAATCCCCTCCTGTGGATGTGTGGTATAAAGGTGCTTGTTTCAGCTTACTCCTATATGGGAATCACTTTTATACCAGTATAACTATGTACACACTAGGGGTCATACTGATATAAAAGCTTTGATTTAAAAAAAAATAAAAAAATCACACCCCTCACTGACAGTTATACTAGAACAAAACCCGTGTATGGACCAGATGGTAGAGGATTTTTGTCAGTGAGAAAAAAGCTGGTGAAAGTAGATCGTGAATTAGGCTCATCATCCTCTAGGGGGCATGATTGGACTGGATAACATCTAGGATTGAGGTAAATTGTTCTTAGTTAAAAGCATTGCACAGTAGCTGTTTACATGTAGGTTTGAAGACTTTCCATAATGAATGTGCCACATAAAAAGACTTGAAAAGGAGCTTGCTGCTCTGCCCATCCCAAAACCCTTTGTACTTTCTACAGAGCCTGTGCTTGCACTTAATTTTGTTAGTTATACCATTCTTGCAGTGTCCTAAACACATCTGACCATTTTTTTAGTGAAATATTTACAGGTGTCCCTGTGAGGTAGACATTATGCCAAGAAACGTCTCACATCGAACTTTGACTACAGTGATCTCACACGCTCAGGCCATTCCCCTTTCTCTCCCTTATCCCACAGCTTTTCACTTCCAGCTCAAGTATTAGGAGCAAGTTTGAGTCTGTATCACCAAATTCATATCCAGATCTGGTTTGTGAACTCCCGCAGATGGTGGGTAAGTAGAAGGGTTGGATCTGGGAATTTGGATCAGCCCATTGTAGAGATCTGAGAAATTCATATGTAGATTTCTGTTCTGACACCCTGTCAAATTTGAGGGTTGGATTTTGGTTCAAAGCTATCTCCAGTTAGGCCACTGTTACGTATTTGTAAAAAGTATTTTTCCATAAGAATATCCCAGCACTTTAGAGACCTGCCCGTTGCAGCCATCTCACCATTCACTAGGCTTGTGGGTTCTACCCCTTCGCCCATCCTCTGCCTATCTTATCTGTTCTGATTAGAAGCTCTTTGAGACAGGGAGTGTCTTTGTGGTCTGTGCCATGGGGGCCTGGGCCCGATCGAGTTTTCTAGGTGCACTAGTAATACAGATAACAATTGGCAGGTGCGGACATGACATGGATGGGACCTACCAGAGCCCTTCCACCTCTTTTCTCAGCTTCTCTGAAGTGCAAGATTCTTGATTGTCTCATCTCTGTGCACGGCCCGCAGGTCAGAGGTGGATACACAGCACATGGATTTACTTACCACTCTGGCTTTAGAAAGAGAAGATTTTTTACATTTCTCAGAACTGCCTGAGAAGATAAAAGCCCTTGGGGTAGAGTCTGTCTCCCACTCCAGCAGCACACAGGCATCTGAAATGCATTACTAGGAGCTGGAAGAGAAGTTCTTCCACCACAGGCATAGCAAAGGGCTAGCATAAGCAGCCCTACTTTGGCCAATCCTAAGCCCCAGTGCAAGGGCTGTGCTTGGGGGTGGAGAGGGTAGCTGTAGCACATGCTGCTTTGGAGATTCTGAGCTGTTCCAAACAGTGGTGCATTCCATAAGCAGCCCTCAGGAGGGTGCTGTGAATTAGAGCACAGCCATCTTTGCCCTGCCCTTCCCCTGGACTGTAATTCCGTGCTGCACCTCCCCAACGTCAGTACGGGGCAGTTCTCTTTGGCCTCTGCCACCCCCTTTGAATTGTATACTATACCCCAAGCAGAAATGTTTTCCTGACAAAGTCTTTGTGGCCCTGAGTGCTTGGAGTTCCCTTTGCACCTTGAGGTGTTCCAAAAATGAAGTTGCTGATGCCAGGATATTTTAAGCAATTCCTTTAAAGTTTCTCTTTTTTCAGTCAGTCAGTCATGCTAATACTTATTTCCTCACTAGTTTGTTACGAGAAAGTTGCACGTGAGTTCTGGACTATCAGCATCGCTCCATCTGCACTGGAAGCCAACCACTCCCCTTTCCTATCCACTCAAACTACTGCAGGCTTTAGCCCCTCATGTCTCTCTATGAACAAATACATCTTCCCAAGCTGATCGATCTGCAGCCATTACAATGAGAGGATTCTAAGGGAAGACCACATCAGCCTGCTCACAGGGGCCCCGATCAACTCCTGTACACAGCCTCCTCCTCCTCCTCCTCCCAAAGTCATGGAGGATTGCCAAGAAAGAGCCATCCATGCACACTTTATATTACTCTTCTAGCAGGAACCACCAAAAACATCCTGTGCAAAAAAAGGGGAATGACTATGTTTGATGAATTAAGCCCATAAATTGAGCTGGGGCCTGCAACTATTGACTGGAGTCCCTTTAGGCTTGCTCGGAACATTACTGGTCTATTAGAATTTTATGGCTCTTTCGTTAAAGATACACTCATCAGTTTTACTCACGTCGCTTGATGAAAGACATTAAGTCATTGGAGAGCATCCAGAGCAGGGTAGTAAAGTGTGACACAGGTTCTAAAACTGACTATTATGGCGGAAGCCACTGAATTTATTTGCAGCAGCAGTCAGAGAAGATTCAGAGGACAATGATTCACCTCCATAAACTACAAGTGGAGGCAGATAGAGACATGCTACACAAACTCAGAGCATCACCCATGCAAAGTGCTTTATAAACATTAATCCTTGCCAGGGGAAGTATTTTTCCGGTATTATGAATTGACACCGAGAGGCTAAGTCACTTGCCCAAGGTTGTTCAAGGAGTGTTTAGCAAGGCTGGGATTGGAATCCAGGAGTCCTGGCTCCAGGTCCTGTCCCAGGGCCAGGCAGAGTCTCTGAGGCCATTGAAGGAAATCAGCAAAATATATGTATAATGTACAGGTATAATATGGTGAAGCTAGGGATCCTCATCCACCAATATGCATAATGTATAGGGCAAGGTATCACAAGGCCACATACTGCTCTCAGATGCACTGGTACCACCCCATTGAAGTCACTGGGATTGCTGAGGTGCATCAGAAAGTATTTGTCCCCCAGGTACTAGAGATGGCAAAGACCTATCGCTGTAAAGTCATACAGTCCATCATTTGGCTGGGACAGAACTGTCCTCTACTGTATTTTCTCCCATCTCAATTTAAATGTCCCAAGTGATGGAGGTTTCTGCCACTTTCCCATGTGTGACTGTTCCACGTTTTAATAGATCCACCATTAGGAAGTACACCTCTAGCCCGATATAACACGACCCGATATAACATGAATTCGGATATAATACGGTAAAGCAGCGCTCCAGGGGTGGTGGGGCTGTGCACTCCGGCGAATCAAAGCAAGTTCGATATAACGCAGTTTCACCTATAACGCGGTAAGATTTTTTGGCTTCCAAGGACAGTGTTATATCAGGGTAGAGGTGTATTCTCCTTGTTCAGCCTAAACCATGGTTTCTATTATTGCTACCACCAGGGGAGCTGCACTGGTGCGAGGCCACTGATAGGAAAAAATACAAGCACAGACAAGACCATAAAGAGGGACAATACCTTGCCTGCACTCTGAGACCTCTGTGTTTGCTGCCCAGACCCATATTTCCTTTTTTGCCATTGTGTCACATTGCAAACTCATCTCCTTTGTTGACAACTGGGTTTCTTTCAGCATTACTGCTCTGCTGAGTCTCCCTGCCAGTGCCTGTGTTTCAGATTACATTTCCCATCATCTTTTCATGCCACTTGGATAATTTTACAGTGGCTTTAACATGCTCTCTCATTTTGGAACTGTGAATTCATGCAGCCCAGTTTAATCATCAAAACAGGAACTGTATCTGGCAAAATACCATTTTGCACAAAGAGAAAAACACAGAAGAGTGGTAAGAGATTTGCAGGAACAGGAGGGAAATGCACTGCAAGTGGGAGAGAAACAACTCCAAGGAGCAAACTCAGAAGCTGGGGGCTCACTATAAGGCAGGGAGGGTACGCATAGCTCTCGAAACACCATGTCACACTAAATGGGACTTTCTCAACCAGGAGTGGGTTCTGTGCCAAGCAAAAAGGAATGGAGACACAATACCTTCTTAGGGCCTGATCCTGCGCACACTGCCAAGCATAGTGCATTAATATGGTGAGCAACTGGCCTGAGGTCAATAGGATAATGATAATTCATGGTAGTAAGCACTATGCTTGGTAGCAAGTGTTTGCAATTGTTGCCAACCCCAAGCATTCAAAAATCATGAGTCAGGCCTCTGAAAACCATGAGACTGACTTAAAAATCGTGAGGGTTTTTTTTTTATTGGTCTTGTTGTATTTACCTTCTGGTTTCTGAGCCTTTAGATTGCATTCAGGTTACATTTTTCAAGGTTTTCTATGCAACCTGAGGGCTTGAAGTTGAAACCAACTGTTTTTTAAAACAACAATGGAGATTCTCACATAAATACAGAAAGCCAGGAGTTGGGGCTTTCAGAAGCATACCAACTATCACAAGACTCACAGTGAAACACTCCCTGTGTATTGAATAAAGAGGGGGTATTTGGAGGGGGGGCGCTTTCAGAATGTGTTTAGACTCCTCACATTTGTTTCATACTGTTTATTTGATGTTAAGTAAAACAGCAAAGTCTCCTTCAGCAGAGCCATTTTCAATTGACAGCCTCTACCAGGTCTACTATGGCTGTTCCAGAGGGCTAGACTTGTAAATCTCAATGCCTCAGTCACCTCCTATATTCAAACACACCTCAGAGTGCGCAAAAGAGCCTGTCCATGTGTGCACAAGAGCTTTTTGCATATGCAGTTACTAACCCTTGCTTACCTGCACAAAAAGATGTTTTGCCCCTTGTAAGGATGCCCTGAACAGCTGGGTTTTCAAAGTTGTGTCTCTACTGCCCCCTAGTGTGATCCTACAGGAATCTGAAGAAGTGGTTTTTTTACCCACAAAAGTTTATGCCCAAAGAAATCTGTTAGTCTTTAAGGTGCCACCGGACTCCTCGGTGTTCTTGTGGATACAGACTAACACAGCTACCCCCGATACTTGACAGCAAGGGTAGAACTCTGCTCATTCTAATCCACAAGCATGGGCCCACTGAGCTAAAACAGAATGACTTGTAGCTGTTGAGTATTAAGAAATATCAGCGGAGATATTCTGATACATCTCAGCTGTGCGGTGATGCACAAAAACAACAGTCCATAAAGTACATTGCGTTAAATTTCGCAGGCACACCTTAGGCACCACAGTTTTAACATATAGCATAAAGTCATACTTTTACCAAAGTTAAGAGCTGGCACCAGGACATGGTCAAGCCTTTCCCTTTGTACAGAAATTGACAAAAGGGGCATTTCCCCATCTTACAATCCCTTTGTTTTTTGTATTGCACATGCCTAGTGTGTTGCATGCTAAAAATAAGTCTTTCCTGTCCCAATATGCAGAAGTCACTGCAGGTATGACATGAGTTATTTTATAGTGCAAAGTTTGACTAGCTAGTCATAGCAAAGCCCATTTGTTTTAGAGGTAGTCTTTTCCTTCCTTCCAGCTAGCCTATTGTTTGCCTTTTCCATTTGTATTAAAAATAAAATCTTTGAAAACTGCAAGTAAGAAAAAAATGTATTCCTTCTGAAACTAGCAATTCTCCAAACAGGATGGTTAGCTCTTTCCTGTTGAGACATTATGTCCAAAGAAAGGAAATTGGGATTTTAAATTGTAATAACAATTACATAAAGCAGTGGTATATAAACACTAATAAGAGGGTTGCACTGTTTATTTAGTGCGTGCTGAATGGTATTGCTTTGTTTCGAGCTTTGGTCTGTTGGCCAGTTCATGGGTGTTACACACAGATGTAAATTCATGAGCAATCATTCCTCTAGTTTGATCACCTGTATGCCTCACCCAGGCTTTCACAGTATGAGGGGGGCAATATGAGGTTGCCTCAGATCTGTGTGAATTACAGCATAGAGGGCAAATGTATGTCCTCTGCAATGGAGCCAATAGGGAATATTGTTAGAAAATGACACTGATGCGGCAGTGGCTTTCAGAACACAGAAGAATGCGTCTGGGGTTCACAAAATTTGAATGCTGGCAAAAGGCTGAGTTTTTCAGTCCACATTTGTCATCATTGTTCATAACAATGCGCTGGCAACTGAATTTTAATACTGAGATATGGTGTGATATTAGTCAAATATTTAGCACCAATGTGGCACTTCTCATCAATAGAAATACATCATGATACATTTTAAAGGTGAGTGCATTTTATTATCCTCTATTTTACAGATGGGGGAACTCAGGCACAGGGAAGGGAGGTGACCTGTCTGAGGTTACACCCAGCGAATTGCTGGCAAAGGTGGGACTAGAACTCAGCTTTCATTTCCCAGTCCACTCCCCTATTCAGAGGATCATGCTGCCTCCCTTAGACAGTGGGAGAGAGAGAGAGAGAGAGTCAACCACCAAGGGGAAGAAACAGAAACTCCCCTGAGATGCTAGTACTATTTATTCTATCTTGTAAGATTTTTTTCAAAGTGCATTTTGATCACCAGGGAGACCGCAGTCCTCTACTTATCCACAGAATTAAAGCACTTCAGCAACAGAGTGAATTCTCCACACACTGCCTCACCAATTTGCCTTAGCCTGGCTTGCAAAGACAATTTTCTAGGGATGAGAAGGTAGTTAAGGCTTGGTGCTTATTAAAACTGGCACCTGGGATGCCAGTAGCTTTGGCATGATGTGAGCACCCATCCACTAGGCACTTGATTGGGACTACCAGTACCAACTCACTTCATGCAGCCATTAAACACTCAAGAGCTGGTTGGGTCACTATCCGTTTGAATGAGATTTGAACCAGTGACAAATATTCACTGGGTATGGCTTCCAGCTGACGCTGCCAGCTTTCCTGAGGCAATCCGGTGTGAGAAAGGGCTTTGAAGAGAGAAACTGAAAGGGGTGAAGGCCTTGCTGATGGAAGCATCTCAGAGCACCCAGCTTATAAACTGTGACAAGAATCTTCATCATTGCCTACCTCCCAGCTGATTGCAGGGTTTGGAAATGTTTCCTTGTGGATGCCTGGGACTGGGAGGTTAAGCTGCAAGGGAGTAAAAAGAGGAGTAGTGAAAATGAGGAGAAGGACCTAGGACCTAATTCAAAGCAGCAGATCCTAGGCCTGTTTGAGGCTCAATCCTGCTTGAGAGCTCCTTTTGAAGAGTTGAGGGTAGGGGAGTGTCAGTCTTATTCCCCTCCAAAGTCTCACTGGAGAGCTCAAGGATGTTAAGAATGCATCAGCAATCAAAGAGCTACTTTGAAATGAGGCCATTTTTTCCAAAACAATAAAAATACCAATCAGGGAATTAAATGAAGAGTGAGTGAGAGCGACAGCATAATGAGGAAGTCATATCAAACTACAGAAAAGAGAAAATAAGAGGACAGGCAAATATCTGGAACAAAGCTGAGCCTTCTTATAGTATCTTTTATCTCAAGGTTCATTAATTAGCTCTCACAGTGACCCTTCTGAAAGCCAAACTTTGGGGCCCGCACTGCCACAGCTGCTGTGACATACCAGGGCACAAACCAGACTAGTGAGGGGCTGTGTTACCCTTGCTGTGTGACCTTGGGTGTCTTACAGTGCTTTGCTGTAGTAGCTCCCACCTGGGCCACTCACAAACAGCCTTCCAGCACCCAAGCCACACCCTGAATGTCTGTGTGTAACCACAGTCTGCCAGCTATCAGGGGCAGCTCCAGGCACCAGCACGCCAAGCGCGTGCCTGAGGCAGCAAGCCACAGGGAGTGCTCTGCTGGTCTCTGCAAGGGCAGCAGGCAGATTGCCTTTGGTGGCATACCTGTGGAGGGTCTGCTGGTCCCGTGGCTTCGGCGGACCTCCTGCAAGCGTGCTGCCGAATCCGTGGGACTGGGGACCTCCCACAGGCAAGCCGCCGCAGGCAGCCTGCCTGCTGTGCTTGGGGCGGCAAAATACCTAGAGCCGTCCCTGCCAGCTATACTGTATCTCGCCAGCCTGGGTTATACCACAGGGTGACCCCAACAGAACTCCAGTCCCAGATCTTCCCCCAGAAATATATGACCTATACTGCCCTGCACTCTTCTGGACAGTACAAATATATTAAGTCATTTATTCCTTTAAGGGAATAATATGCCAGCTTATTGCTTTAAACGGAGTTGCCCAGACACTTCAACTTAAACACACTGGATTAAATAAAACTGTAGCACAAGTTTATTAACTACAAAGAGAGAGATTTTAAGTGAGTATAAATAATGAGGCATAACAGTCAGAAATGGTTACAAGAAAAATAAAGATAAAACACTTACTAGTATCTACTTAAGAAACTATCTTAGTTGCAAAGCAAACTTTCTCACCACATGCTCCAGCAGATTACTGACCAAATTTTCAGGCCAGGAGCCCTCCCCCAGAGTCCAACGGCCCTTTCATTTTGTCTTCTCAAGTACAGAGAATGAGGTGGTCAGGGAGAGAGGGGGTGTGTGCTTTGGGGTGTGCCTTAGAGTGTTTGTCCCTCATTTTTATATTTTCAGTCCTCTTCTTGAAAAACATTTTCAGCTGAAACCCAGGAGACAAAGAGTCTATGTGGAAGGATGTTCTCTGTTGGGTTTTTTCCCTCCACACCTGTTTGAACTTCCTTTGTTTTCCCTCCCTCCTTGATCATAGAGTATCAGGGTTGGAAGGGACCTTGGGAGGTCATCTAGTCCAACCCCCTGCACAAAGCAGGACCAATTCCCAGACAGATTTTTGCCCCAAATTGCCCCCTCAAGGATTGAACTCACAACCCTCGGTTTAACAGGCCAATGATCAAACCACTGAGCTATTCCTCCCCCCAATAATGATAATATCTCTCTTTACTGCTTAAATGCAAATTAAGAAAAGCATACATTCCTTCCTTTGTTTAGGACAGACCTGACTTCTGCCTGGGTAGGGCTGTGGGGTTTGGAACGTGTGTTAATATCATACAGAGGAATCTGATAACATCACATACAATATTGACACTCATATTTTACCAGGACGATACTGACTGGAAAATTATGAGTGTTCAAACGATACCTTACTAGGCATACTATGTACAAAGATTATTTAAAAAGTGTATGTTGAGTGTAACTATTGAGAGGTATATTCTGTCACAGCTGCAAACTGATCTGGGGTCCTCTCCAAAATCAAGGCATCCTTGGCCATTGTTTTCAATTCGTTTTCTAGTTTGAAGGCTATAGTTGCAAGGAAAGGAGCAAGAAACTTAGGGCCTTTTTTTCAGAAGTGCTGAGCACTCACAATGTCATCTGAAGTCACTGCAGGCCACGGCTACTAGCAACTTCGAAAAACAGGCCATTGCTTTTTTAAAATGAAAGAGTAGCCCTGACATTTCTAGTGGATCTGATGGCACTAGGTTACATGCGAGTTCCAGCCAGATACCTGCCCAGAGGATTCAGGGGGCCTTGGGTCTTTGGCGGCAGGGGGCCCCCACTTCAGCAGTAATTTGGCAGCGGGGGGGTCCTTCTGCTCCGGGACCCACTGCCGAAGTGCCCCGAAGACCCGTGGCAGGGACCCCCCGCCACCAAATTACCGCCGAAGACCCGACACTTCAGCAGTAATTTGGAGGCAGGGGGTCCTTCTACTCCGGGGCGGAAGGACCCCCCGCTGCCAAAGACTTGGAGTGGAAGAAGCTCCGGGGGCCTGGGCCCCACGAGAGTTTTCCAGGGCCCCCGGAGCAAGTGAAGGACCCCGCTCCAGGGCCCCCAAAGAACTCTTGTGGGGGCCCCTGCGGTGCCTGGGGCAAATTGCCCTACTTACCAACCCCAGGTGGCCCAATTGAGCAGAAGCCAATGGGGGAGGAGAGTGCCCAACAGTTCCAAGAAGGTGCTTGGTACTTTGTAGGGACACATCTAGAGAGATGAGATGATTCAGATATAGATCAATACAAAGCTAACTAGAGTGACAATATTCACTAGCTTGTATCTTCAAAATTCAATTCAAGAATAATTTGGAATCTGACTTGCTGGAGAATAGACTCTAGTGAGGCACAGTAGAGCCAGTTTAGTTTAAATAAAATTGGAGTTCCTTCCTTTAAGTTCCTGAACCTTCCCCCAGGTGTCACAGTCATGAACCCAAGCTGAACTTTTTCTAACATTTGAAAAAAATCAAGTAGTTTTCCTCCCTCTTCCTCCCATTGTTTCTATGTGTGTGCAGTTCTCCTGTCCCAGATTCTGACTGGGAATGGAAGTAACAAATCACATGAGAAGAACTTGCCTCCATACAGTCTCCAGTCCTGTGTTAGACTCAAGAGATTCTGAACATTTGAGTTCCACCGCTCAATTGCCAGAAGAATATCCTCAGTGTTAAAGCCTATAGTAAAAAAAAAAAAAGAACAAAGTGGTAACATTAGTGATAACTGAAGCTTCATTTTCCAGTGCTGGTCCCTATGTGTACTCTACACACAAGTACCATGTGTGCCATGTGCCTGAAGATGCAAGTTTTTCCAAGCAGTGTTCATTGACCCACACCTGGGCAGTATCTCCCCCATACTCCCAACCGAGTTTAGAAGGGGCGGTGTGGGTTGACATCTCTCCAGTTCCCTCTGCCACATAGTCTGAGTTGAAACCTGTCCTCTTTCGCTCTTTTAATCTCTAAAAGAGTTTTTGTATATATTTGCTATTTAGATATCTTTGTTGTATACATAGTCTAGTATAGTGTAAGAAAACCCTGCACCTCCAGTTGGGGGGAAGCCCTCTTTACCCCAGGGACTATGCCCAGGGTCCCAGGCTTCAAGAACTGTGTCTTCTGCTCTCACTCCTTTTCCATTAGTGATGAACATCAATGGGGCCTTTACTGTCTGGGTGAGGTACACATCTCTGTGAAGTGCATCATCTGCAAGTCCTTCCCATCCAGAACCAGAGAAGCCTGAGAGCTCAGGCTGAGGGAGCACCTGATGAGGCCCAGCTCTGATCCTGGTCAGGAAGACCCTTTGTACATAGGTCTCAGCTGGCCAGCAGTGCCCCTCAAAGCATGAGCCATGGAGCGCAGCCACTGTCCCAAAGCCCAAGGACTAAGAACACAGGGCTCCCCATGACAGTAAGAAACATTCTCATGAGCATGAAGGGCAGATCCCCACAGTGGACTGCCCACAAGAAGCGCATTCCCTCCCAAGCTGTGTCAGGTTGGGTGAAATGTCATGTACGGATACTATGGAACTGGTGCCAAAGGCTCCCCCAACTGGAAGGGAAGGTGAAGACGAGGAATCAGACAGTGACCATGGTACCAGGGCACACAGACAGGCCAATCTCATCCACAGTCCAAATCTATCACAGGTACCGCTTTGGCAATATGGAGACCAGCTAGCTATGGAAGTCGAACTGGGTTCCTTCCATGTCTCGATGGAAACCCTGCAGACTCCAGCCCGTATGGAGACTTTTCTGACACTGAAGGAGGTCTTCCTCCCCTATCCACAGTTTCCACTTCTGTCGGACCCAATGGTTCTCAGGGATGTTCCTATCCCAGAGGAGGAACCACTGCTACAGTTTCAGGAGAGACTCCCCTTATCTATCCTTCAGAGGGGGCCTCCGGGAACCAACAGCATCACCATCAGACTCAGAGAAGATAGTCTCACCAATGTCTCCAACCTGGCTCAGGAGCTCAGACAGAGCCTCAGTAACCCTCTCCACCTGGCTATGACCCCATCCCCAGGCTGGGACTCCTGGTATCACTTCCCAAGGGGAGAAATAGATCTTCCCTATGGCCATACTGGGGACCCAGAGACCCTTATAGCAGACACCCAGCAACATCGCAGGAGTCCTACTGCTCTTCCTCCTCTTGTCTGCTGGTTCTGTTGGTGTATGAGGAGGAAGATGATGAGCTGGTACCACTAGTTCTGACTGGAGCCTCCTCATCACCAGATGACACTCTCATCCCATTGCCACCCTCTCCTCCAGATGACCACCAACAATATCAAGATCTGCTCCAGTGGGTGATGACTGACTTGCAAATCCCACTGGAGTTGGTCCAGGACCTCCAGCACTGTCTCCTGGACATCTTACAGCCACAGGGACCATCCATGGTGGCCCTTCCTACAACAGGCCATACTGGAACCAGACAGCATGGTCTGGCATGCACCAGCATCATGTGTCCCCACCCCAGAGTGAGCCAAGAGATGTTATTTTGTGCTGGCCAAAGGACTTGATTTCCTCTTTACACACCCTACCCCTAATTCACTGGTAGTGCACGCAGCTGTGGAAAGGGCTCGGCAGTACCTGCAGAAATCCGGTACCAGATAAAGGGTCGAAGAGGCTGGATCTCCTGGGCAGGATTGTCTCCTCCTCCTCAGACCTTCAGTTTCGTATAGCCAACTACCAGGTTGGCTAAGTATGACTTTAATACTTATACCAGGCTGGCAGAGTTCAAAGACAAACTCTCTGTGGAAGATCAAGCCCAGTTCCGGGCCATGGTGGATGAGGAGAGGCTAGTGGCAAAGGCAGCTCTCTGGGCCGCAGTGGCTGTGGCTGATACTGCATCCCAGGCCTTGGCCACAGGGCTGATCATGTGTACAGACTGTTAGCTCCAATCATTGGACTTCCCAAAGGAGGTCCAAAATACTATACAGGACCTTCCTTTTGACTAGGTCAATCTTTTCAATGAAAAGACGGATGAGTCTCTGCATTCCCTGAAGGACTCAGGATCCACCCTGAAGTCCCTGGGGACCTACATTCCAGCCTCAGGAGAAAACATCAAAACCAGCCCTTGAGACCACAGCCACCTTTCTCCTGTCTCTTTAACTACCAACGTCCACCTGAATCTTTTTGCAAGCGACCAAGATCCCAGCCCCAACCACTACCACATCATCCACTTACTCCCAACCATGGGCCTGAGGCCATTTTTGACATACGGGTCAAGACCCATGCACCACCATCAATGCTGCCTACTTTGCCACCCATCATCTTTGGAGGAGATTCACCTTCACCCACATTTGGAACAAGATCACCATGGACGGTTTAGTTCTGGAGATTATCCATCATGGATACTCCACGGAGTTCCTTTCCCTCCCTCCTCACAAGCCTCCCACGTGGCTTCCCTGGAGAACCCTTCCCACCAATTGATCATTCAACACGAGGCAGACTCCTTACTCCACCAGGGAGCAATAGAGAGCAACCTGCTCCAATACCAGAGAAGAGGGTTCTTCTCCCCATATTTCCTTGACCCCAAGGAAGGTGGAGGGCAGAGACCCGTCCTGGACCTTCGACAGCTCAATATTTTCATCAGGAAGCTGAAATTCAGGATGATTACACTGGCATCAATAATCCCTGCCCTCCAGAAGGGGCTGTGGTTCACAGCTCTCAACATGAAGGACTCATTTCTATGTGGACATTCACCCATCACACAAGAAATTCCTATGATTCAAGATTGGACAGCAATGCCACTAGTTTTGCATCCTCCCATTTGGTCTTGTGACAGCACCAAGGGTATTCATGAAAGTGTTCTCAGTATTAGTGGCCCAGATGTGTCACCTGGGATATATGATGTTCCCACACCTAGACGACTGGCTTCTGGTGGGACATTCCCAACAAGAAATTGTCTTTGCAATAGAGACTCTTTGATGCCTCCTTGTCTCTTTAGGATCTGCATAAATGAAGACAAGTCTGTTTTGTCACCCCCACAGATGTTACATATCATAGGAGCAAGGTTGGACCGGTCTTGGCACAAACTTTCCTTCCAACAGATAAATTTTATGCAATGAGCAGCCTGATCATTTGCATTACCCACAATCCCTGCACAGTGGTGCATCAGGGAGGGATAGCTCAGTGGTTTGAGCATTGGCCTGTTAAACCAAGAGTTGTGAGTTCAGTACTTGCGGGGGGCCACTTAGGGATCTGGGGCAAAATCAGTACTTGGTCCTGCTAGTGAAGGCAGGGAGCTGGACTCAATGACCTTTCAGGGTCCCTTCCAGTTGTATGAGATAGGTATCTCTCTATATATTAATCATTATTAATGCCTCTCCCTATTGAGCCATATAGCTGTATGCACCTATGTGACACCTTTTGCCAGGCTTCACTTGCAGTACCCATAAGCCTGGTTCCACTCAACCTACTGGCTGATTAGGGACCTCATTGACTCCACCATTCCCTCAGGAGCTCTCACCTCTCTTGCTTGGTGGTCCAGCCTGACCAAGATCATGGTGGGGACCCCCTTCGGCCCTCCCATAACAAGGGCCACCATCATGATGGATGCCTCCCTGAGAGGATGGGATGCTTATCTGGACTGCAATGCAGCTCAAGGTATGGGAATACCACAGGAAGCCAAGCTGCATATAAACTTGCTGGAACTCGGAACAGTCCACCTAGCCTGCAAGGCCTTCCTTCCCCGCATACATTCCCTCCATGTTCAAATCCTATCAAAAAATATCACTGCGGTGGTCTATATAAACAAACGGAGGAGCAAGATCTTATCTCCTCTGCCTGGAGGCAGTCAGGCTGTGTAGCTGGTGTGTCACAAATCAGGTTACCACATAGGCCACATACCTCCCGGGTGTTCAGAACTCCCTACCAGACAGACTAAGCAGAAGTCTCTACATAGACCACAAATGGAAAACACACTACACAGTTCTGACCATCATCTTTGCATAGTGGGGTACTCCTCTCTTTGCATCCCAGACTAACAGAAAGTTTCCCATGTACTGCTCCAGGGGAGCTATAGGCAGTGACTCATAGGACAATGCTTTCCTGCTTCCCTGGATGGGTGACCTCCAATACACCTTCCCCCATATTCCCCTCATACCACAAGTTCTCTGGAAGATTCACTGAGACACAGCTACCATGATCCTTCTAGCATCCTATTGGCCCAGTTCTGGTTCACTGATCTAAAACTGTCCACACCCCCACCCATCAGGATCTGCCTATTGCCAGATCTCCTGATATAAGACCACGACAGGCTCAGGTACCCCAACCCGAGCTCACTCCACCTCCCAGCCTGATGTTTGGATAGGTGTCGGATCTAGCAAACTCATGCTCGGCCAGGAGAGCCTTAACCAAAGCAAGAAAGAGTCAACCAGAACATGCTACTGGTCTAAATGGTGCTGCTTCTCAATTTGGGTGCGCCACCACCACCATTCCCTCTCATCATGGTGGGCATGGCAGTTATCCTCGACTATCCCCTTACCCTGAAAACATCAGGTTTAGCCTTTAGCTTGCTGTATGTACATTAGCAGCGATTAGCACTTTCCTTCCCCTGGTGGAGAGACACTCTATCTTCACGCACCCGACAACAGTATGCTTTATGAAAGGCTTGAGCTGAACCTTCCCAGCAGTCATCAAACCATGCCCCAGTGGGACCTTAACCTTGTCCTGTCAACTCTCCCAGGGCCACCCTTTGAGCCTCTGGCATTCTGTGCCATGACCCACCTCTCCATGAAAGTGGCATTCTTGGTAGTCATCACTTTGGCCAGAAGGGTCAGAGAGCTAGTGGCCATATGACAGACTCTCCTTTTTCCTCCCCAAGATTGTGTCCAAATTCCATATCAACAAATTAATTCCCTTACCTGTATTTTTTCAAAAACCTCATGCCTCTCCTGAGGACAAGAAAATGCACTACTTTAACATCAGATACACCCTGGCTTTCTACCTGCAGAGAAGCAAGCCGTTACAAAGTCTCTGAGCTTCTTTGTCACCATAGCAGAAAGATCAATAGGACAATCCATATCCTCACAGAGAATTTCTATGCAAGTCTCAGGATGCATATTAGAATGCTACAGGATAGCAGACATCCCCCTGCTGGGAATGTTCCAGCTCACTCCACAGGAGTGCAAGCAACCTCCACGGCATCCTTATCGGATGTCCCATTGCAGGACATTTGCAAAGCTGCAACTTGGCGATCTTTCTATACATTTACTGCACAGTATGCCCTGACTCAAGCAATAGCTGCAGATGCAGGAATAAGAAGGGCTGTATTACAAACAGCTCTGCCACCAGCCTTCTCACACCCACCTCCACACCAATCACTGCTCACAAGTCACCCATATGTGGAATTCACATAGGCACCAGCATTCAAAGAAGAAGAGGAGATTACTTACTGAGACTGGAGGTTCTTCGAGGTGTGTGGTCCCTATCTGTATTCCACCACGCGCTCTCCTTCCCCTCTGCTTCAGACTTGATTACAGTAAGAGGGAACTGGAGAGGTGTCAACCTGTACTGCCCCTTATGCCCTCAGTTGGGAGTATGAGGGGAGATACCGCACAAGTACCAGTCAACGGACACTGCTTGGAGAAACTTTCGGACTCAGGCACATGGCACACATGCGCACCCACGTGTAGAATAAAGATAGGCACGTCACAATCATGCCAGGGCCCTGCGCCTTTTTATTTTTATTTTTAACTCACCTGGTGCGGTCCACTCTGGGGGTCTTCGGCGGCATTTCGGTGGCGGAGGGTCCTTTGGTGCCATGGAAGACCTGGAGTGGACCCCGTGCCACTGAAGTGTCGCCAAAGCCCCAGATCACCGCGGAGTATTTGAATCGGGCACTGCAGTTAATAAAGCCGGCCCTGATGAGATACAAGTACTTCACTGAGAGCAGATTTCACCATCACTCAAGTTCACATTAAGAAGAACATTCACCCAAGACAAACACTACCTATTTCAGTGTTCTGCTAAAACTGGAAAATCTTTCCTATTTACCAGCAACGTAAAAAGAAAATAATGCTGGTCAATAGGAAACAGCTCCCCTTGTGTTTTCCTGTCAGAGTATTTTCTCATATTTCTGTGGTCAGTTGTACTAACAGTGTCCTTTTCATCAGTGTTTGTCTCTGAAGAGGCTCATTCATAATATTCTTGTTCAAGTATATACACATGTGCCTTCTTGATACTTAAAAAAAAAATCTACAACTTCATTCATACACCAACACACACACACATCAGAGAGCTGTTAAAAAAACAGGAATTTGCTCACAGCCATGGTCTATTTTCAGACAGACTGGGTTTGGGAATTTTACAATATTGAGAGGACTTGGCAGTATGACTGTATTTCCTCACCAGGACATGTGTGCAGCCAGAACATGTGGGGAAGGAACAGCTACCCTTCAGACTAGGGGAGAGAGATCTACGTTTATTCCATGTTCAATTGGTGACCGGAAAACAGCTCCAATAAGCCACTAGGTCTCCATGATGAGGTAGGCGATTAGGGGTGGAGTCAGCCATTTCAGTGTACAAACAACAGGCCTGTCTTTCTGCCCCGACTGCATTGTACTGCATAATGAGTGAGGGCCCGGCTATACAGACATTTTCATTGTGTTAGAGGATGGGTTTGTTACTAGCTGTATGGGTGGCATGGGACCAAACTGCGTTTTGTGGATGGTGCAGCACTGTAAAGTTCATGGTTAAAAGAGTTTGGTTCCTTCTCTGTATGACCAAATCATGGTAAAATAAATTCAAGAGATTATCCTGATAGACTGTGGTCCTAAAATCTGCCATGTAGATGCCGGGGCTGCAGTTAGATTGTGTAGTAATAATAGGTTTAAGGAAGAACAACAAACCAGCCAGCAGCCAGGGTATTATAATTTTTCTGCCATGCTTTAGTGTAGATCCTAATATGGCACCTGAGGAATGCACCACGATCCTTTTAACTGACACACCCTAGGGATAGCCTATTATGCTGATAAAGTGTCTGTACTGGGTAAGGTGAAACCACTTAAAAGTTTAGAGATTTTAAACAACAAACTACTGGATTGTATAAAAACTCAAGTCTAAAAGGGACACTGGCCACATTTCCATTTTCTTTAGTCTTTATTCTTCTCTAATCAACCAGTAGGCCACAGTTTAGGGTTTCACCCATAACACTGGGTCAAACACCACTAACTACTTTGGGAAGCATTCAAGCAACGCAATGAACGCTGGCCTGATTAAGCAGCAGCCATTGCCATTCGTGGATAAGCTAAATTAGTCTCCTGTAGTCTAAGTCTACAGTTTAGGTAGGGCCTTGTAACTTACCATAGCGCTCCATGTGCTCAGGCCCTCAAGGCTGCTAGGGAGGTACCCATCAGTGCTGCATCACAGAGACCTTGCTGAAGCATTTGGGGCCCTTCCCGCCACCTGGATCCTTCACAGAAGAGGTATCTGGTTAGAACAGACAGCTGTGAATAGCATCTAAGGCTGCATTGAAGGTGGATTTATTTGACTCTGATTTTATTTTAATTTTTTCTGGGGCTACCTCCGGTGCCCCAAGGTAGGCCCTCCACAGGCCCATACTCAATATGCATTAGAGACAGTGGTGAGGAGGAGCCTTGCTGAAGACCCCTGGGTTTTATTCAGAGCCCAGCTACAGTTCTTGTGTACAAAGATTGCACTTTCTGGCCTCGTACATGGATGTTCTTGCTCTGACATGGTTGTGGTTTGTTTTGGTTCTCAGCCAAGCTCAGAATTCACCAAGTTCTTCATTCAAGAAAATGCGACTCTCCAAACTTTGGCTTCTCCATAATTCTGCAACAAGAAGATGGGGAGGAGTGTGGCTGGAGAGGTGTGAGCTCAACTCCATGTGCTGGAGAAGCAGCTTCTCTTTCTCTGTGAACCTCCTGAGGCTCTTAGACTCCTGTTGGAGTTCTCCTCCCTCCTGCTGACGGTCTGTCACTGGCATGACAAGGTAGCACGTCTTGTTTGAACCCAGGAACCTTTGGCTGGGTCCCTCACCTTTCAAGTTCCAGGATATATAAACTAATGGGGCCTGATGACCATGTTTGATTGGCCAACACACTAAAATTGGGCTTCTCTTTGGAAAAAAGATGCTAAGGCATAGAGTCTTGCATCTAACTCCTAGCTCTGCTGTAAGCTTTGCTCTGCCACAGGAATATCAATCACAGTGAAGACAGCAGAGTGCATGCAGCACAACCTGTGAACAGCAACACTTGGTTTTATTCTGGCTTAAAATAAAGGCTGGAGATGTGCCCCCAGTCTCAGTATTTACACTGGGACTTTGAACCACCACAAACCTTGGGAGTTTTTGCACCTATGTGCTTGATTCAGGCTTCTCTGCAATAGAGACTCAATAGCTGTCTAGATCAATTTCTTCAATCTTTGCAGGTTAGTGACCTTTTATTCTAAGTCAAAAACATTTTGTGACACCCCCCTTTCATTTACTGTAAAAAAGTTTAAAAATACATCAATGATAACAATAAGCCTAGATAATGTATTTGTGTGGGTTTCTTGAGATGCTGACAGAAGCTAATTGACCTTGAAGGACAAGGGTGTGTGGGGAGTGGGGGAGCAAGGTCATATTTGCTTTAGATTGTAATAACATTTTCAATGCCTCAGACCAATTGAGAAACACTGTTCTAGATGGCTGCCAAACAGCCTGCAATGCAGCCAGTGCCTTAGTGGAGAATGGAAAGAATGATCTCCCATTTAAAATCATTTCTTTTCCCTCTAATACTACACATGCTAGAAACAAATGCAGTCGACAAGGTAGTGTCTGGTGAGTTAAAAACTTTGATTCCCAAGTATTTAGGCTTTGCCTCTGCTTAGATGCCAGAGGACAGAAAGTGCAATACTCCTTTCCTTATCAGAACATTTCTGATTCATCTGTTTAGTATCTTTATTTCCCTTCTCATGAAGTCTCCAGAAAGTAAGTCTGTCAGCAATTCATGACTGCTTCCCTTCTCACCGCCTAGCCCCTGATCACCAGAAATAAATTAGTGCGATTTATGATTCATGCCTTGCCTTGCCTTGCCAGAACAATATGCAATCTGATTACATCTGGAGACTCTGAAGAAGTGGTGGGCGTTAATACATTGACTTGTAATTCATGTTCAGTCCAGAGATCCCACCCCAGCAAAACCCTATGGTGAAGTGCTACTACAAGTCCCCAGATGGATTTCCAGAATGCGCTCTCCCTTGAAACCATTGCCACCTTCTTCTAGTCACTGCAGAGAAGCAATGGATGTTTCCTATTTACTAGCAAACTCTATTAGGCTATGATTTGTCTGCTCACCAAGAAAGTTAGAGCCTAAATCTAAAAAGAGGCATATGAGGGCTGTGATGTATAAGTGGTGAAGGGGACACCTCAAAAGAGGGACCTTGAAGAATAATGTTTCATGGCTGAATAACATTTCACTGTGTTACACCTCTATTTAAAGAAATCCAGGCTGGTATTACAGGAGGAGAGCTGTTCTTCAGAACAGAAAGGAAAAAACAAAGAGGGTGATACTGAAGTTAGGAGAAACAGCCCAGATTCCTCCATTTATAGTGGTAACCATCTGTTGGATAGGAAAAACTGTGTGTTTTGCCAGCCATTCTAGTAACCGTCAGTGAAACAGACACTTTTCACCCAAAGATCTCCATGTTTCACAACAGTAAGCAAATATCCCTATTGTTAGGAAAACTGAGGTACTGGCAAATTATGTTGCTATCCTAAGGACACAAAAGCAAGACAGTGGTAGCACTGGGAATAATACCTGGATCTCCCCTGCTTTCATCCCCTTGGGCTGTTCTGCCAAAGGGAAGAAGATGCTGCGTTCCACACACACCCCTGTCATAAACAGATAGCTAAGGGTTAATGTCTCTTACACCTGGAAAGAAGTAACCTGAAACACCTGACCAGAGGACCAATCAGGAAACCAGACTTTTTCAGGTCTGGGTGGAGGGAAGTTTGTGTCTGAGTTCTTTGTCTTGTGCCTGTGTCTCTCTCGGCTATGGGAAGGATTTCTCTATTTTCTGCTTTCTAGTCTTCTGTTTCCCAGTTGTAAGTACAAAAAGATAGGTTTGTTTTTTTGTAGTTACATGTGTGTAGTTGCTGGAGTGCTTTGAATTGTATTCTTTTTGAATAAGGCTGTTTATTCATATTTATTTTAAGCAATTGACCCTGTATTTGTCACCTTAATACAGAGAGACCATTTTTATGTATTTTTCTTTCTTTTTTAGACCTGTTGGAGTTTTTCTTTAATGGGGAACTCCAGGGAATTGAGTCTGTGCTCACCAGGGAATTGGTGGGAGGAAGAAGTCAGGGGGAAATCTGTGTGTGTTCAATTTACTAGCCTGACTTTGCATTCCCTCTGGGTGAGGGGGGAAGAGAGATTAGCTCTCGGTACTTCTGTTTTCCAAGGCTGGAAACGGGGAGGGTGGAATCCCTCTGTTTAGATTCACGGAACTTGCTTCTGTGTATCTCTCCAGGAACACCTGGAGGGGGGAAGGGAAAAGGTTTATTTCCCTTTGTTGTGAGACTCAAGGGATTTGGGTCTTGGGGTCCCCAGGGAAGATTTTTGGGGGGACCAGAGTGGCCCAAAACACTCTAATTTTTTGGGTGGTGGCAGCTTTACCAGGTCCAAGCTGGTAACTAAGCTTGCAGGTTTTCATGCTAACCCCCATATTTTGGACGCTAAGGTCCAAATCTGGGACTAGGTTATGACAACCCCCATGCTGCAGTTTCACTAAGTACATTCACTCCCAGAAGGCCATGCTCCCAGACAAGATCTAGACCAGCACAGTGTTTGGTAGGGTTGCCAACTTTCTACTTGCAAAAAACCAAACACCCCTGCCCTACCCCGCCCCTCCTCCAAGACCCCGCCCTGATCCGAGGCCCTGCCCTACTCACTCCATCCCCTCCTCCCCGGCTCTGTTGCTCACTCTCCCCACCATCACTCACTCATTTTCAGTGGGCTTGCTCAGGGGGCTGGGGTATGGGAGCTGGTGATGCTCTGGCTAGGGCTGCAGACTTTGGGGTGGGGCCAGAAATGAAATGTTCAGAGTGTGGGAGGGGGATCCAGGCTGAGGCAGAGGGTTGGGATGCGAGATATGGAGAGGGCTCTGGTGTGGGGCCAGGGATGAGGGATTTGGGGTGCAGGGGTTCAGAGTGTGGAGGGTACTCTGGGCTGGGGCAGGGGGTTGTGGTGCAGGAGGGTGTGAGGGCTCTGGCTGGGAGTTCAAGGGCTCTCGCTGGGGGTGCAGACTCTAGGGTGGGGCAGGGGATAAGGGGTTTGAGGTGCAGGAGGGTGCTCTGGGCTGGGACTGAGAGGTTCAGAGGGTGGGAGGAGGATCAGGGCTGGGTGCAGGCTCCAGGCGGCGCTTACCTCAAGCAGCTCCTGGAAGCAGCGGCATGTCCCCCATCCAGCTCCTACGTGGAGGTGCAGCCAGGCTGCTCTGTGCATTGCCCCATCTGTAGGCGCCACCACTGCAGCTCCCATTGGCCACGGTTCCCAGCCAATGGGAGCTGCGTGGGTGGTGCTTGAGGTGGGGACAGTGTGCAGAGCCCCCAGCTGCCCCTACACGCCGGAGCCGGAGGGGGCACATGCTGGCTGCTTCCTAGGAGCCGCGCGGCGTGGAGGCTAACAGGGAGCCTGCCAGCACCACTGCACAGCACTGCCAACCGGATAGTCAACGGTGCTGACCAGAGCTGCCAGGTTGGGAAGTTTCCTAAGAGGCCTGTGGAAATGGTTCCTTTGTGACTGTGGGTAGTGCCGATGCTTCAATTAGTACAGTGCTGGGAAAATGAAAAGCAATATAGAGGGTCTATTTAGGTTGTTTGTAGAACTCCTGCAAGAGATCAGTGTGACCACAGAACTGACCCCGTGCAGTGCTAAACGCAAAACTCATTTCTCTGACTTAGATTCATCTCCATTTCTTCACACAGCCACACACACTCTCTCACACATACAGATCCTACAAACTAACTGTGCCTATTTCTCTTACAGGCTGGGAAAGGAGAGAGATGCTTATTATGATATCTGTTTTCCAATACTTGGGAGGTGCACAGATATTGTAGTGATGAGGGCTACAGAAATACCTAGATGGGTAGGAAGCAGAGAGAGCTGCCAGGAGATTGTTTGGGAGACAGACTGGCACATGTTGTGTTGAGAGAGAAGAGAATCAGGCACAAGGGACTAACAGCTTTTTTTAAACAATAATCTGAATGGGATCTGACCCAACTCCTACTGAAATCAATGGAAAGATTAATCAGGAGTTCAGCCAGGCCCTCAGCCAAACAAATCCATTCTCATTTCATTCTGAGCAGTTCCATTTTACAGCAAAAGTACAAACTTTGTTTTCCAAACTCTTAATGCTTCTTGAAAAGTTCTGTGTTATGCTAGCTCCTAGTGGGGTGGACCAGGTGGGCCTCAGTCCTTGACATCTCAGGCTGGTAGACTTTGCCCCACAGCATAAAGGATGACCACAATGGCTTCTTCTGCAGATGTGGTTTAGGTGCAGCTGCCTAGGACACCACATCCAACAGAGGATACTGTTGGAAAAGCACTGGGACCACTCGGGTGACTCACCAGTCTTAAATCTCCCTTCTCTGGCTGCAGCATTTCGGCCCGTCTGGTGTCCCCACCCCTTCCCCAGAGAGCATCTGTTTCGGCTGAGTCATGGTTTTCCTGATATGCTCCAGAATCCTGCCCTTGCAGCACCATGTTTATAGCACGAGAGTGTCCAACAGCACAGATGATTGGGTGGAGCATGTGGGAAATAGAGTGCCGGGTGCACATGGCTGCAGGGGCAGCAAAGCCTGCCCAAAAGTAGGGGGGCTGGGACCCAGGGCAGGTGGAGGGACCCAGGCTCCCCACAGCTGCCTGCACAGTGGCTCTTACCCCAACCGCCCATGGCAAGAACCATGCAGGCAGCTGTAAGGAGCCACGGCATGGACCTTCCACTTGCCTGGGCGGAGGACCCATGGGGCAGGGACACAGGCTGGGAGCTGCTCTCAGCGCCCCCTGCATCACACGCAGGTGGAGGGTCCACAACTGTCGGGGCTCCCCTGCCAGGCTCCACCAGCTGATGGCCTGGATGGGGAGTGGGGATGGGAGGGGGGAAGAGGGGAAAGAAGGGCAGAGTCCACCCTGGCAAAAAGTGGGAGGGCCTTGGCCTCCCATTCCGGCACCACTGCATGGCTGACTAGCACATGGCATGTACTTCTGGAAAGGGGCCTTTCGTATGGATTTGGTTCCGTAGCTAGGTGGGAGGGATGGAGGAGGGCAGAGAAATCATCACTTTGGCTACTGTACTAAAGCAGCCGGGACTGGCACAGATAGGCTGCACTCTCTGGGTTTTCCTTACAACAGCCATGCATGAACTTCCACGGTAGCAGCAGGAAATGCGGTTCCTAAAAGCAGCTCATCTGCATTTACTTTAAATCACTTCCATCATTCTAATGCCTTCAGAAATCTCACCCTCAGGGACATTAGGAAATGTGCATTTCCCGCTATCAGCGCATCACACGCAATTCAGGAAAACTAGCTGCCCAGAAAATATTTTGCCCACAAGATGCTAGTAACACCTGGCCTGGTAAACCAGCTTCTCTGCTAGGCTTCTGAAATTAGAAACAACTCTAGGGGAAGGGGAATGTGCAGATCCGTTGTCAGCAGCATGACATATAAATGGCACTTTAATAACACACTTGACAGTAATGAACCAGAAACAGCCATTTATCCTAATTGGAGGGACAGTGATTATATAGGAAAGTGCTGGACCCATGGACAGCACCGTGCAAATGGCATATATTCCAACTTAATGATTAGGTGAACTCTCCTAACAGATTTTGTCCATGTGCATCTTCAGTGCATTCCCCCAAACAGAAAAATCAGCCTGTTGGAAGCTGGTATCAGCGAATGTTTGAAAATGGAGGGTTAATTCTGGTTGCTGAAGATATGTGGCTTGAATAAATGAGAGAGGCCTATAGACAAGGGATGGATCCCATATAGAAATCCTCCCTTAGAAAGGACTGAAAACACCTGAGGTGCATCTGGAATACAAGAAGGGAAACATCCAGTCTGGCAGTTACCTCTGATTGTTATAGGAAACAAGAAGAACTTGCAGGCTTCCTCCCTGTGAAGATAGGTGAATTGAAGTCATGACTGGCTTGCAATAAAGCCTTTGCTGATACTTATTACCTCTGTGTAAGCTTGAAAGCTTGTCTCTTTCACCAACAGAAGTTGGTCTGATAAAAGATATTACCTCACCCACCTTGTCTCTCTAATATCCTGGGACCTATAGGGCTACAACAACTTCATACTTTTCACCTCTGATAGTCACCTCTCTCATTCTGGTAAATCTCATGCTGGAATTTCTTTGTCTTATCTCTAAATGGTTCCCACTGATATGCTTGATAGGCTTCTGACAAGGCTCTGTACTGTCTTTTGGCGGACGAGATTCCTTCCCAGTATTCTCCCAAACCACCAGACTGGAGTTTTGCAGAAGGAATGCAGGCAGTTGCTCATGTGATGTGAGTGCCTCATATCATTCTGCACATCAGCAGCTTCTGAGGCCAGTGAAGAAGCATCTGTGCCAGACTTTGAATGCAGCCCCATTCAGGAAAGTGGTTGTGACACAAGGTCGTGAGGGTTTGGAAGGGTGTAAAACAGGGGACAAATAAAGGGATCCAGAGGGACCCATAATGGACTCCAGCAACACACTGGAATAGGAGATTTCCAAGGTTGGAGGGAGGCAAGCATAGACCCTTGGCCTCAGCTATCACATGAATAAATTACCAGTTTGTACAAACATGCAACAGGCTTTTAAGTTTCTGTTAATTGACCGGATCCTTGAGCCCTATGGAAAAAGAATAAAAACTTTGCCACCTATTAAAAAAATACAATAGGAAAGACAGTGAATTAACAAAACATCCTCTGCCAGCAAAGGAAGCCATCAAAATTTGCTCCTGAGCAACGTGTGACATTAGAATCAGAAAACATTTACACTAAAGCCACATTAGTCAGAGCATTAAGATATTAGCAGAATTGGCTGCATGGAAGCCATGCTAACACAGTGCTAGTTTTATGTGCTGAAGATTCTGGATAAATACACAAGTACTGACCAAACAAGTACAGTGCTGGCAGCTTGGCTAAAAAAACCCATCAGAGAAGCTGTAAAACACCAAGCACAATGTGCTCCCACATAAAAACCAAAACAACCCCCCAACAACCTGGGATAAAAAGACATTCATGGCCTCTGAATACTTAGCAAGATTAGACATAAAAGCCTCTTAGGCTTATTCTGAATTGTACTTTCCTAATGTCAAAGGGTTCCCTTGCCTCAGAGAGATGTTTATACCCTCATGTGGGAAGCCAGAGGCTTTCAGATAAGATAGTGTCTTTGGAAGAGCAGATCTTTAAAGGCTCAGGAAGATAGCAATTATCATCAGTCAACTCTCTGTTCAGAATGGAGGGATTCCTGTTTGAGTTGGCTGCAGTCTCATGCCTCAAGTCTTTGCCCAGGCCATTAAAATAGAACATCGCCCTGCAGCTGAAAAAGGGCAAAGAGCGGAACGTGTAAATAGCAATTTAAAAAAAATCTTGTTAATTAAAAAGATACTCTGTGCTCTCCTCCCTGTAGGTGAGTTCTGCAGCCTGAACAGTCAAACCTGCCACATGAAATATAGTGAGAGTTAAAGGCAACTTTTCCAGAATTACTTTCTGACTGGGGATGACAACATGGTCACTGCTGCTATCTCTGCTTTTATTTTTGTATTAAAGGCAGTGTTTCCTAATGGAGAGAGCTGGGACTCAGGGGACCAGAGTTCTATTCCCAGATCTGCCACTGACCAACTGAGTGACCTTGGGAAGTTACTGTGCCACTCTTGTCTCAGTTTCCCCATCTGTAAGATGGGGATAATATTACTGACCGCTTTGTAAAGTGCTTTGAGAACTACTGAGGAAAAATACTACACTAAGAGCTAGATATTATAGTGTATTGTCATCTTTGTCAGTAACCGCTCCACCTGGGATGATGGACTAGAAATGGGGCAGGCAAACTTTTTGGCTGGAGGGCCTGTAAGGGGAGGTTGTGCTGCCCCAAACAGTCAGGCATGGGCCAGCTAATGCTCCCTCTCTGACTTCCCTCCCCCCGCTTCTCACCCCCTGACAGCCCCCCCCCGGACTCATGCACCATCCAACCCTCCCTGTCCCCTGATGGTCCCCCTGGGACTCTTGCCCCATCCATTTTCCCCTGCTCCCTGTCCCCTGACTGCCCCCCACTGCCCCATCCAACCTCTCCTTTCATTCCTGACTGCCCCCTGCCGCCCCATCCAATCACCCCCTCCTTCCTGACTGCTTCCCCAGGACCCTGCCCCCATGTTCCCCACCCTCTGACTGCCCCGACCCCTATCCCCCCCGACCGCACTAAACTCCCCTGCCCTCTATCCAATCCCCCCTGCTCCCTGCCCCCTTACTGCACTGCCTGGAGCACCAGTGGCTGGCAGCGCTACAGCCGTGCCACCCAGAGCACCTGGACAGGCAGCCACACCACCACGCAGCACAGAGCACTGGGTCAGGCCAGGCTCGGCAGCTATGCTGCCCCAGGAGCTTGCAGCCCCACTACCCAGAGCATTGTGCTGGCAGAGGGAGCGAGCTGAAGCTGCAGGGGAGGGACTGGGGGCGAGCCTCCCGGGTCAGGAGCCAGGCAGGAGGGCCTCACGGCCGGATTTGGCCTGCGGGCCATAGTTTGCTCACCTCTGGACTAGATGGAGAGGGACAATAGCCAAGGGAATTGAACGTGGGTTTGGGAGCCAAGAATCACAGTTTCAGGGTTAACTGCACCTTTGAACTCCCCTCTGCCTTGCTCTTCCTTGAGGGCACTCACATAAGGTTTCAGGCTCCCAGCTGTCACCTCTCTTAGCTGGAGACATGCATCCCCCTCCCTCCAGACCATGGTTTTAGGCTTGCAGTTCCTTTGTATCTCACTGTGATTGCTCCAGCAGGCTGACCAGTGTCCAACACATGCGGTTAACTCTTTCTCCAGGGTACATCAGTTCCCAACCAGCCTTCACAAAGCATGGTACATTTATTCTAAGGGCAAGTGTATTACAAAGAAAATAAAGGAACTTAGATACATGCTAAAAGCTTAGCAGAGGTCACCCCCTTGACTCCAAACAGGGCTCTGGGCAGTGTCAGTTTTTCAATCCTCTCAACTGGGTTTGCTCTCCATGTTACCAATTCATGGCAGGTTTCAGATCAAGAACCAGAACCACTTTGGGACAGTCCAAATGTTTAACACGGTTTGGGCCTTAGATCTTTGGCCTCCTGTGACAGGTAATCACCAGCCAATGGCCTTCTCTTCCGCGTGAAGCTTTAAAAGGCTGAGTTCTTGCCTAACAGGTGTGAAGGAATTTGCATTAATCAGCCATTAGTGATTCCAGATTCTGCAGGAAACCCCACCATACACACCACCTATATTGATACAAAGGGCTATGAATATTCCACAGCTCATACTGTTGGCCCAGCCAATATAATGGCTTTTCATGCTTTCAATTAAAATACCACATGGTTCCCAAAGATACTTCATGGGGTTGCAATATCTGTCACTGCAAGAACTGCAGAGCTCCTTTCCTGACTGCCACTGACTCGCTGTATGATCTCAGGAAAGTCACTTAGGGACAGGGTTTTTTTTAAAGGTATTTAGGTGCCTAAAGATGCAAAAGTGGGATCTTGATATCAATGGGAATTAGGCACTCAAAGGCTTTTGAAAATCTCACCAGGTGCCTAGCTACATCTTTAGGTATTTCAATGCCTTTTAAAATCTGGCCCTTGATGCCCAAGTTTGAAAGGAGCTGAGTGCCCCCAGCTCCTATTTACTTCACTGGGTGTCCCAGGCCCTTAATGTCCGTGGGCCACCCTTTTCTACTCTGTTAAATGCTTATAAATCAGCCCCTATTGCTGTTTCATATAGGGTGACCAGACGTCCCACTTTTAAAGGGACAGTCCCATATTTAAGCTCTCCTGCAGGCATCCCGATTTTTTCTTAAAAACGAGAAAATTGTCCGGTATTTTCTTTCTCACTCCCCATGGGTACTGGTGGGTCCTGCTGCTGGCTGGATTCCTGCTCACCAGCTGCCTGCCCACCAGCAGTGAGTGGGGGGGTCTAGTCGCCAGCGATGGGGGTGGGTGTATAAGGCTGGTGGAGGGGCAAAGATGCAGCGCGTGGGGCCTGCTGCTCCCCCTGCTGGTCCATCAGCACAGCCCCCACTGCGTGCTGGCTCTCAGCCAGCAGGCCCACCTCCCGCCCTGTTTCCAGCCGGTGCTGGCTGTGTGCTGTGGTGGCTGGTGGGTGCAGGCAGGTGCCAGGCAGCGGCCAGTTAGGTGTTGCCTCAGCTGTCCACACAGTGGCCCTTTACGTGCTCCCCCTCTCACTGTCCCCTCCCTGCTTTGCCCCTTCATCCTCCCCCCACCCAGCTCCGCTGCTCCTCCATATCCCCCCCAGCGGGGCATATCTCACTCCCAGCCCATAGTTGGAGCACTCAGCTCACCGACAGCCTGGTTGGCAGGCTGGCTTCTTCCTTCCCCCCAACCTCTGGCTGGGCCAGCGCGCCAGGAAAGCCCCTGAGATGCTGACCAGGAGGAGCTCAGCCCTGCACGTGTCAAAGCCCCGCACAACTCTCCACCCCTCAGCTAAGCTCTGGAGTGGGAGCAATTTCCAGCCTGTTCCTGCCCCAACCCTGCAGGCTCCACAGCAGCCCCTCCAGCAGGGGCTTAGCACCCTCTTCACCTGTCCCTCCCCTGCCCCATCCTGGGTCCTGTCCCCATGTAGTGTAGGGCTGCTCTGTCCCCTAGGTACTCTCCCCTGCTAAGCCACCTCTCTGGACCAGTTCATTGGGCCCTGGTGCATAATATATCCTGAGGGCTTAACCCCTTCCTGTCTGTGCTGTAGTCAGAGGTGGCTTATGCCGGTGACCGGCAGCGGCCTGCAGGTGTTAGCTGCCTTTCAGTACTGTGTGGGTGGGAAGGAACAAGCTGCTTCCAGCCACACGGGTGGGGGGAGGGAGAAGCAATAAACTCTGCAAAGACATGGGCCAGGTCATTCCTTCCCTCCCCATTCTCCCTTGCGGCTGGAAGCAGCTCCCGGCTCTTCCCTCCCATGTAGTGCCAAAAGGTTGCTGCTAGCCACATTCTGGTGTGAACCCTGGGAGAAATTGGGGGGTGGGGTGTGACCCTGTGTGCCTTTCCCCCCACCCACATGTTGCCTTGGGAAGACATGGTACCAGGGGAGGCAAGTCCATCCCAGGGGCCCAGCCCAGCATGGAGGGCAGAGAGTGCCAGACAGGGAGGGAGGGTCAGGTCGGTTGGTCGGTCACCCCCCACATGAGACTGGTGTATGGAAGCGTGTGTGTCACCTCTCCCCCTGCGGGGAGGTAGGGGTATGTGTCACCTCTCCCCGTGTGAACCCTAAAGCCTTAAAGATAAGAAGGTAAGTAAAAAGAAATACTGTGTAGCTGAATTCTTTTAACAGGGGCTCAGTCAACTTGATGTTAATTTGAATGTTTGTACTGCATAGTTCTGACTGATTGCTGTTGAATTCACTTGAATATAAGTAATTTTACCAGGTGTTCTGTATTCAGCATAGGAAAATATGGTCACCCTACTCTCACATGGCTTTGATCAACACAAAGTGCTTTGAGATGATCTGGTGATGGGTGCTCTCTGAATGCAAAATAATGTGATTCCATCTTTGAGAGAAAAAGCACAGGAGTACTTGTGGCACCTTAGAGACTAACAAATATATTTGAGCACAAGCTTTCGTTTGAGAGGAATCTGTAACATCACAGACAGAAAAGCTGTTTTCAGAACATAGGAGATGGGGGATTCGGGGGGAAGAGTTTAAAGGTGAAATTTTTCTCATTCCGAGTGCCATATTCTGCCTTTGATCACATGACTTCAACAGCAACTGCACCCAACTAACATAGAACAAAACTGTCCTCAACAGCTAATTACACATGCAACTAACCCCAGGTAAAATGGACTCCAACGGGGGTTATGTGCACATATCTAGAGGTAGAATTAGGCTCTAGGAGAGTTCTCAGCATCTTTCCTCTCTATTCAGACAGCATTAGAATGGTCTGGAAAGGGCCAGACCCCAGCACACAGGTTCCTATCTTCAGTGTTTAGGCAAACCCTGACACCCAGGACGCTCTTTGAACTAGGTGAGCTCATGTCTGCCAATTTTTAAAAATAGAACAATTTTGAATAAGGAGCTCAGAGAAAGTGTGAGCAGCTACTGTCTATGGTAAATGAAAGGGCCACATACTGCAGCATACCGAGTAACAAAGAGATTGGGGAATTGATGTAGAGAAATCCCTAATACTCCCAGGCACACACCTGTTGGTTAAGGCGGCCAACAGGACGTTGGGTTGAGTTTGTGCCCAAACAGAAGATAAATAAAGAGTATTTCATATTGTAAAAGACATTAGCTAGCTGCCTCCTGAGCCCAGCTTCCTCTGGAACCAGAGCCCTGAAGGATAAAGGCGGGGGGCGCGGTCTGGTTTAAATTTGTTCATCTCCCTTCCTTCATGACCCCTGCCCCATCTGCCCTAGGAAGGGAAGAGATTTGTGTGTGTTTGTTTGGGATGCCTTTGGAATGCTGGGTACATCAGCTGAGTAGATGCAAGTTTAACATGTATGGCTGGAATAACAGCAATTTATGCCTATGCAGTACTTTACAAACATGGATTAATTCCTTGCAGTTGGGTATTGTCAATCCTATTGCACAGCTGTAGAAGCTGAGGCACAAGTGTTTAAATGCCTGGCCTTAAATCACACGGAAAGTCAGTGCCTGAGCCAGGACTGGAACTTTAAAGGTACGTCTACACAGCGAGTGGCAGTGAATCTCAGAGCCCAGGTCAACAGACACAGACTTGCTGGGTTTAGGCTACTGTGCTAAAAATGGCTTGGGCTGGAGCTCAGGCTCTGAAGCCCATGAAGTGGGCCTGAGCTCCAGCCTAAACCACAACTTCTACATGGCTGTTTTTAGCAGGTAGCCTGAGCCCCGCAATCCCAAGTCTGTTGACCCAGGCTCTGGGACTCACTGCAACGGGCTGCCGCATGCTGTGGAGGTGTACCCTTAGTTTCCTGCTCAAACCACTAGACACCACTCTCTGGACATCCAAATAAAAAGCATCTTATAAGTGAGTAAATGAATATCCTGATTTGCCTGGGACAGTCATAGGGTTTGTTGGCCAAGTTCTGAGCGAACTCACTGAAGGCACAAACATCTCCACTGGGAAGGCAGGTTCCTTTCCACTGTGTGGTCCTGTTGGCAGGCCTCAATTCAGATCCCACAGGCCTTGCCTCCCTAAGGAGAGGAGGGATTTGTTTAGCCAAGGAAGGTCAGTGAGTTGTCCTGATATGTTTATAAATCCATCTAGTTTCCAAAGTGTTCAATGCCAAAGCAAAATGTCCTTAACTAAAGAGCTCTTTGTGCGAAAGGTGGAAATGAGCAAAACAGCAGAACTAGATGCTGTTTGGGTTAGACTAATTCATGAATGGAATAGAAGGATGCTGCAGACCAGGACTGAGGTGTATTGCAAAGAAAGCTGGTAAATCACCCAATGTACAACTTCCATGAGAGAAAAGTGCACCTCAAGTAACCCCATGGGAACTGCAGATTGATCTCGGCTTCCCTACTGAGCATTCATTTGACTGGCAGGCTGTAGAGTGCCAGCAATCTTAAAAAAAAAAAAAAAGAAAAAGAAAAAGAGAGAGCACCCTTCTTTCATGAAGAGGAAAGAAGGAAATGAGATTAAGGGACTGTAGAGATGTTGCAGGTATCTCCAAATACAGTGAAGCTCACTGACTGATATTTGGGTAGGGTGGACCTTTTGGGTGAAATCCTGGCTCCATTGAAGTCAATGGCCATTGACTTCAGCGGAGCCAGCAATTCACCCATGGTTTCTGTTTATGTCCCTGTGATGAAACGTCATTCATAGGATGACCACTGCCTGCAGAAAGCAAGGCTAACAAATATGGGCCCATTAAGTTAGCTGCATGAGAGTCAATGCATGATTTGATCCCCTTTACTTTGAAGTGATGGAGACAAATCAGATACTTTTCGACACTGTCACACAGAGACAACTTAATTTCAGTGCATGTCACACTGCGGTGAAGGCTATGCAGACAATTCGCCAGATGGATGCCTGACATTCTTCCCAAATTGGAGTGAAGAAACAGACTGTAGTTTATGTGAAGAGAAGCCAAAGATGAGCAGAGGCCAGAGATAGGAGAACCTCAAAAGAATCATGGGGCTCTATAAAACTAATTGAAATTACTTGAGTATTTTTAAATTGAAAAATGGCATTTTTCAAAAGTAGAAATTTTAACTTTCCCCCCATTTTTTCCTGAGTTGTTGTCTTTTCATTTTTTTTAATGAATCCCCAAACTACAGCATTTTCAGTGTTCATTTCTTGGGTTTTCCTCCATGTTTTTTCTCTCCTCCTGCTCCCTTTAAAGTGGCAAAATGTGGGGGTGGAAAAAAAAAAAGAAACAATGGGAAAGAATGGCGGTTAGGGTGAACGTGGGGGGAAAGTGAAAGGAAGAGAAAGAGGAGTAACTTGAAAATCCAACACCCACCCCATGAAAAACTGGATGTTTTCCATATGAATTTTGGCAAAATGTTTTCAACAAACAAAATCATCATTCTGTAGAATGAAAAGATTTTAAAAGTTTTTATGAGCATTCTTGACCTTTTTTGTACTATAATTAGTTTGATTTGTCATTTTACAACCACTAAAAAAATGCTCCAGAGGGTTTACAAAACACTTATGACATTTCAAGAGTTTTCAAGCTAAAACTAAATGCAAAAAACGTTGCCTCTTTGAGTCTACAGATTCAAATATGATTCTTAGTCTCAGCTGTAACGAAAAGTGAGTGACTTTGCATGGTAATGTGCCTGTTCTGTTTTTTCAGTTGATCTTTTTAAGATGAACATTGACAAGCCTTGTATAGTCCTCTTCACAAAATCCTGTACTGAGCAGAACTTCGTATTAGCTTGGCATTTGCAAGTACAACTCTGGGGCCGAGTACTCTGGCAAGGTGCCAACAAAGAATAATTTCAGAAATGGGTTTTCCAGTGAAAATGTGATAAAATTAAAACATTTTTATTTTAATTTAAAGCTTTTGTCAGATTCTTAGAATTTGCTTAAAATCCCAAACCTGGAAATTTGGGAAGTTTCAGCAACTACAGTGCAATTCAGGACTTTGATTCTACCAATTGCCCCTAGGTTGGAGGGAAGAGAAGGTGGGATGGGGAGAGCTGGGAAGTAGTACTTATTTTAGTCTTCGTTGCGGCTACTGTATGAAAAGAACATCACAGTAAGGTCCTAAAGGTTCCATAAGGATTCTGGTTTATTCCATGATTTGCTTTCTTAGACAAGATGTTTCCTTGGTAGTATTTAGAACAAATTCCTAAACCACAATGGTTTGGGGACGGTTTTGACTTCCTACCTCACTTGAACTGGAATTGTTTGATATATATTATGGGTGAACACCACTTTTATTTATTTTGGGGGGGGGAGCAACACATAATTTCCTCAAGCTGTGTCAATATTTTGCAGTTTTAAAGCCCTAATTTCTCATAACACTAATTATTGTTACATGCACATAAAACATTAAGGGATTATTCCAAATCCTCATTAACTTACCAGCCAAAGGAACAGGAAACTGCAGCAGGAAAAGCCTGTAATTACCACTGTGCATCCCCCGTAACATCAGTCACACAGCATCGGGACACTGTCTGGCTTGTTCTCAGTTTCTCTTCAGCTCAGATATCCTTTGTGCAGAGCCAGCTCAGAGAACACAAAGATGGATTAGACATTTGTCTGAATAAGAATAGCATCTGATGTTACGTTAGCTAGGTAAAAATTAAAAGGGCATATCAGCTGTCACGCTTCAAGGGGATAAGCTGATCACCAGCTGGGGTTAGGAAAAAACACGCCTCCCCACTCCCCAGAACAGGATAAAACAAAGACAATAGGTGCAGGATGAAGTTTTAAACCTTCCTTTGAAACTAGAGGCATTGGAAGCAGGATCCCTGATCAGACATTTCATTCTTCTGGAAAATTCCTATGATGCTACCAAAACTCTGGGCAAGATACAACTTGTCATGTTGGGCCAGATAAGGGTAATATACAAGGATTTTGTCCCCTCCCTTCCCAATGTCCCTTTTCTGGCAGGTTTTATAAGATGAAGCATGTGGATCTGTTTTCTGCAATTTGCACGTACAAATGAGAGCTGCACCATTCTGTCAAGATGGTAAAAACACTGCTTAGCATTTTATCTGCCTTGCTCACGTTTTCCTCCAGGACCAAAATGATAGCTGCGAGCGTTTTCTGAACAGGTTTTTTAAATTATTTATGACGATTGTCCCTACTTGCAAGAGCCAGCTCCTTTCTTACGCCTGTTTTTCTAACTCAGTTCTAAAGCATTGCTGTGTCCATATACAACCCTATTCACAGTGCCAGTAATGACGTGCTGAGTTGAATTCTGCTGTCAGAACTCACGCAACTTGACTTCAGGGAGAGGTATGTGTAGGAGAGAGCAAAACCTGACCCCCTGCTCTTACGTCCCTTCTAGAACTTATTCCATGTGTTGTTTCAGCTTCTCTTCAGAGTGGCTGAGCTTTGAAATGACACTGCAGGGAGCTACGCTTCCTCGCTTTCCCAGTCAATGTTGCAGGCCCCACTTGGGATCTCAAAATCAAGCCAGAGTCTTCCTGCATTTTACATCATTTCTACTAAGAAAAATCCTTAAACTGACATTGGGAGCCAGCAGCAGGATGGTAGCACAGGGGCCTAATGTGCTCCTAGCAGCTTGAGCCACAGAGAATGCAGGCAGCCACGCTCTGTAACAGATGGAGGATGTGCATCATCTTCAGTATGACATGGTACAGCAATCCAGGCTGGAAATGACCCATGCCTGGCTCACTGGGGCCAGGGCCTCCCCCAGGGGAAGGGATGAAGTTCCCTGACAAGCAGGAAGTGGAAGAAAAAAGAGTTATCGACCTTTTGTAACTGTTGTTCTGTGAGATGTGTTGCTCATTCCATTCCATTCTTGGTCTGTGCATGTGGCATGCACACGCCTAGAATGGAATCGACATGAGCAAGCACTCAAAGAAGAAACCATTTCTGGAAACAGATACAAACATGAACTTTAGTCAGTAAAATGAGCCAGTGTGACTCAGAGACCCATAGGGAGCAGACTCATTGAATAAGAACAGGATGGTTTTAACAGTGTCACTTTTATGACAATAACAAACCTTTAAAAGCAGATGTTGCTGTCTCAGCTATACTGCTGGAGCTAGCTGTGTTTCAGTGAAAAATGGATCCCCTGAGAACCACACTCACTCTCTCCTCCTTGTTACAAGAAGGGTCTGTACAGGGCACACAGATGAATTATTAAAAACCTGAACCAGATCCTACAGGATGTACATAATTTTCAGTTGCACAGGTGTGAGCACAGCAACCTTCCTGTCCAGCTCTACTCTGGAGGAGTGAGGAGCCATCATTCGCATGGCCTTAGCCTCTAGATTTTCATGCTGGCAAACTCTGAATTGAAGCTCCAGCTTTTAACTTGGAGAAAAGATGCAAAAATGAAGGCTCTGATTAATACAATTGCAGGACACAAAGGAAATAAGACCAATGGTACTGGCTGAGTTTTGCGCTGATGCCACAGTCCTTACTCAGTCCTGAGCAGCTTTTCCTGTTAAGAGCCACACAAACAAACAAACAGCAGATTAGTCAATTGAATTAAGGCTTTTCAGGCCTGTGTGTAGCAGCTGGAAGAGCTCTGAGCCCAGAAGATAAGCTGGCTTTAAAGCAGCAGCAGCAACAGCAGGGAAGACAGGAGCCAGGCTCAGAGCCAGGGGCCTGATCAAAATGCTGGTGGATGCATCTTGAAACAGGCTACCAGCTCATCCTGGGAAATGAGGATTGTTATTAAAGAACCTTACAGAAGAAGAATGCTAGAGTCTGAGGCCAGGTATACGTGTGAGTCCGTAGTGTAGAACTACATTACTCAGGGGTGCGAAAAATTCTCCCTGATGTAGCTACCGCCTCATGGGGAGCTGGATTAAGTACGCTGACGGGAGAAGCACAGTGGCATCTTCACTAATGCGCTAGCGCACCATAGCTCTGTATATGAAGACAAGCCTTGGTAGGACAGAATGGGAGTCTCTGTGACCCTCTGGTGCCAATAAAGTCTGCACAGAGACTGTATCTTAAAGAATTGAGCTCACCTACTACATTGAATCCCATTGAAAAGCTGTTTTAGAGCTCCCCTTCTCGCACATACACACTGATTGCATAGAGAGGAAGGAGGGTTTTGTGCTTAAGGCGCTGGGCTGGGATTCGGGAGATCTGGATTCAGTCACGGCTCTGCTCCAGACTAAATGGGTGACCTTGGGCAAGTCACTGAATTTCTCAGTGCCCCATCTGTAAAATGGGGCTAATACAACTTCTGCTCTGCCTCCTCTGCTAGGGCAGGGGTTACATCTATACAAACACAGAGCAAGAGCCTAGCACAATGGGGCCTCAGTCTCAGCTGGAGCCCCCCTTATTGTAATACAAACCATAGTTTATTATAGGGTATAAATAGATAGTAATCCCAGGACCTGAGAGCAGTTCATTGCAATATGAATGAGGTACTGAACTGAGTGCTCAGAGCACCCGAAGCTCAGTCCTATCATGACGATTTCCTCATGCTTGCAAGGAGGGGACGCTGCTGGGATGAAGGGAGTGTGGCCCTGCCTTCTTTCCGACCCCAGGCCCCTTATGGTAGCTGCACCTGTGGCTCAGAAGAGCAGATGCTTTCCCATCCTCAGAGGCCATCAGCTTCTCTCTCTGCGCTGGGCACTACATACACATTGCTCCCGCAGCACTCCCAAGCTTGCTAGTTCAAAGAGAAAGGGAGGCAAGGTGAGCTGTCCATGTGCTAGTCCCGCTCTCCCATCTTAGTATGGGAGGTTAGGACTATACTGGCTTCATAGCCACCAAAACACTTCAGCCCCTGGAAAAACACAGAGTGCCAGGCCCACAATTCACAGCTCTTTCTTGTCCAGCTTGTCCCTCAGGTCACTCTCTGCAATGTCAACTGAGGAGCTGCAGGGGACCTAGGATGCATTGCCACCTCCTGCTCCCTGGGTCCAGCCCTGGCAGCATTCAGCTGCTTGCCGCGGCACCTACTACGCACTGACTCCATAACTGCAGATTGAGGCCTGGAACTCAGAGAGCCACTTCATCCCTCCAGATGTTCAAAAGAGTCCAGCTTGAAGTAGGTGCTTTATATGCAGACACGACATCAGGAGGATTTATCTGTTTCCCTTAGTGACTGTCGCTGAGATGCACCAGAACAGCTGCTGCCTTGCAGAACTGAGGGACAAGAGACTGAGAACAAGACTCTCGAACCAATCCAATCCCATCTTTCCCATGTCCCTCACTCTCTAGAAAAGGGCA
Source organism: Gopherus evgoodei (assembly GCF_007399415.2). NCBI lineage: Eukaryota > Metazoa > Chordata > Testudines > Testudinidae > Gopherus > Gopherus evgoodei. The sequence goes on from NC_044324.1 coordinate 172,850,030, forward strand.
CACATCCAAGAGTCTAGTTCACACTAGCCTACTAGTTTCCACTTCAAGGTCCTTTAAAGCAAAACATGCCAATCTGAGGGCTGTGGTAGCTTGGAGGAAATCGCTAAGACACATCCCAAAGTAGTAAACATGAAGAGGCTGTGGCTTCCTTGCTGTCTGGGTTTCCTAAGGAAGGGCGGACTCCTCTGCAGAGAGAAGGGCAAAGGGAGGGGGTGCAGGGTTGGGGAGGAAAGCACTAACATCAACATGTGATAAAAATCTCTGTTCTCTTAATCCTAAATCACAGCAGCGTGAAACCAGAGCAAGTGTGAGAGCTTAGGACTCCAGCTGGTTTTCACATCAGTCCCTCTTCTTTAATGTTACAGAGTATTAAAGAACTGGGGGCCAGGGGTGAGGGGTGGGGGAGGAAGCAAGTGTGAGTTTGGTCATTAGATGCCAGGGCTGTTTCCAACCCCATGCATAATCAGACTAGCAACTATGCAGACACACAGTCCATCTCTGAAGTGCACACTGCCCATTCTCTGCTCCATCCATGGCAGACCACGCCAGCATTAATACAGACCAGGGCTATGTTTGGGAGTGGGAGGGGACACTATTACAAATGTGAAAGCAACCAGCTCTCCTGTGCGCTGACAAATGGGCCATGCATGAGCAGTTTGGGATGCAAACCAGGGGGCTGGCTTGATGGACAGGAGCAACTGGTGGTGAACTGGTGGCTTGAGGGTGGTACTGGCACAGAAAGGGTCGTTTTTGTAATGAGTCACTGTGATGATTGATGCAGCCTATCAGTATCTGAAGAGAACAAGCACTCAGGAGGGAAAGGTCTTGCAAAGGGGAAGAACAACTAGCAAAGTAATGGGGCAACAATGAGCAAAAGGAAAATTTTATACCGAATCTCAGGCAGATAAATTGCTTAGAGTTCCATTAAACTGAAGAAGAATCCTCCAAGAGGTTACTTGGCCCACTACTCCCCAGTGTGTGGGGTGTCACACCTGCTCAACTACATGAGATCAAGCACTGGCTAGTGACTAGGCGACTGCAGTGGCCAAACTAACACTAGGACTCGATTACCTAATGGGCCTTTTCCAGGATGTCTCTGGGGAGTGGAAGGATAAAAGCAGGGCATACAAAGCCCATAACTGCAATATTAGGGGTCCCCCAAAACTGATTTGAATCCATTCAGTGGGATCTCCAGCCATGTCCCCTTAGGCCATTCAGGCAGCAAAGCAAACAGGAGTTGAGGCTGAGCGAGAGAAGGGAGGACGTGGAAGAGGGAGAGATGGAGGCAGATCATGGAGGAAAGGTTGTTTGAAGGACAAGATGGCGGTGTGAGATGTGGAAAGAAGGGGCACTGGCAGTGGAGTGTAGTTAGGCCTATGTTTAACTATGATGCACCAAAAAAAATTTCCCACTTGTTTCCAACCAGTTTTACAGCCAACTGAAAACTGGCTTGAAGGGATAAACACAGTCAGGCAAGTGGCTGAAGCCCAGCATTTAGATTTTGTTTTTAAAAAGGCATTTTACAAAACAGTGTAATGAGAACCAATAACAAAACACTGAAAACAAAGTCACTGTGCCACTCTAATGCTAGGCCCCTGGTAGAAATACCGGAGTAATGGTTAAAAATTTAAAAGGAGCTGACAGTAATAGGAATACAGTGTTTGGGGCTGTTACTGTAGGATGTATAAAAGGACAAATTAAAAACACAACAAAATTGTATTTCATCAAGACATCCAGAAAATGAAACTGACCAGTTCACTGCCCCTGTTCAGGCTTAGCGAGGTGCAAAATTAAACAGCTAGCTCATATGGCAACAAGTAACTTTTTGGATGAAATAACCCAAGTATTTAGCCAGAGCAGGTAAATAATTTTAAGCAATGGAGCCAGACATCTATTGTCCATATCAGACTCCCATAGAAAGGTTCCTGTTGCCTTTTGAACTTTCAGATTGTCTGGCTGGGCAAAGTCAGCTGAGTTTTTTGTTAAGGGGCAGGGAGCAGTAACCGACTTGAGACTCTCCCATTGCCCAGCCGGTCACAGTCAGGAAAAACAGGAACAAGATTCCTTACTTCCTGTCCCAAGGGAGACCTCAACTCTGACCCACCCATTCTAGAAACGAGAGGCAGTTCAATCTCTAGCTGAAGTCCCAAGCAGTGACAGCCAAATGTGCTGGATTGTGCCTGGTGTGGACTCTTGTCTGCTCAGTACCCTGCTCACTACAGGTTGATATTGTTCTTTTAAATGTGTCTTATTTAAATACTGGTAAATGTTAAGCACTTGGAACGTTGACGTCCCTACATAAACTATAGTGCTCTTTTCCATGGCCCTGGGCTTGCTAACACTTGTTACCATTGCGTACAGTTCTTACTGCTCTGAGGAGTCCCATACAAACCAGCCCCCAAACCTCATGCAAGTTCTCATTATAGTTGTCCTTTTCCAACTCAGGGATCTTAAACATTGTGGTTCACAGACACTTCCCAAGCCAGTGGAAAAGTTAGCATATTTTAAACATTAAACTCCATCTGTATCCTGTTCAAGTGTTCAATATAAATATAGCTTTGGGGTACTTTTTTTTTTTTTTTTTTACTGGACTAATTGAGGGCTATAGAGCTAAATTGTCCAGCGCACCCACTGAGCTGTCTCAAATTCTTGCTTAGGGGCTTAAGTATCTCACAGTTAAAATACTTCAGTTCAAGTTCCATATTGATTTTCAGCTGCAAATGATGAAAGTTCCAGGATAGAGTAACACTTGAGTGATTGTCTTCATTAAGACACCTTCTTTTGGTAAGGTATTATCTTTCCTTAGTGCTGTTCAAATTATGTAATTTATTCAAACTTCTTTGGGAAGTGATACCATCTAAAGATGCCTGCAGACAACTTACTGAATTTTCATTCTGTAATAGAGAATGATATGCTTTTTGCCTTGGATGTATTCATTTTTCTAGATAATTCAAAAGTCTTTTTAGAACCTAGTAAGTACCAAGTTCCCCACCTGGCAAATCATCTTAATCCTAATATTGTTTCCATTTTCTCTGGCTTACTATTTCCTATTAAAAAAAAACCCATTCTTTCTTTGCTAGTTATTTAACACACACTATATACAACACTACACAAACATACATACCATTTACATATGATACAAGGAGGGCTATTTAGATCATAAACTCTTCAGAATAGAGACTTTGCTTATGTCTTTGTGAAGCATATTTTATACAGTATCCGAAGAATACAATTACAACTCATGTAATTACAGGCTGGTGCAAATCTTCAATGTAATGTCAGCCTATGCTTTACTTTCTGCCCTATGCTGTGGTGGAATGTTGCTGTAAATTATGAAAGTTTCATCCCAGAAGTTGTTGAAATCAGTCCTGTGCAAAGTTTTGAGATCCATTTGTTAAATGCTCTGAGATCCATCAAAAAGAAAACGCTTGAGATTCTTCAAGAAGAAAAAAAGAGTTATCTCAACTGTGCATGACTCTATCAAGAGACAAGCAAAGAGAAATCAAGAAACTCCAGATTGTGAACAGTTTTATCTGAAAAGGAAAGTGCCCCCAAATAATGTTATCTCCCAGCAATAAGTTAAATTTTGACAGCTACAGTCAGGTGGGAGAAAAGCCACAGGATGCATAATTATTAACTGAACAGTCCCATAAAGTCCCCTGCCTCATATGAAAATAGATGTAGGTAAATGAATCAAGGGGTTGACCTGCCATCTGACCAGGAATATTGCAGGAGTAAAAATATTTACAACGGAGGAATATTAACCTGCAGAGTATTACAGAGCAAGCTGCTTGGGGCAGGGACCATCTTTTTGTTCTTTCTTTGTACAGCACCTAGCACATGGTCCTGGTCCATGGATCGGGCTCTTATTCATTACTGCAATAACCATTGGTAACCACCACCAACAGTGACCAATTGAAGCAGCAGAATGAAGAGCTCTAAGACCCTATAGAATGAAGGCAAGAAGAAAGATGCTAGAGATGAATGGAAGTATGAGCTCTAGAGAGGCTACGGTACTCAAATTTCAGTGGTAGCTGTGTTAGTCTGTATCAGCAAAAAAATCGAGAGGTCCTTGTGGCACCTTAGAGACTAACCAATTTATTTGGACATAAGCTTTCGTGTGCTAGAACCCACTTCATCAAATGTAAGAAGTGAAAAATACAGGAGCAGGTATAAATACATGAAAGGATGGGGGTGCTTTACCAAGTGTGAGGTCAGTCTAATGAGATAAACCAATTAACAACAGGATACTAAGGGAGGAAAAATAACTTTTGAAGTGGTAAGACAGTGGCCCATTACAGACAGTTGACAAGAAGGTGTGAGTAACACTAGGGAGAAATTAGTATTGGGGAAATTAAGTTTAGGTTTTGTAATGAGTCAACCACCCCTAGTCTTTATTCAGGCCTAATCTGATGGTGTCCAGTTTGCAAACTAATTCCAGTTCTGCAGCTTCACGCTGGAGTCTGTTTCTGAAGTTTTTTTTTGTTGAAGAATTGCCACTTTGCAGTCTGTTATTGAGTGACCAGAGAGATTGAAGTGTTCTCCTACTGGTTTTTGAATGTTATGATTCCTGATGTCAGATTTGTGTCCATTTATTCTTTTGTGTAGAGACTGTCCGGTTTGGCCAATGTACATGGCAGAGGGGCATTGCTGGCACATGATGGCATATATCACATTGGTAGATAACGAGCCCCGGATGGTACTCAAGACATTTTTCAATACCTCAAGGGGGCAGAGAAAGCAACAGAATGGTCTTTAAGCAATGACAAGTGTAATGTATGGATAAATGAAGTACATGGAAGATTAAATAGCCAGCCTCAGCATTCAGAGTAATGGAGAGAGGTCAAAATGAGATACATTTGCCAAAGGAGACAGACTTAAAGGCTTCAGGATCATGCCAGAACAGACAAGTCAAGCAGTTAGGACATCGGAAAACTGACAACATTCCAAGGCCAGATGAGATGCATCCCAGAATTGAGAGGAATGCAGCATGGGAGAATGGATCTTGGCAGTTTCTGCTCTGGAAAGGACTTAAATAGCAGTTTCACATCAGGATTGAGGAGCTGGGTAGACAGAAAAATGTGTACTGAGGACAAGGATTGGCACTGGTCAGCACCATGATTCTTTCCAACTTGAGAACACTAATGTCTCCATCACTTGGAAAGGATTCCCGCAATTCTACAAATTCCTTAAAAATTGAGGAATTTTATTGTAGCCAAAATGAGAGTGGGAATGTACCTAGCTCTGCACATATTGCAATCTGCAGAAAGGCACCCGCCTTTCCTAAATCTACTCTGAAAGTATAATGCAGCCCTTAAGTACTCATGCCACATGCCCTGGTTTACTAGGAACACCCTGTTCTGCTCATTGTAGCACTCTGGACTCCTTGGTCATTGATGGGTTGTGGCTTTACACATATAATCTCCCTTTGCAAATGGGTTTAAGGCCAGGCATTAAAGTGAAACAGGAATTTTTATGACAACCAAAAAGAAAAGGGCTGTGTTTCTCCTCTCGAAACACCACGGTAAGTCCGTTCATTTTAACAAAGTTACTCCTCACTTACACCATTGTGAGAGGGGAATCAGATCTCTGGAATGACATTTGTATAAGACTATCCTATAACCAAGTGTGCGCGTGTGTGTGTGTGTGATTAACCTATACTGAAGTCTGTGTTTGTACGTATATAAGTATATGAAGCGTATGTCTGCATGTGTGATATGAGATATTGAAGAGTGTATGTGTGTACACACACACATACGTCATTGTAAGTTAATCACATATATCTACTATATGTGTCCAGAAATAAATCAGTGCATCATTCATCTAAGTCTTAAACCGTAATTTGTCACTTCATTGAAAACTCTTTGAAATAGTTATCAGAAGAAGATATTAAGGGCAGATGTCAGATTCCTGAGTGTCATTTTTAGGTTTTAATCCAAATATACCTAAAGGGTTGGGATATCAAAATGTGGCTCTAATGTGATTGTAATTAAGAGTCAGCTAAAAATTTGATCCCTTTTTAAATAGAGAAGTTTCCCAGAAGTGGCACCAAGAGAAGACTATGGACATATTTTGGTAAACACTCTTTTCTAGTGTTTAAGAAGGTTGGTTTAGACCCCAAAGGAAAAAAACATCCATCTGCTCTACAGAGTCCTGGTGGGAGAATTGGAGCTCTAACAGTACAATCATTGTGGCTAGCCTGAAGCGAGAGAACAAATGTTAGTCCTGCTGCTTGTAAGACGACAAATCAGCACCAGCTTTAATTAACTTTAATGGTTTGGAAACTAGACCAGACAAACTTGTTTAACTAGCAGAATTTAAATACAAGCAAGAACCAGCGGCTGCCCTGTTTCTTCCCTGGAATGTGTTTACCCGTTCACAGGTAAAGTGACATTTATATCATTTATGCCTTTTTATACTTCTTTGCCATTTTAAACATTGTGCAGGACACATTTGTCAAAACCTCTCTGGAATCCACAAAAAATGAGCTGTTTCTACAAAGTATCTGGGTCTATGGATCTTTGTAAACTGGAGAGGATAGCACAGGATGTACCCTGTGCAAACTCCTCCCCCCCGCAACACAGGAAATGAGCAAAGCCAGAGCTCTCAGTTTAAAGTTGCTTATTAATTAATAGTTGTATTACAATAGCAGCTAGAGACTCCGATCGAGGATCTCTTGTGCTACACACTGTCTATCTCCACACCAGGACGCTACCCTCACCCTAAAGAGCTTACACTCTAATGGCACAGCTCCACTGCAGCTGGAGCTAGAATTTCCAGCTCAGGCAGAAATACATGCGCTAGCTTAGTTGAGCTAGTGAACTGAAAATAGCAGTATTGCCATGGTAGCATGGGCAGCAGCTCGGGCTAGCTGCCCGAGTCCAGTCCCATCAGAGATCCTAGATGTGTACTCGGGCGGCTAGCCCAAGCTGCCACCAGCAAACATCAAGGCTACCGTGCTATTTTTAGCATGCTAGCGTGATCAGAGCTCGCGCATGTACATCTACCTGAACAGGAAATTACACTCCCAGTGGCAGAGCAGATGTTTGCTGAGAAGACAGTACAGATGAAGTGTGGGAGGGGAAAGAGAGGCACAGAGAGGTGAAGTAATTGGTTCAATGTCACAGAGCACGTCAGTGGCAGAGCCAGCAAGAGAAACGAGGTCTCATGAGGGCAACCCGGTGGCACTATCCACTAGACTAGACCATGCTGCCTCCTTCCTATCTGACATAAGGACTTCTTAGGGGGACAGCAGCTCCTCCCATACTTTAAGCAAGAGCCATACGCCTGGGCCAGCAAGCAGCTTGAAATGAATGTCTTCAGTGAATGAGCAGACTAGGCAGAGTCCTTCCTGGCACTGCTGGTTTCTCAGTCTTTTCTTCAATTTTCAAGGATCTCAAAGAACCACCACCACCATAGTACAGCAGCCAAATATATATGCTGCTGAAAGCCTGAGCAGAAAGCATTGTCACTTTCTATATTACTATCCTTGAAAAGAATAATTAGCCCTTTTCATCTTGGAAGCACTTTTCAAACATTAGCTCTCACAATATCCATGTGAGGTAATGTAGGTGTTATCCCCATTTTACAAATGGGAAAACTGAGGCCTGGGTAAAGTAATTAACTTGCCTGAGGTGAGAAACAGAGTCTGTCGGAACTGGGATTGGAATGTAGGAGTTCCTGTTCCTCCGTCCTATGCATCTTACCACAAGTGCATTTCCTTACTAAACTATCAGACAAGGTTTATGCTCACTCTTTGCCACTGCCAGAGCAGAGTCTTAGAAGATAAAGGGCTTACTTCTGATCTTATTTATATCAGTGTAAATCAGGGCTAACTCCACTGAAGTCAATGGAATTTGTAAGAATGCTTTGGGAGGAGAGTCGGGCCCATATTGAATGGAAGCACATGTTTTCAGGACTCTTTTTGTTTTTATTATTAATCATGGTTAACTGTCTGCTTAGCTTACTCTGCTGAGGAGCATTTGAATGTTACACTATGCCTGCACTAGAAACTTTTGCTAGTACAGCAATGTCAGTTAGGGAGTTGGTTTTGGGGGCAAAAAAGCCTCTAGTGTAAATACAATTATTGTGGCATATAAGTGCTTTTGATGGTATAGTTTATTTTGCTCACTGAACTGTATATAAGCTATACAGCAAAAGCCCGTTTGTGCTGATACAAGCTGCATCTACTCTAGTAGCTTGTTGGCAATAGCAATACTAGCAAACTTTTAAAGGCAGACAAGGCCTTAAACTTGTAAAGATAAAAATACATTTTAAAAATAAAAAGGAAAAATTATGTACAAATACAGTATCTTAGGAATCAGCAAGTGAAGGGTAATGAAATAAAAAAGCACAGAGAGGAAGGATTGTCTTGTGATTAAGGCACTAGATTGGAATTCAGGAGAGCTGGATTCAATTCTGGTGCTTCCTGAATGACCTTGACTAAGTCCGTTTCCTTTGCTTTGCCTATACAGAGTGTGAACTCCTTAATGCAGTCATGGTCTCCCGATGAGTCTTGTCTTTACTGTGCCTAGCACAATGGTGCCCCGTTCTTGCTACTGTATTTCAAATACTATTACTGATACTTTACATGCTGTACTACAAATGAAGTTTAATATCGTTTGCCAGCTTTTGGCAAAAATATAAAGGTCAATTTCAATTAAATCAATGGCAGTGTTATCTGAGTAAGCACTGAGCAGAAGCATCCCTCAATTTTTTGAAACCATCTGCTACTTACATGAAGTAGTGTAAGATTTTCTATTAAAATAAAATGCATTTGTATTTCATCACTTTGGACATTTCTTACAGAGTTAAAAACTTGCGACAGGTTAACCTATGTAAGTTTTGATTTATCTTGGATTGACTGTCCAGCTCCCATTTGGCAAAACCAGAGGTCTTCCAAATCCAAGGAACTTTCAAGGGAGTAATCTCACCTTGCCAAAATACAGAACCAGTTACAGCTGATGCCAGATGATCACTAAAGGAGTGTGTTTTCATTTGCAGGAATACAAGCTAAGAAAGCCTTAAAAATGTGGCTCGTTTTCTTGTATTATATGAGACTACTGGCTGCTCCTCCCAACCACGCAGGAGTTGTGCTAAATGTACAGTGCTTGCATATTGGGTGTGGCAAGATATTTTAAAGGGTTTAGCATAACCTTCCTAGTATATTGTTTTTGTTAAATACATTATTTTTATTAGAATGATGTTACTTACCATCCAGTACAAGCACATGGGAAGACACTGTCTATCTTAAAGATCATACAATCTAAATAGACACGACATGAAAGCAATCTAAATAGACAAAACATGAAAGCAAAATGTCATCTATATGTTAGAACTTGGTTTGTTGTTGGCGTTTTTTCCTTCCTCCCCACCCCTGGATCATCTTTTCCTACTTTTCCTCTTGTACTGGTAGTCCAACCAACCTGCTCTGTTATGGCTCCCCTTCTACCATACCAAGCCCTTGCCACGTGTAATGAACTCCCATCATGAGGCATCTGCAAGGACAGAGCCCAGGACCTTAAACACCAAAACACAGGACTTGATCACATGAGTTCAAGGAATAACTGTTAGCTGCTAGCAGTAGAGGAATCTTATCCACTATGCAGACTGGCCGTAGGGAACACACCACACTTGGTTGGTGTGTTACATATAGATTCAGGCGTAGGAGAGACAGCCAGAGAGACTCTGCCCATGGTCAAAGTTTGCTGCAGTCTCTTGTGGGCAGGTGCTTCACTTACCTCCATGCAGTCACTGACAATTCTTGCTCTCTACACGCTATGTATGTTTGGGGCTGGTGCAGTATCGCGGAGTGAGGAAAGATCCCATTTTCTCATTTGCTCTTAGCAGTCACTGGCAGCTTCCCCGAGGGAGGTGGATTACAGTTATTCGATTATTCCTTGGGGAGGATGCCTGGGGGAAGAGTCCCACGTGGTCTCACCTGCCTCCAGCAGTCACTGAGAGCTCCTCTTTTGTTCTTTCCCTCTCACTACATGGGGTGGGTTGGAGCTGGAATGTCTGCCTTGTGTGGATATGCACTGTACTGTATACATGTGCATTTACACAAATGAAACACACATGCACACATCTGTTATAAAGAAACGCCGTCTACGCAAACAATGAACTCATTCTCCTTTAGATATTTCTGATTGCTACTTGTCCAGCTAAGTTTGACTTGGCAGGAATAAAGATGTCAGCAGGGGTGTAATCAGAGTACAAAGTCACAAATGGTAAATGCTATTGTTCATCTGCCAAGTACCGAAGCTCATTTTAATCTTTTGTAAGTACACATTACTTCACAACTCCTTATCTACCCAGATAGTTTTGCTATATCAGCCCTTCTTATGACATACACATCGCTATTTTAAAATATTGGGTTGCTCCTTTATCGCTTACCACCCCTATTATACAAACATTTACTAATAACCAGTAGGATAGGGTTTCCTTAGGCAAAGAGCCTTCACGGAAATGTTATTTAGTAACTAGCTGCCAAACATACCAATACATCTCTGTAGAGTGCCCCAGCACTACAGTTGTCTGGACGAGGGACTTCCAAACGGTCCGTGGATTTCAGTGGCATGAAGATGGATGACCACAGGTGTGGTGAAAGCAACACAAGCATTACACTGTACTTTGGTAGACTAGAGTGAAGGCAGCCTAAACTAGCATCTACATCTTTCTCCTTTTATTTCACACCTTATTGTCTCATAGCTCTAATGGGCCTTACATAGCAACTCCACCACTGCAGGTGCTCTAGGAAGCATTATGGAGAAACCTTCCACTGTAAGAAAGCACATCTACTGGGCCCCTGCCTTTAAGAAAGAGCAGTGAAGCCTCCCTTCCATGACTGGTCAGCTCTGTTAGTCGATGCCACTTGGGCTATCTCGCCTCCCCTATTCCCTTCGAGAGTTGCTAGCACTGCTAACCTCCCCCCGTTATTTACTGAGCCAGAAAATGTGTCTAATGTCTAGCCCATTTGGTGGGGAGATTCTTTGGGTGGTCCTCCCCTTTATGCTTCTGCATAAGGGGGTGGGCATGGTTTGGCCAGGAATTTAGTGAAGATTTGTAAGCCAGAGAAATCTGAGTTTTATTTGCAGATCTAGGGAAGTCAATTACACTACTCTAGTCTATTCTATAATCTTCAGGTTCTTATGCTGACCCCATCTTTGTGGTATCTGAGCATGCTGGGGCTCCCAGCTAAAAGAGAAGTGGTTTGTCACCTGACACTGATTTGTCACGTCCCTTGGACATGAAAAATAGAACAGGAAAAATTTACTCTCCTCTTTCACTGATTCATAGTGTGCTTAATATTGGACAACACCCATTCCATTAAATGAGTCTTTTACAGTTATATTATCTTTAAAAAAATCAGCATAATGTTTGCTGTAACAGCTCAATTACTGGGCACAAGATTAAACACTAACAAATATTCAGTTAAGATACTCTATAAAATTTCATTTCTGAAATCTGCTTTGGCAAACCACTGATACCTGCAGCTCTATGTAAGACAAATCTATATCTGACATCTGAGAAAACTCCGCAGTTCTGTGAATACAAAATGCTTGTAATCCAATTTCTTGGTCATGTGGCTTGGACCAATATTTGTAATTAGGTCACTCCTTTGGGTAAGCAAACCTCAATGTGAAATTAAGACCTAATTGTTTAAAGCCTTTTTGACTTGACCTCCTCCAGCCTATCATCAACAAGACTATAGCATAGTTATCAACCGTGCTTCATCTGCAGGGGTTTCACTTCCAACTTGTACAGAACTCAGTGAAAAAAATACTATATTGGAAGGCCTTTCACTCCTGATTTTAATATTAAATTACATATACGATTTCTCTGCTATTGTCATTAAAAAGTAGGCATTTTCCAGTTACCATCTGAATTAAGGTTACCACTGTTAACCTGTGTCCTTAAGAGGTCTCTATATAGTAACTGTCACTAATGGCCAGTTTTAAATGGGTTCTACTGTACAGTATGTATATCTAGTAATGACATCCAGTGCATCTCTCTCTCTGTTGACCTCCAAAGAGGCTGCTTTTCTTATTTCATTATAATATCACATTAACAATTAAACATACTCCCAACTGAACACACTGAAAACACGGACTACAGGAGATCTTGATTCAAAACAGCCATGGCAACTCCTGCTCTTTCAGGTGCCAGCATTGTGTTCAGCAGAAGGGCTGATTAGATTTGAATCATTCATAGCTCCTGTAAGCCTCCTAAGAGAGCAAAGGAATTGAGTAGGGAGTATACTTGGACAATATGGCAGCATCCCCTTTCCTCAAAATGTTACCAAATCTCCTAAATCGTGGTCTGATAAAGGGTACAGTCTCTTTGGAATGCTTTATTTTTCAGCATGGTGGGAAAAGGAGAACTCAGACTCAAATATCTGGGACAAACTAATTTAAGTGCAAGCCTCTTACTACTTACAGAAAGTCATTCTCAACTTCAGGTTTCATTACATAGTAATGGGTTTTTTAACTAATTTTAACAAGTGTTCATTGTTCTGTAAAATATATTTTCCATTTCAAAATGGTGCTATAATATAAATTTGTTTTATCCATAGTGTTGTTTTTAAATTAAATTAATTTTAAAAGAGACACATAGGATTGCCAAATGTAAGATTTATTATAGCGTTTTTATTAACAAACTTTCATTGGAAAGTTCTGGATGCATTAACAGAGCAGGCACATTGGCTTCAATGTTTGGCATGTGACCGTCAACAGAATTGCACTTCACTGTTATAGTTCTGTTACAATATTGTGTATTTTCAGGGCAAGACTCATACCCAGCCTCTCTCACTATACTGTTCAGTATGTGTTTCTGATCATTTTGGTCAGCCTTCAAAAGTTGGCCGGTTTGCGATGGATTCGGATCTATCTTGATTTCAGTTATCTTCTTCTGCATTGATACTGAAGTTCTCTTGTCTTCATTCTCACTTACTTCTGTACCCCTTAAATCACACTTGTCTCTGATTTTACAAAGTCCCTTTTGGTTACTTGATACATTATTCTCAGCTTCAGAACAAGGTTTTATAAGAGAACCAGCACTTCTGCAGATAAACGGTGAGGAGCTTGTCACCTTTGGAAGAGTTCTTATGCTCTCCTCTGTATTCTGAAGACTAGGTGGATCTCTCCTGTTTATTCTTTCATGTGTTTGAAACTGTTGTACTGAATGCAGAAAAAAATTTCTAGGCAGAGAGTTCTGCATCATGGGTCTTTTCAGTCTCCTCTGAAGACAACTGCAATGGAGCACATGTTGGACTGGGGGAACATAGCTTTCAACAGCTTGCTGTAAAACATTTACAGGAGGCACAGAGTTTTGGATCTGCACAACATTACCAGATGATGGAGCACAATGGTAGCACAGAGTGTCACTTAACTGCCTATATGCATCTGGACAGCTGCACTGCCTGTTCTGAGAGGAGAGTGGGCACACGGGATGCTGATCAATGCATGGCTGTACTATGGTTGAGCCAGCTTCATTTTTGTTGCTTTTATTCAATTCACTGTTATATGCTGAATGCACAGGCATGCATGAATTTGGGGGTCTGCCATTGAAAAGTTCTGAGCAGATGTGGGTTTCTTCATAACTTACTTTCTCCGATAAATTACTATTACTGGTATGTGATGCCAGAGGCTCTAACTCATAATGCTCCTGCTCCATTTCTGGTTTTTGCCCTCCGGAATCCAACTGAAATGTGTTGACAGGATGTGCTTTGTTTTGTCCTTGGTCTCCTTGGCTTCCTGACAAAGCTTGGGAGAAGATGTTGCATTGCAATTTTTTTGGCAGAGGAATCTGGCCACAAGTGCCTTGAGGTCCAAGGCAACGGCACATGCATTGGAAAAAGAAGGTTGCAAAAGCCCAACTAATGCACATTATAAGCATCATGAAAGTGCCAAGTTGGGTGTATGCTAAAACCGTGGAAGGCATCATCATTGCTCCAGCCACAAATGTGGTCAACGCAGCCATTGCAATTGCAGAGCCCATGCGGCTTAGAGAGAAAATGACTTTTCCTTCTCGGTCTGGATCAGGAGCTAAGCGATAAGCAACTCCGTAGTGAACAGCGAAGTCCACAGATAAGCCAACAGCTACAGAAATAGTGACAGACTCTAACACATTTAGCTCCCATCCGAGAAGAACCAGAGAGCCAACAGTGACAAATATAGTTCCAGCTATAGAAACTATTGCATAAAGGCTTATAATTATATTCCAAGTTGTAAGCAGCATTACGCTAAATGCAACAGCAACTGAAAGACCCATGGCAATCAGAGTACCATCAGAAAGACTGTCCTGCAGGTCATAGAACTCTAAATTACTCACAAACCATCCATTGCCAAGACCCTCAGGAGCAGAACTAAGCTCATTAGAAATCCATGAATCCACCTCTCTGTAAAACTGATGCATTTTCTCATAAGCCAGTGTGAAGAGATAGGTGCTTTGGAATTCCAGTACCACAGCCCTGATGGTATCGTTTATGTCAAAGCGAGGCCCTGGGGTTTTGCTGTACAAATGGTACCCAGTGCTTCTTTCTAACTCCATGATGGCCCTCTTGATGCACAACTCAAAAACTTCTTGTTTGTACGGAAATCTCCAATGGCTACAGCAGGGATAAAGAGCTGGCTCATCACAGTCCTGATTTTCCATCCACTGCTTAAATGTCTCAATAAAGCAGCTAGCGAAGTCTTGTTCTTCAGTTTGGTAATAAAACGTTTGATTTCTTAACTTCTGGCAAAAATGTAAAATCCAGACCTGTGAAGCTGGGTTTGCAATATTAAAACTGCTGTCTAGTTTCAGCTTTCCTTTACTTTTAGGATTTAGAGGATCTCCATTATCTTCAGGAGAGACACCCCAGATTACTGTAATTGGCATGTGGAGTTCCTCTCCATGGTGGACACGTTCAAACATAAAAAGCTTTTTGTACTCTGCATCATAGCGTTCAAAAGGGTGAGAAGACCTAAACACCTGAAACTCGGAGAGCTCCAGTGATGGTAATTTCATTTTTGGATTAACACATACAATATATGCTCCACCTACAGTTAAAGCGAGGAACCAGAACAGCCAAATATATCGAAACTTGATAACGATGCATGGCAAGACTTTTTCAAAAAATATCCTGGATGCTTCTGAGACTGCGAAAATAATCTTGTGGCACACTTGGCACAACACTGTGCAGCAGTCTTTGTTGCTATATACCCTTTGCTGAGGTTTTTTGAAACAACTGAATATATTGAGAAGATATCGTTCATGTAACACAACTACTGCTGGTAACCATGTTACCATTAAAACATAATTCACCAATATGGCAGTGCCAGCGTAAACACCAAAACATTGGATTGCTGTAATATTGCTGACGTAATTAGCATAGAAGGCAGCCGCGGTGGTAAAACTGGTTACAAACATGGAAAGAGCAGCATGTTGCAAGGTGATGCTGACCGTCTCAGAAGTATCAGCGTGAGATTTATCAAATTTTGTGTAGTTCCAAACATCACACAGGACAAAAGCATCATCTGCACCAATTCCAACAAGAATAATTAATGCAGTGAGGTTCATAAAAGGGAAAAACTCAAAATTAAATACTACCCGATAAAGAAAGTAAGATACAATCAGGGAACTAATTATTGCAAACATGGTCATCAGCGTGATAAACATGGACTTTGTGTACACACACATGACTAAGAGAACAATGACAATGGCTATGGCAGGATACACAGTATCCATTAATAGGTAATCTTGAAATAAACTATGTTTTATTCCAAACTCAATCCCTGTGATAGTCGTTATACCATCCGAAGAGTTCCAGTTCTCAAAATTATCCAGGTAAATGTTCATCATGCTTTCTCCTTTTTCTGTTGGAGAGAAGAGCATGCTGTACTTTAAAGCTGGTAAGACATAGTCGGCAGTCTTTGGGTTTAGAAAATCTTTGTCCACTAGATAGTGCAGAATCTGGTAAACAGCATTGTACTTTGTACATTTACGAGGCACATTTGTACATTTGAGCTGGTCCTTCCTTTTGGCTGCCACATCCCAGCAATCTGGCCCCAGGGTTCCGTTGTAGTAGTATTTGGCACATGTACGAAGCAGCTTTAGGGTGTGAGAAACATCTCGTTCTACAATTTTTTGACATGATGATCTGTTGTTTAGAATGGCAATATAGTTGCCCAGCGTCCAGCTGGGACAGCATGAAGCAGCAGTGGTCCTCTGGCAGAGATCATCAAACTGGGAATGAGATCTTATCTGTGAAGAGACAGACACAGAGTTATAACATTAGGGCAAGAGCCATTTGAATGGGCACTTTGCATTTAATTTTTAAATTTCAAATAATTCACAGACAGGTTCATCGAGGAGGGATGAGAGTGACACTCATGGAATTCTGTGCCAATATTTGTAATTCTTAAGCACACATACACACAGGCCCTGATCCTCCTCTCAAATACATCAAGGTAAATCAGGAGACCCTCCATAGAAGTTCATAGAGTCCTAACAGTGTAAAAACTAGTATAAGTGATAGGACAATCAGGCCCATATGCTCAGAAATTTTAAGAATATTGTACATTAACAACTATAGTCAGCACATAAGAACACAGGACGGGAAGGAACCTTCTGGTTATTGAGTCCAGTCTCCTGCTATCACAGGCAACCCTGTCATATAATCCCATTCATAAATTCATTAAGCTCCATCTTAAAACCAATTAGATTGCCCCCACTATTCCTACTGGAAGGCTGTTCCAGAACCACACTTATGATTAGAAGCCTTCTTCTACTTCTGCTTGAAGATGCAGCAACTGAGGTGCACTCTTTCCTTCTAATGCTTCCCAATGTTTATTTTTCTAAACTAATCAGTTGCCCAGAGGGTTGGTTGTGATTTGTTCCTCATCCCTCCTGAGACCACACAAAGATGATCCTAGAAGCTGTAGGGACTTCTCCCGGCAGCTCTAGCACAAGCGGATGGGATAGCTCAGGACAAGGTGCTATGTAACCTAAGCTCCCTTTTACAGCTCACTTTGTACATGAGACATTTTTGTCTTTCTGCATTTGGCTGACTTTCCTCTGACTGACTCTAAAGCCTTGTCTACGTATGAAAATTATATCAATTTAACTCCTTAAACTGAGAAACTGATTTAATTAAATCAGTTAAATTAGCTCCATCGGTGTAGAAACTCTTATTTCAGCATAAACAGTGCCTAATACTGATTTAACTTAAATGGGTAAGGAACTGACTTAAGCTAAATCAATATGAATCACTAAAAAGTAAGGGTGTCCAAAAAGAGGGCTGTACTGATTTAACTATGTCAGTTTCTTACCCAATATAGTTACATCAGTAACATTTTCTCAAGTAGACAAAGCCTAAAGGCTAAATAAGGGCTCGAAGAATTTAAGACCCCCAGATTCCATGCACACACTGCAAGTCCAAACTCTTGGCTTGGAAACAACAATGAATTGGAACCAATCTTGCAAACACTCCAGAATGGGCATAACTTCACTCACTTTAATGTGAAGTTACACAGGTGCCTAAGTGTTTACAGGAATGAGCCCTGAAACCTTTATCCATGCAGATTTCACATCAGCTAAATAACTGACATACTACTTCTTATTTATACTGAAATTACACTGGGTTATCATCAGTGATCACTTGTAACACAAACAAAACCCATAATTTGGGGACTGTCATGATGGTTATAAAGCTTTAATATGGACTTAATTTTGTCAAACAATTCCTGAACAAGAATGACCTGACATTCCATAAAAACAGGATAATTCACATTTGATTGTTTCCAGATAAATACACTCACACATGCAAACTCAGGAAAAAATGAACAACCTAATAAATAAAAGGAAGCACTGGAATAGCATATCTGTATTTTTCATGGCACATCTCCAGAATTATCCTATGAGGATATAATATGCAAGTTCTGGGTCAGCCAAGCGAACTGGCAGGAAAGGATTGCATTGTTCTCTCTACATAGTCAAGTTCAAGATAGGACAATGAGGCTTATATGTTATTCTTCAGTACTCGCTGCAAGCTATAAACATTTGCTGGTAAAGTAACTGTTGCCAAAGATCAAGTAACATAAGATGGCAGCTGAAACTTGGAAAGGAAAAACAAAATTTCGTCTGGAATACCTTTTTAAAGCATTATGTAAAAACATTATTTACAAAACATTAGCATTGCAGGATTAGGCCCTACTTTGTTGACTGATCAAAAGATATTGCCAAGGTTAGCTAGAGGGCCAGCTCAGCAAGCAGGTGCTTGGGGCGGCCAAGGGAAAAGGGCGGCATGTCGGGCTCTTTGGTGGCAAGTCCCTTGGTCCCTCTCGGAGGGAAGGATCTGCTGCCGAAGAAGAAAGCAACGCGGTGAAGCTGCTGCCGATTGCAATCGCGATCGGGTTTTTTTTTCCCCCTCTCTCGCTCTCTGCTTGAGGTGGCAAAAACCTTGGAGCCAGCCATGGTTAGCTGGTACTTGCCAGGTCAGCTGTGTCACTGGCAACATCTCCATTTGTTACTGGGATATCTAAAGACGTGAAGGTATGCATTCTGCATGTATGCTACCTACAAGGGCACGCCAGCTTGGCAAATGGATCTGCCTGGTGATGTTGGCTTGTGCTCCTATATTTGGAATCTTTGAAGTTTATGAAAAATAAAAAGCATACGGATAGTAAGGAAAGCTTCCTGTAATTGATTTGGGAAGGAAAGGACTTCTCTAATTCTAGTAATTTAAAAATTAGGGTCCTGATCCTGTAGCCAGTCTGCATGTGGAATTTCCATTGAAGATTATGGGAATGCCATGTGCTGAGCAGCTGCAGGACGGCGCCCTAAGTATTAGTAAACCAGATGGTTAAAGTTGTTATAATATACCCAAGATAATTATTGTGTTTAAATGTTAAGCAGCTGGAAATAAGATTTTAAAGATCCCTTCTTCTGTTGATGTGCAGGAGATTTATACAGATAGCTCATATTATTGCAAATAATAGTTTGGAATAGAGATCCTACATATCAAGAGTAAAATATATGAAACCTTAAGTTTGCACTTCAACTTAACTTGCAAAATTCCAGAAAATGTACTGCCTAGTTTTGCTATCATTGAATTTAACAAAAGTTTTGCCACTGATTTCAATGAAAACAGAACTGGGGCCCTTAATCAGGCGTGAATTTAATAAGTGAACTGTAGCCAACAGAAGAGAGAGTCTAACAAAAACTAAAGGTCAAAAAACACACCCATTTCTTGAGACTCGTTAGAGTGGACACTGACCTATGCAGTAAGAGGTCAAATACCAGCAAAAGAACATAGCAATTGAAAGCAAGGCACATCTAAGCACCTCATGAGATCCAGGAGGTGCTTGAAAAGCAATTACATTTATATATGGTTTAAGAATAGCACAAGCCATTTAGAAGCAATATTTTTATGAAAACAAGTTTTCGTCCAAAATGTCTAAGCAACTGGCACCTAGTTTAACTATTTTTTAATTAAAAGTACTGTGCATATAGACAGGTAATAATTACAACATCCATTCTTATCAAGTTACAAATCCAACTAACTAGCTAGCCACACCACCACCTTGATCCATGCAATTGTTCTCTCCAACTCACTGCTTGATGATTAAATGCTTAACTACAAATCGAAGTTACAAGAAAAAGATCTCTTGTCCAAAATGTTTGATCTGCTACAAATATGCTATATAAAATATCTACAGACACTGCTAAACTTCCATGATCCTAGTACTTAAGTGGTAGTTTGTTTGTTTTTTAAGGGAGAGACGTCTTCATGGCTTACTACATGGTGCTTTTTCTTCAAAGTAGCTGCCTCTTATTCTTCTTTGAAAAGGGTTGACTACTTTTTGGCAATCAGGACTTTTAAATAAGTAGTACTGAGATAATAAATTCTAGAAGTTCAAGGTATATTTAGAATAAAAGGGTAAATTTTTCAGTAACATTACAAGCTCCACAAAATTATCCTTCAGACGTAGCAAGCTATCTTCATTTAGCTATCCAAAAATATATTTCCTTTTTATTTATGACACAAATATGCTGTGACCTGGACTGATCAATGTTGAGTGGCATTTATTTGAAGCAGCAGTCTATGTGGACATTCACAGACTAGCACTTCTTAGATAGCATTTAGAATTAGTCCTTTATATTTAAGTGTCACATACAAATAAAATATAACTTGATATCTTAACTTCAAAATCATTGCCATGACTCCAGAAATCCTACAAAAATTGGGAGTGACTATAGAAAACCACTGTTGTCTTGATTTTGTTAATCTAAATTTCAGCAAGATTAATTTCTCAGCACCACTGGCTGTAACATATTTCACTGCTTATATTGGGAAACTCAGAATCCTAGGCAAGCAAATACCAGCTAAAAAAACCAGGGAGGAAATTGGCTGTCTTATGGTGACTGCCTGACGACACTGATAAAACAACTCTTGATCAAATAACACAATCTAAAAAAACATGACTGGTTAAATGCCTATGTTGTGTTTGTTAGGTTAACCGGTGATGGGAATTTTGTTTGGTGAGGGGGAAAGATAATGGGCCTCCACCCAGGACATTAATTGATAATTTCTAAGGTCATATATTTTTAATTTTATCTAAGTTAATTTCTACACCAGGTCTCTGAGTTTACAAAAAATTACAGTTGCATTGCAATTTAAAGCATTGTGTTTTCAGCGAGTGAGAAGCTTATACTTTTCAGATGTCTTATTCAAATACATTATGCCTTTTAGTTCAGAATGCACTTTGTAACTGTCAGTTAACGTCCATTATTAGTTGAAACCAGACCTCAATCTCAACGATGTGCACAGTTAACTTCTAACACATGCAAGACCAACTATTAAATTCCCTAAGGCTGGCTGTTGCCTTTATCATTTTGACTCTTTACGGAATGAGAGCAAGGCCCTATTGACACTGACCATAGAAAAAATATCTACTAGTCTGGGTTGACAGGGACAAAGTGTCTTCCTTCATTCTTTCATGTTCTAAGGTAGAAGTAAATGTTTAATTCAGAACTATGCAATCTGGACTGGATTACTTTTGCTGTTTGCCTAGAAACTGTATTTATGTCCCTTTGATGTCTCTGATGCCAAGCTATTCTCTTTTGAGTTCATAGGGCTAAGTGACCCACTGACAGCAAGAGATGTATACAGAACAGAACAAAGATGCTGACAGCCTGTTTTAAGGGAAATAAAAGTACGGGGCAAAAATGAAATCCTTGCCTTCTTTGGGAAACAAAATGGTTGGTGTATTATTATGAAAGGAAATACACTGCAAAAGAATAACATGTACCCTTTAGTTCAGAAAGTGCTGGAGCAGGGAAATAGGCTTTATCTTTAGTGAAGATCACTTGAGGTGCAAAAACAGAAATTCTGATCTGTAATCTGGCAAAAATTGTTTCTGAACTAGTGCCGGCCCGTGGATTGCTTACTTTGCAGCAAGAAAACAACTTGAAATGCTTTCATCTAGCGGTTAGCTATAACGGACTGGGAGTTTCAAATATATATTACTCTGCTTAATCCAGATGAAAAAGGTTTTCTTTACTTACCCTCAAATTATCTACACTGCACATTGATTTAATTGCATGCAAGTTCCACAAATTCTCTCCTTCTGTGGAAGTAAACACCACTCGTGAGTATCGATCACCTGGAAATATAGTAAGAGGGTTTATGAATTTCACAGGTATGTCTGATATAAGAGACTAAAACAGATTCCCATCATTCAAAAAGTAGATAATTACTTTAACTATAAGTCTTCAGAACATTTGTCTGAAGGTGGGAAACTACCTTTTTTCCAAGGGAGGAGATGGATGGTCTCTTTATGTGAAAGACTTGATTCCTATAAGAGCTTCAATCTCCCTCAACATCTTAAAGCTGAAAGAATTCTCTAAACTTCAGTCTCCTATCTTAGTCAATTTTATACAGTTCAGCAATCCTAATAAATTTCTAGCCACGCTCATTGTCTGTCCTCTGAAATCTGACAAGAAAGAAGGAAAGGTCTCAGCAGCAAACTATTATAGGCCTACCTTAATTTGCAACATATTGGTAGTGGATACATGATATAATCCAAGGCTGCCTTGGTGAAACAATATACTTGGGGATATCATTAATAATTACAACGACATTTATAAAATGATTTCTTTCCTTTAGGGGCTGGTGACTTCAGTTGAAGTTTCTGGGAAGTCCTTGGGGCCTTTTTAAAAAAAAAATAAAATCTGTATTCTGGAAGTTAGATAGGTCGAATGCACACAAATTCCACCATAAAAGAAGCTTCATTTATTAGTTAAAAAATATTAAGTTACTTTTATCTGAAACAGCTTTCAGCAACAGGGAATAATGTCTTAGTGGCTACCAGAACTTACTACTTAGCTAACCAGGAATGCATATTACACACACACAAATCTTAAGTACCTTGGAGTACAATATGGTACTTTGGGCTTCATATTGCTTGATTTTGTGCAATTTGGGGACAGACATAGAAGACATCCAATAATTCACAATAATGCACTGTAAGTACAACAGGTAGCACAGATGAAGATACTAAAGCCAGAACAGCGAAAGCCATGCCTTTGTAACTCTAAAGCAGATCTCAAGAAACAAAAGTCTTGTCTTCCAAACTAAAATTTGAATATTTAACATCTTTGTAAAGTCAGTCTTACTATATGGCGCTGAAACTTGTAGTCTTAGTAAGGTCTTAATAACTAACCTCCAAGTTTTTCATAAACAACTGCTTTGGACAAATCCTCAGTATCAGATGGCCAACCCTTCTCCCTCTCCCAAAAACCCAACCCCCTCCCCCCCCACACAGCACAAATGAACTCTGGAGGAGGCTGCAACAGAAACCTACAGGACAGAAAATTATAGAATGAAAATGGAGATGACTAGAACATACATGGAGGAAAGACTCGAATAACACGACAAAGCTGGTATTGGACTGGAACCCCCAGGGCAGGAAGCGATAAGGGAGGCCAAGGATAACATGGCAATGCACAACATACGCAGAACTGAACGCTATCTAAATGACATGGGAAGAAGTTAAGAGCAAGAGATCATCAAAGATGGGAGGCAATGGTGAAGGCCCGATGTTCCGCATAGTTTTGTAGTTGAACTTTAAAACATGCACTATTATGAAAAATTATATCAATAGTCATCAGATTAAAAATCTTATTTTAACAAAAGAAAACAGCCAGATCTTCCCCAACTGTCAATGAGCAGAGGAGACAAAAAAACAAACAAACATAAAAACCAGCATGAGGTACACCATACAGAATTGCCACGGAAGAGGGAACAGGCTTTTCTAAGGCCTGGTCTACACGAGGTGGCGGGGTGAGGAAGCGATCTATGTTACATAACTTCAGCTACATGAATAATGTAGCTGAAGTCGACGTACTTAGATCAACTTACTATGGTGTCTTCACCGTGGTGAGTCGACTGCTGCCGCTCCCCCGTCGACTCTGCTTGTGCCTCTCGCCAAGCTGGAGTACAGGAGTCGATGGGAGAGCGCTCAGGGGTCGATTTATCTCATCTAGACTAGACACAATAAATTGACCCCCACTGGATCGATCACTGCCCGCCGATCCAACGGGTAGTGAAGACATAGCCTAAGTGTTTTAGGAGTAGTGAGCCGTAACCTCCCAAATCCTGGTGATCCTGAAGACACACAGGGAGAGAACTCAAGGAACAAAGAAGGCAAAGGGGTCCAAGATGAGAGAGCTACCTTGTTGCCATTGCCTGAGTCCCCTGGGATGGTGTAAATGCTATCATGGATGGGACTGTAGGAGTTAATGCTGCTTCAAGCAGCATTAACTCACAAGTGGATTTCAAGATAGATCCTCCCACATTTGCCCTTGCTCAGGAGAAATCTGCTTGGTCTCAATTATCTCCACTCATGGAAAAGGAAAGGATGATCTGGGCCTGTCATAAACAGATAGCTAAGGGTTAATGTCTCTTTCACCTGAAAAAAAAGTAACCTGAAGCACCTGATCAGAGGACCAATCAGGAAACAGGATTTTTTCAACTCTGGGTGGAGGGAAGTTTGTGTCTGAGTTTTTTGTCTTCTGTCTGCCTGAATCTCTCTCAGCTTTGAGAAGTGATTTCTATTTCCTGCTTTCTAATCTTCTGTTTCCAAGTTGTGAGTACAGAGATCATAAAAACAACAAGGGTTATTGTTTTTCTTTTGTATTTACATGTCTATAGTTGCTGGAGTGCTTTGAATTGTATTCTTTTTGAATAAGGCTGTTTATTCAATATTGTTTTAAGCAATTGACCCTGTATTTGTCACCTTAATACAGAGAGACCATTTTTATGTATTTTTCTTTCTTTTTATATAAAGCTTTCTTTTTAAGACCTGTTGGAGTTTTTCTTTACTGGGGAACTCCAGCGAATTGAGTCTGTACTCACCAGGGAATTGGTGGGAGGAAGAAGTCAGGGGGAAACCTGGGTGTGTTAGATGTACTAGCCTGACTTTGCATTCCCTCTGGGTGAGGGGGGAAGAGAGATTGACTCTCGGTAATTCTGTTCTCCAGGCTGGGAACGGGGAGGGTGGAATCCCTCTGTTTAGATTCACGGAGTTTGCTTCTGTGTATCTCTCCAGGAACACCTGGAGGGGGGGAAGGGAAAAGGTTTATTTCCCTTTGTTGTGAGACTCAAGGGATTTGGGTCTGGGGGTCCCCAGGGAAGGTTTTTGGGGGGACCAGAGTGCCCCAAAATGCTCTAATTTTTTGGGTGGTGGCAGCAGTACCAGGTCCAAGCTGGTAACTAAGCTTGGAGGTTTTCATGCTAACCCCCATATTTTGGACGCTAAGGTCCAAATCTGGGAATAGGTTATTGACAGGGCCAAATTTTCTTACCTTTGTTAGAAGACAGACCTTATATTATTAAAAAAGAGAATTTTATAAAATCTACTTTGGTATTTACTTTGCCTCTCTCTCATTCTGACAATAGAAACAAATTAGTCACTTTCTAGTCAATTCACATTCATGTTCTCATGCAGTGTTATTAACATTTATACTGCAGTAGGCCCCAGAGGCTCCAGATCAAGACTGGGGCCCATGGGTAAGTACTGTGTGCACACATACCAAGACATGGTTCCTGTCCAAAAAGTGCTTACTGTCACAAAGCTGAAATATGTGGCTGGTTAAATATGAAGAGGAATGTTTATTTGTTTTAAATAGCCTTCCCCTTGGGTATTTTAAATTTCATGGAAACATTTCCATTGGTCTTAGGTTTTATAAAGGCTTGATTTTATAAAACCTAAATTTTGGGCCAGATTTGACCTCACAGATGTCCTTTAAAAATAGTGTTGCAAGAAGAATATATAAGGAAAAGTGAATTTCTGTGTTTAGATTTAAGCTAAAGTACGGATAATGCATTACTAATGTCTTAATGTATATTAAGTGCTACTTCTGTACTAATATATTTTAAGGTACTAACATTTAGGATTGTCAACAACTAAAACCAAAACCTTTTCAAGAAATGCTCTATAAGAAAAGATGAGGAGTAGTGCTCAGTGGGAACTGCTGATGGAGTTTAAAATGTGATTTAGTCTAAATTTCTCAGAGCCTTATGCAAAGAGGAAGAAGGTGCATATCAAATATAGGGAGCAAGACCTCTTTTTTCTAATAGTGAAACATTTCCTGTGAATATTCCCACAGTATTCAGATTTACTATTAACACCATTCCACTCACTTGGAATATCGCAGAAAAAGCTGTCTTTGTGGAAATTCCAATCTGCTTGCCTTTTCTCTCTCTCATAGTGAT
The DNA here is from genome assembly GCF_007399415.2 of Gopherus evgoodei. Classification (NCBI taxonomy): domain Eukaryota; kingdom Metazoa; phylum Chordata; order Testudines; family Testudinidae; genus Gopherus; species Gopherus evgoodei. The sequence goes on from NC_044324.1 coordinate 172,875,789, forward strand.
CATCTGACCATCTGTCATCCTGATGACTAAAATAGAGGAAACATTTTTATCTTATTTGAACACAGAATATAAGATTCTTAAAAGGAGTTTCCTAACAACTTACACATTTTACCAGCTTTGGCCAGAGAAAATAGATACAAGTGCTCATATGACTTCAACATTCAATAACTCAAATATTCATGATGCTTTTATTCTCCTAGGGATCTTAAAGCATATTATCTTTATTTTAACACTGAAAAATTCTTGTAGTTCAAAGTGAAAAACACAAGACATTTTCAATTGTTACACTATATCATAGGGTAAGTTTTATCAAACCCTCTCTTCAGTCTAGTTCCATACATGAGGCCTAAGGAATATTGGGGGGGAGGAAGGGGGTTTGTCTGATCCAATGTCCCTTCAAGTCCATGGGAGTGTACTCATTGACTTCTGGGGGCGTTGGAGCAGGCTCTATTGCAGAAAGCTGAGACAATAAGATGATTAAAAAATTCTTACCTTTTAGCCTGTTCATCTGCATATTTAAAAGGATAATTTGCCAATGTTGCTTTGTACCCTGTGTTTTTCACCATATTATTCCATGTGACTAATCTCTGGCCTATTGCAGTCCCTCTTGGCTCGAAACCCTAAGGCAGAACATTACAGAATTTTATTAGTACATTTCATTCCGTTGCTTTAAAAGAAGAATGGAAAACATGAACATCAAAGTGATGGACAACTATAATTAGAAAGTTCAGTTACTCCAGACATCTAGTTTAGAGGTGAATTGCTTTATAACAGGATGTTTTGACATAATAATGACCAATTGCATACGTCTTACAGAGTGGTTATAAATTCTGATTTATGTTACACACCATCAGTCAGAAATAGTGATTGTCTATACTGCCTAACCAATCAGTAAATTGGCTCTTGATATTTTCAGCGGATAAATGGTTTGAGCTAACTTATCTCAATTACAGAATATTTTGTAGCGTGAATAATTATCTCTGTTGTTATGTCTGCATGTCTCTTGTCTTTTTTCCATTCCCAGAAGAATAACTCAAAGCCTAAGAACCATTTAAAAGAAAAAAATGTCTTGACTAATGCAATTTAAAGGACTGCTAACTGTTTCAAGAAATACGAGTTTACTGAATTCCATTTTTTTTTTGTACAGTGGAATGGTATTATAGTATCAATATAACAGTAACTTTGTAGTACGTTAGGATAGTCAAGTAAAACTCTTTCCATGACAGTTCTAAATACATGGTTGAGCTGGTTCAGAACAAATAAGAACTGACGGCAGTCTTTATCAGAATCAGATAAAGATTCCTTTCAGACCTTCAGTATGGATAGGACTCCATCACTCAAAGGTTCTTAGGTTCCCTCTTCCTTTAATAGATCCTGGCACCCTACTCTGAAACCTAATTTAGAATGTATGATCTCCAGGATGGAGAACCTGTCTTCTGTGATTATGTTCTAATACGTTGAGTAAATTCGCAACAATATTAAATGCATAGAAATTCATTTGTGGAACATGTATAAGTTTTGGATAGTTGTCTGCTGGGTACTGGAATTCAAATCTAGTGCATAACAGACGCTGATGTGCAACCACCTCTTTGTATCCCTCTTAACTCTTTTGGTGTCTTGATCTAATAGGACATTTGCATTAGAAGAAATACCAGGAACTCTACTATCTACTACTCTCTTCCATAGGATTCATTAGATAAGTCTCACAACATCTGTTAGCCTTGCTAATACAAGAACTTCTCTCTTAAAATATACTCAGAACAACCCAAATAGATTTATGGTGACAGAAAAATGTCATTTTTACAAACAAAATCTGAAAAATTCAGCAGCTCCTCATCCCTTGTGAAAATATAACTGGGTCTGGACTGCAAAGTTCATATCCAAATACCCTAAAAGCTCAGGTGTGCTCAGAATTGGGGTTTTGGTTTGGGCACATCTGTATTGGAAAGCAATGTAACAAGTTCTCTAAATACTACTTAGGTTACCTGTTTACTATTATTGTTGGGGGAAATAGTACAGCAGAGAAAATTATCTGACAGTACAGGAAACAGTTGCTAGCTTACCAGCAAAGGATCAGAGAAGTCTGGAAGATCTGGAACTAATATGCCAACCAATGCACACACCACTATTAACACAGTACACATGCCTAGAACCACCACAGGCCAGTCGGCTATCAGGGCTGCATAACTATAAGGAAAGAAAAAAAAATCTTAGCAAGGAAAGAGGAATTTGAAAACAAAAGAAGGCAAGAACAGAATTATCACACACCTCTCTCCTTATGGAATAAGACCCATCTAAAGCATGGTACTATTTTTTATTACACCTAAATGGAGGCTTCAGACCTTTGCCAGGTATCTATGTGAGATCCAGTTTAATCTCATTTTCATTTTTTTTTAATTGAAGTGAGAAACAGATCAAAAAAGATGATGTTAATCTCCAGCAAATCCCTCTCCTCTTGAAACTTCATTTGGGTTCTTGTTGGAAAAAGTCTTTTTCACCAGTCCATTGGTATTTCTTTCAAGATTGTTATAAAAATATAGATTTCAGTTTAGCATTTTTTGTGTGCTGCTACTGCCTCTAAGATGATTATTTCTGACTTACTCAAAAATAGATTTCTTTGGTTTACAGGTCAGGTAATGATAATTGCTACTTTTACTCAATCTATTCTGGCAACTATGGATAAAGCACAATTAACATCATTTTAAGTCCAATTGCTTCATAAGACCAAGTATGCATTATTGATTTTTATACTACTTCCTCAACTTTATAGTTCTGGTTTGGTCAGAATGTTTTCTCTGATCCATACTACACAAGAAAATAAGTGATTTGCATAAGCCAGAAGAACCATTTGCTTTGTAACTTAAATCTACAATTTTAAAAAAGTTACTCAGAGCCTATTATGATAGTCCACAGAATTTGCTGCAAGTTCAAGGGTGAAAATAAACTGCAATACCCACACATATACTCAGATTCTTGGGGCAAAGAAGCTTTTACACATGCTTAATTAAATATTTATCTCAATAAGAGGTTCTTGTTAAATTGACAAAAAGTGTGCAATAAAAAAGCAAGAAAATGAAAACCAGAAGTACAAAGTTGACTATAATTAGTCTTAAATCAGTCACTTGAAATCAAGGTCCTGGAGTTCCAAGGACAACTTTACAGAAAGGTTATGCTGTCTAATCTTCAGAACAGAGGGGACAAAGTCCGGTGAGGTTTGTGATGCATTTTGAAAAAACATTTGAGTATGAATCATAGCATATTGATATTAGTTGTACACATGTAAATATTGATCAGGACAATTTATATTCTACTTCTTCCTCAATCTCCATGCAGACTAAAAGAAAGGTTAGTTTATATTACAGTTCTCTCTATACCTACTTTCACTACCCCAAGAGACTGTTGTTCTTTTGAAAATCAGACCAGCACAACATCTGTATGTTCTTACCTGGATCCAGTTACACTCTGTCCAGAGATTTTCTGTCCTATTGCTAAAACAAAATCTAATTCCTCTTTTTATCCAAAGGCAACAGGACAGCCACTCTGGCAGCAGTTTACCATTTCTCTATAATAAATCCAACAGTATCCAACAATGCTGTTACTGACTGGTTTGGGGGTCCTCTGCAGTGTGCCTCAGCCTGAAAAATCTTCACTCCAGCAATGAGAAAGGGGTATGTTCTATAGGGTTCAGCACAGATTTGGGAAGATTCAAGTGCTATTGTGGCTTTGCCTCAGTTTCTCCATAGATAAATGTGGAATAATTTTTACCAATCTCACACAGGAATTCTCAAGCTTATTTAGTGAAAGTTTCTAAATCTGTTTGAAGTGCAATTTGTTATTAAAAAAACATAAATGTACAATTTGCCCAAGTATCTAACTGCGCAAAATTTAAGGGAGAGGGAGTAGATGACTTAACAACATTTTTCTATTTACAGGATTCAATATTTCTATACACACCGGATTCTACCTTGACTAGTTAAATGTTTGTCGAGAGCTCTGAAGACTTGAAAAGTTATTTTTCACCGTTGTGTTGGTGAAATTTGTGTTGCTACTGCAAGAATGATCCCTTTACCCTGTTGTGTGTGTGATTCCATTCTCTGCTGAGCAGCTTGCTCTCATCTCAGTTGAGCAGAACTCTACAATCTATAACTAACAATAAAGAAAGTTGTGGTCTATGTGACCTGTTTGAGGACTTTAATAAACCTTATATAGGAAACATTACCAGATCTTTACTCTTGTAAATTGTCCTACTTTTTTTATGTCAGTGTAGTGGGAAGATCTGATGACCAGCAAGCCTAGTGGATAGGTCTTGGCCTTACGGTTTCTGCTGGCCTAGTCATCCCAGAGGAAGCCCCAGTTGTGGTCTCAATCGCCCCCTTGTGCTCTGACTGGTCCCCCACTTAAGGAGCAGGAGAAAGGGTGCAAAGTAGGGAACCCAGGCCCCCCTACTTCACCGGGTCCCAAACCAGGGCCCTAGAGGTTATCAAAGTGTCCAGCCCAGTTACTGAACTACCCCAAATTATGTGTTCTCTGAGCTTGCTTCCTAACATCTGGAGCTCCTTTGTTTGGGGCATGATCACAGACTACGCAGACTTTCCTCAGTCTCTTACTGTCCTGTTCAGTTAGTTAATATCTGTTAGAGCTTTCAACTCCCAAAGAAAGAGGGTGAATCCAAGTCCCTGCTGCAAGAGCAGCCTTCACAAAGCTGTTGCTACTCTTGACACAACTCTCAGCATCAGCCTGGCTTCCTGGTGTCACATGCAGGGCCGCCCAGAGGATTCAAGGGGCCTGGGGCAAAGCAATTTCGGGGGCCCCTTGCATTAAAAAAAGTAAAGCAGCAAAGAATCCTGTGGCACCTTATAGACTAACAGGATTCTTTGCTGCTTTTACGGATCCAGACTAACACGGCTACCCCTCTGATACATAAAAAAAAGTTGCAATGCTATAGAATACTATATTCTCATGGGGGGCTTGCCCCACTTGCCCCCCCCCGGGTGGCCCTGGTCACATGCGCTCATTTCCCCCTTCTCCTAGCAGTAGTATCCTTTAAAAACAGTTCCTGGACTGAGAACGTGCTATGCAAGTTGCACTTGATAAGGGGCGGGGGGCCTCCCTAGCCCAGCATTGCTCCACTCCCCACCCTGGTTCAGTGTTGGTCTCATCACAGTCATACACTGGATATTTGTATCAGCAATGATCACTGCAGCCAGAACAGCAAAAGCATCCATTTGAACTATGTGACAACATTTGTTTCTATATGTAAGCAGAGTCAGGATGGCCTCTACCCTGACATCTGGTGGTGAATTATGGGGAGTGTGGAAAGAATTTCAGGGAGTGTGGAAAAGAATTTCAGGTGTCTGCATTGCCCACGGCAGCCTGGGATGGTTATTTTGACAGCTCTGGGATCCTCCATTTCTTTGTTATTGGGGCAGGAGGAATAAAGTGTTGTCACCCTGATTATGTGAATGAGGAACTATGAGACTGCTTTATGACAGAGTCTCACCATCAATTAAGTAGCACTTGCTAGACAACGGACATGGGTGCCAAATGCCAATGAATTGGGAGAGGTTGGGGACTGGTGTGTGCACCTGATGGGATGGGCCATTTTTGAGGGCCTGGAACACCAATTGCACCTCTGCCTCTCTCCACTGTTCAAGAGCACAGTTAATTTTGATTCCAGTAGGAGTCCATCTAGAGGCTGCTGAGCTGAATTCACTTTGGCCTAATGGTGCACCAGCACTGGGGCTCCCCTACTACAAGCTGAAATCACTAAGAGCTGAAATCACTAAAAGAGCTAAACTTACTCAGCTGAGATCACTGAGTGCTGTGTTAACTAGTGGGGGAGCCTGAAGATCTATCGCTAAGAGGCGGGCAGAGTGGAGCAATTTGCAGCATATTGGAGCAGCCCAGGGAACAGTGAGCAGAGCAGAGCAGAGCAGAGTGGAGTGGTTTGCGGTGACGGCTGGAGCGGGTCGGCTGGAGGAGTGGCACAGAGTGTGTGGAGTGGAGCTGGTCGTGGTGAAGGCTGCAGCAGAACTCCACGGAGAGGCGGAGCAGTCGGCCCCAGCCCACGTAAGGTGCCCCTTAACACCCTGTGTGGCCGCCCCCCATTTCCACCCAGGCTGGGGATGTAAAACTCTGCAGATAAACTTTTGAACTCTGGGGCGGCGCTGACCAGGGACAGAGACTTTTGGGTTGTTGGACTTTGGGGTGATTGGACTTAAGACCCTAAGGGGAAAAGGACATTGCCAAAACTTATTTGGTGGGTCTTTTGCTCAAGGTTTATGTTATGAATCCTGTTTGTGGTGTTTCCCCAATATGATGCCACATTGTTTCCCTCCTTTATTAAAAGGATTTTGCTACACTCAGACTCTGTGCTTGCGAGAGGGGAAGTATTGCCTCCTAGAAGTGCCCGGGGGGGGGTGGTATGTAGTTGTCCCAGGTCACTGGGTGGGGACTCGAGCCAGTTTTGCATTGCGTTATTGAAACGGAACCCCTGGATACTGAACCCGGCCCCTGTTGCTGCCAACTCAGAGGGGCAGAAGGGTTACATATATAATTTGCAATCCTTGTTGGTTTTCAACACTCTGATGCATTTTGTTAATTAGCCTGTTATGTGCTTTTTAGTACCTTGAGCATGCAAACTGAAAATGCAAAAAAATGGCATGAGTATGTGTATCAAGTAGATTCACAATAATTTTAAGTAGCCTCTGACAAATCTGGAAATATCATTACCTTTCCAGCCAGTACACATTTTTGAGACACAGTAACTAATTCTCTTTTCTCAACTTCAGATTTTGTTTGTCTGAGCTTCATTTGGTAGCACTAATGACACTGGCGTAAAGCAAGAAGTCTCTCCAAGTGATTTGTCCACAAACAACCGAGATCCTAAGTTGTTATCCAAAAGGAAAAGTTGGTCTCTCCACTTCTACTTATTTCGTAGCCATTGTGTTGGAGGTGCGAATTTTAAAATTAAACTGTAGTACTTCCCCTAAAAGGCAAGGTGTGGATTTGACTTGAATTTTAAAAATGTGGGTGCATTGACCTGAAGATGAAAGTGACTGACCTCAGACTTCTGCCCCCAAATCAGAAAAGCAATTAAGCATCTGCGTAAATCCACCCCTATTCAAGAAAGAACTCAAATTTTAAAACGGCATGCTTAAAGTTAAAGATGTGTTTAAGAGCTTTCCTGAATCAAGTCCTCAGTTTCCTGCTTTATACCAGCTGATCAAACCCACGAATACATTGGTGCAACTGGTTGAGAAGAGTCAGAGGACTGGTAAGCAAGTCATTTCTTCGGCCATTCAGTAGTCCGAATCAACTGGAAGTTCCCACTAGCCACAAAATTCATAGCTGCCTGAAATTTATTTTATGCCAAAACATCTGCTGCATTCAGTCTAGTCTGTAGTACATAAATGTCTCCTACACTTCTTTGTGATATGGTGCTACATGTTCCTAATCTACCCAATCTATATACTTGTGATTCTTTACTTGCCTCACTGCACTTCTAATGAGCTGGGAAATTATGTCTGCATACTAAGCAATAAAATAATGCTTAGGAGTTCCCCTCTGTGAATCTGTATCTCCGTGTATAATAAGAAAAACCTGGTTCATCATAATCTGGTTGCACACAAAAAGATATATACAACTTTTCAAAACATCTAGTTGTTGTATATTTAAGAGGTTTTCAATTGTTTCAAGTACAGTGGAAATGTATTTGATTGGATTTATATGCAGTATATTAACTGAACAGATCTATTATTTACTGAGGGAAATTCCTGCACGTGGATTATTCCTTTAACATGTGTTCATTTGAAATGGTATCTAATATTTCAGGTGCAAGCACAATTTTGGGTAAGCCATTCTACTTTCTTCCATTAAATGTACAGAGCCTGTAACCATGCTGAATTTGTGTTTAAGGATAGGAAAGATTATTGCAATGTCCTCTCCTGAGCTTTTTAAACCGAAGTGTTTTATAATTATTGCTGTTGGACCAGGGATTTTCTGGAGGTACACTCAGGAGCAGGACCGTGGTCAGCTTTCTTTGTGTGCGCCCGCACACACACACTATTCATAAAGAAAATAAAATTAAAAAAGAATCAGAAGACAACACGGGATATTTGTCCAATTAGTATTATTCTTTCATCTGTTTCTAGAAGGAAACCTAGTCATATGCACAACAGCTAATTTTACAATACACTAACACCTGTGCACGAGACATAGTTTTCTTAACACAGGAAAGAACATGCACAAGATTTGTAAGTGCTTATATGGTACCTTACCTTTTTGGTAATTTGAATGGTCTGGCAGGTCTGGAAAAAAAAAAAAAAAAGAATTGTTGAACATAGACAAAATGCACTAATACCTGCGCACTAATATTTTTTCCCTGTGCAGTTCCAGGGAAGAAAATATTTTAAATTGGCATATTCTAGCCTGGCATTATCCAGAAAAATGGAACCCCCAAAGGTACCCAAATAAAACCTATTTCAACTGCTAATGTTGTTGCTTCTTTACTAGAAATCTAACTCTACCAAAGTTATTCTGAATAGTAAGAGAGAACAGGCACAAATGTATTGTTGCTAATACTTGTTCTTCTTCAAAACTGATCTTCTTTCATGGAGTAATAATCTTCGATATACACTTCATATTTTAAAAAATTGTAATTAAGATGACCAAAAGCGGTCTCTGGGGGGAAAACCATAAATCTACCTAAAGATTCAATATCTATGGATATGATAAACAGATGTTCCGAAGATGTAACTAAAACCACAGTTTCAGGTAAAGCATGAACTTGGCTTACTTTCAATAGTCATCTTTAATACTGTTTCTATATTCTGCAGATAGAAGACACTAACCAATAGACCATTTTTCACAAAAAATTCTCAGTTCTCTGAAAGAATACAGATTTGCTAATTCCCACACCACTGTATTAATGGCTCAAAATTTATGAAGGCTTCTGAGATTGTTCCAGAAGCAACTAAAAAAAAAATCCATTTGTCTAAAAATAAGATACATTGTCCCTGCAAAAGATACGGAGTGAAATCCTGGCTCAGGGGAATGAACTGTACCATTATAAGCATCTTTGTACAGGTAAAACTGTGTCCACACTAGGGTGTTGTACTGCTTTAACTACATATGTTACTAAACCAAAATAGTTATGGTGACAAAAAACAAAGAAACAAAAACCACCCGTGTATAAAACAGCCCCTAAAAAGTTACGACTCTTAGGCAAAGCAGAAAGCACCATCTTATGTAGAATAACGTTACATATCACTTTACACATATGCTGACCAGCACAGTTGTGATAAGAAAGGAATAATCAAAAATATGTTTTTCAAGCAATACTCTAATTCAAAGCATCAAATAAGCTACACATTAGCATACCTATTACTGAGCATCATCAGTGACACACTCCTTACATCAGCTGTGAAGATGAAAGAACAGATAAGGCTAGACAAACTAAACCTAGTTTCTAATCCATCTTTTAAGCATCATGGCTAAGTGCTTGTGGTCTGTGTCAAATGATACAGAATAACTACAACTCTTAACTACTTAATTCCTGATAAATAAATAAAGATAAAGATAAATTAAAATGACATAGCATTTTTAATGTAACTGTACTTTAGAAATACAAAGGAATCACAAGAAAACAAACATTTTCAGTTTATAACCAAAATAGGATGAAAAGGCATAAGTCCTTAAAAACCAAAAACAAAACTAAACCTAGTAGACAGTTATGTTTTACTGTAGGTTGCCCTCAGCTTTTAGAATATTAAATAAAGCATTTATTTTCCTACTGTTATGCTATCGAAACTGATATTTTGATTAAACCCAAACTGATGACTTCAAGAAGTTGAACACATATTTGTAAATAATCATGGAACTCATCACTATTGATGGAGCAGGTGCTCATAATTCCCAGAATTTATAGGGAAAACGGAAAGTCTCATTGCATTTGGTGCTGAACAAACTGGGAAACTTGAGGTAATGGAGGACTTGAAAAATCCATCTGCCACTGGAGAGTAAGCAGCTTTTCCTGACGCATAGAAGAACCTATGCCAAATTCTGCAGAATTTTAGTTTTCCTTTGACTTAATTAAATGAAGAGTTTCTATCCCTTGTTCTTGCGAAGATTAAATGCATTTCACATTTGGAAGGCTAACAATGCAGTGTTGTCTTGCTGGGTCTGGAGAGAGATAGAGGACTGTAATACCCCGCTGCTGCTGCTGGTCCTGCTCCTCAGAGTTCTCCTATGATTTAACAGAGTGAAAACAGACTTGATAGTTGTTACTTTTTACTGCTCCTATTCTGAAAACTGAGGGCAACCATAAACTGACATCCCATCAATTGTACTACTGCTTGAGAAAGCTATGAGCAGCAGTGGAAACAGACATCAGAGCTATTAACTGGGATATAAATGGGAGGAATATAGATTAGCAAACATTGCTTTGTGTTAGCAGCCAGGAAGCTGGAGGGAAGTGGTAGGATGGCAGAATGCCCAGTGCCCAGCTACAACAGCCAGGAAGCAGAGGAGGCATTGTGGAGCCCCTTACCTATGCAGAAGATAGGAGGCTTTGGGATGGGAAGGAGAAGAGAGAGAATGCGCCTTCCCTTCAATAGCCAAAGGGGGCTGGTAACTGGCACATTTGAAACCTTCCTTTTAGCTGGAGGGTGATATGAAAGATGGAATCTCTTAAGTGGGATTTAGGAATCCATATGCAAGATCTAGTAGGAATCTCATGACCCTTCCCCATTTCTAGGAGTAGAGGGACTGGACTTCTCACCATGGTACTACCTCTGGACAGTGGGGCCTTCCCATCTTTCACAATGGACTCTGGAAAGTAGATTAAGTTCTCTGGCAAATAGGTGCCTGCAAAAAAATTTTAAGCCTTGATGTAATAACCTTGATCTAAGATTCAAAACTCCTAGCCTATATGGTAAACTCTATCAGGCAATCACTTGTCCTTTATTGTCTCTGAAAAGCATGACACGCTTATAAATCTCTATATAAATGTTAGAAGAAAAAAAAATCTCCAAGGAAGAAGTTAAGATGGGGTATCATTTTCCCACCTACATTAGAGACCTACTTAGAACATCAATTTTACATATAGGTTTCTCTGTCGTGTTCATCATTGTAGCATGTAAGCATCACACAAACAGTAAACCTGCACTTATTCTCACATCATCCATAGGGAAGGATTATAATTCCCTATTTACAAATCAGAAACTCAAACAGAGATTAAGGTCAAAATTATCACATGGTCCACTAACTTTGGGTGTCCAGTGTGAGAAACTTAAAACAGAGATGCTGAAAAGACTCAACTTCAGATGAGGTCAATGCAGTTACCTCTGAAAAAATAATCAAATTAGAAAGCCAAAATTTGTAGCATCCAAAACTAGTGGACTCTCTCAAAATGTTATGCCTAAGTGACTTGCCCAAGATCACACACGAATTCTGTTGCAGAGTTAGGAACAGATCCCAGATCTACTCATTCCCAATATAAGACCATCCTTCCTCTTTCAGCCCAGTTGGCAGATACCTGGTTTTTAGAAGTCAGGGTGGCTGAGTGTTCTGAATGTGGTAAGGACAAAGTTCTGCAAACCACTCTCAAGGTATCACCAATATATGGTGAGGTTTCTACCCAAAATTATTTGAATCATCGTTGAGTAGCAATAAGACCATGTATGAAAAGAAATGTTCACATACACCAACAAGCTTTTGGATTACCTCAAAGCCAAAAGGCTTATAAACAAGAATAAACAAAGGACAAATTAGCTAGAAAGCTATAATTAAGTGCTCAAGAATTTTTCAGAATGACAGCCACTCTCAATTTAAGGTATCATTCATATAACTATACAAATTATGAACCTCAGCCTTCATTCATGTAATAAAAAAGGTTAAAGCTCTGGTGGCATGATCAACTCTTTTGAGTAGAGGGCTGAGGGAAGAAAACAAAGGAAAGATTTTTGAAATCTGACTGTACACTCAGGTTGAAGTACAAGAGAGAGGTGGATATCTACTCTTAGTTTTAGTACATTGACCCAATGAACAACCGATTTCTAGTCTTTAGAAATAAAAGATTTGCATTCCAATGCATGTTCTTTCACCTGTGAAAATGAATTTCATTCTCCAATCTGGACATTACTACAAATAACTGAACCGCCACATTATTTGGCACATGTGGCAGCATACAACCCAGAGAGATCAGTCTGGTACTGGAATGGTATGGGCTATTGCAAGCAGATTTGTGATGTGTTGGCAGGGTTATGTAGAGAAGTTTGCCAAGCACATGCCTGACTCGCATCAATTCCAATAGCCTTCACTTTAATCAGTAGATAATTAAACCATAAAAAAGAAAGATTAAGTAAGTGGCCGCTGTATAGAGACAAATACTCTCCTCTCCACAAAACTGGCTTTCCACTGAGGTGCTCCAGAGACCAGAACACTCCTCTTTCCCCAACCACTCCATTCACCTCAGGCTGCAGAGCCGCTGCAGTAGCTTCCATGGCAGCTATCCCCTCTCCTCAACCCTTAACTGGTTCATCTGGGTATCACGGCCACACCTGTACTCCTGTCCCCAAAATACCCCCAGAAGGTGGTCTGGTTGGAACAATGTATTTCTGAAGTATGCTGTGACACCTTCCCAGCAAAACTGCAACAGCATCTGCTGCCTGTTCAGTCAGACAAGGTTGGATAGGGAACTGTGTTCATTTTGCATAATTAGGGCTCACTGAACATTTCCATTAAAAGTCTGTAATGAGGAGTCTTTGTACAAAATGTTTTTCCTAGGCAAAAACCTCATTTTCTTTTATACGGAAAAAAACAAAAACAAAAACAAAAACACACACCCCCCCAACTTCAATATCTTTGTGAAAACAAAACCCCTCAAACCCACATTTCTCTTCTGTTTTCTCTCTGCACAAAGTATATTCAGTGCTGAACAAATGAGGATGATTAAGTTCTTCAAGTCTGGGAAGGTTAAAGGTCACACCTGCTATCAAATTTTTTTTCAAAAGGCACGCATAAAAAAAATGCTGTGTACACCAGAATGAATTCCAACAGTGTAACCAATACCTTGCAGCTGTTACAATATCTTTATTACACTGATCAGTAGGAAAAGTTATCCCCACAAACTTCACTAACAAATTCTTTCGTTATGCCCTAAAATACAGAAATGCATAGCAAAATGGCTCTTTCCTTCTTAATTAATCCTGTGTGTGGTTTTTAAAACAGTGGACAGTGTCTACATAACTCTATTAAACTCTAAAGAAACTTTTGGTGAAGAAAAAGATTGTTCATCAATCTTTATGAGAAAGGAACTGCAGGTTTTGCAATAACTTCACTGAACACACTAACAATGTACGTAAGTTACTCATACAAGAAACCTAGCTGGAGAGGATTCAAATTCAACTCAAAGCTAAAATACCTCTGTGCTTAGCACAACAGGGGTAATGCTGAAAAGTGATACGGCAAGGATTTAAGATGGGACAATGCAGGATTGAATTGCTGCATCACAGCACTAGTACAATTTCAGTAAATGCTATGGAAAAGATTGAAGAGGGGACCTTGTAGTGGATCTGAACTCATCCACAATTTACTATGAGCCCTCCACCACGGTAGTTGCAGCCCTCATACCCCATTCCATCCTTCCCTAATGGTTCATGCAGAGGCACAGAAGACCATACACAGAGCTGTTTTAGGCTCTGTGCAGACTCAGCAAAAGCACAATGCATCAGTTTGCATTAGAAAGATTCCCTCTGCAACCTCAACTAGCAATTTAGTTTTAAACAGCAGGGAGCACAGTGTTCTGCCATATTCTGTCTCCAATGCTCTACATTGGAGCCCAAGTCTGTTCTTAGTAACACCCAGGTATTCCCATAGACATCAATAGAGTTGCATGGATGTAATAGAGGGGACAGTTTGGCCCCAAAGTCTTATCCTTTGGCTATAACAAAATATTATTAATTCACATCAGGTTTCTAACTTTCAACTGGACGTTTCCTTGCATAAAGCAATGTTAAGTTAGCATGTGCCTCACTATAGAATCATAAAAATGTAGGGCTGGCAGTGACCTCAAAAGGTCATCTAGTCCACCCCCGGTGCTGAGGCAGTATCAAGTATATCTAGACTATCCCTCACTGATGCTGGTCAAAACTATTCTTAAAAATCTCCAAATGGTGGAGATTCTCCATCTGGACCCAGGAAGGACCCTACTAGCTATGCCCTCCCAGTTTCGCAGTAAACCATTGATAACTGCTCTGAGTACTGTCAAACAGTTATGCACCCACCTCATAGTAATTTCATCTAGACCACATTTGCCTAATTTGTTCATAAGAATGTCATTTGGGACTGTGTCAAAAACCTCACTAAAAGCAAGCTGCATCAATATGGAACTGTGCTAATTGAATTTAATGCTCATCAATAAAAGTTATGCATGGTCTGGTGCTTTTAGCAATCTCTTTGGTTCTTTGACCTAAAGTGCGTTAGAGGAAAACAGTTTGCAAGAAACCCAAATATGTTAAGGACAAGTGGTGCTCTTTAAAATTACATAGAGCTTTTTTCTCAGCCCTCCCATTGCACTTCTAGGTTGGGAGGAAAAAACAGTTACTCACCTTCTTGTAACTGTTGTTCTTCGAGATGTGTTGCTCATATCTATTCCAGTTAGGTGTGTGCATGCTCTGCGTGATGGATGTTGGAAACTTTTACCCTAGCAGCTACCCTTCGGGCCGGCTGAGGAGCCCCCTGGAGTGGCGCCAAAATGGCGATCTATATAAGCTCCTGCTGGCCCGACCCCCCTTCAGTTCCTTCATGCCGGCTACTACGACAGAGGGGAAGGTGGGAGGTGAATGGAATAGATATGAGCAACACATCTTGAAGAACAGTTACAAGAAGGTGAGTAACCGTTTTTTCTTCTTTGAGAGATTGCTCATATCAATTCCAGTTAGGTCACTCCCAAGCCTTACCTTGGAGGTGGGGTCGGAGTCAGTGAACCACACATTGAAGGACCGACCTGCCAAAGGCTGCATCATCCCTAGAAGGCTAGACAATGGCATAATGGGATGTGAAGGTATGAACAGAGGACCACCTGGTAGCTCTGCAGATTTCCTGGAGAGGAATGTGTGTCAGGAAAGCAGCTGATGATGCCCGAGCTCTCTTGGAGTGACGTTTGCCAGATTGTAGCAAGCGCGAATACACCCGATGATCCACGACGATATTGGTTGAGAGGAGACCGGAGCGCCTTTCATCTGCTCCGCAATGGTGACAAACAGCTGGGTTGTTTTACGAAAGGGCTTTGTCCAGTCTATATAAAAGGCAAGTGCCCTTCTGACGGCGAGAGAATGGAGATGCTGTTCACATAGGTCAGAGTGCAATTTCAGATAGAAAACCGGCAAAAAGATATCCTGGCTCACATGGAAGCAGGACAACGCTTTTAGTAAGAAGGCAGGGTGGGGTCTTAGTTACACTTTGTCTTTGTGAAAAATGGTATATGGTGGATCACAGGTGAGAGCCCTTAGTTCAGAGACCTGGTGTGCAGAAGTGATGGCCACCAGGAAGATGACCTTCCAGGAGAGGCAGAGAAGAGAGCAGGTGGCCAGCGGTTCGAAGGGGGGACCAAGTTGAGGTCCCACGCAGGCACAGGTGGCTTCACTGGAGGGTGGATTTTCTCTAGACCTTTGAGGAAGCGCCACATGACCGGATGGGAGAACATGGAGCACCGCGTCATGCCTGGGTGGAATGCAGAAATGGCTGCAAGGTGGATCTTAAGGGATCCGAAGGTTAGGCGCTGGTCTTTTAGGGACCTCAGATAGTAGCAAATGCAGGAAATGGAAGCTCAGAGTGGGTACACCTGCCGCTGAGCGTACCAGATGGAAACCTCTTCCATTTCGCCTCGTAGGTACGCCTGGTCGATGGCTTGTGGCTTTCTAGAAGGACCTGCCATACCAAGGCAGAACAGGCTCATTCAGTCCGGTTCAGCCACGGATCCTCCAGACTGTGAGATGGAGCAAGTGGAGGAGTCGACTGTGGTTCTGGGATATGAGGTCGGGATAGAGAGGCAGGCGTATGGGAGCCTGGATGCACAAGTCCAGGAGAGTCGGGAACCAACACTGTTGTGGTCAGGCTGGGGCTACCAGTATCACATCCCCCTTGTCCCGTTGGATCTTGAGTATTACCTTGTGACCCAGCGGGACAGGCAAGACAGATTGCCCTGAGCTCTCTGATGTTGATGCGCAATGACAGCTCACTCTCGAGCCATAAGCCCTGTATCGTCAGGCCTCCCATCCCAACGCAGACGCGTCTGTAACTAGAGTCAGAGTGGGCTGGGGAGGATGAAATGGGATCCTGGCTCCCACCATCTGAGGGTCCAGCCACCATTGGAGGGATTTGAGTATGCGCTTTGGGATCATGATGCCCATGTCTAGACTGCCGTGTCCTGGTCAGTAGGTTGACGCCAGCCACGCCTGAAGAGGCCTGAGTCTGAGCCTGGTGAGTTGTACAACGTATGTGCAGGATGCCATGTGGCCCAGCAGTCTGAGACACTGCCTTGCCGAAGTGATTGGAAACCTGCTGAGGTTGGTAATTACGTCCGCTATGGCCAGACGCCGTGCCTCGGGAAGGAAGGATCTGTCTTGGTCTGTGTCCAGGACTGCTCCTATAAATTCTATTACTTGAGTAGAGGCGAGGATGGACTTGCTGAGGTTTACCAGGATGTCTAAGTGAATGAATGTGTCCAGCACTAGGCACACATGCGACTGTTCTTGGTGGCAAGATCGGCCCTGTATAAGCCAGTCGTTCAGGTATGGGAAGATGTGTACGTGATAGCGGCGGAGGAAAGCAGCCATGACCGTCATGCACTTGGTAAAGACGCAGGGGGCTGTGCACAAGCCGAATGGAAGGGCTGTGAATTGATAGTGCGTCTTGCCCACTACAAAGTTGAGGAACTGTCTGTGGGATGGGACAATGGCAATGTGGAAATATGTGTCTTTCATATCAAAGGCGGCATACCAGTCTCCAGGGTCCAGTGAGGGAATGATGGTGGCTAGTGAGACTATGCGGAACCCGAGGTTGACGATGTACTTGTTGAGTCCCGAGATCTAGACTAAGTCTTAGGCCTCCCTTTGCCTTGGGCACAAGGAAGTAGTGGGAGTAGAACCCCTTGCCCCTGAGCTCCTGAGGGATTTCTTCCACTGCCCCTAGGATGAGGAAGGATTGAACTTCCTGCATTAGGAGTTGCTCGTGAGAAGGGTCCCTGAAGAGGGATCGAGGGGGAAGGGGGATGGAATGGAACCGGATAGAATATCCCATTTTCACTGTGAGGAGGACCCAACAGTCCAAGGTAATATGGAACCAGGCATGGTAGAAACATGATAGCCGGTCCAGAAAGGGACAATTCTCCTGGGTGAGAACTGGTAGTCCATCTTCCGACGCACCTTCAAAACGGGCACTTAGGGCCCGGGAGCGGCTCAGACTGTCCTTGACCTTGACCAGAGGGAGTTTGAGACGACCTATGTTGGGAATAGGTGTTTCTCTGACAAGAGGGATCCTGTTGCGGCCTCGGTTGAAAAGGGCGTTGCTGATTGGTCTGAGGACTAAAGGGCTTCCTTTGGGTGGCCGGGGTATGCATACCTAGGGACTTAATAGTGTTTCTTGTGTTCTTTAAGGTATGTAGACGGGAGTCAGTCTGATCTGCAAACAAGCCCTGGCCAAGCGCTCTGCCACATGGCGACTCCTGACGTCAGGGTGCACGCAGCTGCGTGTGCCACGTCGAGAGCGCCCTGGAGGGAGGTCCTAGCAATGAATTTACCCACCTCAGCAATGGCGCCCAGTTCCGTATGAACCTATGTTGATAGAAGATCTTGGAACTTTAGGACTTCAGACCAAGAATTAAAATTGTACCTGCTGAGGATCGGCAACTGGTTAGAGATCTACAGCGAGAGACCCTCGGTGGAATAAACCTCTCCCCCAAAAAGGTCCATTTGCTTCACTTCTTTTGACGTGGGAGTGGGTCCCTGCTGGTCTTGCCTCTCCCTGACGTTTACTGCATCTACTACAGGGAACGTGGGGCAGGGTGGGTAAACAGGTATGTGCGACCTTTGGTAGGGACGAAGTATTTTCGCTCCACTCCCTTAGCCATGGGGGGAATGGAGGCTGGAGTTTGCCAGAGGGCTTTTGCGTTGTTTTGAATAGTTTTGTTCATGGGAAGGGCCAAACTGGAGGGCCCTTCTGGGCCGAGATTGTCCACCATTGGGTCCTCATCCTCCACGACCTCCTGAACTTGTAGGTTCATATTGAGGGCCACACGCCTCAACAGCTCCTGGAGGACCCTAAAGTCCATCGGGAGGGGGTCCAGAGGAGGATGTGCCAGCCACAGCCTCGTCAGGTGAGAATGAAGATGACTCCACAAGCAGGATGGGAGGAGGTGGAACATCATGATCAGAGGTGGCTGGTTCCTCCGGGGGAGCCAAAGTAGCCTGCAGTGCAGGTGCTGGATCAACAGTCTGGTCCATGTCCTGGGGAGGGCGACTAAGTGCAGCCTCAGGAGGTCTGCTGGTAGGAAGAGACGGCGGCCGGACAAGTGAGGGAGTGCCCTGGGCTTGATGGTATGCCCAAGGCATCCAAAATTGCCATTGGGGTTGCCAGTAGGTTGCTGGGGGAACTTGAGCCAGGCTTCCTGGAGCAGAGTGTGGAATGTCCAAGACCCCAGATGCCCTCTCTGACCTTCCCGAAGGAGATCTAGAATGCGACGGCCATGGGGGAGCGGTGCAGGAATGGGCTACAACATGCATCGAGTCACTTGGCTGGTACGGGTCATGGTGCCCAGTTGGAGAACGGTGCCCAGCTGGAAAACAGTGCTGGTGTGGGGAGTGGTGCTGGAATGTGGAGCAGTGCCGAGCTGGGGATCAGTGCCACTGTGGTGATCGCTGACCCGGAGATCGGGAATCTGCAGCACGTTGGGCGAGGTCACAGATCGAGATCTGGACTTTGAGCGGGACCAGGAGTGGGCAGTCAAAAACAACCCTGAGCATGACTGGCTCCGAGGTTTGAGATCGCTGGACCAGCGCCATGAGTCATACCAGTTCCATGAGTCAGACCAAGACCTGTAGTGGTGCCAGGACTCAGAAGGGTGCCGGGACTCTGAGCAGGGCTGAGGTGCCGGATCTGAGGCTGGCGGCCAAAACACCGCTAGCTTACCCTTAGACGGGACCGGGAGTTGAGGCTTGTGCCGGTGTCGGAGGTACGGGGGCTGTCATCTCAATGAGACCCCTTGCCACCTCGAAGATATCCAGTGTAGAAAGGAGGATGATCTCTTCCAGCTGTGTCATCTCGTGAGGAGGAGTGGACGTATTAGGAATTAGTCCATGGTCCTGCACCATCGGGCCTGTGACCTCTGTCTCGAGTCTACGAGATGGCCCCGCCGGAGACTGCCTCTTGGCAGCAACCGGGGAATGGGATCGGTGCTGAGGTGGATGTTTTTGCAGCCGGGGAGAGCATCGGTCCTGAGAAGAGCGTGGGATCTTCCGTGGCGCCGGGGCTGGTACCACCCGGGGAGCACTCTGCACCGAGTCACTCGGGCTCACATCCTGAGACGGCCGCAAAGCCGACTCCATAAGAAGTTGAAGGCGAAACTCCCTCTCCTTGCATGTTCGGGGTTTGAACGCCTTACAAATCCTGCACCTATCAGCTTGATGTCCCTCACCAAGACACCTGAGACAGGAATTGTGGGGGTTGCCTGTGAGCATGGGCTTGCCACAGGACTTGCAAGGTTTGAAGCCCTGGGTCGACATGCCCCAGGGCTCCACAGGGATGGCTGTTGACAAGACTGACCTCTAACAACTAACTACACTTAACACTATAAGAGAACAATTAACACTTACTAACTACTAACTATTTACAACAAGAGATAACACTAGGGATAAGTGGAACACTTGAAAAAACAAGAGACCACTGTTCCAACAACTGTCACAGGCGGTAAGAAGGAACTTAAGGGGGGTCGGGCCAGCAGGGGCTTATATAGATCACCATTTCCGTGCCACTCCAGGGGGCTCCCCAGCCGGCCCGATGGGTAGCTGCTAGGATAAAAGTTTCCAACATCCGTGCACATGGCGTGCCACACACCTAACGGGAATTGATATGAGCAATCACTCGAAGAACTCTTTTTACTCCACAGATAGGAACTGTCACACTGGATCATTACTAGATGCTCCAGGAGGTGATAGAAACGCTATCGAAGGCTGGTATGGATTAACCAACACAAAAGGCCATGGGAAAACTAGCAAAATAAGCTGTGGTTTGAAACATGTTTAACCAACAAATTTTCACTTTAAAAAGGATTTTCCACAGCGTAGACAGTGCAAATTGTGTTAAAAAATCTGTTAGCTGAGTTGACAAATGACCGGTTAGCATTTTTTTTTTAACAGCATGACTTGCCTTTTGTACACTAATGTTTAAAAACCGTTAGCTAAACACATTTCAAAACACAACCTACTATAGGCATAGCCAGTTCCTTCCAAAACTTTTAAAAAAAATTCTATAACTATAGATATTCTTGTTTCTCACATAAGTGTTCAAACCTTCTTCAAATCCTGCTAAATTCCTGACCTTTTCAAATGTTACCTTGTGATAATTTAATTGAATGTCCCCTCATTAATGTATTATTAGAAAGAGTGAACAGAAGTTCCTGACCCACATTCTCTATACCATTCATTAATTTCTATGCTTTTCTCAGATTCTCTCTCAACTGTCTACTCTTCAAGATAAACAGTTCCAGTTTATTCTATTTCTCTTCAAGAGAATTTTTCCATGACTAACTATTCTTGTCTCTCGTTTCTGAACCTCCTCTATTTCTGCTATATCCTTTTTGAGATGAGATGACAAGAAATGAACCCAGGATTCCAAAAGGGGAGATATTGATTTATAACACATTTTATTTTAGCACTATTCTTAATCATATTCCTTATACAGCCTAACATTCTGTTCCCCCCCTGCCCCCTCTTTTTTTTTTGGTTAATGCCTGCCCCACAACCACCCAAGGAGTTCATTAAGCTCTTCATTGTGATGGTCAGGTCCTTTTGTCCAAGTTGTTACAGCTAACTTGGAACTCAGTAAGGTACATGAGTAATTCAAATTATTCCTTTATATTTGCATTGCTTTGCATTTGTCTGCATTTACTTTAGCTACAGTCATGTTTTTCATTTAGCTAGCATGGCTGGATCTCTCTTAAGGTCCCCCAGTCTTGACTACTCTAAACAGCTGTACGTCATCTGCTAATTTTGACACAATTCTTCAGCCCTTTCCTGTGATCACTAAACACCAGCCTTAGCATGAAATCTTGTGGCACCCCACCCTTATCCTTTCACCAGGAGAACTGACCATTTAAGCTTGTTTTCTCTCTCTCTTAGCCAGTTTATGATCCAGTCCATTATTTTGCCTCTCACTCTTAGTTTCCTACAATGATGCTTCGAAAAGGTGCTAAAACAATACTACTTTATACTTTTGCCATAGAAGCCACACACATAGAGAGAACTGGCATCTGGTTATTCCTGGCAGATATTATAGATGGTTGGACAAGAATATGGGTCTGTTATATTTGTGTACAGTCTCTTAGTACAATAGGGGTCTGTCCCATGATTAGGACTCCTGTGTACTACTGCATAAAATATAAACAAACAACAATTAAAGGAATTTACATACCCAAAAAGGCTAGTATACAAAATTAGCCTCAAAGTAATTTTAGCTACTAACAAAGAAATGTCAAGAGCCCTTCTGTTTCCAAATCACGTAACTACGGTAAAACAAATGTTTAAACTTTTGTTCAAGCTGCGGTGAGCACATATCTGTCTATCTAGGATCTCATATGCCCCACTATCATTGAAATAGCTTAAGCATCTCCCAAATATTTAAGGATTTCTCCTTAACATATTTGTTAAACCAGAAAGTGTTAGTTCTATTTTACCAATGGGGAACTCAGACAGAGACAAGTAAAGTGATTCACCGAAGTTCATATAAGATGACTACTGGAGAGTAAGGAATGAAATCCCTTTTCCTTCCTAACATGAAACTCAAATAAATCTTTATCTATGCAGGCCTACTAGTAACAATTGGATCCTAAGCACCTCATCACTTGAGACACTTAAAATAAATCTAGACAAAACACTAGATATCATATTGAACGGGACAATCCTGTACTGGCAGGATAATGGCTAGACCAATCACTTCCAATCTGTAGTTCACAGAGATTTGCCTGCTCAAAGTGCTGGCTGTTCTCCTTGGTTTCAGCTACTAGGTTACGCTAAAAGTTGAAAATACATTAAATATTTTCCATATAAACAACTGCTGCAATTGCAACAAGGATATTAAGCTATCATCAGTGAGATGGTCCACCTGATAACAAATAGAAAGTGGTCCATGAGAATCACTCTAATGAGATGTAGTCCACTGTTAGTGACAGTTTAAGAATCCAGAAGTCAGACAATTTAATAGGTCTTCTCCAGCTCCAATTTCTGTGATTAAGGTCAAAGACCATTTCTACTTTACTGAACAAGTCCCTCACCTCCATCTTCCTACTTGCATCATTGCATTTCACTTTGCTCTGAAGTTCACTCTTAAGACAGTCATAATATTAAGTTACAAAGAGCTATACTTACTGAAAGACTTATCAATAGAAAGACTCCTCTGTTCAAGGATTATGAAGTAGTTAACAGTGGCATTTTATTTTGCCCAAGGGAAGTTCTCCCCTTTGTCGGTAGATCTGGTTACAAATAGTGATAAAACATAGCTTTTTATCATCTACTACACTGAGGGATAAGCTAAAACCCTGCAAGACAGAACTAGATCTGAATCACATTGTTCATCTTCCATCAGAACTTACAACAGAAGCTAAATCCCTATCAGGAAAATAACTCTGCTTTCATCATACTGTTCATCATCAGAACTACTTCAACCATTTTTACATGTTTTTTTTGTAATTAAACTGGAAACAACATCTGATAATTTAAACTATCAGTTTAAGAGGCTGAGCAACAACTCAACCAACAAATCCAGATGATTAGATCAAGTTACCCTAAAACGTTTAACAAACCCTACTGATTTAATTTTCTGTTATGTTGTATGACACCTTTCCAGTGTCAGACCGGCTCCTGAAACAGTTTAACCACGTGGTATTTGCACCTTGGTTTGTGCTTAGCTTTGCTTATTGAGATCTAGAAAACTGGAAGTCTTAGACAACACACAGCAGAACATTGCACCAATGTTGTACAAGTTCTGAAGATGCTGAATTCTTCATTTGATAACTCCTTTTGTTTTCCCCTTAGCAAAAAGCAGTAAGAAAGATGCAGAGAAACTTCTGATCAACTTAAATGTACATTTACAAGCAGTAATTCAGAATGCTTTTGTTTCTCTCTTTCTCATGTTGTTAGGATGATATGGGTCCTAAAATAATACTAACTAAAGGTTCATCATATCACAGTCTAAGGCGGTGATCTTGCAAAGACTTACACGTGTGCTAACCCTTATGCATATGAATTACTACTTCAATGAGATAGTTCACATGCATTAATTGATGCATGGATGCAAGTCTTCGCAGTACAGAGGCCAAAAATCAAATTTCATTACAACGCTGACTAAAATATACATAGCATGCATGTCATATTTTTACAACTGAGACAGCCAGACTTAAGGGGTCTCATGTTTTGCTTGTATTCTATCTCGCTTCTCATGTTATTTGGCACATCTTGCCCTACACTCACAGTAAATGTGAGCAACTAAAATTGCCTGTTTCTGCAAGGGAAGGAAGTGGAATTAAGAGAATCAACAAAAAAGCTACACTCTCTAAATGCTGCTTGTTACCACTGATGACTTTGCCAAGGAAACTTCTGCTCTGGTGAGTTAGTGTAGCAAATGTATTGGGAGAAATCCTGGCCCTATTGAAGTCCATGGCAAAACTCCACAAATGTCTTTCTGGTAGTAAACCTACATTAAATCCATTTGGCAGTTAACTGATCCACTTTTGAAAAAGCAAAACCACTTTAGACATCTACTGATCATGAGCTTTCAGCTGATGGCATGACATGCAGATCAGTTCAGCAGGAAAATGGGTTCTGATGGGCAACAGAAGTGTGAAGAATTTTGTACATACTTAATTTGAGTTGGACATTTTTATTTTGATATTTAATGTCAGAGTATAATTATATACTATTTTAAAAATTAAAGCTTCTATAATGTTCAGAAATATATACCCCATAGATAACTTTGAAATCTAATTTTCACAAAAATGCTCCAAACTCTCTTTCATGCTGCCCCATATGGAAAGAACATCCTTCCTGAATTTGTAAGGCCTCCGACTCTGTATTTAAGCTCCTCCAGGAGACTCATTTTTGCCATTCTGCCATCTGATTTATACTGTGATCCCTAAACACATTAACCTTTCCACACTTCCCATCCACGTTCCCTAAGAATAGACCAAGTATCACCTCATCCATTCTGTTTGCTGGTTGTGCCCCTTCCCCTAGTTTCTAGTCTGTTTGCCTGCCTTTAGATGGTGAGCGTATTGGGACAGAAACCATGCCTTCTCTGTCTGGAGGCCACCCAGCACATTATGGGTGCTAATACACAAAACTCTACACACTAAGGATTTTATTTTCCCTCTATCTCCCTTTCACTATAAGTACCTAGCTCTCTCAAGTCATATTCTGAGATAATAATGTATCACATTAAATGTACTCCAAACAGCTGCTCTCCAAACAGGGCAATCACTTTTAAGGACAATTCTTACATACACAACAAACAAGGATATTGCCAACAACACACTTAAAAGGTCTCATCACAGTTAACCATATCTGTAGTAATATTCTCAATGACAGAATTTATAAATTTAGCACAAAGTAATTTCTTCTTCCTGAGACCTAAATGAAGTTTATATATTCTTTCCAAATGGCACTAAAAGCAAAGCTACACAATGCTTTGCAAGTTAAACAAAAGTTTTGAACTATTCAGGAAGACAATAAAAAGGCTTTTTATAATACCACCATAAATCACTATTTGAAAACTAGCCAATAACTAATTTGGAGCAGACTAAAATTATTTCAAGATCCTTCATAAGTCAGAAGACGTTTGTCTTATTGCCTTTCTTTATAATTATAGTGAAATTAACAGATCTGTTCTGGGACTTAAATGATTGCTGGAGTAGTTTTCAGCAGCTTTTTTGGCACAAAGCTACTTCCTTACAAAATGTTATTTATGTAAATACACATATTAAAAAACTAAGCTGTTATTATACTTCCCAGTTTAATGTAGTAATGCAAGGTCATGGTTCCATCTTGTAGGTCTCTGATGGACAGGAAATGAACATGACGTAACAAAACACGATATATGTATGTGCACCAAAAAAAATATAAAAATTATCAAATGACACCAAGGAGGACAAAACGGATGTATGTGAGCATATATTTTAATACATGTATTTCTAAACAGAAGGTTTTGCACTATTTTATTACAAGCCAAACTAACTCAAATGAAGTATGTACAACTTTGACTCTGGAATCAGGAGGCTACAGATTTTCCATGTATTAGCACTTCAGCTGGTACATGCTTCAGTCTTCCTTCCTGTGCAGATGCAAGGACTTGTGAATGTAAGTTGCCAAAGGGTCCACTTCTACTTATTGCACAGTCCTGCAGGTGTGGTAAACTTTGATCCAAATCTTTTTGAAGATAAGCAACAATCTATTACAGTTACTTCCAAAATGCTAAATTATGGGGATGGGAAACATTACTTTTTACCTTTCTATATTATTAAATCTTCTTTAAAAACACTCTGGCTTTACTTCAACAATTTTGTCCCCAGTTCAACGAAGTGCTCTGCTTAATAAGAATGGACTTAAGCATGTGCTTTAATGTTTTGCCAAATCAGGACCTTTAAGGTCACATTCTCACATAAATACACGAGCATAGCTCCCATTGAGGTCTATTGTATTTACATGCAAATATTTGAGGGGAAAATTTCACCGTATGGACTTTATAACCCTATGTATATGTCTACTCATGAGACTATGCGCTGAAGGCAAACTCATACCAGTCTGCCCAGGAAGCCATCTTGCACTCAAAATCAGTCACATGAGCAATATTAGCTACAATGCAAATGTAACTCACCCTTTGTGCTGGATCCAGAGGATGATAGTCAATTAGAGCCCAACTACAGAGCCTAGATATTTATCCCAAGCTGTTGAAACTTGTGCTTTTTAAGCACAAAAGTTCTCTGGTTCAATCCCTACTGTCAGTCAAAATGGTGGTTATGAACATTTGCATGAGTATTTACATATAAATTCACATCCATTTAATAAAAATAAATCTTTGAAAGCCATTTTGGATTCTCCACAATATAAAACAAGTTTGAGATATAGTCATGTAACCGTTAATATGTAAATGTGCATACAGACAAATCTGTACAGGATTTACAGTTTAACCTAACTAAACTGCATTTCTACTTAGGATTTTCCACAGTCATACCACAGAGATATTCTGATATTAGAATTTTTAGTGCCACAATTACATCCATTTTTTAAAAATAGCAGCATATAACAATGCATATTCAACCGCAGTACTAAAACATTACAATGACTTAATATACCCATTATTTTATTTTATTTTAAAAAAAAAGAGGCTTCTCTAATCCATTGCTGACTTTGAGTATGGCTACACTGGAGAATTGCAGCACTGGTGGTGGGTTTACAGCGCTGCAACTTACCGTCCACACTTGCAAGGCACATACAGCGCTGCATCTCCCTGGCTGCAGCACTGCTCCGCCAGTGTGGCCACCAAAAGTGCTGTAATTGGCCTCCAGAGTATTCGGAGGTATCCCAGAATGCCTGTTCAGCCACTCTGCTCATCAGCTCGAAATCTACTGCCCTGGCCCCAGGTGACCCGCCCTTTAAGTGCCCTGGGAATTTTAAAAATCCCCTTCCTGTTTGCTCAGCCAGGTGTGGAGTGCAATCAGAATCTTTCCAAGTTTCCATGCCTCCACGCGCCAAACGAGTGCCAGCATGGAGCAATGGGAGTTGCTGGACCTCATCAGTGTTTGGGGGGAGGAAGCTGTGCAGTCCCAGCTGCGCTCCAGCCGTAGGACTTACGATACCTATGGACAGATATCAAGGGCCATGCTGGAAAGGGGCCATGACCGGGACGCGGTGCAGTGCAGAGTTAAAGTGAAGGAGCTGCGGAGTGCCTATTGCAAAGCCCGCGAGGGAAACTGCCGCTCCGGTGCTGCCCCTACGACCTGCTGTTTTTACAAGGAGCTGGACGCGATACTTGGGGGTGACCCCACTGCCAATCCAACAACCACGATGGACACTTCAGAGCGAGGGAGGAGTAGGGGAGAGGAGGAGGACGAGGGGGAGGGGGAGGAAACCGAGAGTGAGGGTACTGGGGTGGAGGGAGACATCCCAGAGTCCCAGGAGGCATGCAGCCAGGAGCTCTTCTCAAGCCAGGAGGAAGGTAGCCAGTCGCAGCAGCCGGTACTTGGTGAAGGACAAGCAGAGGAGCGGGTTCCCAGTAAGCGGCTTTTATTTTCAGGATGGAAATGTTTCGGGAGAGGAGGGAGGGTTAGGGCTGCATGCATGCATACCTAGATGTGGAATAGCCCATTGATGTGGTCTATCACGTCACAGTAATCGGCCTCGGTAATCTCTTCAAAAGTTTCAGCCAGAGCGTGGGCAATGCGCTTGCACAAGTTTATAGGGAGAGCCACTGTGGTCCTTGTCCCAGTCAGGCTAACGCGTCCGCGCTACTGTGCCGTGAGGGGTGGGGGGACCATTGCTGCACACAGACAAGCTGCATAGGGGCCAGGGCAGAATCCGTATTGCTGTAGAAGACCCTCTCGCTCTTCCCAGGTGACCCGCAGCAGCGAGATAGCTTCCAGGATTAACTCCTGTGGAAAATGTTGGGATACTGCTCAGTGTAGATGCCCCTTGCAGCAGTTTGCTTTCCCCAATGCACAGAAACCCCTGCACATCCCTGAAGCAATCAGTCCCCCTTACTTACCATTTCGTGGCTCCTGTGGGTTGTGTGTGCTCTGTTTGCTATGGGAAAAGTATGCAAAAGTGAAGACTGCAAACTCCTTCACTGTGTGGGAATAACTGTCTGGGTGAGATTATAAACAATGCAGCCTCTGTTAACTGTTGCCATTTGAAAAGTGTCCTTGACTACTCGACTGCCCGTATCGTCCACTGCTCAGAGGCTACAAAACCTCAGGAAGAAGCGGCAAAAAAGCAAAGAAGATATGCTGAAAGCAGTTATGGATCACTCTGCCAGAGAGAGTAAAAAACTGCAGGACTGGAGGGAAAGGGAAAGCAGGCTCCGCCAGAGAAACGCAGCGGCTAAGAAAAGAACAAAACAGCTGATAAGCATGCTGGCGCACCAAACGGACTCTATCCAGTCACTCGTAGCCATGCAGGCAGAGTACTACCGTGCCGGCCCCCCACATCCCAAAGGTCTTTCCCTTGTGCCCCAATATCAGCTCAAAACCCACTTCCCCAGCATCCAGGTTCTTACCACCACCAGCTGCCCCCAACACCTGTACGTTCACCAACCAGCCCAGAGAACTACGACCCTTACCCTCTGCAGTCAGCCCCCATCAGGATGAAAATACTGCATGGTGAAGTGCAGCAGTCATTGCACAGCACACCAGACAGGACATATTCAAACCTCTGACTGTACAGTTCACCACCCCACCCCCCTGCTCTTTTAGGTTCCCAAAATGATGTGTGTTTGTCAAGAAAGTTATTTTATTTTCAATAAATGAATTCCTGGCTTTGAAAACAGTCTTTATTATTGCAGAAAGTGAAAGATACTGTAGCCCAGGAAAGAAACAGGCACTGCAAATGATTTCAGGAAAAACAGATTCCTACTAACATTGTAACCACTGCACTTCACTCCCGTGCAAGGCACCAAACATTACTGCTGGTTTTCAGCCTCAAATTCCTCCCTCAAGGCATCCCTAATCCTTGTAGCCCTGTGCTGGGCCTCTATAGTAGCCCTGCTTTCTGGCTGTGCAAATTCAGCTTCCAGGCGTTGAACCTCGGAGGTCCATTCCTGACTGAATATTTCACCCTTCCCTTCACAAATATTATGGAGGGTACAGCACGTGGATATAACCATAGGGATGCTGCTTTCCCCCAAGTCTAGCTTCCCATACAGAGATCTCCAGCGCCCTTTTAAACAGCCAAAAGCTCACTCCACAGTCATTCGGCACCGGCTCAGCCTGTAGTTGAACCAGTCCTTGCTCCTGTCAAGCTTCCCTGTATACGGTTTCATGAGCCAAGGCATTAACGGGTAAGCGAGGTCTCCAAGGATCACAATGGGCATTTTGACGTCCCCTACTGTGATCTTCCGGCCTGGGAAAAAAGTCCTGGCCTGCAGCTTCCTGAACAGGCCACTATTCCGAAAGATGCGTGCATCATGCACCTTTCCAGGCCAGCCTGTGTTAATGTCAATGAAAAGCCCACGGTGATCCACAAGCACATGGAGAACCAGAGAAATACCCCTTCCGATTAATGTACTCGGATGCTAGGTGGGGTGGTGCCAGAATAGGAATACGCGTCCCATCTATCGCCCCTCCACAGTTAGGGAAACTCATTTGTGCAAAGCCACCCAGAATGTCCTGCACGTTCCTCAGAGTCATGGTTCTTCTTAGCAGGATACGATTAATGGCCCTGCAAACTTGCATCAACACGATTCCAACGGTTGACTTTCCCACTCCAAACTGGTTCCCAACCGATCGGTAGCTGTCTGGAGTTGCCAGCTTCCAGACTGCAATAGCCACCCGCTTCTCCACCGGCAGGGCAGCTCTCAATCTCGTATCCTTGCGCCGCAGGGTGGGGGCGAGCTCAGCATACAGTCCCATGAAAGTGGCTTTTCTCATCCGAAAGTTCTGCAGCCACTGCTTGTCATCCCAGACTTCCATGACGATGCGATCCCACCACTCAGTGCTTGTTTCCCGAGCCCAAAAGTGGCGTTCCATGGTGCTGAGCATTTCCGTGAATGCCACAAGCAATTTAGTGTCATACACGTCAGGCGACTCGATATCATCGTCAGACTCCTCACTGTCATTTTGGATCTTAAGGAATAGCTCAAACTGCCAAATGTGATGTGCTGGCGACACTCATCAGCAAAGTCCTCAGCAGCTCGGGCTCCATTTCCCACAGAAATCGCGCTGCACAGAAACCGTTGGGAGACTCACAATGGCGCCAAACATGGACGGAAAAACAGTGACTGCTGGGATGTGAAGCGATGCATCACGGGGTGTTGGGACAGGAAGCGGAATGACCCTCACCCTTCCGTCCCCTTCCCACAACCCACGGCGCCAAAATGGGACGAGGTGCTCTGTGTGATAGCTGCCCATAATGCACCACTCCCAACAGCGCTGCAAATGCTGCAAATGTGGCCACACTGCAGTGCTGGTAGCTGCCAGTGTGGCCACACTGCAGTGCTTTCCCTACACAGCTGTACGAAGACAGCTGTAACTCCCAGCTCTAAGTGTAGCCATACCCTAAGCCTATTAAATTCACTCATCTTGTTCAGACATCATCTACTTTATTTCCTGAGAATAAATTCATTATTTGAATCTGGTTTACTTATTAAGAAGCAAGTGAGAAAAAATTCAGGACTTGGTAAAAATGTCAGTGGTTCAGTATTTTATTTATGGAAAAGAATAAAAAGAGTACTAGATTACTGGATAAATTAAAGAAAGAAGGATTAATGTAATTGGTGTTTGTCAGCATAAAAAAGTTATGAGAAGAATAAAAAGTCTGCATAAAACCATCCGTCAGTGGAATCAACTAGATATACAATGAACTTTTAAATTTTAGCATAAGAAGAATTCTGCAGAAGTATTTTCTTATAGAATATGACAGTGAATACTGGAAATGTGAGGAAAAAAATAATGTGATCATTGTATCTAATGATCCTTTTCTGAACATTCATGAAATTTTTGCAGTTTGCTTAAAAGGCAAACAGGAGCCTGCAGACTCCAATCACACAACTCAAATTAGATTCCATGGTCTAGTCACCAAAATTTTGTTTTCCAGTCTGCAAAATTCCATAATGCTGCTAAGAGTTGGCATTCACTAAATCACTATTCTGTGGTCTGCTAGTTAGTACATGGGACTGGGAGTAGGGAAAAACCAGGTTCTGTTCACAGCTCTGCTACTGATTTTCCATGTAAAATTGGGGAATTAATTCAGGACAGATCATGATATCCTTACTCATAGTGAATAGTACCTTAGGCCATGGCTACACTAGAGAGTTGCAGCGCTGGTGAGGGGGTTACAGCGCTGCAACTTAGGATGTGGCCACACTTGCAAAGCACGGCCAGCGTTGCAACTCCCTGGTTGCAGCGCTGGCTGTACACCCGGTCGAGCCTCGGGTGTAGGGATTCCAGCGCTGGTGATCCAGCACTGGTCAGCAAGTGTGGACGCCCACCAGCGCTTTTATTGACCTCTGGGGTATAAGGAGGTATCCCAGCATATCTTAGAAGCCTCTCTGATAATCATGCACACTCCACTGCCCTGGGCTCAGCTGACCCCACCTTTAAATGCCCCGGGAATTTTAAAAATCCCCTTCCTGTTTGCTCAGCCAGATGTGGAGTGCAATCAATCATTCAATCAATCAGCGACCATGCCTCCACGCCCCAAACGAGCCCCAGCATGGGACAATTCCGAGCTGCAGGACCTCATCAGTGTTTGGGGTGAGGAAGCTGTGCAAGCACAGCTGCGCTCCAGAAGGAGAAATTATGATACCTATGGGCAGATATCACAGTCCTTGCTGAGAAGGGGCCATGAACGGGACGCGTTGCAGTGCAGGGTCAAAATAAAAGAGCTGAGGAGTGCTTACTGCAAAGCTCGTGAGGGAAATCGCCGCTCAGGAGCTGCCCCCACAACCTGCCGTTTTTACAAGGAGCTGGATGCCATACTTGGGTGTGACCCCACTGCCAATCCTAGGAGCACGATGGAGAGTTCAGAGCAGGGAGAAGTGGGGGAGAGTGTAGAGGAAGCCGACAGTGAGGCTACTGGTGTGGAGGGAGACACCCTGGAGTCCCAGGAGGCATGCAGCCAGGAGCTCTTCTCAAGCCAGGAGGAGGCTAGCCAGTTGCAGCAGCTGGAAGTTGCTGGTGAGGAAGAAGCTGAGGAGTGTGCTCGGGGTAAGCAGATTTTTATATTTTGGGAGAGGAGGGTTTGGGTTATGGCTGCCTGCATGCATGCCTAAACGTGGAATAGCCCATTGATTTGCTCTATCACGTCTCTGTAATCTGCCTCGGTAATCTCTTGAAAAGTTGCAGCCAGAGCGTAGGCAATGTGCTTTCGCAAGTTTATAGGGAGAGTCACCGTGGTCCTTGTCCCGGTCAGGCTAACTCGTCCGATCCACTGTGCAGCGAGGGGTGGGGGACCATGGCTGCACACAGGCAAGCTGCATAGGGGCCAGGGCGGAATCCACATTGCTGTAGAAGACCCTCCCTCTCTTCCCAGGTAACACGCAGCAGTGATATATCTGGCAATAGGAAACCCTGTTGAGAATTTAGGGATACTTGAGTGCAGGGCGCCAGGTTCGCAGTCCCCCCCCAGCCCCGCGGTGCGCTCTGGTCTCCCCCCCACCTTCCCAGCACGTAGCCAGCCCCACGGTGCGCTCCGGTCTTCCCCCCATCTTCCCAGCATGTAGCCAGCCCCACGGTGCGCTCCGGTCTCTCCCCCCCCTTCCCAGCAGGCAGCCAGCCCCGCGGTGCGCTCCGGTCTCTCCCCCCCCTTCCCAGCAGGCAGCCAGCCCCGCGGTGCGCTCTGGTCTCTCCCCCCCGTTCCCAGCAGGCAGCCAGCACAGCTGTGCATTTCCCCCCCCCTCACCAGCAGGCCGGCAGTTACGCGGACCGCCCCCCCCCCCCCGCCAGCAGCTCGCCACCTTCCTGTTCACTACTGTCCCCTGTGCAGGACACCAGCTACCTCCTGTACCCAGTGCAGATAAACCCCAGTGACCCATCGGTCAATTCCCCCTCCCAGGTGCAGTCGGGGCAGAAACACTCACACCATTGCTCGCCATGCCTTCGCTTCCCTGGCCTGTCTGTGTTATGTTAGGTATGTGGGAAGGATGCTACAGAAAGTCTAAAAACTCCTTCACTGTGTGATAATAAACAATGCAGCCTCTGTGTATTACATGTTTCTATCTATGTTTTTTTTAGTGACCTTGACTAATGCAGCCGGATCACCGGCCTCACATCGCTTGCAGAACTTGAGAAAAAATCCGCGAAAATCAAAAGAAGAATTGATCAAAGCAGTTATGATTCACTACAACAGAGAAAGTAGGAAGACGCAGGAATGGAGAGAGAAAATGTATGAGTGGAGGCAAACAGAAAGCAGGAGAAAGGAATTCGCTACCAAAAAAACCTCAAAGCAGATGATAAGCCTCCTGGCTCACCAAACTAAGTCTTTCGAGTCTCTCGTAGCCATGCAGGCAGATCTGTACCGTGGTAACCCACACCCCTCCCAAAGCTCTCTTTCTTGTTCCCCAGTATTTGCACAAAACACCTTTCTCCAGCAGCCAGTTTCTTATTACCCCCAGCTGCCCCCAACACCTGTACGATCACCTACCAGCCCTGATAACTACAATTCTTACCCTGTGCATTCCACCCCCATTACCCTGCAGCATAGTAATCCTGAAGTGCAGCAGACATTGAACAGTAATCCAAACAGGACATATTCAAACCTCTGAATGTACAGTCCACCACCCTAACCCCCCTGGCCTTTTATGTACTGTACTTTGAATAAAGGATTTTATGGCTTTTACAATACGTTTTATTATTGCAGGAAGTGGTAAATAATGTACCCCAAGGTAGAACAAAGCACAGCAAAGGCACCAAACATTACTGTTGGCTCTCAGCATCAAATTGCTCCCTTAAGGCATCCCTAATCCTTGAAGCCCTTTCCTGGGCTTCTCTAGTAGTCCTGCTCTCTGGCTGTGCAAATTCATCCTCTAGGCGTCGAACCTCGGAGGTCCATTCCTCACTGAATCTTTCACCCTTCCCTTCACAAATATTATGGAGGGTACAGCATGCGGATATAACCATAGGGATGCTGCTTTCCCCCAAGTCTAGCTTCCCATACAGAGATCTCCAGCGCCCTTTTAAACAGTCAAAAGCTCACTCCACAGTCATTCGGCACCGGCTCAGCCTGTAGTTGAACCGGTCCTTGCTCCTGTCAAGCTTCCCTGTATACGGTTTCATGAGCCATGGCATTAAGGGGTAAGCGGGGTCTCCAAGGATCACAGTGGGCATTTCGACGTCGCCTACTGTGATCTTGCGGTCTGGGAAAAAAGTCCCGGCCCTCAGCCTCCTGAACAGGGCACTTTTCCGAAAGATGCGTGCATCATGCACCTTTCCAGGCCATCCTGAGTAAATGTCAGTGAAACGCCCACGGTGATCCACAAGCGCTTGCAGAACCACGGAGAAATACCCCTTGCGATTAACGTACTCTGATGCCAGGTGGGGTGGTGACAGAATAGGAATATGCGTCCCATCTATTGCCCCTCCACAGTTAGGGAAACCCATTTCTGCAAAGCCATCCACAATGTCCTGCACGTTCCCCAGAGTCACAGTTCTTCTTAGCAGGGTGCGATTAATGGCTGTGCAAACTTGCATCAGCACCATTCTAACGGTGGACTTTCCCACTCCAAACTGGTTCGCCACCGATTGGTAGCTGTCTGGAGTTGCCAACTTCCAGACTGCAATAGCTACCCGCTTCTCCACTGGCAGGGCAGCTCTCAATCTCGTGTCCCTGCGCAGCAGGGTAGGTGCGAGCTCAGCACACAGTCTCATGAAAGTGGCTTTTCTCATCCGAAAGTTCTGCAGCCACTGCTCGTCATCCCAGGCTTGCAGGACGATGTGATCCCACCACTCAGTGCTGGTTTCCCGAGCCCAAAGGCGCCATTCCACGGTGCTGAGCACGTCTGTTACTGCCACAAGCAACTGAGTGTCTTGAGCGACAGGCATTTCAATATCATCGTCTGACTCCTCACTGTCACTTTGCAGCTGAAAGAATAGCTCCACTGCCATGCGTGATGTGCTGGCAACATTCATCAGCAAGGTCCTCAGCAGCTCAGGCTCCATTTGTAACAGAAATCTCAGAAATCGCGCTGCAGACTCACAATGCCGGCAAAGTGCTCGGAATGTGTAGCAAAGCACCACGGGGCATTGGAACAGGAAGCGGAAAGACCCGCACACTTCCTTCCCCTTCCCATAAGCCACAGCGCCAAAATGGGACGAGGTGCTCTGTGGGATAGCTGCCCACAATGCACCACTCCCAACAGCGCTGCAAGTGCTGCAAATGTGGCCACACTGCAGCGCTGGTAGCTGTCAGTGTGGCCACACTGCAGCGCTGGCCCTACACAGCTGTACGAACACAGCTGTAACTACCAGCGCTGCAAAACTGTAAGTGTAGCCATGGCCTCAGACTAGGAGTAGTCGTCTCTGGAATCAATAGGAATACTTGAGAAGGTACTAAACATGAGTAGAGGTTTCACAATCTAGCCCTCAGTCTCGGATTTCCAAAGGTATTTAGGCTCTTAGCTTCCACTGAAATCTGTGAAGTTTACAGCCTAAACACCTTTCAGGATCTGGGTCTTAGTGCCTCAAGTTTACTTATCTTAATGTTTACAGGTAGACAATTACCTACACAGGTGGGCTGTAAGGTGTAAATGATTTGTAAAGAACTCTGAGGTGCTACAGTAAAAGAAACTACAGATTTTTATTAT
This sequence comes from Gopherus evgoodei, assembly GCF_007399415.2. Taxonomy (NCBI): domain Eukaryota; kingdom Metazoa; phylum Chordata; order Testudines; family Testudinidae; genus Gopherus; species Gopherus evgoodei. The sequence goes on from NC_044324.1 coordinate 172,911,564, forward strand.
TGTCTCTCAAACTTGCCAGTTTGCGATCGTTTTATAGTTCTGTTAATAACTACCATTTTCCCAGGGCAAAAATAGGTCTTAAAATTGTTTGCATATTTTTCATTTTTCTTTAATCATAGATGCCTGAGACAGAGAATTGCTTGTATGATATCTGTGAGGAAGGCAGACAAACTGTGCAATAAAACAGGTACCACAGTGGAAAAAACTACAGATTAAAAGGATTCTATATTTTCAGATTTTCCAAGGTTTTCACACTGAAAGAACCAAAGATTGAAAAACTGCTTCCATGAGGAATAATCAACGTTCTTCCTTTAGCCAATACAAGGATGAAAAGAGTGACCATCCATAGTATAAGCGACCAGATAGCTATGTCTCAAATTAATGTCAAATCTTTTGTCATCTCACTTAGTTGTCGTAATGAGCAACTTATTAGAATTCCCATATAATGCCTACAGTTTGTTAATACACATTGCACCTCTGAATTAGAAACAAAATAAAGTTCAGTTTCCAGTATATTCATATTTGTAAATACTCAGCTAAGTAAATCATGTCATGCGTGCTCTCAAAAAAATGTTTCAACCACTCAGTATATAGTACATGCTTTTATATAACGGTACAGTCACCTCCTGTCATTTATACAAGAGCAATGGCAATACTATATCAAAACTAGTTTTATTTCTGTAGAGCAGTGGTTCCCAAAGTTGTTCTGCTGCTTGTGTAGGGAAAGCCCCTGGCAGTCCAGGCCGATTTGTGTAACTGCCACGTCTGCAGGTTCGACCAACTGCAGTTTCCACTGGCTGTGGGTTCGCTGATGGGAGCTGATGGCCTGGAGCAATGAACCGCGGCCAGTGGGAGATGTGATCAGCTGAACCTGCGGACGCGGCAAGTACAAAAATTGGCCTGGACCGCCAGGGGCTTTCCCTGCACAAGCGGCGGAACAAGTCTGGAAACCACTGCTGTAGAATATCTTTAAATACATTCCATAATGTCAATGAATGATTACTAAGATTCCAGTAAACCCAGGATTACTACATGTAAAAAACATGTACATTGTTCCACTAGTGCAACTGGACAACTTGTAGAATGAACATCAATGCAATATTGATAAAGATTTATTTATTTAGCAAGGGTGGTGGGGAGAAATCTCATACTGCTGTTGTTGTTGTAACAAAATGAATGTCAATTACACTCAGGAGGCTCACAATTTGGTCTGGGTCTACACCTTAAATCTGGGTTTCCATAGCAATGTTGTACAGTGTATGAAAAATCCACATTCTTGATCAATTTAGCTATGCCAACCTAACGTCAGTGTAGCAGCAACTAGGTTAACAGAAGAATGCTTCCCTCGACCTAGCTACCATTGCTCGTGGAGATGGAGTTCCTATACTGATGGAAAAACCTTTCCATCCACACAGGCTGCATTCTGCACTGTGGTGGCACAGCTACAGTGCTGTAGCTATGCTGGTAAAATCTCTGTAGTGTAGAAATGGTCATGCTGTTTTCTCATACACATTTATTCTCCCTTCTCTGTTCAAGTACTTTTGCTTCACTGAGAAATGTGTGCATCAACTATTAAATTACTTGCTGCTAGATGAAGATGGAATTATGAAATGCTGTCACAGGGGAGGAAGGACAGATTGTTGGAAGGGGCTATATATAGAGAATTGTGGTTATTTACAAGCTGCTTTTTGAAGTCCATCTTCTTCATCCCTCAAACAGAAAAAAGCCTCAGAATACTAGGAATATACCCAGCCCTACATACAGCATCTCCATGAGAATACTGAAAAGCAGAGAGACAGCCTTGTTGAGTCTAGTTTCTCCCTCCATCCCCGAAATGTCTAGTGTTGTCTTGTTTTGAAACTGCACCTTGTTATTAGCCTACTATAAAATGTCTGGAGAATGAAAACAGACAGTATATTTGGCCAAAAAAAAACAAAAAAACAAAAACTAAAAAGAAGTGTGGTGGGTTTTTTTAACTGCCTGTTTTCTTGCTCTGCATGTACTTTCACAAACAAGCTTTATGTAATTTATGCAAATTTTAAAAGTTGTCCCAACCACAAAACCAGACCATCCTCTTAAAGGGGAGCACAGTTGATGCTATTTTTCCAGCCAATTTAGTAAACAAGGAAGGACTTGTTATGTTGTTTGCCACTCCTCTTATATTATCTGTTAATTTCTCTCTTCTGAAGACTACAGTTCAAAGGCCTAGCAGATCACTAGTTAAGTACTAACTATTCTGTTGTTCACAGAAAGGTGAGGGATCCAGGGCATGGGAAATTCATTTTCAAACACACTTGGTCTCTGCCACTTACAAGCACCAGGTTCTAAAGGTCAAAAGACTGTAAGACTCTGGTACTCTGCAGCACACAGACCAAAGCAGGAATTTTAGAAGTTCTTTTTGCTATTGCATAGACACTTAGCTCAAAGCAATCTGAAGTCTAGACAGATAGCAGTGCTTACTTAGTATGATTAAAAAGCCTGAAAAAGTCATTAGATTGCTTAATGAATAAGTTGTTTAAGACCATTTAGTTTTGACCTGCACAGACTATTTTAATTTTGTCAAGCATTTCACTATGAACTGCCTTTTTTTTTGCACTATGGTTTCTGCATGTTATCCCATTGCCTGAAGCTCTGTGTAAGTGTCTAATGAAAAATACAGAATATTGTTTTCATAAGCAACTTATGTACAATAGTCATCATCATGGGAACTAAGAATACCTATTAAGCCAGAACAAGCCCAATAAATTAAGACTGAGTATGACTAATTTGTAAAAGGGAAGTCGGACTGAAGACTAAAAACCTAGGCTGACAAACTGACACTCGAAGATCAGTCAGTTTGGGAAAAGAAAACAGAGCCAACCTGAAATTTCAGTCAGAGGGACGATTCTTTCCCTTTACTTGCACAAGAGGATAGAACCCAGATTTGGCAAACCTGGCTGGTATCACAAAAGGGATGTACCAGTTGGCTTCACTAACCCTTCCCTTCCCTGGCCCATGGAAGTCCTCATTATAGGTATCCCATGGAGCAACATGTTTCATGGGTAGGGAAAGGAGCTGGCTAAATTGGGGCCCCTGCTCTCCCAAGCATTGTACTTCCAGCCGCCATGGGAACTCAGAGTAAAATAATTCCACAAGACTGTGTGAAGCAGACCTTCGCGCCCCGCTCTCCCCCCATGAGAATAAAGAGATGGACGGGATTGGGAATGCTTTATTGTCACAACGTAGATTACTACCACGCAGCAACTGCTGGCACATACTGTGAATTTTTAGTGCATTTATGGGTGGACATCAATCCACTACGTACAAGAAGCAAAGTAAGTGAACAACAGAAACTGCCATTTAGCTGTTTGAATGTTGATTAAACAGATCAGAACCATCTCCTCAGGGGTGATCTGAATAAGTGATTACTTTTGGAAACGTGTATTATTTTAGTTTTATAACAAGGTTTATTGAGATAAGTCTCTGTCTTACAGATGTTTATTATGGTTTATGCACATACACTGTACACAAAAAGTAATTTATACCTCAACATAAAAATTAAAACAAAGGAGCCTTTAAATTTACCTTTAAATGTGTGAAACACATTGTAAACTAAATATGTTTATATTGAAAAGTGTTTGAAAGTATGCAAAATATTTTTAAATGAGATTCAGCATAGAAGTATTTTTAGAACAGTTTTTAAATATTGCTGAAGTGAGAAATAACCTCCTAAAACATTAAAGTCAGTAATTTCTTCTTAAATATAATATATAGCAGCTCTGCAAGCACTTGAGGAATGTACTAGATAACAAATATCCTTTTCCTGGAATTGAGGAGGGAGCTGTTTCATAACAAAGTCATGTTATTATGACTTGGTATTTGGCAAACCTTTCCACTCATTTTTAAAAAGCCTTTTTAAAAACAAGAGCTTTTTATTTCTTTCTGGTTCTCAGCTGTCTGCCAAGTAACTAGCAGCAAACTGTAAAATGGATAGGAGGCAGCTAAAAAAAATTCCATCCCCAGTTCACAACTTTTCAGCCACACAATTTTATAAAACCCCCTTTTTTTTTTTAAGGCTCTCATTAAAAGGACAACTGTATTAAAACATTTGGAAAATGCAATTTAGACAAGTGTGTGACACCAAACTCTGAGATATAGCAGACCCTAGAATCCCAGAACTCAAGACATAAATTACTGACCTCACAATAGTTTTTTTTAAAAGTGGACTTAAATTGACTGAAAGTTACATTTGCAACAGAAGATGAATGATAGGTCTGAAAACATGAGCGCTTTCTTAGCACTTTATGTATCTATGTAAAGTAGCGTATTTTAGTCTTACGTAAAATGTGAACAGTTTTGCCACTGATGCGCTATGTCTGCACTGTTGCTGAATTCTGCAGTTTTATCTCCTCTCATAAAATGTGATGTTCTTACTGAAACTTCAGCTCCTGGAATCATGTGACAAGATGAGAAGCTCAGCTTTCATTTAAAAAGCAAATTTTTAGCACTCATGGTTGCTGAGAAAAAGATGTAAAGCTAAAGCCTAAAAAAACAAGGAAAAAAAAGCCAAATTTGTTATTTTTAGAAGTATCAATTTTAAGTTAATATAAAGATTTTTTGTGTGGTTTGACTCATTTTGGAATGCTTCAGGTTGACAACACTGTAGTGTGACCTTAGAGCAGTGGTGGGCAACCTGCGGCCCATTAGGGTAATCTGCTGGTGGGTCGCGAGACAGTGTTTTACATTGACCATCCAAAGGCATGGCCGCCCGCAGCTTCCAGTGGCCACAGTTTGCCATTCCCGGCCAATGGGCGCTGTGGGAAGTGGCACAGGCTGTAGGGACATGCTGGCTGCTGCTTCCCGCAGCTCCCATTTACCAGGAACAGTGAACCGCAGCCACTGGGAGCTGCGGGGGGTCATGCCCACAGTCAATGTAAACACGGTCTCGCAGCTGGCCAGCGGATTACCCTGATGGGCCTCAGGTTGCCCACCACTGCCTTAGAGAAACCACCACCTACTTGTGTCAGTTTACCAATCTGTAAAATGGGGATACCACCTTCTATTCTTTGCAGAGAGTTGTAAGGCTCAATTGTTTGTATAGTATTTTGTATATGTGAAACACCATGAATTAGTATTGTACTTTTAATTTTCTTTAATGCAGTGTTTTGTTCCATTTGAAAAATTCATCACATTGACTTTTGTTCTCTCTCTCTCCCCCTATATGCTGGGCTGCATAGTGTCCATCTTCCCTGGCAGCTCCAGTCCCACCAGTACTTCTGGTTGTGAAGATGGGTCATACCACCTCTCCTCCTCCTTTTGGAGGACAGGAGACTCTAATAATGGTTTTCCTGATTCCTCCCCCCTTGTCTCCATCTCCTTCTTTGTGGTGAGTACCCTGGTTGGCTATAGAAGTAGCTGAAAACAAAGGTACAGCAAGAATAAGACCAATGTGACTTGCCAGCGTTCCAAACACTACAGTTTGAGAATTGCTGATGTGCCCAAGCTCCGCCTCTCTCAGCCTCAGTGAGGGTCACTGGGATGTGGGAGCATTTGAAAAGGGGGGAGGAGGTAGAAAGTCCTCCAAAAACTGACTAAAAGTAAACCACAACCCTCCCTATGAAAAATAAAATTCAGAAAACATTGGTTTGAAAGCAAAATTTAATGTCTGGGTAATTTAATTCTATAGTTTGGGCAGGCAGCTGGGATTTCAGAGATAATAAACCATTTTACAATGAGATCTTTTGCTCATGGCAAGAGAATTAATTCAAATGTTTTCTTAACCATGTCCCAAGTGTTAAGTTAATTCAGGACATTTGCCATCTCTTACCCAAGATTTTCAAATCTCAGAGGTTTGATTTGTTAAAAGGACATCGTCAGTGTTATTAGGCCCAACATTTGATCTATTTTATCTACTTCTATATGCATGGACTTTGCAAATAATTCTTTTATGTACTATACCCACCATCACAAAACTCAGCCCACTCCTAACATGTTCAACGTTTCCCCCATCCCCATTGTAAAATAAAATAGCAACAGCTCAGGTCCCCCCTGAGCAACCTTTCATACACAGGTAACTAGTTCTTCCCACTCAACCACAAATATTTAGTGAATGAAAGAGATTTAAGTTTTAAAGCTGTAAAAGGTTATAAAAACTGAGTAAAATGAGATTTTAAAAGTTATTCAAAAATATATTAATTTGATGGTATTCATCTGAACAGTTCTTGTTAGATGTAGAAATTTTATTGCAAATGTAGTCAAACTACAAAATTTCAAGTTGAACACATTATAAACCCTGCAATCCAGCTCAGTTTAAAAGACAAGCACAAATGTGCATTACTTCAGTCTCTCTTCTTTATACTCTTTAATCCACAGGGATATACCAGCCCTTAATTCTTTTAAGATTAGGTCACTGACAAATGTTATGCTTTAGGCTTGAAAAACTTGACAAAACCAGCCATGCTGAATAATTGGTTACCTTCCTATAAGCTTTACATTTTAGTGAAAAGATTTGTGCAGTTTCTTTCCATATAATGTACCTTCTTCTCCAACTCTGCAATTGTAACCAATACCTGAATATATATTTATACAATTGAAGGATAGCAATGAGAGCTAGCTTGATTATACACTAAATTTAACTAAACTTAGGAAAACTTGCATTTAAAAATACTTTTGCCAATACACACAAATGATTTCCAAATTAGTGTATGTATGAAGAAACATCTCTTTAAACCTCAAAAATTAGACTGATTAGTTTCCTGTTCAAGTATGGTTATGTTTGAGTAAAAATGGCACTAACTCAACAGATCCATTCCTTTTGTGTATTCAGTGCTATCTGATCTATTTAGCAACAAAAATATGGTTTTACTGTTTTATACTTTTTTAAACACTGCAAAGCCCACAAACAGTAAACTGAACAACTGTCCTCCCCTTCAAGTGCCTTTACAAGCAAGGTCACAGGGATCAATCCCCACTCGTTTAACAGCTATGAGACCATTTGTAGTGGAGGTAGTGAAACACCAGTTCTTTTGCCAAAAGCATAATTGAGGACGCTCAATTTTTTCTGTGACTGCAACCATCCCCACCATGCCACAATATATACAAGAGATCAACAACTAGATCAGGGATCGGCAACCTTTGGCACCCGGCCCGTCAGGGTAAGCCCCTGGTGGGCCAGGCCAGTTTGTTTGCTGCAGTGTCCGCAGGTTCGGCCGATCGCAGCTTCCACTGGCCGCGGTTCCCCGCTCCAGGCCAATGGGGGCTGCAGGAAGCGGCGTGGGCTGAGGGATGCGCTGGCCGCCCTTTCCGCAGCCCCCACTGGCCTGAAACTGCAAACCGCAGCCAGTGGAGCTGCAACTGGCCGAACCTGCGGACGTTGCAGGTAAACAAACCGGCCCGGCCCACCAGGGGCTTTCCCTGATGGGCCGGGTGTCAAAGGTTGTCAATCCCTGAGTCTGACCTAGATGTACAGCAGCTAGCTCGACCAAAATGACCCTGATCAGAAAGGGATGGGGGGGGACGTTGCACTTCCAATTATGATGAGAGCATACTCTCTTCACATATAAGGTATCTCCCCTTAGTTCTCAGCATGGCACCCAGCCTCAGATTCCCGGTCACCTCATTAAACCTAAATGAGGAGGTGAAGATTATCAAAGACATCTGGGTAGGGGAATGAGCTGTTGGAAGAAGCGAGACAAATTCAGAGTCTGACCACCTATTAGCAGTGCTGTGAAATCTCTCCTGAGAAAACATGCTCACTATAAAAGGAATGATACGTGGGGGGAAGAATGTCCCAAACATTTTCGTATAATGATGGATAGAGAACCCCAACACTGATAGTTAATAGTAGCAGATCCTACATAAAGTTCTAATTGCAGGGTCAAATTCTGTCCTTATTTGCAGCAACACAACCCTATTGCTGACACAGGGATTACACAGGTGTAGCAATTTACCCCAGATAACTTTTATTACTGGTGATGAGGTGCAGTGAGGAAAAAATGCCTCAAGATCCCTGATGTAGCTGTCATAAACAGATAGTTAAGGGTTAATAGAACAGGAGTACTTCATGTCTCTTTTGCCTGTAAAGGGTTAACAAGTTCAGTAAGCCTAGCTGTCACCTGACCAGAGGACCAATCAGGGGACAGGATACTTTCAAATCTTGAGGGAGGGAAGTTTGTGTGTGTGCTGTTAGAATTTTGTGGTTGTTCTCTCTGGGTTCTGAGAGTGACTAGACGTGCAACCAGGTTTCTCTCCAATCTCCCTGATACAGGCTCTTATAGATTCAAAATAGTAAGTACTAGGTGATAAGGCAAGTTAGACTTATGTTTGTTTTCTTTATTTGCAAATGTGTATTTGGCTGGGAGGAGTTCAAATGTGTATTTGGCTGGAAGGATTTTAATTTGTACTTGAATACGTAGGCTGGGAGGGTGTTCCCAGTGTCTATAGCTGAAAGACCCTGTGATATACTCCATCTTAAATTTACAAAGATAATTTTTACTGTTTTTCTTTCTTTAATTAAAAGCTTTTCTTGTTTAAGAACCTGATTGTTTTTTTTATTCTGGTGAGACCCCAGGGAACTGGGTCTGGATCCACCGGGGAATTGGTGGGGAGAAAGGAGGGAAGGGGGAGAGATAAAGGTTAATTTCTCTCTGTGTTACGATTACTTTCTCTCTCTCACGGAGAGTCTGGGAGGGGGAGAGAGAAGGAGGGGGGAAGGTGGATTTTCCTCTCTGTTGTAAGATTCAAGGAGTTTGAATCACAGTGATCTTCCACGGTAACCCAGGGAGGGGAAGCCTGGGAGAGGCAACGGTGAGGGAAAGGGTTTACTTTCCCTGTGTTAAGATCCAGAGGGACTGGGTCTTGGGGGTCCCCGGGCAAGGTTTTGGGGGGACCAGGCACTGGAATTCCTGGTTGGTGGCAGCGCTACAAGTACTAAGCTGGTAATTGAGCTTAGAGGAATTCATGTTGGTACCCCATCTTTTGGACGCTAAGGTTCAGAGTGGGGAATTATACCATGACAGTAGCCATTAGAAAAAACATCTTTTTATTTTTAAATTGAGCAAATTTGACTTGAAAATCAATGCATCACAATATATATGGAAACTCATGACGCCCATTTCAGACAGTAAGTTGTCTTCAGCAGCATTCAACTGCATGATCAACAAGACCATCTTTTCTCTTCCTGCAGAACCCTCCCTTGTTATTCTACAGACAACAGCCTCCTTCACTACACAAACCTGATTCATTCCCTGAACAGTATCCATCCTGTGCACTAAGACTGCATCATACAAACACATAAAGAGCACAAATCAAGGTTGAATAAGCTACCTTAATTTTGGTATTTCTTAGACGTGCAGTGGTTGAATTTGAACCTTAACATTAAAATAATGTAGGTTTTTGTATGTGATTTTGTAAGCTTAAAAAAAACCCAAAAAAAAATGAAAACAAATTCATTAGGTGGAATTATACTGGCTGTCACTTGGGTCATTATCAAATTTGGGCCCACTGACTTCTACCAGTTGAGCTAACAGAATTAAGTGGTAAAGCAGGTGAAAATCTCGTTATGTTACGCATGAAAATTTGAAAAAAACATTTTTTTTTCCTCTTGGAAATTTATCACAAAATTGATGAAAAACCATAGCAACTCGGGTTTTGAAAATAATTTTTTATTTTAAAAAGTTTATTTTCAAAACCCCAAAACATTTTCACTAAAAATGAATATTTTTACTGCCAAAATTTTGGTTCCTGGTTTTTCATTTAGATTAAACATAAATTTTCCACCAAAATGTTTATTTTGGTTGAAAAACTAATTACATTTATTTTGACAAACATTTTGAACAGCTTTACTAATTAGGAGTATCAATGGGCTGTTATTCTTTTATATTGATCAACCATCGGGGGGGCAGAGGCAGGGACTACCCATACACTCTGCCAGCGCATAACTGTTTGCTAGACAGTAGAGTACTATTGAGACTCAGAAATCCTGGGTTCTCTTCTAGAGAGGGAATGTTCTGCCATGGTCTCCACACCCCTTCTACTCCACCAGAAACTTCCTAAAGACTTCTACATCTGGGCTCCAACAAGGGCTAGCACTGAGAGCACAAGAAAGATGGTCTCCTCGCTGTCAGTTTTGTTGCCCAGTGACAGTGGACCCCAGCAACCGGAAAGAGCAATTGCAAGGAAAATCCTTTATAGCCATGCAACAAGATCACTCACAATCCAGATGGAATCCTCTAAAAATCTAGCTGCCAGAGTCTAACAAGCCTCTACTGAGCACAGACGCATGGTAATTTCCCCATCCCCCGCCCCCGAGTATTAGAGCTGAGCCAAACTGAATGGCTTTTCACAGGGACAAGAAAAGCCACCTCTCTGACCCTAGGGTGAACCCATCTGGTAAATTGCAAGTGCCAGCTCTAAAGCATGGAGATGCTTGTCAAATAGTTGTAAGAATTTAATGTTGGTGAAACATTTTTTTTCCCCCAAACCTCACTGGCAGAAATGGCCGAACTATTTTTGTTGAAACGTCTCAAAACAAAAACAAACAAAAAAATTCAGCTGAGGCAGACACCAAACATTGAAAATTTCAAGCTGAACAGTCTGACAATGTTATTAAAAAAACTGAAAATAGGGTCTTATAATGGAAACTTTTAGGTAACTTTAACTATTGAGACTTTGCCAGGTCAGCCTATAATAAATGTAATAAATTTCATTGCTGGAGCTATTTATATTCACAAAGTTTTCTTCACATCCAGGTAGGCTGGATAGTTTTTCACTACCCCAAGAAAACAGTTTTTAATCAAGGTTGGGAACCACTGATGTACAGTGAGATTCAGGAAATTAAAGTGCTAAACTGGGTTCCCTAAATCCTGTAGTCTTCACCCAACGCAGCAATCCTTCATCTGTGTCTGTGGCGCTCTATAGCTATGAAGGAACGAATACAATTTGTTCCATAATGTGTGATTCTATTATAAAAACAGGCTTCTATCCCTCACTCTACAAAGTTCCTCTGTGATGATTTGCTAGTAACTTCACCTGTGAAAAGTTTGGCTTTTCCTCATTTTCAGGGTGCCAATTTGAGAGGCGGAGCCTGATTCACAAAACTGCTGATTACTGACAGTTGTAACTGACAGCAGCAGGAGCTGTGCTTTGAAGAAAAAGAGTCCTGAAGAGACTGCTGTAATTTTAATAACCACTATCTAGATAAAAGTATCAGAGGGGAACTGTGTTAGTCTGGATCTGTAAAAGCAGCAAAGAGTCCTGTGCTACCTTATAGACTAACAGATGTTTTGGAGCATGAGCTTTGGTGGGTGAATATGTGACATGCATCCGACGAAGTAGGTATTCATCTACGAAATCTCATACTCCAAAACGTCTGTTAGTCTACAAGGTGCCACAGGACTCTTTGCTGCTTATCTAGATAAAGTGTAACAAACCTTGAATTGATTGAATTGGGAGGCTTAGGACTTGTCTATACTGGCAAGTTTTGTTGCCAAAAAACTGCCTTTTGGCGACAAAACAGTAAGAGTGTACACACCACAATGGGACTTTTGTTGCAAAAAACGCCCAGTTTTGGCGACAAAAAACTTCCACACCTATGAGAAATGTTTGTCTTCTCCCTTCCCTTTTTTGTCCACAAAGAGTCAGTGTAGACACTGCTGATTGTTTTGTCGACAGAACTGGCTTCCACCAGTATCCCACAATGGCTGCTCTGATTGCTCTGCTCAGTGTTTTGATCTCTGCTGCCCTGCAGGCATGCGCCCCTCATCCCCGCCTTCAAAGCTCCGGGAAAATATCTGTGTGCTGCTCCGTTTGGGGAACAAAGAGCAAATCACTGGAATGCTCCTGTTCTACCCTGCACTAGGAACACAGCAGCAGGCAGACTGCTGCTGCAGGGGGAGGGGGCTAGACTGCTTTGCCATTCCTCAACACGGAGAGCTCATGGAGCTACTCTTGATGCTGCTCTCCGCAGCTATGGGGGCTGTGGGAGAACTCAGCAAGAACCCCAAGATACACAGAGATCAGCTCTTCCTTCCCACTATAAGATACATACCCACGGTGCATTGCTCATCCTGTCGATGATGGTGTCCTCAATGTGGACATGATCTGTCGACAGAGGGAGCAAGTGTGAACACCCTTTGGCGATTTTTGTTTTGTCGACTTTTGGGTGTTGACATAAGTTTTGTCTGCAAAACTTGGTAGTGTAGACAAGCCCTAAGGCGTCTGATAGATGAATGAGTCTCACTTTCAGATCCAAAAGATCAGATAACAACAGAAATACTGAATGAAAGATTGCAGCCCATTTGCTATCTGTGATCTTCTCAACTGGTTGCATAATTCTAACAATTCAGCTAAAATGATCACTATTTGCTCTCCTAGAAGCCCAAGAGCTGACTAGCAATGAGAAGTAGTTGTAGGTGATATCACCTGAAAGCTGTAGGTGATAACTGATTAACAGAAAGAACTGCATGACTTCCAGATGACCCAACCAACTCCAAGGAGGGTATGTCTTTCCTACACTACATAAATGTTATTGACATGAATTAGTTCCCCCTGAACACTAAACCCTCAAATTCAAATAGTGAAATTATTAAGATAAAGTATATCATCCACACAGTTTGCATGCATTTAAGTGGGGTGTGCCTCAGATTTTATTGTCTGCAAAACAGTATGTATAAAAGGTTTAACTCAATCTTCCTTTTGACCTTTTCTTATATTTGTAAAAAGTAAAATGGAATATATGGAGAATTAGTTGCGTATTGAACACCATTGAAAATTCATTCCACTCACCTTACACTGGCTACATGTTGTTGAACAGACTGATGTTGAAAATGGTCAGGCCATTGATGATGAAGGCAGAATGATGGGGAGTGTTGAAGGCAGCAGGTGGCCTGATACATAGGCGTATGTTTTTGGCAGATAGATGCTGAATATTCAGTATGTGGCTGCAGGCAGCAGGAAGTCATAGGAGATGGTGCTGTGCTCCCAGCCAGTGAATGACATTCTTGCTGCTTATTATGGCTACTTATAGGATGATGGTATGGGCAAGGGTGGCAGCAGTGTGTCAACATCTGTTGAGTTCTTTGGTTGTCTAAAGGCAGAAAGGATGGTTTGATTGTACCATTAAGTTGCAGGCATCCATTTGGACTCACTTTTGCTCTTGGTGCTTCCTTAGAGGGGAGATGTTGGGCTGCAATGCCTCCATCAGTAGCTGAAAGGATGCTGGGACTGGTAGCACTGGAGAGGATGCTGCCATTACTCAGGACCACAAAATCACTATTGCCATTGTTCATAGCCATACTCCGATTGCTAGATGGATCTGCAGTATTTCTGGAGAAAATTAAATAAATCAAATTTAGCAGGCGGCATAATTTTTTTCCAGTGTTCAAAAATTTGAAACAAACAGTTTACATCGAAAACAGTAAGACCCTAGTCCTAAAACTAGATCTCCATATACCTCCCAAATTCATACAACTAGATCCAAGGTAGGTGGACCCTTACCTACATTAAACAGCATGGACTTTCTGCAGGCATAAGGGCCTGCCAGTAGATCTAAGGGCTTGTCTACATCACAAAGTTGCAGCGCTGGTGAGGGGGTTACAGCGCTGCAACTTAGGAGGTGTACACATCTGCAGGGCATCACCAGCGCTGCAACTCCCTGTTTGCAGCGCTGGCCGTACTCCCGTTTTGTCTCGAGTGTAGAGGATCCAGCGCTGGTGATCCAGCACTGGTAATCAAGTGTAGACACTTACCAGCGTTTTTCTTGACCTCCGTGGAATAAGCAGGTATCCCAGCATACCTGAGGAAGCCTCTCTGGTAATCAAGCAGTTCTCCTTCCCCGCGGTGTGCTCTCGCGTTCCCCGAACCCCCGTGCAAGCAGGTCTCCTTCCCCGCGGTTTGCAGGGGAGTTCGGGGAACGTGAGAGCAAACCGCGGGGAAGGAGACCTGCTTGCACAGGGGTTCAGGGAACGCGAGAGCAAACCGCGGGGAAGGAGACCTGCTTGCACGGGGGTTCGGGGAACACTGGAGCAAACCGGGGAAGGAGACCTGCTTCCCCGCGGTTTGCTCTCGCGTTCCCCGAACCCCCCTTGAAGCCGCCCAACAGCGCTGCAGTGTGGCCACATCTAACACCACTTGCAGCGCTGGTTGCTGTAAGTGTGGCCACTCTGCAGCGCTGGCCCTATACAGCTGTACTAATACAGCTGTAACAACCAGCGCTGCAAAATTGTAGATGTAGACATACCCTAACTGTATTGTTGAGGCTTAAAGCCCGGATTTAGCAAAGTACTTCAGTACATGCTTTTGTTTCTCCATGCAGAGTATATCATTGCTGTACATTTCTTAAATGGAAAAATAAGCATCTCTCCAAGAATTAAGGACAACCTCTCTGAAAAGGAGATCTTATATTTTAAAAAAACTGATTATTACATCAGTGGAAATGATTAAGTTGGATAACAGAATAAATGAGACAAAAAGTTAAAGCCTGATAATAAGATTACAATAAATATCACATAAGAGATGGGTGGTTTTTTTTTTTACAGTAATGATTAAAAATGCATCAGATTTTAAAAAGCTAAAGTGTGACATAATCACCTTTTGGGAGCTTAGTCAACAGGATAGTTGAGTTCTAAAGTTGATTTTATCCAACTTCCACTCTTGACTAAGGCCATGTCTACATCTACAATTTTGCAGCGCTGGTTGTTACAGCTGTATTAGTACAGCTGTATAGGGCCAGCGCTGCAGAGTGGCCACACTTACAGCAACCAGCGCTGCAAGTGGTGTTAGATGTGGCCACACTGCAGCGCTGTTGGGCGGCTTCAAGGGGGGTTCGGGGAACGCGAGAGCAAACCGGGAAAGGAGACCAGCTTCGCCGCGTTTGCTCTCGCGTTCCCCGAACCACCCTGCAAACCGCAGGGAAGGAGACCTGCTTGTTCGGGGAACGCGAGAGCAAACCGCGGCGAAGCTGGTCTCCTTCCCCAGCTTGCTCTCTCGTTCCCCGAACCCCCGAGCAAGCAGGTCTCCTTCCCTGCGGTTTGCAGGGTGGTTCGGGGAACGCGAGAGCAAACCGCGGCGAAGCTGGTCTCCTTTCCTGGTTTGCTCTCGCATTCCCCGAACCACCCTGCAAACCGCAGGGAAGGAGACCTGCTTGCTCGGGGGTTCGGGGAACGAGAGAGCAAACTGGGAAAGGAGACCAGCTTCGCCGCGGTTTGCTCTCGCGTTCCCCGAACCCCCCTGCAAACCCCAGGGAAGGAGACCTGCTTGCTCGGGGGTTCGGGGAACGAGAGAGCAAGCCGGGGAAGGAGACCAGCTTCGCCGCGGTTTGCTCTCGCGTTCCCCGAACCACCCTGCAAACCGCAGGGAAGGAGACCTGCTTGCTCGGGGGTTCGGGGAACGAGAGAGCAAACCGGGAAAGGAGACCAGCTTCGCCGCGGTTTGCTCTCGCGTTCCCCGAACCACCCTGCAAACCGTAGGGAAGGAGACCTGCTTGTTCGGGGAACGCGATAGCAAACCGGGGAAGGAGACCAGCTTCGCCGCGGTTTGCTCTCGCGTTCCCGGAACCACCCAGCAAACCTCAGGGAAGGAGACCTGCTTGCTCGGGGTTCGGGGAACGCGAGAGCAAGCTGGGGAAGGAGACCAGTTTGATTACCAGAGGCTTCCTCAGGTATGCTGGGATACCTGCTTATTCCACGGAGGTCAAGAAAAGCGCTGGTAAGTGTCTATACTTGATTACCAGCGCTGGATCACCAGCGCTGGATCCTCTACACCCGAGACAAAACGGGAGTACGGCCAGCGCTGCAAACAGGGAGTTGCAGCGCTGGTGGTGCCCTGCAGATGTGGACACCTCCTAAGTTGCAGCGCTGTAACTCCCTCACCAGTGCTGCAGCTTTCTGATGTAGACAAGCCCTGAATAAGAAAACAACTGTCTTCAAAGTGGTATGTAGAAACCACAGGCACAAAGCCTCAGGCAATTCAGCAGGAAACAGCTCAAATCATCAGCCTCTTAGCTGGGAGCCACTAGGTTAAAGTTCTCTAAAGCAAAAGGTGACGATTGAATCCTTTTTGCAAGTGGGCTCTTAGGGATGTCGTGGGCTCTACAGCCGGCTTCATGGAAGGCCACGTTCTGTGGATCTGTGCAGTCTTCTTACTGCCAGCCCCAACATGCCTTCCAAATATCCCTGCTGATGAGTGCAAAGATAGCCCTTCAAGAACTGGGCTCCCCAAATCCTGCCTCCCATTCAGGGAGCTACATTGCATACAGAAAAGAGGCAGAGAGCAGGATGAGCTCTCTCTAAAAAAAAAAAGGACATCAGCAGGAATGGAATAAGCCATAGGCAGCTGTGTCTCCGTTTCAAAGGCCTTTTACTTGTTCAACTAAAACCTGAAGTTAAAAGTGACACCAGACCAAAATACATAATTAAAATGAACACATTCTGTTGGCTGTCTCTGGTTTACAGCCAGCTAGCTTGTGGTTGAGAAGCAGTAGTGCACCCTAGAGCTGGCTGGAAAAAGTTCACTTTGGTCAGTATAAAGACTAACTGAAAAAGTACTATTTATAAAAACAGACTTCAATGTAAACTAAAAGTAACCATCAAAACCGTCCACTGCAGTTTGCCGACACCTTTTTAACAGTTAGTGAGAGAGACAGGGCTGCACAGCAGCCAGCATTTAGCAGTAATCAACATGGTGGTTACAGTTTCTGCCCTCCCCTCACATCAACCACTAGCCATTGAAAACCAAGCTTATAAATATTTTGAAGAGATTCTTTTTAAAGGCTATTTTAAGAAATCAAAACACTTTAGTTTGCCATCTAGAAGTCTCTGTAGATGTTTGAGATAATGCATAATAGCACCACAAACCGTACGGTTAGACTCGGAATATCTAGCACAACCAACATGCTTTCCAAAACTTAAATTTAAAAAAAATTCAAGTATGACAAAATCCCAGGCTTAAGTTATTTTCCACTGAGCCAGTTGAGGAACTCACCCTTCTTACTAGCAGCAATCCTGAGGACAATTAGGATGAGCACTGTGGTGGAAGCATTAGCTTAAACAGTGAAGAAAGGTATTAAAGACAAAGTTTTTCTTACAGATGATTTTGTTCTGTGTACACAGTGTAAATAGGTCACAGTTACGTACATTGGAGCAGCGATTGAGAGAGAGTGGCTGAAAGCCAATGAGAATTTAAGGTGCCAGCAACAGCTAATCTGCCTCTCTTTTTAACTATAATTTTGTTTTACGATTTGAAAGAAGGCATGAGAAGATTTGGATAATTTTAAAAAATAAAACAAAAAGGTCTTCAAATACCACACCTAGCCAGGATAGGAATTTGTTTCACAAGTACCTTTGTAGATTATTTTGGGGGTGGGGGGGAAGAAGGGTGAGAATAAGATACTGTTAAAAATAATTCCCTCATACTTTTAAAAATAAGATAAATCAGGTCATTAAAACCACTTTACCCATCTTAATTGATTAAATACAACATTAAAATTTAGGATTAATAGTCTGACAGGTGTTAAGTGCGAGTGGTAACTTACTGGTCTGAGGCCATGTCTACACTACCACTATGTCAGCAAAATTTGTCACTTGGGTTGTGAAAAAAACATCTCCCCGAGTGACGCAAGTGTCACCAGCATAAGTGATAGAGTGAACAGCACCATGTCAGTGGAAGAGTGTCTCCCACTGACACAGCTACCACTGCTTGTTGGAGATGGTTTAATTCTGTTGACAAGCATGGGAGGCCGATGAACTGACCGTTGGGGGAGGCTAGTCCCCAGCCCCTCTCCTTCTGCCTGAGGCCATGTCCCTCTCCTTCCTCTTCTATCTTCCTCCCTCACAGGAGCCCAGAGCACCCCACTGTGACCCCTAGTCCCAGCCCTGGATGGCATGGCCACAGGACCCCCAGGGGCTGGTGGTGCTGTCCAAGCCACTCTATGAGTCCCAGCAGCAGGCAGACCAACCCACACCCCAGCCCCAGCCAGCCTGGGCCACGGAAGAGCACTGGGAACTGCAGGAGGGCGTTTGGGGGTAGAGCATTGGCAGGGTCATGCCAGGCTGTTTGGGGAGGCACAGCCTCCCCAAGCCTATGATACCCGCCGCCCATGTCGATGGGAGAGCTGTTTCCCATTGGCACAGAGTGACTATGGGAGAGGTGCAGCTGCATGGTACAGCTGTGCTGCTCTAAGGTCTCTAGTGTAGACATAGCCTTAGACGTTGCAGGAAGACACAAGCACACAGATAAAGAATGAAAGATAAGCAAGAAAGTTTAACTCGTTTTCTTCTCCTATACTGCCACTGAGCATTTAGAGGGCTAAGAATGTTCAGCCAGCTGAGCTATTCAATTGGTTGAACAACTAATATCAAGCAGAAAGTGCTTTTGCCCAATGGAACGCTCCCCATGGCAAACCCTGGTCCTGCGTCTCAGATGTTATCCTTCCCAATCCTCAACTTCTAAAACGAAAGGAAAATGTAACCTCTGATAATGCACCCTATGCTATTTGTTATGGATCATATGCAGAGCCCAATTCTTTATGAAGTTAACTCTAAATAGTAACTAGTCAGAATATGACAACCGACACATTTGCTAAACAGTATTTTCTCAACAGTCCAATTCCTCAAATTCTTTCTGAATATTCCCTCCTCTGCTCTGAACAAGTCGAACCTTTTAAGAAACTTTTCACCAAGCACAGAAGAGTAAATTCAAGTGGCTGCTAAAGCTTGTCTCAGTGTGAAAAGACATTAGTTATATGAAACACTGTTGTGTTTGAACAGCCTAGTTTTCTCCTCAGCTGCATGGTAGCTTCAAAAAGAGGCTGCTACAGGGGACATAGCTCAACATCCAGAAAAAGAAAACTCTTATTGAGTTGTCTGGCTGCATTTTAGGAATTTCTGTCTGCTTATATTTGCTCATTCATGGATAGGATTGATATGCTGCACGATGACATTGATAATTAGTTCTGAACAGGAAATTACAGTGCATCTGTATCATTGCTTGAGGAAATTGTATCTTTGATTGGCTTACAGGAGTTCTAAAGTATTTACTAGTGCTATCAATAATACAACAAGGTGTGCAAGAATACCAGATGCCTAGACACTTCAGCAGGATGAAAGTGGTTGATTTTTGGTCTTTAAGTGCAACACATTTGTAGCATATATCAATGAATGTAACAACACTTCTTGGAGAACTGTGATTTTATGTGGTACGTTTTGTAGCAGTTAAGTACCACTATATCTATAATCATACTGGATAACCAGTTAATGTAGAATTTTTGTCAGCATCATGGTCATTTTAAACAAAGTCTGAAAAGATGAAGAAATAAGTCTTTATTTGATGTCACTAATAACTATACCAGATGAATGGCTATGAAAATACATTCAAAGTGGGTTGGAAGTTGGTCTCTATAGGAAATATTGCATTAATGGTGGCTCTATATTATTAAGGAAGTATCACATTGTGTAAAAGCATGTAAATCCCATGGATTCAGTACAGAACTGGAATTCAAGAGACCTAAGCTAATTTCTTCTATTGATTCACTGTGCACCCTTGGGCAAGCCATTTGAGCTTTGTGACTTAGTTTCCCTATTTGTAGAAAAATTGGGATGATGTTTACTTGATTGTAAAGCAATTTGAAATATACAGATAAAACGCACCATGCAAGTGCTTAAATATTTGCTAAAATTATGCTATTTTAATAAATCATATTTCAAAATGTTTTAAGAAGAAACTGTTAAATGTATATACACAACGCTTACTGGTAAATGGAGTGACTACTGTATATACAGTAGTCCATACATGGTCTTGGAAATTAGGTCCTCTGTCAGCCAGCTTTGGACATCACATTTATCCACTACTCCTACTACTGGGCAATGCCCAGGGATTCTTCAGCCTCCACTAAAAACATGCAAAGGGGTATCAGTTTAACATCTTCTGTGAAGACCAGATGAAATTGTATTCTAAAAGAGATGCTGCCTCTGCTTGAATGTTAGAAATCTCTTCATGTGGAAATTCGGAGACAATCTTCAGAAAGAGTTGTTTAGAAGCTGTTTGATTTGGCTCAGGTCAGATCACATTACAGACTGCCATCTTCCACAAGGTCGTATATAAGATTTGATGCAGCTCAGTATTTGTTCATGCACCTCTCTTGGTGACCAGACTACTTGTGAACTATTTCAAGAGATGAGGATTCTGCAGATGAAGCTGATGCATTCTTTCCTTTAAAGTACCAGAAACTTTAGTTTTGTCAGTTTTCATGGAGCCTTCCAGCAATGCGGTTAAGCACCTGTTTCTCTTGAAGGATATTAGCCTCATTCAGGTAAATGGGACCAACTACCTCACAAGCCTAAGTGCTTTGCTGGATCAGAACTGGAGAGAGGTTAATGTAGTATAAGGATCATAAAGCAAAATAAGAGTTTGGTTTGTTTCTATTCATTAGGTTTGATGAGCTATCTTGTGCTTTTATATAAACTAAAAAGCACTTGTCAAAAGAGTACCAACAAGAAGTTTTAATTTTGTTTCAATTAGCTCATTCTGCAGAGTCTAACTGAAAACTTCACTGAACTATTCTGTTCTTTATTCAAAGTTCATTGGGTTTTTAAAAGTACAGGAAGTTACACAGCAAGTAGAAGGTAAGAATAAAGCATTACAGTATCCAATTCCATTGTGTCAGACTCTGGTGCATACACAGATTGATATTAAAAGCAATGAGTCAAATTCTTTTCAAGATTCTGGTATCATACAGGCTTAAAAAATGAAAATTTGAAAATTATGGTTAAGACTAAAAATACAATTCAGTAAAATCTTTCAGAATATTCAACAGTTAACAATTCATTTCACTGCTGTATATCACCAGAATTTAGTTTTATTCAGATTTACAAATGAAAGCTTCAAAGTGATGGATGGAAACTCTAGACAGATATTGAGGCTATGGCTACTGCAGGTCACATATACCCAGCTCTAGTTACTCTTAAAGAGTAACTTTAGTCTTATCTGAATATTTAATATAGTACACACATAAATGCACCCACTAGTCTGGCTGGCTGAATGGCCAGCATTTTGAAGGTTAACGTCCATCTAGAAACGATGCCAGTTGGATTACCACCAAAAAGAAGGTGGAATTGCCTTTAACTATTGTATACTTGACGATGGAAATCGCTGAAAGAAGGTACTTCAATGATACAGTCAAGGCCAATAGTTTGGAGCATCGTCATATCTGGAAGCTACTGCACCATATAAAGGCAATGTTATATAACAACAGTTTTATGAGTGATCCCTCTATTATTTGGAGAGTTAATACTGAACTCTGCTTACCCAGCAGACCTCTCTACCATGTAGGCTGCAAAGCCTTCAGAAAGTACCCAATACCTAAAGATGTTAAAAACGTAGGATTTGGTGTTCCTTAACTTCTATGTTCTTTTAAAACTTAGATAAAGTCACCTGTTACTTTGGCTGAAACTGAAAGAATTTTCATGGCTTTAAAGTTTGTTAAAAAAATGCATAGGGCTTAAAAAAAAACATGAGTTCAAGAAATACCATCTGGACTAATAATGCTTGCAGCTGAGAATGACAGAAGTGCAAATTCAAATATGAAGGATGTCGTGGAAATTTGGTAGAAGCAGCTATATAGCATAGATAATTTATGGATCTTTAAAAGAAGTTTGGAACATAAGAACAGCCATATTGGGCCAGACCAATGGTCCATCTAACCCAGTATCCTTTCTTCTGACAGTGGCTGGGGCCAGATTCTTCAGAGGGAATGAACAGAACAGGACAAGTATCAAGTGACCCATCCCCTAGTCCCAGCTTCTGGCAGTCAGGATTTTAGGGACATCCAGAGCATGGGGTTGCATCCCTATCTTGGCTAACAGCCATTGATGGACCTATCCTACGTGAATTTAATTCTTTTTTGAACTGAACCTAGTCGTACTTTTGGCCTTCATAACGTTCCCCGACAACAAGTTTCAAGAGTTGACTGTGTGAAGAAGTACTTCCTTATGTTTGTTTTAAACCTACTGCCTATTAATTTTATTGGGTGACCCCAGGTTCTTCTGTTATGGGAAGGGGTAACTTCCTTATTCACTTTCTCCACACCACTTATGATTTTATAGACTTCTATCAGATTCCCCTTTAGTCACCTCTCTTCTAAAATGAACAATCCCAGTCTTTTTAATCTCTCCTCACAGGGAAACTGTTCCATATCCCTAATCATTTTTGTTGCCCTTCTCTGTACCCTGTTCCAATTCCAGTGCATCTTTTTTGAGATGGGGCAACCAGAACTGCACATGGTATTCAAGGTTTTGGCGTACCATGGATTTATATAGTGGCACTGTGATATTTTCCGTCTTCTTATCTATCCCTTTCCTAATGGTTCCTAACACTGTTTGCTCAATGTGCCGCAGCAGTCAAAAAAGCTGATGTTTTCAGAGAACTATCCACAATGACTCCAAGATCTCTTTCTTGAGTGGTAACAGCTAATTTAGAACCCATCATATTGGATGTATAGTTGGGATTATGTTTTCCAACATTCATTACTTTGCACTTAATACTGAATCTACTGTTTTGTTGCCCAGTCACCCAGTTTTGAGAGATCCCTTTACAACTCTTCTCAGGCAGCTTTGGACTTAACTGTTTTGAGTGATATTGGATCGTCTGCAAACTTTGCTATCTCACTGTTTACCTCTTTTCCCAGATGATTTATGAATATATTGAACAGCACTAGTCCCAGGACAGATTCTTGGGGGACTCTGCTATTTACCTGGTACTGAAGTTAGGCTTACTGGCCTGTAATTGCCAGGATTGCCTCTGGAGCCTTTTTAAAAAATTGGCATTACATTAGCTATCCTCCAGTCATGTGGTACAGAGACTGATCTACGTGATAGTTAGGAAACAACTAATTAGTTTATTAAACCATTTAAGAAAATGTATCTCTCAAATCTCTGTCTTGCACCAAAATATAACCCCCAAACTGGTTTATAATAGTTCGCTTCTTTTAAATTTAGGGTAGGATACAGCTCAGACTGCATTTTAAAGTATCTAAAACATTCCAGATCAGGAGCTGCAGACATCCTCCAGACAAACAATCTATTAAAACTGTTTTTTTGTTTGTTTTGTTTTTTTAAGAGAACGATAGTCCTGATAATAAGCATGATACTTGATGTGATGAAAATCTCTCTCCATGCCAAAAGTTTGTCTGAAACAATTTAATCCTAAATGTTGCAAGAAGTGACACATTCTTAAACTGAGCAATATTTAACAATCTTAGCTATCTATTAGTCTCCTTCCAGAAGAAACAGTATAATGGATTCAAGTCCCATCACACTACAGATTTGTTAGTACATAAGTGTGTACCCTTGTTCTCAGTTCTATAAACTCAGATAAATCCTTCCAAGACTCCATTTACTATACCATTAATTCAATGCACAACCATTCTGAAGAGGCCTTTCTCCCCTTTCACTTCACCAAAATTATTTTTGCCATTGCTTCCTCCTCCCCCCTCAAAGTTCACAAAAGTAACAAGTGGCGCCTAGTCTTTGATATTGTCTTTCATAGGACAGCCTAATTCTCTATCAAAGCAGTATTTGTTCAGAAGAAACTTTTAAATGCTTTATGATTGTTGATCTGTTTTTGGCTCTCAGATGGACATTCCTAAAATTCTCTAGCATTTAATTTTTGTGTGTTCACAATATGTGGGAGTTGGTTTCTCTCAATTTCCTGATTCTTGCTTTTTATTTTGGTTGTAAACCGCTAGTTCGTCCTTGAAAAGCCTTCATTATTTAGTTACGGAAAACTATCACAAAATAACAAAAAGCAAAGGTCCGTCCTCTCCACATATAGAACACTTTTCATTTACTTAGTTTATGTCTACTTTAAAATTTATCATCTGTGTAAGAAGAGACGTCTTTTCAGTTTCTATTCAGTAGCAATTGTTTATAAGAAATTCTTAGCAATTTTTAAAACACTTTTAAACATATTACAGTCTTTTTAACACGTTGAGTATACCAGTGTTAAACATTTTTGAATGCTACAGCTACATTTTGGATGTTTGATGGTACTGAACTTATATACTTCCTATTTGTCTGGGATTTTTGCATTTTTTTTCACTGTACAGTAACTAAGTGGACCATAATCATAATAATCTCACTTTTGAATATATTCATGCCTTTCTTTGCTGATAAATAGCTTTTCAGTAATCTAAATATTTGTGACAAAGTAATGGTTAGGGTACAAACATAATAAAGCTACCTACCCAAGCCATATAAAAGAAGAAGAAAGCATCAAATTTACAGAATAAAAAATTCTTCTTCTTCTCTTGCCACATTCAGTATCTATATTAAGCTGTTTTTCCTCCATCCCCTTCAACGGCTTGATATGCTAACAAGCTGGCCTGTCTTAAACCTGGGACACTATGATTTCATTTCCTGCATTGCAGGCTAGGTCAGGAATTGCAATTCCTGTGACAGGGAGTTTCCAGATGTCACCAAGCCAGGATTGTAGATCATGCTGCAAATGGGCACCTAGTGAATTGATTTCATTCAGCTGGCACACTAAGTAACCCATCAACAGCTAGGAAGTGAAGGAGTGGGGATTGTGGAAAAGAGCCAAGGGTGGGGAAGACAATATTTTTAAGACCTTCATAAATATCTTATTAACCAGAAGTTAACTTGTGTAGCACGAGCTATGAAAAATAGATTATTATTGGAACCGTCTGTGGTGCTTTGACAAGCCCTTTTTTCTGGAGAGAGAAAGAGAGAGTCTGGAGGTGTGTGTGTAAGTAAAAGATAGTTTAATACTTTTGTTTGCTCATACAAAAACTACCTGAAGAGGATTTACCAGTTTATTGCAGTTTGTTTTTAATACCATCACATTTGTGATTCAACAAAAAACTAAATGCACAGGGAAGAACAAAAAGGAATTATAATAGGTCACTGCAAAAATTACTGTTTTGGAAAAAGGCATATAGCTAGAGACAAGTATGATCACTACAAATGTTTTCTTTATATCTATTTATCTCAGTGTATTAGCAGAAATAGCTCAGCAAAATGTAAGAGCATGGAAAGCAGTAAAAACTCATTGCCTGCAACGGAAGTACTGTCCTTACACTTAATCTTATTCTTAGTTTAGTGACTTTCTATTACCATATAAAGGGTACTTAAGTTTTCATAATCACTAATACTCTTATCCAAAATAACCCTACTCCATGTACACTCAAAAATCAGAATCACTCTTTTTTTGGGTGTGTAAAAGGAGTTACTTGTACTAAAAGATTCAAAGGGATTTAGTAAATTGTATAATGGGGTTACCATATAAATATACCTGCAGAATGTCACCAAAAAGAAACCCTTTGCTATGGTACAATTACTGCTATAACAAACCACTACAATGCCAATTTGAAAGATATGTTATGTAACAGGTTAAAAACCTGTATATTTTACAGATTCATTACACAGGAGTGTATTGCACTAACAAAACTCTCTGTACCTAAAAAAATTCTGTTTCTCTCTTGATTATACCATGCCCACTGATTTGTAATTATGATATAAACTGGTAAATTTTATGCTGAAATTTTTTAGTACACATCCAAATTTCAAAATAAAATTATATTTGGAGATCCTTAAAAATTCCATTACTAATGATTTTCTCTTAAAATGAGAAAAATGATGTGTATTAAATATGCAACCAAAGTGATAAATATGCATGTCAATACACATCAAGCAGAGATATTATAACCACTACATCAGTTTACTTGCTAATAAAAATAAAATGCATTATCCATAAGTAGTAGCAGATACTTTACTAAAACCATTGTATGTGCAAAAACAGATTAAAAAGAACATTCATTACACTTCAGCAATATTTTTCTTATTAAGCTAGACATCCTAATAATAATTTTTTGCAATACACTTTTCAATGTACTTCATTCCTGCATTAAAATTAAAAAATAGCTATTTAATCTCACATTAGTTAATTTAGACTCTGAAAAACAAGTGAGAAACTACATATAATACTGCTATAACAAAAGATCAAACCTACCTACTATAGTAACAATGGATATTTGTATTAGCCCTGTTCTGTTCCAGGCACTCAAATGTTTCTGAACAGCTGTAACCTTTTACAAGAAAGGAGTCTGCTTGTTACAGTCAGCGTAAGTTTTTAGTGCAAATAAAGTGAATATACATCAAAGTCTTAAATCTACATTTGTAATAACTTCTAAAATATCAAACAGTTTAATCTCTAGCCTAAAATGTATTACAGAAAAAATGGTTGGATTTTAAATACATTTCTATGTAAAATACTTTCCATGCTTCCTAAACACAAATAAAACAAATTAGCAGTTATAGAAAGAAATGCTACCTTGAAATTGACTAACAGTATCTCCAAGGTACGACAATCATCTTTTATGAAATCATCTGGAAGCAGAGCGTGATTTGTGAACTACTCAAACAGCAGCAACACAACAGAAAAACAAGCTGGTTGGAGCTGCCCTACAATACTGCAGAGACAAGCCTGAATGACAAGCATACGCAGATTGCCTTGAATTGGGCATGTTAGGGGCTGGAACTTTCAGTGTTTGCTCTCCTATAGACAGCTGAGTTTCTCTCCTACTTAACCCTTGGGGGCAAGATCTTAATGGTTACAGCTGGTATGGTGAGGGCTTGATCTCAACACAAGGTCAGGAAGCCAGGATATGAAGATGACAAGTAATTTCTAGCTTTTTCCTGCCTCTACAGGAGTATTCCACCAAATGCTGCTGTTAGTTATAACTTTCTTTGATCTTTTTGATTTAGGTTAGTAGATTAAAGCCTGTTGGATGGTGTTATTTGATGCTTAGACTTATTTTAAGTTTTAGGGATTCAGCTTTCTAGCACATCAGTTTTATCACTTAAGTTTATATGATCAGTATTAAATCTGTGTATATTTCTATGGATTTTGCAGACCAAACTCTCTCTTACCTTTACATTCTAAGGGGGAAAATATAAATGGATGCAACTTGCTCCAAAAACAAGTTATTTATTTATTTTTGACATGAGAATAATTTTATGGAAAATGGGATACCAAAGACAGAACTGGTTACAATATGCTCCTTTCAAATTCACTCTGGTCCTTTCCTGTCTCCTATACCACAACTCTCAAAAAGCCCAACAAATCTGACAAACCATGCAGAACAAGTGTGTTGTTTACAGATGACACAGAAAACTACCGTACCTCACCTTTCCTAAACAAGTAAAATTTAAAAACTCCAACCCCTTAAAAAGCAAAAAGAAAAACTGGTCGACTAATAATTGAAAAATGTTGTCTCTAAAACTAAAGAAATTATGGGTGGGGCAGATAGAGATTCTCATGCATATAAGCCATATCAGTGCTTTGCCCTGTGCTGCTTTTTAAATTTGTGAATTTTTTTTTGTTACATGACTATTAAAAAACAAGGATGCTCAACAAGCTAAGTTATCAGACTTGGTGCTACTATAGTTTTCAGAACTCCATAGGTCTTATTCATAAGTATTTTACCAAAACAACAGCCAGAAGAGCTTTTGTCTTTAGTCTTGGCTTCCCATTAGGCTACAACATAGCCAGCTAACATGACTTCATCATCATCAGACTCTTATCAGACCCGGTCTACACCTAAAACTTAGGTCAACCAAGCTACAATGTTCAGTGCTGTGAAAAATTTCACACCCTGCGTCATGTAGTTTGGTTGACCTAACCTCAACTATTGAAGCATCTAGGTTGATGTAAGAATTCTTTCGTCAACCTAGCTACCCCCTCTGAAATGTGGGTTACCTGCATCAACAGAAAAAACCCCATTGCCGTTGTAGCCTAGACATACCCTCATCATGCCTGCTTCCATTCCATCTTTGATGCTTAGGAAAAGACTTCCTCAACCAGCAGGCTGAACTGCCATCAGCTCTTAAAATGCCTTAACACATTTCTTCCTCAGTCTTTCAATAACAAATAAATAGGCACATTCTAATGATAGGCTATTAGACCACTTTGAGATCAGAACTTCTGATCATCTTCATCACCTAATGTTCGGTGTCAGAATTATGATCTGTCCAACGCAGACAAATCTCTTTTGGGGCATGAGCTGTGTCTTCTGTAATTTGGACCATGCTCTGAATGATGACAGTGCTCAATAACTTTGTTTATTTTTACTATTTTGTTTATTTCTTCAAACTTCTTTAAAGCACCTTTCTCAACAGTTCTAGGCACTTTTATCGATATTTAAAATATAAGAGAAGGCATACTACTTGCTAATGTAAAATAGTAAAGACAAATTGATATCTTCCCTCATCTATTATGAATTAATGAGCTGTTGTCTCAGCACTACCAGCTAAAGCAGCACTGCAGTGCCAATTTTTCATTTTAGGAACACAAACAGAAAATTATTTTATTCAGTACTGTTTCTTTTGGGGGAAACTCCCCAAAACACTTAAAATATTGCCAGAGTACAAAGACTGCACATATAGATTGAAACACTTGTTAGAAGCTACAGCATACCTGATAACCATACAAAATTATCTTTTAAAAAGATTACATAAAAACCACACATCCATTCCTGATGTATTAGATTTCAAAATGTACAATCTTGAAATGTTTAAGCCAAGGTGGATCTGAGTACTACTAACTATGACTTGGAAGGGTCTTTTTTCACTGAAAACACAAATCTCTGCTTGTGTCCTGGAGCTTCCACACCTTCTTAAGAAAAGCATGGAGTGTGCTGGGCTCCTATCTCACAGGGATTTAAGAGTTGTGAAGATAGCATGCTCTTTCAATGAGAGTAATCACCTTTACCCAAGCACTTGAGATACTGGATATGTTGGTCCAAAAATGAACTATCTGGGAGGCAAAATCCATTTTCTACTAAATGCTAGAAAACGTACATGCCGTCCAAAATCCCCAAACTCA
Source organism: Gopherus evgoodei (assembly GCF_007399415.2). Taxonomy (NCBI): domain Eukaryota; kingdom Metazoa; phylum Chordata; order Testudines; family Testudinidae; genus Gopherus; species Gopherus evgoodei. The sequence continues at coordinate 172,940,433 of NC_044324.1, forward strand.
CATTAATAACTAAATTAAGAATAAAAATCTGAGTTAATTTACTTAACTTTCTAAAAAAAAAAAAAAAAAAAAGAGAGACCGTTGCTTAGACATATTCCCCTCAGCATCAACCTGGCTACAGGAGCGCTGGTTTCCATGCTACACCCTTCAGGGCCAGATTGTGGCAGTAAGGAAGCGAACACTGGTTTAGCAAAGGAATTTTTTAGCCATAAACACAAACTCTTCAAAAACCAAAACACAAACAAAATACCCCACACAGCATAAGAGAGTTACAGATCTTAGGAAACAATTAACTCCTGAAACCAACACCTCCTTGTTACTATGACCTCCCCAACTGTATAAATCCTTGGTTTAGTCTAAGTCCTTAGACCAGGCAGCTCTTCTGCTAGTGGAAATGAAATGACCTCTATTCATAGAGAAGCACTAAGCACCACCTTTTAAAAACACAGCTTCACACCTTTCTTGCCCATGCACTTCTGCTGGGGAATTTCAAGGCCTCCCACAGCTGCCAGGTAGAGTTGCTCAAAATCAATGGCCCTGCGAGTAGAAAACCCATTGTTCCACCAGACTGGAGCCATGCAGTGTTGATGGCCTTTAGCTGCTCTATCCTAGCTTCCCGGACATAGTCTCTCCACTAGGGCAAGGATAACACTACAGTTTAAGTCGACAAGTTATGTCGCTCAGTGGTGTGAATTAGCCAACCTCCTGAGCGACAAAACTTATGCTGACTTAAGCGCAGATGTGGACAGTGCTATTTTGATTGAAAAACGTCTCCCACCAACATAGCTACCACTGCTCGCAGGGGCTGGAGTAACTAAGCCAGTGGGAGAGCTCTGTAAGCCGTCGGCTTAGAGAGGCTCCACTAGAGACCGTGCAGCAGCACTGCAGTAAACTCTCTAATGTAGCCATAGCTTAGGTGTCAAATCCCAACTACAAAATGGATGCTCTAACTCACACTAATGATTACATTCAAAATGGAGTTAAACATAACAACATTCACAAAAGACAATGGAATGCATAATTTGACACAGATACACTCCCCAAATCGCCACAAGCAGAATGTAAGAAAGCTAATCTCAGTCACAGAAAGTTAATTCACCAGATATTTTTGCAAAAGCTACCTAACTTATAAAATACCATCTCTGTTTGTGGTCATTAAAGATCATATACACCGCTACCTTGAAATAACGCTGTCCTCGGGAGCCAAAAAATCTTACTGCATTATAGGTGAAACTGCGTTATAGAATCATAGACTTTAAGGTCAGAAGGGACCATTATGATCATCTAGTCTGACCTCCTGCACAATGCAGGCCACAGAATCTCACCCACCCACTCCTGTATCAAATCTGTGTCTGAGCCACTGAAGTCCTCGAATCATGGTTTAAAGACTTCAAGGTGCAGAGAATCTTTCAGCAAGTGACCTGTGCCCCACACTAAAGAGGAAGGCGAAAAACCCCCAGGGCTTCTGCCAATCTGCCCTGTAGGAAAATTCCTTCTTGACCCCAGATATGGAAATCAGCTAAACCCTGAGCATGTGGACAAGACTCACCAGCCAGACACCCAGGAAAGAATTCTCTGTAGTAACTCAGATCCTACCCCATCTGACATCTCATCACAAGACACTGGTATATTGAACATGACTCTAGGAGCCAGTCTCGCCGTCACTCACCGCGCCGGTCGACCTCCCGGCACCGAGCTGGTGGCAGGTCCCGGTCCCGGTCGACCTCCCGGCACCGCGTCGGTGGCAGGTCCCGGTCCCGATCCTGGCACCGAAGTAGCGGCCGGTACCGATCCAGATCCCGGCACCGAGACAGAACCCGGTCCCGATCCCGGCGCCGCTATGACTCCCGGTACCGATCCCCGGCACCGAGAAGATCTTCGGTGCCGAACCGCGCAGACCCTTATCAGCCCGGGTCGGCCCCGCCATGGCCTTCTAGGCAGCCGTCGGTGTCGTCTCAAGCGGACAGCGTGTATGCGCTGGGCACCGACAGGCAGGCGGCATTGTTTCAGGACCCTCCGCAACAGGACCAGGGTCCGCAGCAGTGGGGGTTTTGGACCCCCTGGGCATACCATCAAGCCCAGGGCCCCCAACACATTCCTGCTAGGCCTGCAACGGCGGAGCACAGGGTGCCAGAGGCTTCATTGTCTCGCCCTCCTCCCTCCCCAGATGGAGAGGAAGGATCGAAGCAGCAAGACCCTGCTCTTGCTCCTGAGACAGAGGCGAGGGCTGAGGGGGACCTTCCACTGGACACTTTCTTGCCGGGGGTCTCCTCATCCTCCTCCCCCGACGAAGCGGTGGCTGGCACCTCCTCCAGTAGCCCTCCTCCGCTGGATCTCAGGGCGCACCAAGACCTCCTTAGGCGAGTAGCTCAGAATCTGAGCCTGCAAGCCGAGGAGGTCTCTGAGATCGAGGACTCTATCGTCACCATCCTCTCATCTGATGCTCCCACCAGGGTCGCCCTACCCTTCATTAGGACGATCCAGGCCAACGCCAATACAATCTGGCAGTCACCGGCCTCCATCCCCCCTACGGTGAGGGGCGTCGAGAGGAAGTACATGGCCCCCTCCAAGGGCTACGAGTACCTCCACGTCCACCCGACACCGTGTTCCCTGGTGGTACAGTCGGTGAACGAGAGGGAGCGCCACGGACAGGAAGCTCCAGCCCCCAAATCCAAAGAGGCCAGGCGTATGGACCTCCTCGGCCGTAAGGTCTATTCGGCTGGGGCCCTTCAGCTCAGGGTTTCAAATCAACAAGCCCTGCTCAGCAGATATGCTTTTAACTCGTGGGTGGCAGCGGACAAATTCAAAGAGCTGCTGCCACAGAAGGCCCGCCAAGAATTTGTGGCCATTCTGGACGAGGGCAAGAAGGTTGCACGAACCTCGTTGCAAGCTTCTTTGGACGCTGCAGACTCGGCTGCCTGCACCCTCGCCTCGGGGGTAACGATGCGCCGTATCTCCTGGCTTCAGGTCTCTGGCCTTCCACCGGAGCTCCAATACACCATCCAGGACCTCCCGTTCGAAGGCCAGGGCCTGTTTTCAGAAAAGACAGACCCCAGACTTAAAAGTCTCAAAGACAATCGGGTCATTATGCGCTCCCTCGGGATGCACATGCCGGGAACGCAGCGCAGACCCTTCCGGCCACAGCAGCAACAGCAGCGCAGGCCATACCCCCAATTCCGCCAACGGCAGGACCTCAATAGGCGCCGTGGCAGGAATGGAAGGCGTAGACATTCGGGGAACCAGGGGGGGCAGAATCAAAGCTCCTCTAAGCCCCCGCCTGGGCCCAAGCCTTCGTTTTGAAGGTGCGCCCGAGGGCGCAGTAACAGTTTTCCCCCCGGATCCTTCCCCCCCGTTTTCCAACCGCCTTTCGTTTTTCCTCCCGGCGTGGACCCAAATAACATCGGACCGCTGGGTCTTACACACGGTGCAGGCGGGATACCGCCTGCAGTTTATATCTTTTCCTCCTTCCCGCCCCCTTCCTCGTCCCTCTTCACGAGCAATTCCTTCGACAGGAGGTACAGACGCTCCTCGACAAAGGAGCTATAGAGGCGGTTCCGGAAAACGAGAAAGGCAAGGGGTTTTATTCCCGCTACTTTCTGATCCCCAAGGCCAAGGGAGGCCTCAGGCCTATCCTCGACCTGCGAGAGCTCAACAAATACCTAGTGAAGTTGAAGTTCCGCATGGTATCCCTGGGGACCATTATCCCATCCCTGGATCCGGGAGACTGGTACGCCGCCCTCGACATGCAGGACGCTTATTTTCACATTGCCATTTGGCCACACCACAGACGTTTCCTTCGATTCGTGATGGGCTGCCTTCACTACCAATTTGCAGTCCTCCCATTTGGCCTTTCTACGGCCCCGAGGGTATTCACAAAATGCATGGCAGTCGTTGTGGCACATCTTCAGCGCAGTCGTATCCACGTGTTCCCTTACCTAGACGATTGGTTAATTCGGGGCACGTCGGAACTACAGGTTGGCAGCCACGTCCGCAGGATCACCGGCCTGTTTGCTACCTTGGGCCTCATGATCAACATAGACAAGTCCACCCTGCTCCCCACGCAGAGGGTGGAGTTCATTGGGGCCGTCCTGGACTCCACCGTGGCCAGGGCTCTTCTGCCGTTACCGAGGTTCCAGGCGTTGTCGGCGATCGTTCAGCGATTGCGGGCAGCCCCCTTGACATCAATACGGACATGTCTAACCCTGTTAGGCCACATGGCAGCATGCACATTTGTGACCGGTTACGCTCGGCTCCACATGAGGCCCCTCCAGTTGTGGCTCATCGCACATTACCGGCCGGCAAGGCAACCGCTAGACATGCTGATCACAATCCCCCAGGGGGTGTTAGATTCTCTCGGCTTGTGGTTAGACCAGTCCGTAGTGTGTGCGGGGCTCCCTTTCCACCCACCTCAGCCTTCGGTGTCCCTAACAACGGATGCCTCAGATCTCGGCTGGGGGGCCCACCTGGGAACCCTGAGAACACAGGGCCTGTGGTCCCTGCAGGAGGTGAAGCTGCACATCAACATGCGGGAGTTGAGAGCGGTCCGCCTTGCTTGTCAAACGTTCTGTCACCAGCTTCGAGGTCATTGTGTCGTGGTATTTACCGACAACACGACGACCATGTACTATATCAACAAGCAGGGCGGCACCAGATCCTCTCCCCTATGTCACGAGGCGATGCGACTCTGGGACTTTTGTGTAGCCCACTCCATTCACCTCACGGCTTCCTTCCTCCCCGGAGTACGGAACACGCTGGCGGATCGCCTGAGCAGATCCTTCCTATCACACGAGTGGTCCCTTCGCCCGGACGTCACCCTCTCAATCTTCCAGAGGTGGGGTTATCCCCGTGTGGACCTCTTCGCGTCCGGGGGGAACAAGAAATGCCAGGCGTTCTGCTCCTTTCAGGGCAGGGAGCCCGGGTCTATAGCGGATGCCTTCCTTATTCCGTGGACGACCCACTTGTACTACGCGTTTCCCCCGTTCCCACTGGTCCACAGGGTCCTTCTGAAGGTGCGCAGGGACAGGGCTCGCGTGATCATGGTAGCCCCGGCGTGGCCCAGGCAACATTGGTACCCCATGCTGCTGGACCTGGCCATAGCTGACCCAGTTCCCCTGCCCCTTCACCCGGACCTGATCACCAAGGAACACGGGACTCTCTGTCACCCGGACCTGCAGTCGCTACACCTAGCGGCGTGGTTCCTGCGTGGCTGACCAGTTCTGAACTGCGCTGCTCCACCCCGGTACGGGAGGTACTTTTGGGCAGCAGGAAGCCTTCCACTAGAGCGACATACTCGGCCAAGTGGAAGCGTTTCTCCTGTTGGTGCGTGGAGCAAGGTCTCCGCCCTATGGAAGTTTCGGTGGCCAATATTTTAGACTATATTTGGTCCCTCAAACAACAGGGCCTGGCGATATCGTCTTTGCGGGTCCACCTGGCAGCTATCTCCACCTTTCACCCAGGTGGGGATGGCCGCTCCGTTTTTTCTCACCCTACGGTGACTAGATTCCTGAAGGGGCTGGAACGTTTATACCCTGACGTCCGACTCCCTGCTCCAACCTGGGATCTTAACCTGGTGTTGTCTCGGCTCATGGGGCCCCCCTTTGAGCCATTAGCTACTTGCTCCCTACTCTATCTCTCTTGGAAGACTGCCTTTCTAGTAGCTATCACCTCAGCTAGACGGGTGTCGGAACTCCGGGCTCTCGTGGTAGACCCTCCGTATACAGTCTTCCACAAAGATAAGGTGCAGCTGAGGCCACACCCTGCCTTTCTCCCCAAGGTGGTCTCGGCCTTCCACATCAACCAAGAGATATTCCTCCCGGTTTTTTTCCCGAAACCTCACTCTTCAGGCAGGGAGCAACAGCTCCACTCGCTTGATGTCCGTAGGGCTCTCGCGTTCTATGTGGAGAGGACTAAACCGTTCCGCAAATCCCCCCAGCTTTTTGTGGCAGTAGCGGACCGCATGAAGGGGCTTCCTATCTCCTCGCAGAGGTTATCCTCATGGGTAACATCCTGTATCAGGACCTGCTATGACTTGGCCCACGTCCCTACGGGCCGTGTGACTGCGCATTCTACCAGGGCGCAGGCGTCGTCGCTGGCTTTCCTCGCCCGTGTGCCCATCCAGGAAATCTGTCGGGCAGCGACCTGGTCATCGGTCCACACCTTTGCTTCCCACTACGCCCTGGTCCAGCAGTCAAGAGAGGATGCGGCCTTCGGATCTGCAGTGCTCCATGCCGCTACTTCTCTCTCCGACCCCACCGCCTAGGTATGGCTTGGGATTCACCTAACTGGAATGGATGTGAGCAATCACTCGAAGAAGAAAAGACGGTTACTCACCTTTGTAACTGTTGTTCTTCGAGATGTGTTGCTCACATCCATTCCACACCCGCCCACCTTCCCCACTGTCGGAGTAGCCGGCAAGAAGGAACTGAGGAGCGGGTGGGCCGGCAGGGGTATATATCGAGCGCCATGGCGGCGCCACTCTAGGGGGCGACCTGCCGGCCCACTGGAGTTGCTAGGGTAAAAAGTTTCCGACGAGCGTGCACGCACGGCGCGCACACCTAACTGGAATGGATGTGAGCAACACATCTCGAAGAACAACAGTTACAAAGGTGAGTAACCGTCTTATACTGTTTGTAAATTATGAGGGTCCCTGAGCTGGAACCTGGAGTACAGTGAGAGCCTGGGTTCCTGTACCAGCCACTGGGAAAGGGTACAATCTGGTCAATAGAAAGAAAGACTTCCTGAGACAGATAGTTTTGAGGGACTTTGATACCTCATAATGGAAAAACTATAATGACCTAGTGAAACCAGACATAGGGGGAGCACCCTGAGTTACGGAGAGGGATCAGTCGAGTCCAAATAGAGAGAAGGAGAGACATAGTGTGAGGAACTAAAGGAAGGGGCATCAGACTGGTCAAAAGCTAATCCCCAGCCACATGGAGGCGTCACAGCAGTGAGCAGTAAACCCAATGACAGGGTCACTTCCAGGATACTGGTCACAGGTGAGGCATTGACCAGACCATGTGACTGATACCTTTCCAACATGGCAGCAGCTCCTGCCTACACCTTCTTCGCTGGCTGCCTCCTCACCCTTCTCTATGCCTAGTACACCTATGGGAGAAGCATTACAGATACCCTTTGACACGGCAATGTCTTCTGAAGGAAGAAAGCTATTCACGAAAAGGGAGCTGAAGGACTTTGCTTGTACTAGATGCTAAGAGGAAAGCTAAGGGTCTTTGTGGGAGCTTTGCACACTTCTATAGCCCTTCAGCCAGAGAGGAGTTCAGGCGCTTTGGGAATTCTGTGGGAAGGAGACAGGGTGTGTGACATAATATTTTTTACTGGACCAACTTCTGTTGGTGAGAAAGACAAGCTTTTGAGCTTACACAGAGCTCTTCTTTGGGGGAAGGTGGGGGCTAATGGGCTTTACAGGACACTGCAGGAATGCTGTCAGGATGTTACAAGAGGCTGAAGGACTGGAGAGAAATAAGAGCGGTGGATTAGAGAGAAGAGATTTATAGAGAAAAGAGGAAAAAAGTTATTCAGAGGTTAAAATGGCCAAGATAGACTTGTTCCATATGAGACAGACAATACTATGCAAGTATTTTAAACGTCTTTACTTTTTTGTTTTAAATAATTCCTATCTCTCTGCTAGAGTTTACTCATGGTATTTTTCTTGGGTAGAATATGCTTATTGCAATTTTGATGCCAATATAAAATACAGAGTCAGCAATGAAGCTAACCTTATTTACAAGAAAAGGGACAGGGGACAAAAGAAAACGCAAAATTTGGCTGTGAACAGTGTTCCCTCTAAGTTTTTCCCATGTACGGAATAAATTTTGTTACATGCACCAATATGGAAGTGATGTGTGACACATCACCTCCATATCATCACTTCCATATTGGTGCACGTAACAAAATTCATGTGGCAGGGGTGGGGCCGAGGGGTTTGGAGTGTGGGACGGGGCTCAGGGCTGGAGCAGGGGGTGAGGGCTCTGGCTGGGGGTGTGGGCTCTGGGGTGGGGCCAGGGATGAGGGGCTCAGGGCTGGAGCCAGGGATAAGGGCTCCAGCTGGGAGTGCGGATTCCAGGCTGGGGCCAGAAGTTAGGGGTTCAGGGTACGGGAGGCGGCTCCAGGCTGGGGCAGAGGGTTGAGGTTAAGGTGGGGGTGGTGAGAGCTCTGGCTAGGGATGCGGACTCTGCGATGGGGCTGGGGATGAGGGCTTTGGGGTACAGGCTGCTCTGGGTCTACGGCAGGGAGAGAGAACTCCCCCCAGCTCTCTCTCCCCGTAGCAGCACCTGCGCTAAGGGGGGGAGAGGCGCTCTCACTGCCATGGCAGCTCCAGGGCACCTCTCCCGTGGCAGGGCTGGGCTGAGGGAGGGGCGCCTCTCCCGTGGCAGGTCCGGGGCAACCGTGAGTTTAGAGAGAACTTAGGCTGTGACTCCAATGTATATTAGTTAAGATTAGTTATCTGTTAAATGGAAAAGGTGCCAGATTCAAAAAGCAAAGGCATTCCATTTCTGTTGGGTGGGGAATGATGGATTGTTCATTTTCACTGACATGTTATATGCCACTAAGTACTCTTGGCTGCTTATCCAATTCCTTTGGGTCAAGAACAGAGTAGAAACTGAGGCTCTCTGAAAAAAATAAAACAGAAGAGGGTAATAGTACCCGGGACATTAGATATGACAAGAAGCAGGTAAACCATCTTACGTATCTTTTCATTTCAATTGTTTATGGTATAAAATAGATTAATCAGATCCAAGCCCTTTATTTCAAAAGTCACAAGTCATTGCAGTCACAAACATGGTTTCAAAGGAGCCACAAAGGTTGCTGCTAAGGACACTCTACTCCTGTACAATCACCTGAGATGAAATCCTAGCCCCACTGAAATTAATGGGTGGGTTTTGCCATGAACTTCAATGGGATCAGGATTTCACTCCTGGTCTTAGGCAGGAAAGTCCAAGGTTTTGGTGGATTCAGGCTCCAGTTAGGCTTTATCCATTGCATATACTATGTAGTAGACTGAAACTTTTAGCACAGCATGGTGTTAAACTGCATAAATAAGCAAACAACATACTAAAACATGAAGTGGAGTGGTTTGGTGCTTTATCCAGGATGTGATTAGACGAGGCCACAATACATGGACGGGACTGAAAGAAAAGGCTGAAGTGGTGGGAATGGTAGGTCCTTTAGTCACCAATCCTGCAAACACATATACACATGTAGTTTTACTCAGGTGAATAGTTACATGTTTTCAGTATGTAAGCCTTAGAAGTTAAACTATAGATAAAGTTTTGACTTGCTTCAACTGCTTAATATTTACTGTGTTTTATGTGAATTTAATTTTCCTCATCTCAGGGATGCAACAATCCAGAGGGCAAGGATTCCTTTAGTTCATGTCTCACTAAGGAAGGTGTGCTTACCCAACCATCTCTCATCATTTAAGCTACCACTTATGTGGCAGCTGTACAAAAGGACTATTCAAAGCCTGATGAAGACTGTATCATCCCATGGCAAGGGGGTAAGAATAATTACAAGTAAAGCATGTACCTTTGTACTATCTAGACTTTTAGAAACTGGGGGAAAATTTAATTAAATACAAATTGTGAAAACTATTTTCTTGTATATTAGAGGAAACACTGATGGAGCAGTAGCCACTTATGTTTTCCCCTTTTTTATATAAAAAAAATAAAAGCACAAACTGAGCAACTCAAACTGCCTTCTCCTAAGGGATTGGAATGGGAGAAGGAAAACAAAACTACAAAGGTACTGAAGAATGTACATATGTACTTCTATGTAAATAAATGTGTGTTTTTGTCATATTTGTGGATTAGGGGAAAGAGCTAAGAGGTATGGTGGGAGAGAAGGGAATGGATGGAAAGGATCCAAGATATTTAAAACGGTTGCTGCTTTATCCTGGCATTCATCTAAATATCCTCTCTTTTCAGCAAAGTTTACACAAACACAGGTCTAACAAGACCGCTAGATACATATGCAAATCACTCCCAACATAGGGAATCATCATATCCCTAGGAATTAAGTACTGAGCCTTTCAGCTTTAGGCTGCCAGTTTGAAATCTCCCCAGTTTAGTGATGGCCAAAAATTACTGCTATCTGATAGATCCTCAGTAGATACGATGTAAATTGGTTGTCCCAATCCAGTTCCCCACTCAATAGGCCTTTATCACAAAATTTTCCACAACAGGCACCCTAAAGAAATTGAGTTTGAGAAGAATGAATGGAGTGTAGAGAATGCCCTACCACTTAAGGCCCAAGAAGCAGTCCTTCCAGCTCCAGGCAGAAATACACTGTAGAGAGTGGAGTAGGAAGGGAAAACGTTAAGGGTCGATACCGCCCATGCTGTAACTTCGTCGATGGATAAACAGATGCTTTCAGGCTCTTAATCTAGGACATTTTGGAAGCAGGAAATCCACCAAACACTAAGACTATTAAACAGAACTAGACACCTTTGATGATTTGTTTGTTTAAACCCAGTGAAAAAGAAATATTTGAAGTTGCATCATCTTAAGTGATACTGAAGGCTAAGTAGTGCAGACTGAAGGTGTCTAGTTCAAAGAGTGTTGTAACAAAATAAGAGTTGAACTTCTTAGGGCAAGACGGTGTTACTCGTCTATGCAGTGCCCAGTACAATGTGGTTCCAATGCTGACTGGAGTAGACACTCAAATCACTATGGGCATGGCTACACTTGCACATGTAGAGCGTTTTGAGTTAAACCAGCCTTCATAGAGCGCAGTAGGAAAAGTGCTGCAATCTGTCCCACTCTGACAGCTGCAAGTGCACTGGCATGGCCACATTAGCAGCTCTTGCAATAACCATAGAGAGCAGTTCATTGTGGTAAGTATCCCAGCATGCAAGTGGCTGCAACGTGCTTTTCAAATGAGGGGAGTGGGGTGGAGCGTGACAGGGAGTGTGTTGTGTGTATGCAGGGGGAGAGAGAGTGGGTTTTGGGGGGGTTGATTGCATGTCAGCATGCTGTCTTGTAAGTTCAGACAGCAGCAAACCCCCTTTCCCTCTCCCCACCCCACCTCTATCTCTCTCTCACATACAGCATTCCACAGTAATGGTTGCTTTGTCTCGGAACAGATAACCATGCCAGCTGTCAGAAACTGAGCTTTCAAAGGGTGTATCGGCATGCCTGCCGTGATTCCAAAACAATGACAAGAGTAGCCACTTAAGGGGATTATGGGAAGTTTCCGGAGGCTGATCAGAGTGCAGTAACGCAACACCTCGTTCACACTGATGCTTGGGTGTTCCAGCCAATGCGCACCAAGTGTTAATCTTCTCGCTGAGGTGGAGTACCAGGAGTGCTCTAGCCTGGAGTCAGAGTGCTCTACATGCTTTGTCAGTGTGGACAGGTAGTGAGTTAGGGCGCTCAGGGCTGCTTTAATGCACTCTAACTCGCAAGTCTAGGCAAGCCCTTAGGTTCTGCAAACAAATACAGTAGTGTAGAAATAGTGGTTACTTATTTATTAAATATTTTAAGCGATTCCAAATATGACAATCATGTTTTCCTAGTCTTTATATAAAATGGTAACAAGCCATTCTCTCCAGCAGGGATTCTCGGACTTGGGTATTTGAGAAGAACTTGGCTGTACCATACATCCCAGCTGTGCCTATAGCTGCATCTTACTACATAGGTATTGGCAAGGGAGATACCATGATCATGAAAGTGGTTCTCCCAGGGTGAGGCTCATCCATTCCACCGCAGGTGTGCTGACCCCTGCGATTTCCCCAAATGCGGGAAACTCGACTGCATAATTTGTGGTAGTGGGGGATTGCATTTGCACTTTCCCCTGGCACTTGGTCAAAGACACAAAAATAAATAGATAGGTATTGTATCCTACTGCTCAATTTGTTACGCACTGCCTACTTATAGATGATTAGAAAAACTACAGTATCAGTTAACTTCGCTGTAGATCAAATGGAGATAAACGTTTTACTGACAATGTCCTTGCATTAATATTGACATTAATTGGAAGTAGCCCTACATTGCACCACAAAAACTACAGAGTGCTACGTCCCACAGAATTATGCACCACTAACAAACTAACACTTTCCTCCTCACCCACATACATGGGCTTGGGAGCCAGTAGCCACACTTTTAAAATAAAAAAAAATCCAAGTAATTTATTAAGCAGAAAGTATCACAAGCAGCAAATTCAGACTGAATATATTCTTGTACAAATAATGTGGACTATGAAATAATGCCTTCATAAATAAGGCAAAGCATGTAGGTTAAGACACAAGGTTTTAATATCTTATGTAATTTTCAAGTGATGATATGAGCACCTCTTGTTCAAAGCAAAGCCTATTTGAAGACGAAAATTGATTGGTTTCATTAGCTACCTGCTAGTAATGGTACCTAATTTTTCAAAGCAAAGTTTAATAGTTCTGTTATTAACCAAAATGCATTGCATGATTCTATAAACAGAGAACAAGTTACATTAAAGTGCAGCTGTAAAAACATATTTACACACCCTTACATACCACAAATGTACGTTTTCCACTATGAACTGGAACTTATAAGAATCTTACTTAAATATGCACGCACAGAATATCAAACTAGGGTGTTTTATAATTACCATGGAGGGAAAGCTATAAAGGAGTGCTTTATCTATATACCCCAAAAAAACAAATGACGCATAGTGATATGTAATAAGCATTCTTTGTACAATATTAATATTCTAACCACTTAATAGCATTATCTTGATGCTATAGTAAAACTGCTTGCACTTAGGATTCTACAGCAAATATCACGTATATTTCTGACTAGTGCAATTAATCATGCAAACAACATGAAAGTGTGCTCTCTCCTAGCATTTGGAAAAATTTAGGCAACAACAGTAGTACAAAAAAAAATGCAACTGCCACTATACCAAGTTAATGTAACCACAGGAATTTTTTGTCCAAATTCACGTTCCTATTTCAGATAATAAAAATGCCTACCCTGTTGTATTAATTCAGGTATTAAGCATACTGATTTTTAAAAGGTACAGAACATTTGTAGTCTTTAAGCATCAAAAGCACTAAACTAGAATCAGAATTTACTATGACCACAAAAATATTAATAATGCAGATAATACATACCCTGTGGAGTTCAGAATTATTCTTTTTTGTTATTCTCCTTCATGGATGAAGGCAAAACGTTGGAAGTGTTCAATTAAGAGAAAATTAGGCAACCTTTGTAGCTCTCAAACATTTCTTCTACCGAATGAAGAGTTCAGACTTCAACCTGGGAGGTTACTGCTTAGTCAAAAAAAACCTGCTATGCCAAGCACTCTAATCACTTGTTTTTTCAAGGAATTTCCAAAAAGCAATGTCCAAATCTTCAAAGAATGCACGAGCTGCTCCCCCCGCCCCACATTTTGTTCAGCAGCAACAGTTTATCCACACCTTTCTTGATTAGGGAAATGAAATAAGCACCAGACGACTTTTCTTCTTCACAAAAAAGCTCCAAGTGGTTTGAGTAAACGGACACTGCTACAGCTCATACAGAAGGTTTTATTTGATTTTAGCTTGCTGACACACTAATGAAGGCCCAAGCAGACAAAGCAACAGAAAAATGTTATTTGAGCACAAATTTAATGTTTATTCACTAGCCTGCTTGTCTTTGAGAGAGGGTTGCCCAAACATAACTCTTGCAATGCAGAGTCAATCTTTTCTAGTTGTCTCTTAGCAAACATATGGGAGCCTGGGAATTTCTCATGCATTCAGATAAATCAAGAACCAGACCTTTCAGACCACTAACATTTAGAACCTTTAGAAGATGTCAGATTTCTCTGAGACTTTACATTGTTCAGATTACACCAAAGCCACCTCTTTTAAAAATCAAAACAAAATTATTTCATATTCAATGGGGACTTCTTCCTTTCAAAGGCAGTTCTCTAAAACAAATCTGAGACAAACATGTTTTTACTTTTACTATTGTAGGTCTCAAACTTTATAACAAACAAACCTAAACTATTAAATATATGCATCATATCTGGCTCTTAAAATGTAAAGCAGCTTCTCTATTTGTCTGCATAATTTTCCAAATGCCACATCTATCCTTTTTCGATCACGATTCTTACACATATTCAGAAGTCATGCCTTAAAAAACTGGGTCCAATGTTTTCAGCAAAGCAGCCGTGCTCATCAATTACCTGAAGCTAAACCACTTTGGGTTATATCCTTGTTGGATCTCCTGAACTATGCATGACTAGTCATTACTCTGATAGGAGTCTCAAAAGTCCTAGAAAAAAACACCGGTGCTGCAGGAAGTTGTATTGCAATATAGCCAAACACTTTAAACTCCCACAAAATTATTTTAAAAATCATACACACTTTTTTCTTGGGACCAGTTCAACTCACTCCACATATCCAGAAAGTTAGGTCTTTCCAGAATGGCCACTTGTCCACATTTTAAGGCTTGCCAAGGGCTTGGTATGTTCAATGGGACATCTGGCTAAGAAAAAAAGTTCAGAGTCTGGCTGAACTCTGACTATTTTGGCTATAATTTTTCAATTAAAAACAAATCTCTGCTTGTACAATTACTAGGTAGACAAACAAGGCTACCTGTTTCGAGCTATACTTATCTGTATGAGCTATATCTATTTTTAGGTGACAGTTTATTTAATATTACATTTCCATTTACCACTGGAGAAATTTCTTTTTAAATAGATAAGATGTAACAACTCAATTCTCTTAATACTTCCCAAACAGGAATTAAACCATCTGAAAGGGATCTAAACCTCAAACAGTTTAACTATAGAAAAAGAACTGTACTTAAGATAAAACTTTCTTTAAATATCCTCCTCTTCCTGCACTCCCTCCCTCCCTCCCTCCCCACCCCCCCCACCCCCCCGGCAGGCCTTGGGAACCCTGAAAGCACCAAAACAGTTGCAGTTCCCCTGTGTAAGAAGAGAGGATTTAGGAAGGCTGAACAGGGGTTTTATAGCACCCTGCACATCAGAGAGCACAGCCCTGTGAGGGATCATTGTACTCCAGCACAGAAGGGAGCTTGGGCATGGACCAGTGGATCCACTCAGTACAGATTCAGTGACAAAATACCATTCTCACCCTGGACAAAACATTAGGTGAGAAGTACACAGCAGCTTCAGAGATTATTGTAGCCCTAAGGGCTTGGCTACACTTGCAAGTTAGAGTGCGTTAAAGCAGCTCCAGTGCCGTAACTCACAACCCATCCACACTGGCAAGGCACTTAGAGCACTCTGACTCCGTGGCTAGAGCACTCCTAGTAATTCACTTCGGGGAGAAGCAAAGCGCTTGCTGTGCCTTGGGTGAAACGCCTGGTTCTTGATTTATCTGAATGCATGCTCTCAGCCCCCCAAAAACCCACTCTCTCCCCCCCACATACACACAACACACTCCCTGTCACACTCCTCCCCCCCATTTGAAAAAACACATTGCAGCCACTTGCGTGCTGGGATAGCTACCACAATGAACTGCTCTCTGTGGCCGCTGCAAGTGCCGCAAATGTGGCCATGCCAGTGTGCTTGCATCTGTCAGTGTGGACAGACTGCAGCGCTTTCCCTACTGCGCTCTACAAAGGCTAGTTTAACTCAAAGCGCTCTACGTTTGTAAGTGTAGCCATGCCCTAAGACAGCAGCAGCTGCAGAGCAGTTCCACAGCCTGAAGAAAAAAAACTGTTCTTCTCTTAACAACTCCCCCTTCAGCCCACTTAGTTGGGCTATGTACTGCCTTTAGAATTTGGGCATTAGTAATCTTAGGCCTGGTCTACACCTCAAATGTAGGTCCAACAGGTGGTGTTGCTCAGGGATGTGAAATGTCTCCTCATGAGAGAGACAGTTAAGTCGATCTAACCTCACTATAGACAGTGCTAGGGGTTGACAAAAAAATTCTTCTGTCAGCCAAGTTACTGCCTCTCAGAAATGTGGATTTACTACAGTGACAGAAGAACCCCTTCTGTCACTGCGGTAAGTGTCCACACTATAGTACCACACTAGTGCAGTTGCAGCTGTGCTGCTGTAATATTGTAGTTAAGCTGACTTACGCCCTCCTGTAGACAGTGCTAGGTCAACAGAAGAATTTACTCCTGGAGGGATTCTGTGCCACTGCGCGTGCGCAGAATTTATGTTCCCCACAAATTTCTTTACTTCCCCCCAGAAAAATGACTTCCTGACAGGGAAGCAAAGGGAAGCCAAAAGAGGAGTCATGCAACCTTCTCCAGCAGTATGTTTTGGGTGCCCAAAGCAGCTGGCAGACAGGTAAATCACTGTGGGGCAGGAGGCGGGACTGGTGAAGACCCAGCTGGTGGCTCCTACCCTATGCTGGGCTCAGCTGGTAGTCACAGCTTGGCTGGGGAGGATGGGACTTCCTCTTCTCCTGCACAGCATCTGGGGTCAGGTCAGACCCACCCCCAGATTTCTCTCCTGGCTGCAGGAAGCTCTGCAAACTCCCCCCCGTACTCCGCCCCTGCTTCCTGCACCCATTGCTCCTCAGCTGCAGGGGGAGGGATCCCAGTACAGGGAGCTGCTCCTCCATCTATCCAACCCCATGCATCCAGACCGTCCCGCCAAGCCTCACTCCCCCACATTCCGAACTCCCCCGATGAGTCCCACTGCCCCTGCACCTGGACCAGCGCAACAAACCACCCGCACCTGGATTCTCACCATACCAAGCCCCAACTAGCTGCTCCTGGATCCCCACCCCACCGAGCCCCACTCCCCCAGCATCTGGACCCCCCACTAAGCACCTCACACCCAGATCCCCCTGCCAAGCTCTATCATCCCACATCCAGACACCCCCTGTGCTGAGCCCCAACCACCTTCTCCTTGACTCCCCTGCAGTCTCCCATTACTGTTGCACTCAGAACCCCCCAACAAGCCCCTGTGCATCCAGATCCCCCCACACCTGGATCCCCCACTGAGCTGCCCACACCCAGATTGCCCCACATAGAACCTTCTCAACCCACAGCTGGTTCCCCCCACATTAAGCCCCTCCACACTTGGATCCTGCCTTGCTGACCCTGTCTGCCCACACAGAGGTGCAAGGCCCTGGGATGTTTCTGGGCCTGGCCCAATCCTTACGCTGTGTCAGGGTTGGGTGCAGCCTCACCGTTGAGTCCATGTCCTGTAGTGGAGCTGCACAATGATCTCCCACCTCTGTGCAGCTAGTGGCCTGTGCTCCCCAATGCCATGCTGGAGCCTCCACATTTATTTGATGAATAAAATTTGCAGAATTTTAAAATATTGTATGCAGAATTTTTAATTTTTTGGCATGGAATTTAATTTTTTTGGTGCAGAATGCCCTCAGGAGTAAGAATTCTTCAGTGGACCTAACTTCTGCATCTGGAGAGGATATATTTACTACAGCAAGGGAAAAAGTCTTCTGTCACTATAGCAAGTATCTACACTACAGTACTGCAGCTGTGTCACTCTAGCATTTGTAATGTAGACATACCCTTAATAAAGCTAAGAAGTAGCAAGCTGTTGAATAAAAAGCAGTGTTCTAATATTAAAACTTGACAACTTTTTTATATTAAATCTTACTTAATAGAACAGTCATGTGTAGTCTACAGTATTCAACATGCTTCAGCCAGATATTACTACACTGTACCTGTCACCACAGTAATATTGACCCTTTCCAGCAGCAATACAATTCTCAAATATTTATTTGGTACAAAAGTCACTTGACTAGTAAAAGGAGCCACAACTCTGGATTTTATACAATTTACTAAGAAGCCCATTCATAGATTTACAGTATCTGGAACTTCTGCATGCTGGAAAATTACATACTCCTTAGTTCTGTTAACTAATGTACACACAGTAAATTTCTATTCAGATTACAAGAGCTGGGTCTCTGTGTGTTATTTCACCCCCCCACACCCCCCCCAAAATCCCTACAATATTTAAAAAAAAATGTATTACACAGTGTTCTTCAAATTTTAAGTTCACCATAAGTTGCATTCTGCTGAACTGAGCAACCCTCCTATCACTAGAATTGGTCTCTGCAGGTCAGAATTAAGACATTGGTGGGATGCCTGCACTGCTTCTGTTGAGGACACACTCACTATGAATAACTAAAGGAATTCCATTTCCAGAACTGAATCTAAATTTCTATTTTTCATTTTTACCCAAATTACTGTACTTCTCTTTCAGCATAGACATTTGTAACTGTTCAACCAGAGAGCCTAATTATCTTTATCATGTATACAGTAGCCTTCATAACATTAGTAAGTTTTTCGGTTTCTGTGAACAATGGTCAGAAAGTAAATGTCCATACTTTCAGAAGAATACACAGATCATAAATAAAATGGCTGGGCTTCTCACTAAAGAGCCTGTTTTAAGACTACAGAGTGTCATGAGTTAGCTTGCAAACCACCAGAATAAGAGGAACAAATGACAGCCAAAAAAAGTTGTACTGCTGACTATTTATAGATTCATAGACTCTAGGACTGGAAGGGACCTCAAGAGGTCATTGAGTCCAGTCCCCTGCCCTCATGGCAGGACCAAATACTATCTAGTCCATCCCTGATAGACATTTATATAACCTACGCTTAAATATTTCCACGGAGATTCCACAACCTCCCTAGGCAATTTATTCCAGTGCTTAACTACCCTGACAGTTAGGAACTTTTTTCTAATGTCCAACCTAAATCTCCCTTGCTGCAGTTTAAGTCCATTGCTTCTTGTTCTATCATTAGAGGCTAAAGTGAACAAGTTTTCTCCCTCCTCCTGATGACACTCTTTTACATACCTGAAAACTGCCATCATGTCCCCTCTCAGTCTTCTCTTTTCCAAACTAAATAAACCCAATTCTTTCAGCCTTCCTTCATAGGTCATGTTCTCAAGACCTTTAATCATTCTTGTTGCTCTTCTCTGGACCCTCTCCAATTTCTCCACATCTTTCTTGAAATGCGGTGCCCAGAACTGGACACAATATTCCAGTTGAGGCCTAACCAGCGCAGAATAGAGCGGAAGAAGGACTTCTCATGTCTTGTTTACAACACACCTGTTAATGTATCCCAGAATCACGTTTGCCTTTTTTGCAACAGTATCACACTGTTGACTCATATTTAGCTTGTGGTCCACTGTGACCCCTAGATCTTTCTGCCATACTCCTTCCTAGACAGTCTCTTCCCATTCTGTATGTGTGAAACTGATTGTTCCTTCCTAAGTGGAGCACTTCGCATTTGTCTTTATTGAACTTCATCCGGTTTACCTCAGACCATTTCTCCAATTTGTCCAGTTCATTTTGAATTTTGACCCTGTCCTCCAAAGCAGTTGCAATCCCTCCCAGTTTGGTATCGTCTGCAAACTTAATAAGCGTACTTTCTATGCCAACATCTAAGTCATTGATGAAGATATTGAACAGAGCCGGTCCCAAAACAGACCCCTGCGGAACTTGTTATAACTTTCCAGCAGGATTGGAAGCCATTAATAACTACTCTCTGAGTACGGTTATCCAGCCAGTTATGCACCCACCTTATAGTAGCCCCATCTAAATTGTATTTGCCTAGTTTATCGATAAGGATATCATGCAAGACCGTATCAAATGACTTACTAAAGTCTAGGTATACCACATCCACCGCTTCTCCCTTATCCACAAGACTTGTTATCCTATCAAAGAACGCTATCAGATTGGTTTGACACGATTTGTTCTTTAATGTTGTTTTTTAAACATGTCATCTTATTAGAATTCTGATGGAAGAATATTTCAAGAAAAACTGATTTACCCTGTATATTGTTGAGGTTTGTACAGGGCTTAGAGAAAGTCCCTGTATCTTCTCAAAATACAAGAGCAGGTAACTCCAGTTAAATTTACTACACATACCCCCATATATTTCAACAAGGAAAAATTCTTCCCCAAGGGAATGTCTCAATTTCTGGATTAAACTCAGTATTATCAGCTGCAGAATGAAATTATTAGTGACAGGTTCATTGAATTACTTCTTACAGGCGGTCACTAGAGCTTCCTCTAAACCTAAAACTGCCACTGTAAATTTAACTAATGACAAATGATTTTTAAACTTTAAAATTAGAGGTAAACACCACATTAATGGACCTCAGTTTCAGCATTCCAGTTATCTCACTCAAAATCACTTTAATATGAGACTGCCCAGTGATGAAAGCACATTTTAATGCAAGATTTAGCATAACCCCAAATAGAGCATGATGAAATGAAAAGATATACAAGACTCAGAGAGCATCAATGAAGTGTTTTGCATTTTTCTAGATAAATTAATTGTAGCCTTTTACTGTGCATGACAGTCACAACATACAAAAGAGAAACTGTCACTTTGAGTTTAAATACATGCATATCATTAAAATCAGAGTCATTTTCCTCTATCAATCCACAAACCGAAAAAATCCAACTAAAGGAGAGGATTTACAGGCACTGAATTATTGGTCACAGTAGAAACGGAACTTAAAAAAGGGGGCACTGTAAAGTTATATAAAACATAATTTGAACAATATTTTTCACCCACTTCATTGCCAAGCCTACAATTTCTTTAGATATTCTCCCTCTGTCTTCCTTCATCTGTACACAAGTACTTAAATACTTCTAATAAAAATATTTTTAGTTTATTAGTGATGACAGATGCAGATAGTCCTGCTTGGAAACATGCATTTTCCTTTTGTCAACATAAACAGGTACAGTATGGGTAACAGTAGTACCAACCTTCCTCCCTACTTCAGTGACTTGCCAGCATGCCTTGCCTGACCAGAACAGCGACAGAAAATAAACCTAGTTCAGACTTGGCCTCTTCACTTCATACTAACAAGGAGCGCAACCATGATGCCTTTGATGTAGATACCTGGTAATGACAGGCCCCCTGATGTTAATTCTTTTGGATAGTGGATGATTTTTGTTCTTAGGCTTAATCACCAAATTAATACTGCAGCTACAAGCACATTCTGCCATGAGTAGCAGAAAAAGGCTTGACCTCAAAACCTCACAGTTTCTTTCTGTGGTAGGTGCAGACCAGACTACTGTACCCCTTTCGGTACCCTGTGGTGCCCCTCTTCTGCCTCTCCCCCCCCAGCCCAGGTGCTCCTGCGTAGAGAACTGGGGTGAGTCCTCCCTCCCCACTGTAGCCCTGGAACACCCTCCAGCACCCCCAAACCCCACATCCCCAGCCAAAGCCATCCCCTCCACCCTACAACTATGCTCCATCCCTGAGCCCCTCATCCATGGCCCCACCCCACCCCCAGCTGGAGCCCTCACATCCCTGCACCCCAACCCTCTGCCCCAGCCCTGAGCTCCCTCCCACACTCCAAACCCCTCAGTCCCACCCCCACCATATGAATTTTGTTATGAACACCAATATGAAGGTGATGTGTCACACATCACCTCCATACTGGTGCACATAACAAAATTCATTCCACACATGGGTGGGAAAAATTAGAGGGATCACTGCTAAGAGACACTTTCCAGCAAATCAATTAGTGAGTTTCCCCTCTCACGGAGGTTACAATTTCCATTGCACCATATTTCTTTCCTCTCATGCCACAGTCACCATCCAGCTAGAATCTCTTCCATGGTTGCTTCAAACTGGTGGGAAAAGTCAGTCAGTCCACTGCCCCCAAATATCCTGTATTTTTATAGACACCTGTTAATTGATAAAGGAATATAAAAAAAATTCAGTGAATATAAAGCCCTCTTCACAAGACAGGCCATAATCCATCAGTAACACACAACAGAGTGTGTTACTGGCTCATGAGTGCATTCCAGTGTGCATTGTGCAGCCTTTAGTTTTTACTTGGAAAAAACTAGAGATGGGGGAAGGAAGAAGGTAGTAGCTAAATTCTGTTTTTCAGCCAGCCGATGATACCAGTGTCACAAGCCATACTTTTAGCAAAACCAGAAGAGAAGTTTTATAGGTGTGGCTCTGTGTACCAAAACCATTTCACACAGCACTGCTTGTCTACCAACAGCCGTCTCTTCCCACCCTCCAAAACATAGCACTATCTCCCTCACTCTTTCCTTCTGCTTTTCTTTCCCTTATCCCTGATCACTTATTTCCATTCCTCCTTACTTTCCCTAGTGCCTTTGGACCATGCCACTTTCTGAGTCAGACTGGCAGTTCAAAAGGTGTATTTCATGCGGTGGCAGGTTTTCTAGAAGCAGCAGTTTCTTGCATTGTCTTTCAAAATAAGGGAGGAGAAATCCCTGTATCCGTCCTCACAGGCAGGCTCAGTATACAGTAAATCTGGCAGGATAAACACTATTTATCATTTCATAATGTTTAGAATCAGGAGACAGTTCTAACAAATCACTAAAATATTTCCATATGCATGCTGATTCCACATAACCATAACACCATCCCATTCACCAGTTTCACCTTCTAATCATTACAGTGAGCTTCACTGCACTTGTATTCGAACCAACACTGAAATGTCAGCCACCATACAGCTTGTTTATGAGATATATGTCAAGTTCTCCATGTTTAGGCTATAATAGTCATAAAGCAATTTAAGATCATGGCTACACTACCCCTTATGTCGGCAAAACTTATGTCACTCAGGGGTGTGGAAAAAACCATACCCCTGGGCAACATACATTTAGCTGTGCATAAGCACTCATGGGCACAGCGCTGTGTTGGTAGGAGATACACTCTCCCACCGACAAAGCTACCTCTGCTCATTTAGGTGGTTTTATTACGGCAACGGGAGAGCTCTCTCCCATCAGCATAGAGGGGCTACACAAGCAATCTTACATTGGTACAGCTTTGCCGCTGTAAGCTTGCTAGCATAGACATGGCCTAAACTGATAAGAAGGAGAAACAGAAAATGGGAATTTTGCTGTGCTTTAAATTAGTGATCGCACCACCCTTTATGTCTGTAGTACTTTACATCCTCCCTCCTGCCACACAAGTACATATACCAATTAAAAAAAATATCAACATGCAACTCTCATTAAACATTAAAAACAGTAAGGTATTGATTCAAAACAGATCCATTTAAATATATAGTAAGTGAGAGATGCTTAGTGGCATCACACTGTTGTTACTAGTGTGATAGATGCACCTGTTTTCTGGAGCAGAGCAATTTCACAAATTCCACAAATGAGCCAATGATCCATTGAAATAAGAGCAAAAGAACTATGATTGTGGTCAATGCTTACAATTAAATGTGCATACCGTGTCATAGCAAAAGGATTAATGTACAGATGGCAACACCTTTTCGTAATACTATGCAAGCTTAATAGAAACCCATAATGCACAGCGCCAGCTAGAGTCAAATGCATAGTGCCATCTGAGGACCTGATATGTCTGGAGGAATCGGCTTTGCCCCAAAACGTCTGTTAGTCTATAAGGCGTCACAGGACTCTGTTGCTTTTTACAAGTTTGCTTGTTATTCATTGTGGTGGGTAAAGTGTGTGCATTTTCCTCCCCTAAAGCATCTCACGCCCTTCACAAAATACATTCCGCACCCCTCAGTTTGAGAATCTCTGCTTTAAATGACTATCAGTGACAAACTAACTTTTAAAGGAGGCATTAAACGGGTGTCCATTGTTTTACAAATGTGACCATCTTGAAAATATGTTAGTCAGATCTTTCAAAATGTGGGGTGGTAGATTACAGCTAAGTGGGTGTGGTCAGAGGGTTTCTCCTCCAATATTGAAGCTGGTTTTCTTGGGGTATCTGAGTGGCTTGTTCCATGATGTGATCTACTTTCCTGGTGGAGTGTCCTTGTTTGGTAAAGGCGATTTTAAGTGTGGTGAGGTGTGTATCCCAGCCTTTCTCCTTGAACCATATTCTATGGTATCTGAGTGCCTGGTTGTAGATAACAGATTTCTTGGTGTGTTTGGACTAATTACTCTATCTGTGAGGGTAAGTGTGGTGATCCGTGGGCTTCCCATATCTAGTTGTCTATATGGTCACATTGTTGAAACTGACTGTGGTGTCCAGGAAGTTGATGCTGGTGCAGGAGAGTTCTAGAGAGAGTTTGATGGATGGGTAGTGGTTGTTGAAGTTGTAGTGGAAATTATGAGGGAGTTTAGGTTGTCTGTCCAGAGGAGGAAAATAATAATATCCATGCATCTCACGTATATAATTGGTTTTTGTAGTGTATTTGTCCAGAAATTCTTCCTTGAGGTGGACCAGGAAGAGCTTGGCATATCGAGGAGCCATCTCAGTACCCATGTCTGTTCCCATGGTCTGGACAAAACTATTGTTGAATGTAAAACTGTTATGGTTGAGGATGAAATGGATGAGTTTGGTGATACGTTTCTGGTGAATTTATGAGCATTGTCCATTGTCTTGTAGATATTTGAGACAGGCATTGATGCCATCATTTTGAGGAATGTTAGTGTATAGGGAAATGACACCCATGGTGGCAAGGATAGTGTTCTGAGGGAGGTGATTAATGTTGGGGTCTTTCTGAAGGTCAGTTGTGCCCTGGAGGAAGGTGGTCCTTTGTATAGTGAGTGATTTGAGGATGGTTTCTGAGTCCTGATATTCCTTCAGTAAGAGTTCCGTGAAGAGACATGAATGGTCTCTCTGGGTTCCCTTGTTTGTATATCTTGGGAAGCATATAGAACATCTCTCGGGTGGGTTAATGGAAGATGAGGTTGTAGACTCTCTCTTGGAGCTGTTTGGGAAAGGATTCGAGGATATTCTTAAATTCCTGGGTGAACTGTGGTGTGGGATCTTTGAGTTCTTTATAGTGGGTGGTATCAAAGTTGTAATCATCACAGTTGAGAACTACAATAGGACTCCCCTTTATCTGCTGGTTTGACCACTATCTGGTGGTTGGATTTCAGAGGCCTTCGCTACACTGGAGAGTTGCAGCGCTGGTAGTGGCTTTACAGCGCTGCAACTCACTCACCATCCACACTTGAAAGGCACATACAGTACTGTATCTCCCTGGCTACAGCGCTGGCTGTACTCCACCTCGGCCTGGGGAATAACAACTGCAGCGCTGGTGATGCAGCGCTGCTCTGCCAGTGTGGCCACCAAAAGCGCTATTATTGCCCTCCAGAGGTATCCCAGAATGCCTGTTCAGCCACTCTGCTCATCAGTTCGAACTCTACTGACCTGGCCTCAGGTGACCTGCCCTTTAAATGCCCTGAGAATTTAAAAAATCCCCCTCCTGTTTGCTCAGCCAGGTGTAGAGTGCAATCAGTGAACCTTTCCAGGTGACCATGCGTCCACGTGCCAAACGAGCCCCAACATGGAGCAATGGCAAGTTGCTGGACCTCATCAGTGTTTGGGGGGAGGAAGCTGTGCAGTCACAGCTGTGCTCCAGCCGTAGGAATTACGATACCTATGGGCAGATATCAAGGACTATGCTGGAAAGGGGCCATGACCGGGATACGTTGCAGTGCAGGGTTAAAGTGAAGGAGCTGCGGCATGCCTATTGCAAAGCACGCGAGGGAAACTGCCACTCTGGTGCTGCCCCCACGACCTGCTGTTTCTACAAAGAACTGGATGTGATACTTGGGGGTGACTCCACCATCACTCCGACGACCACGATGGACACTTCAGAGCGGGGGGGAGGAGGAAACCGAGAGTAAGAGTACTGGGGTGGCGGGAGACACCCTGGAGTCCCAGGAGGCACGCAGTCAGGAGCTCTTCTCAAGACAGGAGGAAGATAGCCAGTCGCAGTACTACTTGGTGGAGGACAAACAGAGGAGCGGGTTCCTGGTAAGTGGCTTTTATTTTCAGGATGGAAATATTTCATGAGAGGAGGGAGGGTTACGGCTGCATGCATGCATGCATGCCTAGATGTGGAATAGTCCATTGATGTGGTCTATCACATGGCGGTAATTGGCCTCGGTAATCTCTTCAAAAGTTTCAGCCAGAGCGTGGGCAATGCACTTGCGCAAGTTTATTGGGAGAGCCACTGTGGTCCTTGTCCCAGTCAGGCTAACATGTCCGCACCACTGTGCCGCGAGGGGTGGGGGGACCATTGCTGTACACAGGCAAGCTGCATAGGGGCCAGGGCGGAATCCGCATTGCTGTAGAAGACCCTCCTGCTCTTCCCAGGTGACCCGCAGCAGCGAGACATCTTCCAGGATCAAGTCTTGTGAAAAATGTCAGGAGAGTGTTCAGTGTAGATGCCCCCTGCAGCTGTTTGCTTTCCCCAATGCACAGAAACCCCGAGGACAGTACAGCCCTGAAGCAATCAGTCCCCCTTACTCACTATTTCGGGGCTCCCGTAGGTTATGTGCGCTCTCTTTGGGATGGGAAAATTATGCTATTGTGAAGACTGTAAACTCCTTCACGGTGTGGGAATAACTGTCTGATATAAACAATGCTGCCTCTGTTAAGTGTTGCATTTTTTGCCTTTTTACAAAGAACCTTGAGATCTCGGCTGCCCGTGTTATCGACAGCTCAAAGACTACAAAACCTCCAGAAGAAGCAGAGAAAAAGCAAAGACGACATGCTGCAAGCAGTTATGGATCACTGTCACAGAGAATCAAAAAGTGTAGGACTGGAGGGAAAGGGCAAGCAGGATCCATCAGAAAAATGCAGCGGCCAGGAAGAAAAGCAAAAAGCAGCTGATAAGCATCCTGGCGTGCCAAGCAGACTCTATCCAGGCGCTCGTAGCCATGCAGGCAGAGCACTACCGCGCCAGCCCTCCCTCCCCCGTCCCAAAGCTCTTTCCCTTGTGCCCCAATGTCAGCTCAAAACCCCCTTACCCAGCATCCAGGTTCTTACCACCACCAGCTGCCTCCAACACCTGTACGTTCACCAACCAGTCCTGAGAACTACAACCCTTACCCTCTGCACTCAACCCCCATCACCATGCAGTATTGGCGTCCTGAATTGCAGCAGTCATTGCACAGCACTCCAACAGAACACATTCAAACCTTTGACTGTGCAGTTCCCCACCCTACCCCCCTGCCCTTTTAGGTTCCCAAAATGATGTGTGTCTGTCAAGAAAGTTATTTTCTTTTCAATAAATGAATTCCTGGCTTTGAAAACAGTCTTTATTATTGCAGAAAGTCAAAGATACCTTAGCCCAGGAAAGAAACAGGCACTGCAAATCAACTTAGGAAACACAGATTCCTACTAACATTGTAACCACTGCACTTCACTCCCGTGCAAGGCACCAAACATTACTGTTGGTTTTCAGCCTCAAATTCCTCCCTCAAGGCATCCCTAATCCTTGCAACCCTGTGCTGGGCCTCTCTAGTAGCCCTGCTCTCTGGCTGTGCAAATTTAGCCCCTAAGTGTTGAACCTCAGAGGTCCATGCCTGACTGAATCTTTCACCCTTCCCTTCACAAATATTATGGAGGGTACAGCACATGGATATAACCGTGGGGATGCTGCTTTCCCCTAAGTCTAGCTTCCCATACAGAGATCGCCAGTGCCCTTTTAAACGGCCAAAAGCACACTCCACCGGCTCAGCCTGTAATTGAACCAGTCCTTGCTCCTGTCAAGCTTCCCTGTATACTGTTTCATGAGCCAAGGCATTAACAGGTAAGGGGGGTCTCTAAGGATCACAGTGGGCATTTCGACGTCCCCTACTGCGATCTTCCGGTCTGGGAAAAAAGTTCCTGTCTACAGCTTCCTGAACAGGCCACTGTTCCGAAAGATGCGTGCATCATGCACCTTTCCAGGCCAGCCTGTGTTAATGTCAATGAAAAGCCCACGGTGATCCACAAGCGCCTGGAGAACCATAGAGAAATACCCCTTCTGATTAACGTACTCGGATGCTAGGTGGGGTGGTGCCAGAATAGGAATATGCGTCCCATCTATCGCCCCTCCACAGTTAGGGAAACCCATTTGTGTAAAGCCATCTACTCTGTCCTGCACATTCCCCACAGTCACGGTTCTTCTTAGCAGGATGCGATTAATGGCCCTGCAAACTTGCATCAACACGATTCCAACGGTCGACTTTCCCACTCCAAACTGGTTCCCAACTGATAGGTAGCTGTCTGGAGTTGCCAGCTTCCAGACTGCAATAACCACTCGCTTCTCCACCGGCAGGACAGCTCTCAATCTCGTGTCCTTGCGCCGGAGGGTGGGGGCGAGCTCCTCACACAGTCCCATGAAAGTGGCTTTTCTCATCCGAAAGTTCTGCAGCCACTGCTCATCATCCCAGACTTCCATGACGATGTGAACCCACCACTCAGTGCTTGTTTCCCAAGCCCAAAAGCAGCGTTCCACGGTGCTGAGCATTTCCGTGAATGCCAGAAGAAATTTAGTGTCATACGTGTCAGGCGACTCACTATCATCATCGGACTCCTCATCAGTTTGGATCTTAAGGAATAGCTTAACTGCCAAACGTGATGTGCTGGCGAGACTCTTCAGCATATTTCTCAGCAGTTCGGACTCCATTTCCCACAGAAATCACGCTGCACAGAGATTGTTGAAAGAGGCAAGATGGCGCCAAACGTGGACAGAAAAACAGGGATTGCTGGGATGTGAAGCGATGCATCACAGGGCGTTGGGACAGGAAGCAGAATGACCCTCTCCCCACAACTCATGGCGCCAAAATGGGACAAGGTGCTCTGTAGGATAGCTGCCCATAATGCACCACTCCCAACAGCGCTGCAAATGCTGCAAATGTGGCCACACTGCAGCGCTGGTAGCTGTCAATGTGGCCACACTCCAGCGCTTTCCCTGCAGAGCTGTACGAAGACAGCTGTAACTCCCAGCGCTGCACACATGCAAGTGTAGCCAAACCCAGAGACTGTATAGCTGTTCTTGTGGCAGTGGAGAGATTGTGGTGGATGTGATTAAGCATTTCAAAGTCAATTTTTTCCCTTGAAGCAATTAATATAATGATCAAATGTGTGATTTTGCCTAGTGTGGGGTGTCTAGTCAGATGATTTTTTTTTCTTACAATTATTGGTGGGGAGGTGTCATCATTGTTGTGAAAGAATTCTTCTAGTTCTCCACAATTTAGTACGGTATCAGGTTCCGTGGTAGGGTTCTTTGGAAAGAGCACATAATTCAGCACCAGTGAAGGATAGTTTTGATAAATTGACGATGTTGGGGTGTCTGGAAGTGGGTCTTGGAGCCATGGTTTCTCCCTGAGGTAGTGTTCGCTGGGTTGCAGAGTTTGTTCCACTTTTTGTTCTTGTGCTGGATAACTGTCATCAAGTTTTTTTGATAGTAGTTTGGGCTTCATGTATGATTTCCAGGTATGTTTCCTGGGTTTTTTTTTTTTCTTCTTTCCAGTGAGCAAGAGCATATGATGATTTCTTGTTTGAGGTGATCCCTTCTAATAATATGCCAGATATTTTCATCCTCTGGACAGACAACTTAAACTCCTTCATAGATTTCCACCACAACTTCAACCCCCAACACCCACCCATCAAACTCTCTCTAGAACATTCCCGTATCAGCATCAACTTCATGGACACCACAATTAGCTTCAACAATGGAACCCTACAAACAACTGCATACAAGAAACTCATGAATCACTCTTACCTTCACAGATCCAGAAACCACCCCAACAAACCAAGAAATCTGTTATCTTCAGCTAGACACCACAGAACATGCTCCAAGGAGAAAATCCGGGGTAGACACCTCACTATAATTAAAATCGCCTTTACCAAACAATAACATTCCACCAGGGAAGACGATTGCATCATGGAACAAGGCACACTAATACCCTGAGAGAACTAGCTTCAATGTGGGGACTGCATACTCCAAGCTGTCACCTAGCATCCCATACTGGAACCCATACGGGGTATCAAACAATTACAACTCATACTCAGTGGGGATAGCATCTTGAAAAAAACCTTTCCTGAACCCGCTCATTTGGCCTTCAAAAAAACCCCAACAAAACAACCCAACTTTGCCAAGCTCATCATCAGAAGCAAGCTCCTGTCATAAACAGATAGCTAAGGGTTAATGTCTCTTTCACCTGGAAAGGGGTAACAAACAACACCTGACCAGAGGACCAATCAGGAAACAAGACTTTTTCAAATCTGGGTGGAGGGAAGTTTTGGGTGTGAGTTCTTTGTCTTGGTTCGGTGACCCTCTCGGCTCCGAGAGTGATTTTTCTATCTCCAGGCGTTCTAATCTTCTGTTTCCAAGTTGTAAGTACAAGGATAGTAAGACAATAGGTTTATATTGTTTTTTGTATTTACATGTGTGTAGTTGCTGGAATGTTTTAAATTGTATTCTTTTTGGATAAGGCTGTTTATTCATTTTTTTCCTTTAAGCAATTGACCCTGTATATTGTCACCTTAATACAGAGACCATTTTATGTCCTTTTTCTTTCTTTTTATATAAAGCTTTCTTTTTAAGATTTGTTTGAGTGTTTTTCACTGGTTAAGGCTAAGAAACGAAGGGAGGGGGAAAGTCTCTTTGTGTTAGATTTACTAAGCCTGACTTTGCATACCCTCTGGGTGAGGGGGGAGAGAGGTTAGATCTCTCGGTACCTGTGTTTCAAGGACTGGAAGCAGGGAATCTCCTAGGGTCATCCAGGGAGGGGAGCCAGGGAGGAAGTAACAAGGAAACAAGGGGAGGGGGTTATTTCCCTTTGTTGTAAGACTCAAGGCATCTGAGTCTGGGGGTCCCCCAGGGAAGGTTTTGGGGAGACCACTGTATAATGGCACTGTATAATTCCTGGCTGGTGGCAGCGATACCAGGTCCAAGCTGGTAACTAAGCTTGGAGATTTTCATGCTAACACCCATATTTTGGACGCTAAGGTCCAGATCTGGGAAGAAATGTTATGACATGGTGTGCAGCGTTGTGGGAAAGATAGAATCCAGAAGCCAGCAGGAATATTCTATTTTTCTTTTCTCTGCTAGGGGCTTTTAAGCAGAGAGGGTTTGGTTTTAAAAGGAACCAGTGAGAAATTTTTTTTTCTGTTCTCTCCTGGCAGTAGCTTGCATATTAAGCAAGGAACTATCAAGCTGTGACAAAGGGTCTTTTGTAAACACTAGCACTCCGATTGTGAGTCAAGTACCCAGCAAAACACACATGCAAATAAAGTGGTATTTCTGGTTTAATTTACATTTAAAAGATTAGCTAGACCAAGAAAAAAAGGCACTGTTGCTAGGCAAATGCCAGGGGACAACAGAGAGCCTGCAGTTCAGACAATAAACACCAGAGGGCACCCCAACACAAGAAAAGAGGAACCATGCCTTCCAAGACAAAACGGGATACAGAGGGACAAATCAAAGACGCAGACCACAGGCGACAAATGGAAAAAAGAGAAAAAGAGGTGGAGCTGAAAGAAAGAGAAGAACAGATCAAAGAGGCAGCCCATAAAAGAGAACAAGAAGCCAAAAATGCAGCCCACCACAGAAAACAAGAAGAAGAAGAGGTAGCCCACTGCCGAGAAATGGAAAAACAACAAAAAGAAAGTGAAGAGAGGGAAAAACAGAGAAAACATGAACTGGAGTTAGCGCAGGCTGGGCAGCATGCTCCAGCCAATCCTAACAACCCTTCACCAATTATGGTTCCACATCCCAAGAAATTTCCCACCTACAAGGCAGGTGATGACACTGAGGCCTTCTTAGAAAATTTTGAAAGAGCCTGTCTTGGGTACAGCATCTCTGAAGACCAGTACATGTTAGAATTGAGGCCACAGCTCAGTGGACCTTTAGCAGAGGTGGCAGCTGAAATGCCAAAGGACCGAATGAACGATTATAAACTGTTTCAAAACAAGGCCAGATTAAGAATGGGGATAACCCCGGATCATGCCCGTCAGCGTTTCAGAACCCAAAAGTGGAAACCAGAGGTGTCATTTCCCAAACACGCCTACTATGTTGGAAAGAATTATGAGGCCTGGATATCAGGAACCAATGTTAAATCCATAGACGAGCTTCACCTCCTCATACAAATGGAACAGTTCTTGGATGGTGTTCCTGAGGACATAACACGGTACATACAAGATGGAAAACCCAAAAATCTCACCGAGGCGGGGGAGATTGGAGCCAGATGGATGGAAATGGCAGAAAGCAAGAAAGCTACGGTCAAGGGGAACGAATACCCCAGAGGGCATACCGACAATAAACCCTACAACCGAGGGCAGCCAAAGACCCCACCTACAACCGAAAGAAAGCCACAGACACCCTATTCTTCCACCTCACCAGTCTCCAGTAACTCACCTCAACCCAGTGACCAGTCAGCTGGAAGATGCTTTAAGTGTAATGAACTGGGACATATAAAGGCCAACTGCCCAAAGAACGCCAACCGAGTGCAGTTCATTACACCACCATCACACCAAAGATCCCCAGGCCCAGATGCCTCTCAAATACCCTTGGAGCAAAGGGAAAATTTGAGAGTGGGCGGAAAGAAGGTTACCGTGTGAGAGACATGGGGGCACAAGTGTCAGCTATCCATCAATCCTTCGTCAACCCCAAATTCATCAACCCAAAGGACCAAGTGACAATTTACCCCTTCATGTCACAAGCTGTAGACTTGCCTACAGCTAAACTGCCTATCCAGTACAAAGGCTGGTCAGGAATGTGGACTTTTGCAGTCTATGACAATTATTCCATTCCCATGCTACTGGGGGAAGACTTGGCCAACCAGGTGAAGCGGGCCAAGAGAGTGGGAATGGTTACACATAGCCAAACTAGGCAAGCTTCCAGACTCATTCCTGTTCCTGAGCCGTCCACAGGAAACCCATCTGTGCTACCAGAGACCCAGACAGAGGTAGTGGACCCGGATTCCATGCCAGCCACTGAAACAGCCACAGCACCTCCAGTCCCAGGCCCGGAACTGGAACAGCAACCAGCACCAGCAATTGCAACATCTTCAAACTCAACGCCAGAAGGCGCCAGCGAGCCAGAACTGGCAGAAGCAACAGACAGCCATACCCAAAAGGCTCAGCCAGAGCCTGAAATACCCTCAGGTGCACCAGCGGAGAGCGGTTCACCAGCAACGGAAACAACCCCATCACCTACATCGCTTCCAGAGGGACCAAGTCCAAGTCCACAGTCTGAGGAAGAACTGGTGACCCCAGCCTCAAGGGAACAGTTCCAGACTGAGCAGGAAGTAGATGACAGCCTTCAGAAAGCTTGGGCGGCAGCACGGAGCACCCCACCGCCTCTCAGCTCTTCTCACCGATCCCGGTTTGTTATAGACCAAGGACTTTTATACAAGGAGATTCTTTCTGGTGGACACCGGGAAGAATGGCAGCCGCAAAAACAGTTGGTGGTTCCAACTAAGTACCGGGGGAAGCTCTTAAGCTTAGCCCATGATCATCCCAGTGGCCATGCTGGGGTGAACAGAACCAAAGACAGATTGGGGAAGTCCTTCCACTGGGAGGGGATGGGCAAGGACGTTGCCAAGTATGTCCGGTCTTGTGAGGTATGCCAAAGAGTGGGAAAACCCCAAGACCAGATCAAGGCCCCTCTCCAGCCACTCCCCATAATTGAGGCCCCATTTCAGCGAGTAGCTGTGGATATTCTGGGTCCTTTCCCAAAAAAGACGCCCAGAGGAAAGCAGTACGTATTGGCTTTCGTGGACTTTGCTACCCGATGGCCGGAAGCAGTAGCTCTAGGCAACACCAGGGCTAATGCTGTGTGTCAGGCCCTAACAGACATTTTTGCCAGGGTAGGTTGGCCCTCTGACATCCTTACAGATTCATGATCTAATTTCCTGGCAGGGACCATGCAAAAACTGTGGGAAACTCATGGGGTGAACCACTTGGTTGCCACCCCGTACCACCATCAAAGCAATGGCCTGGTGGAAAGGTTTAATGGAACTTTGGGGGCCATGATATGTAAATTCGTCAACGAACACTCCAATAATTGGGACCTAGTGTTGCAGCAGTTGCTGTTTGCCTATAGGGCTGTACCACATCCCCGTTTAGGGTTTTCACCATTTGAACTTGTGTATGGCCACGAGGCTAAGGGGCCATTACAGTTGGTGAAGTAGGAATGGGAGGGGTTTACGCCTTCTCCAGGAACTAACATTCTGGACTTTGTAACTCCAAGCGCCACGCAGACCCTGCCAGAACAGACATATCTCCACTGATATGATGATCAACAACCCCCACAACACACCTTTCAAGATCCATGGGTTCTACATATGCCTATGACAACATGTGGGTGTACCTCATCCAGTGCATTAACAGCATGAACAACAACTATGCGGGTGAAACCAAACGATCACTACACTCTTGAATGAACTCAAAGAAAAATGATTTAAGCCCCCCCCGTACAATATCACCTATGGGTGAACACTTTCCACAAACAATTGCTCTGTATCTGACCTCTCAGTCCTTATCCTCAAAAGAAATTTGCACAACACCTTCAAACGATGAAGGTGGGAGCATAAGTTTGCTAGACACTAAAAATCATGCTCTTAATAAAGATACTTGATTTAAAGCTTATTACAACAATCTGTAACCTGATAACCCCCCTTTTTTGTCCTGTGACTGCAAAGGTGTTAACAGGCCACTTCACTTTGAATGGTCTCTTACAATAAGCGTTAACTACTAGTACTAAACAATCTGGTCCACCTTGCATTTGGCTGAGACACTCTTGAGTACCTTTTACAGACCTGAAGAGCCCCGTGCAGCTTGTTTCTTTCAGAAATTGGTCCAATAAAAGATATTACCTCACTCATCTTGTCTCACTAATATCCTGGGAGCAACATGGCTACAACGCCAACAATACGGAATAGAAATGGTTACAGCCCTAAATCAGTTTCAAACCAGACCAGTTAATTACACAAAACTGTTAACTGAGTAAACCTCATCTGTTAATTATCAAAGCCCCAGCCTTAGTTGAAACGCCTGAAATAGATTTCTAATATTTAAGCCCTTTTCATACAGAAGTTTAAAAATATTAGGACAGGTGGGGTGAGGTTCTTTAGTTGCTACGGAACTATTTCAGAAGCTCATTTGTCTTGTTTAAAGCACTTCTCTTTAGTACTAGATAAAGCTTTAAAAAAAGTTACAGGGTCAATTTGATGTTCTTACTGTTAGTCATTAAAATTAGAAAGTGATTTAAAAAAAAGCTTAGAAGTCTTTCCTATTTTCCATCACAAACGGTTCCTACAGTAACCAACTTGTTTCACTTCAGCTATTTCATCTTCCTTGGTCTCAGATGCATGAAACTTATTAGCATTTTTAAAAGAGCAGACAAATTTGAAGACTTGGGCAGTTTGACTGCTTTGCTTTCCATTTTACCTACATTCCTTAAGGACCCCTAAAGACACATCATTTTCCCTCATTTAAATGCCACCTTCAGTGTCTTTATCCCAGTTACTCTGAGTGTTCAGAGTATTAGCCACAAGGATGGTATGTCTACATTGCAATTAAAACCCCATGGCTGGCCCATGCTAGCTGGTTCAGGGTGGGGCTATTTAATTGTGGTGTAGACATTCAGGCTGGAGATGGAGCCTGGGTTCTAAGACCCTGGAGGTGGGAAGGTACAAGATCTCGTTCTGCAACCTGAGCCCCAATGAACTCCTGAACCACAGTTAAACAGCCGGAGCCCTCCAAGCCCAAGTCAACTGGCATGGGACAGCCACAGGTTTTTAATTTTACTGTAGATATATTCTTCAATTAACATAAAGATATTCTCTCGCTGCTGCCCCAGAGTTGAGCCCATTGATCTGCAGGACTCCCAACCTCTGTGCATGCACCCAGATACATTAAAAAACATTTATAGTTTGTAAATGCTACAGAATTTAGTGATTGACAGCCTAAAATACTTTAGATAAGAAACTGCAATTACCAAAACTGCAATTTTCTAGGAATTGCTTTGCAATAAAGCTAAACCAAAATGTGCCATATGCCATTTAACTTCCATTGGCCTTCTGTATAATCTGAAAATACTTCTCTTGCGAGTGAAAACATGGTCTCCAATAATAGTTTGGAAACTAGAAAAGCTAGAGAACCCATGCTCCACAGGAATTGTCACAATATGGTCATTAGTTTACACCACATTCCATGATAGAGACAGAAAACAGAATATATAGTACACCAGATATTTATAAACATCCTATGGAAAAGGCAACATTGGCAGACATATATGTATTAGAAAATACCTACTCTATGAATAGAGCCTTGCAAATCCGCGGGTACCTACTTTATATCCGTGGACCATATTTGCGGATCACAGCTCGAATGCAGATTCAAATTTTATAACCACACAGGGCTCTGCAACACAGACTCACGAGAATAGAGCAGCTATCATGCAGCCCACAGGCTCCAGCTCGGCTCTGTGAATCACGCAGCAGCAGGGATAGCCTGCTGGGCATTCTGGAGTTGTAGTCCTCAGCTTGCTTGGATGGAGGTAAACTACAACTCCCAGAAGGGAGTAAGCCAAGCGCCATTTTGAAAGAGTTGTGGTTGTAATTTAAACTAGTGTGTGGCAAGGGTGCATGCTATGAAGCAAGTAGTTGTCACCACTGTCTGTACGGACCGGGTCTGCATGCATGACAACCACTGCAGCTACACAGGGGTGTCTGAGCTGCCCGCTCCTCCCCCCAGAAGGGTGGTGCTGCACACAAGGGCCCAGGATTGTAGCCCTCCTCCTGGGAGTGGGGAAGGAGGTATGGCAAAGGTGGAGCAGGTGGTGGGGCAGGGGGTCTCTGGGGAGAAGTGAGGGGCAGTTGGGAGTCGGGGGCTTGGCACAGCCCTGCATCAATGCTGCGTGGTGACCTGTGGAGCTGTTTAGAACCCTGCAAATCCGCAGACAATTTTTGCGGATTGTGGATCGGATGCGGATACACATTTTTTTAATTAATGCAGGGCTCTATGAACCCTAGTGGAATACAGCCATGGTAGAAACTTGAGCTGTATCTCACTTGTGTTAAGACTAGAACAGACTTATTGCCAGCATTTTAATCACTACGTTGTCAGTCCGGCTCAGAGCAGGTCTAGAACAACTCCAGAGGTTATAGCCAGATTCTAGTGGTTCTTCTGTGGAGCTGCTCCACCAATAGTACTGCGGAATGCAATTTAAAGAAAAATGCTCACGTATACAAGGCCCTAGAGAACATCTTTTATCCAAGGATCTGAAAGTGCCTTACAAACATGGGTAAGTAACCTCATTTTACAGACAGCAAAACTGGGGAACCAAAAGCTGAACGCTGCCAAAGTCCACACTGAGTGTAGCTGAGTAAGTAATAGGCCTCCTGCCTCCCACACTCTCTAAGCAACACTTGCAGAAAAAGATCCTCAAAATTTGGAAAGATGATGATAAGGTTGTCTTTCAGCCAGGGCCGGCTCCAGGCACCAGTTTATCAATCAGGTGCTTGGGGCGGCAACTCGGGAGCGGGGCGGCACTTTCAGGTATTCGGCGGCAATTCAGCAGAGGGTCCCTCACTCTCGCTTGGAGTGAAGGACCTCCAGCTGAATTGCGGCAGATCTCGATCGCGTATTTTTTTTTGTTGGGGGGGAGGTTGGCTGCTTGGGGCGGCAA
Source organism: Gopherus evgoodei (assembly GCF_007399415.2). Classification (NCBI taxonomy): domain Eukaryota; kingdom Metazoa; phylum Chordata; order Testudines; family Testudinidae; genus Gopherus; species Gopherus evgoodei. Next base: position 172,977,723 of record NC_044324.1, read on the forward strand.
AACCCCTGGAGCCGGCCTTGCTTTCAGCTCATGAAAAAGCAGAAAGTAGCTGAAGACAAGTTACTAGACAAACAAAGCTTGACCATTAATTTCTTCTAGTTTAAGAATCATATCTGTGCTACCCTCTCTTGTCAAAACTACTTGCCGATAACAATTATGCTTTTTTTATTAAGATGTTTAGAATTTGTGACCTTTCTAAAGTAATAAATAATCTTTAAAATCTACAGCTCATTGTGTATTCATTCTATTATAACTTTCCAAGGTTGTGCAGTGCCTCAGGTGCTGGTGAGATTTTACAATGGAGGCTGATCAAAGGGAAAGGTTTCCAAAATTAAAATTTTACCACACTACTATTATCTTCTTGTTTGATGTATTTGCTAACACAGCTGCTGGCTTGGAATGGAACTTCAAAACTAGTGAGTAAAACATAACAAAGAAGCTAAAGAAAATATATCAAAGTTAACTTTCAATTATATTTTAAATGCAGGAACCGAAGGCTCAAATACAATTGAAGTCTGAATCAGTCTTCTTAGAAACCTTTGTTTTACCAAATAAGTCACAAACTTTCTCATTCATCTTATTGAAGGGCTACACTGCTGAAAGATGGGCTTTGTCCTAGACAGACTAAAAGTCTGACTGAGACCCTAACACTGTACAGGGAACATCCTTATTCCTTAGCAGCTAACAGATATGGAAGACTAAAGCCATATCCACATTAGGCGATTAACTGAGCTAAAGAAACATGGTTAAGCAAGTCTGCAATACAAAATAGCAAGTCAGAGCTTGCCTACTTAAGTTAAAAACAGTAGTTTAAAAAGCCACAGAACAGCTCATCCACACGGACTGGTCAAATTGCATTAGAAATTAGTTTAAACTAGAATGTGTTTAAACAAATATTAGCCTTGTATATACTATAAAAAAAATCAAGTTAAGGGACCTGGCCACATGAGAACATATATATATATATGTGCTTCTATAATGCTCTCCATATCTTTATGCTGTGGTGCTTCATGGCACTTCAGGGAATTTTGTCCAGTCCTGCTCAGTTGGTATGATGTTAATTGCAAGATAGGACTGAGGCAACAGGGAGTAAGAGAATGAGGTAAAAGAAGACCCTAGTGGGTATAAGGAAAATAAGTAAAATGGTTCCAAAAAGGATGTCACCACATTGAAGGCTGCTATATAAACTTAGATCCATACTTTCTTTAATTCTTCTCTCTCTAAGAAATATTCTTTTTTTTTTATTTTTGAGGAAAAATTTTAAAAAACATTTCAAAGAGAGGCACAAAAATAGAGTAATTGCAAGCCAACTTACACACGCTACAGTTCCCAAGAAAAGAAAGTTTAAAAACTCTAAAGACAACATGGCTTATCTTTTTGCAGCTTGTCTTTTACATTCGTCACCACAGACTAGACTATGAGGGATCTGAATTTCAGACATTTTGTGAAGATTATGGATGTACCTGTGGGGGAAAGGATAGCTCAGTGGTTTGAGCATTGGCCTGCTAAACTCAAGGTTGTGAGTTCAATCCCACTTGGGGATCTAGGGCAAAAAACAGTAATTGGTCCTGCTAGTGAAGGCAGGGAGGCTGGACTTGATGACCTTTCAGGGTCCCTTCCAGTTCTATGAGATAGGTAAATCTCCATAAATTATAATGCCTAGAAAAGCTGACATTATGGCTATGTCTACACTAGCACTTTTGTCCGTAAAACTTTTATTGGTCACGGCTGTGAAAAAACACCCCTAACTGACAAAAGTTTCTCCAACAAAAACACAGTGTGGAGAACGCTATCTCCCACTAGGGTGACCAGACAAGTGTGAAAAATCGGGACAGGGCTTGGTGGGTAATAGGAGCCTATATAAGAAAAAGACCCAAAAATCAGGACTGTTTCTATAAAATTGGGACATCTGGTCACCCTAGTGACATAGCTACTGCCGCTCGCTGGGAGTGATTTAATTATGCCAGCAGGAGAGCTCTCTCCTACCAGCATAAAGCAGCTACACAGGAGACTTTACAGCGATACAGCCTAGTTCAGCAAATAGCTAAGGAAACGGCCAAACAGGAAAGAAACTGACAACACAAGTAAACCATGGTTGTTCACTTGTCAGACAGCTTTGTCAAGCAATTTTATCTGAGTAAAAAATAAAATATTCCCCCAATCCTGTCTGACTTAACTGATAGCGTGACTGATGAGAAACAACTAACTTCAGAACAGCATACCAAATAGGCTTCCAGAAACAGGGACACATTGAATTAGGGTCTAAACAAAGAGTTATTGCCAGCTTTAACTGCATAAAAAGAAAAACAAGAACACATTTCCTGGGAGTTTTTTAATTGCACTTCAAGCGCTATTGTTACTAATGGCTGCTTCAAGCTGTAAAAATTGCAGCCTCTGAGGGCAAAGGGCAAAGCAATCTCACTGATTGCTCACACCATTAAGATCATTTGGGAACAAGCCTTAAGGTTATCAGAAATTTCTAGTCACTTGCCCATAATACATTTTGCAGCATTTCTGCATCTTAATGATCAGCAGCAGTGAAGCAGAAATCCTTTAACCTAATAGGTTGCATTGGAAGGTAATTTGGATAACTATGTATTTCACATTTCCAAGTGCAAAATCAGAGAAATGAATTGGACAATAATTTAGAAACTTGTTCACTGACCTCAAGTTTTACAATGATCTTAAAATGTTTCTACAAAAATTTGTTAATCACAAAAATAGTTTCTGTGCTAGTACCTGCATGTAATACTACAATGAGAAAAATACACACAAACATACATATAGAAGTTAAACATTGTCTTAAAATTACATGTCTTTTTAGAGAGACAAAGTGAGTAAGTTTCCAACACCTGAAGAAGAGCTCTGTGTAAGCTCAAAAGCTTGTGTCTCTCATAAATTACCTCACCCACCTTGTCTCTCTAATATCCCAGGACCAACCTGGCTACAACAACATTGATATCTTTTTGATTATTTGCAGAAAATAAAGTTTCATGCAGGCAGAGATAATTCAAACTGAACGAACAAACTATGTAAGCTTAATTACATTAGAAGTTGCTGCTTTGACTAATTCTTGGGAAATTCTGCACCACTGCACGCACGCAGAATTCATGTCCCCCACAGATTTCTTAGCTTCCCCACCAAAAAAGTGGCTTTCTGGTGGAAAAGCAAAGGGAAGCCACAAAAGCGATCACATGCCCCTCCCCAAAAACGCAGGCACATCATTTCATGAGCTCAGAGCCACGGGAGGAAAGATAAATCACTGCAGGAGGAGGGAGTGGGGCTCAAGAGCCCTCAGCCAGTGGCTCCCACCCTGGGCTGGGCTGGGCTGGGGAGAATGAGACTTGCTCTTTGTCTGCAAGGAATGGATGGGGCTAGGTCAGATCCACCCTCAGAAATCTCCCCCGGCTGCAAGCTCTTCGTTCCCCCCTCACCCCTGCATCCAGACCACCACCCACTGAGCCTCTCACACTCGAACTCCCCACCCCAATGAGCCCCACCCACCCTGCACCTGGACCACTCAGAGAAGCCGCCCACACTAGACCCACTCCCCACTGAGCCCCAACCAGCTGCACCCGGACCTCCAGCCCACGAAGCCTCACTCCCACCAACATCCAGACCCCCATGCTGAGCTCCTCACATGCAGACCCCCCCATGCCAAGCCCCATCCTCTCACACTCAGACCCCCCGCTAAGTCCCAACCATGGTCACCAGGACCCCCCTATAGAGTCTCACTGCCCCTCCACCTGGACCCCCCCCCATCAAGTTCCTGTGCATCCAGATTCCCCCGCACTCTCCACCAAGCTGCCCACACCTGGCTTGCCCAACACAGAACCCTTTCATCCCACACCTGGATCCCCCCCACACTTGGATCCTGCCAGGCTGAGCTTGCCTGCCCACATCTGGTGCTCTTGGCATGGAGGGACTGGACCTCAGGTGTTTCTGGGCAGGCCTGGCCCATGCGCTGTGTGAGGGTCGAGTGCAGCCTCACTGCCAAGTCCCTGTCCCAAGAGGGAAAGGGGGCTGCAGGGCGATCTCCCACTTCCGTGCAGCCAGTGGCCTGTGCTCCCCACCTGGAGCCTCCACATTTATTGACAAATCAAATTAGCAGAATTTTAAAATATTGTACATAGAATTTTTATTTTTTTGGCACTGAATTCCCTTGGGAGTATTTGACAAGGGCAGGAAGTGCTGCAGAAGTCTTCAGGAAGAAGGGGCAGGAGACAACCTTATGTTGCTAAACAACAACTTCTGCCAATTAAGGAATCATACTGAGGACCACCTAAGCGTATACCTTCACTGCATAGTTAACCTGGGCTCTTACCCTGGGCCTCCCCCTACTGTACACATATATAAAAACTTTTACCTTGGTTTATATGTGCTTTAAGCCCAGACTTGCTTAATCAGCAGTGGGTATAGGTTAAAGTGAAACTCAGGTCCTAAAATAGCCTCTAACCTGCCTGATCTGCAGCATGGACACAGGCTAAATCGCAAGTTAGAAAACTCAGGCTCCAATAGTCCTCCAATACCTTCCCACAATTCTAAGGACTCTACTTTGCTGCCCTTCTACCTACTCACTGCTTTTGAACCAGAAGTCACTTGCCAGTTTACATACACTTAGTTGACATCTGAGTGCTCCATATGCGCTCAGCACTCAGACACTCGGGAGACCGTCGTCCCAGTGGGAGGCTAGCTGGCAGAGGCTCACACCAGTGTTCTAGTGGACTACTGATATGAGGTCTGTAGGGTCCAATATTTGGAGTGATGTACCTTACTGGTCTGGCTGATCCCCCAAACCTCACAGTGCCTGAAATCACCACCTGTATGATAACATCACCAATAGCCTGTCAAAGAAAGAGATTAAGCTGATGGTGATTTAGTAGAGGGAGAGAAAAAACTTGAAATCCACATACTACAAGGCAAAAGACATCAACAGCAAGTCTGGAAACTCACTGTCAACCTGCTCCCGCTACAAGGAGTAGAACCAAGTGCTCAGCACCACCCCAACCACACAACTCACTGTTGTGCCTGACAGGCTTTGGAGACTGAAGATGTCCATTTTTGGACTGCAGCCAGAGACCCTTGGCAGCAGATGGGCATCCTGTGCCTGGAATCCACAGACCTGGTTTGCGGAAGGGGCCAGGGAACAGACCAGCAAAGAAGCAGCAGCATAGCCACAGCTGGGTAAGAGGCTACTACATCTTTGCTATTGTTTGGGGAAAAGTACAGCACATGTGGGAAGGTTTTGCTGTGCTATGACCAATGCAATTATTGTTATGGAAGATATTATGTGCTGCAGGACACCCTTTACTTCAACTGAGCACTTGTTTGGACCCAGGCACCCACTCAGGCCTCTTGGGAGAGGACCCTCAACCAGTAGAGGAAAAGAAAAAGGATCAGGGACAATCAACTGCAGGACATGCAGAAGGATGCTGACTGCAAGTTGGACCAGCACTTAGAGATCCAGAGGCAAATGATGGAACACAGGAAGAGGGAGGCAATAATGGTGGCAGAGTACTTCAAGCACAACAGGGTGTTGCAGGAGCGGAACTGACAGCAGCAGAGGGAACTAAGCAGCTCTGTCTGTTAGCCAGAAGGCAACAGAACCCCAGCACCTGAACGTATGGACTCTCCTCTATGCTACCATGTTTTGCCGCCAGCACAGTCAATGGAAAATTCTGGAGGAGATGTATGGAATGAGCCAATTGATGCATCAGTGGAATGGAAGTGTACCTGGGCAGATGTACCCTGTTCACTCTACCTGACATGCAACCACAGAGGAAAGAGAATGGCTACACTGGAGTTTGCAATTCTATTACCAGTGACACTGCACCAACTGGTGTTACTGTTGGTTTAATTGGCATGCTGTGCTCTTCATTTTTATTAACATTTACACTACGTAGTGGCAGCTGAGATGCTTGTGTTTTTAATTATTTATTTGCACAACTAATCAGTGTGTGAGTGCTTGGGAAACAAGAAAAGAGACAGGAAATATCCTTTCAATGAAGTCTCAAATAACTGATATGTATAGCGAATCACTTTGCTTCACATTTCCCCATGGAAAGCCAGGAGGTGGTCACACAGCGTAACCCTTGCTCTTCTAGACCCAGGCCAATTACCAGAAGTGCACTTTCTGGTTGCCTGTACCATACTTGTAAACCAGCACTGTCTTCCACCCAGTCCTGATAAAAGTTCTCCCTCTTACTTACACATACACTGTGCAGTGCACTGCACACCCCAACATGAATGGTACTGGACACACTGATATCCAAACAGATCTTCAGGCAATACCTTCCTGTCCAAACAGGTGATTACCTGATCTTCTGAGCATTCTAGCGTCATACACTCTGTAAGTGCATCCCCTTTTGGGGTTCATGAACCTCCCTCAATGGTTGTCCATAATGAGTGAGTAGCATCTTTTCTGGATGACATATTCATGTGCACTTGTGGGGTGAAGTGATGGGGACACAGACAATGGCCACATGTCATTAATGGCCCCAGCACAGTTCAGGGACCCCATCTCCCAAAGTCAGCTATTATTTTGGGAGCATTAGCAATTGTCATCACACATGGGTAGGGCCTTATCAAATTCACGGTCATGAAAAATGTGCCACGGACCGTGAAATCTGGTCTCCCCCATGGTATCCGATCTTTTGTGTGCTTTTACCCTATACAGTACAGATATGACGGGGGAGACCAGCATTTCTCGAACTGGGGGTCCTTATCCAAAAGGGAATTGCAGGGGTGGGGGTCACAAGGTTATTTTAGGAGGGTTATTTTGTCATCCTTACTTCTGTGCTGCTGCCTTCAGAGCTGGACAGACGAAGAGCAGTGGCTGTTGGCCAGGCGCCCAGCTCTGAAGGTGGTGCCCCACCAGCAGCACCCCAGAAGTAAGAGTGGCACTACCATACCATGCCACGCTTACTTCTGCACTGCTGCTGGCAGAGGCTCTGCCTTCAGAGCTGGGCTCCTAGCCAGCAGCCATCACTCTCCAGCTGCCCAGCTCTGAAGGCAGCACTGCCACCTGCTGCAGTGCATAAGTAAGGGTAGCAGTACCATAACCCGCCCATACAATAACCTTGTGCAGTGGTGAATTTAGAGTTAGTGAGGCCCTGCACACAGCTTCATTTTTGGGAGACCCCCTCCACAGGACCCAGCCAAGAAAAAGAACATTCTTTCTTATCTACCACCCGTTTTTCATTTTTTTTTTAATCCTCCTCCTATAAGTAAAAGGAAGTACATGAAAATAAAATGAGGTACCTTGATTGGGGCAGGGAGTTAGGGTGCAGGAGAATGTGCGGGGGTCAGGCTCTGGGAGGAAGTTTGGATGCGGGCTCTGAGCTGGAGGTGGGGTGTGAGAGGGGTCAGGGGAGTGGCACATACCGTGGGCGGTGCAGCTCCCAAAGCGACCGGGACACCCCTCTGGCCACAGCTCCTAGGCAAGGAGTGGGACAGGGTTTTCTGTGCACCACTGCCCGCAGGTGCCACCCCCACAGCTCCCATTGGCTGCAGTTCCCAGCCAATGCGAGCTGCGGAGTTGGTACTCGGGGCAGGGGCAATGCGCAGACACACATATCCCAGGGGCTGCAGGGACATGCTGGCCACTTCCGGGAGCGGCATGGCGCAGAGGGAGGGAGGCAGCACAGGCAGGGAGCTGCCTTAGCCCTGCTGTGCTGCTACTGGCATGTCTCTGTGCACCCCTTGGTGGGAGGGGGGCAGCAGATCTCTGTTTACTGTCTGGGGCAGGGGCAACGCATGGAGCCACCTCCCGCCACCAGGGACACACAGAGGCATGCCAGCAGCCAGCCGCTTCCAGGAGCGGCGTGGGGCCCCTGGCCATGCAATGCAGGCAATCTGCCTGCCTCAACCCTACTGCGACACCGGCCGGGACTCAGGGGCAGGTTGTCAGATTAGATTTGTCTTGCATTTTGGGGGTCCCCTGTCAGTGGGGGCCCCGTGCCACCACAATGTCTCATGGTAAATCTGCCTTTGACCTTGTGACCACCCCACAACTTCTTTTTGAATCTGGATCCCTACAATTACAACATCGTGAAATTTCAGATTTAAAAACAGCTTAAATCATTAAATTTACAATTTTACAATTTACAATTTAAAAATCCCATGACTGTGAAATTGACCAAAATGGACTGTGAATTTGGTAGGGCCCTACATATGGGTAAACCACAACAACAGCTGCCTCCCAAACCTCAACCATCACAGCACCTACAGCTGACTTGACAACACTGAACTGGTTAGTCACTGACTGAGAGCAGTCTGGGGTAGCAAGCTTCCAGATGGCAACAGCAGCCCACTTCTGGACTGGCATGGCCTCCCTCATCAATGTGTCCTGGTGCTGGAAGATCAGGGCAAGCCCCTCACATAAGACCCTGAAGCTCTCCTTCCTCATGCAGTAGTTCTGGAGCCAGTGCTGGTCATCCCAGGGCTGCAGGATGATGCAATCACACTACTCTGTGCTCATGGCCCTGCTCCAGGTCAGCAAAGAGGAGATTCCACAGCTATTGCAACCTGAATCAACTATCTACACTCCATCACATTTTCATGCAGCCCTCCTCATCAAGCACGTCACCCTCAGAAGTGGTGACAAGATGCTGCCAAAATGTCATCTACTGTGTCTCAAACACTCTGCTTCTACTTGTAGAAATGGGCATTGCATTAACTACGCCAAAAGTCCTGAGCTGGATCCATGCCTGGACACCATCTAGAATGGAGGTTGCAGGCAGAAATGAGAAGTGTGCCAAGCCAGAAGTGCAGTAGTTAACGGTGCTGATAAGCTAAGATCATTTCAGTACAAGGGCCCAGGAAGAACAGACAATACTGTGAAACAATTCATAGAGCAGCATAGCTTACTGCGGTGCTCAGAATCATGGAACATGCCCCCTGAGACCCTAGCACCTAACCCAGGTTACTGCAGTAGCAGTGTGGATGCTGCTCCATGGGTATGACTTGAGCGTAGCTTTGCAGCACACATACTAGCAGCTGGGCTTGGTTAGCTCAGGTTCCCAGGGCAGCCAGTTATATGCAGGGCTGGCTCCAGGCACCAGCTTGGGGCAGCAGATTCTACAGGGGCGGCATTCCGCCAAATCCCAGGGCAGCATGGACTTTTTTTTTTTTGATTTGCCGATTAGGCCGCCCTCTAGGGGGCGGTGGTGTGAAGGAGGGGAGCGCCCTGAGTGCTCCATCTGCCCCAGCCCGGCAGCCCACGTTCTTCCCTCTCCGCCGACCGGAACGGCGCAAAGCCCGCCCGGCAGGCAGCGTGGCGGTCGGGGCCACGTGGCGAGCGCCCCGCTGAAGCCCTGGCCGCCCCCCTTCTCTCTCTCCTCCCCGTTCCCTCCCCCATCCCCCGCTAGCCGGGGCACGTCTGCAGCGCAGGAGTCCCCCTGCACCCTGGCTCTGGCCACCCTGCAGGTTTGTTTTTCCCCCTCTGCTTTGCTGCTCCGGCCGCACTGCAGGTTTCCTCCCCTCCTTCTCCCCGCTTTGCCGCTCCAGCCGCACCACAGGGTTTTTTTCCCCCTGCTTTGCCGCTCCGGCCGCACTGCAGGTTTTTTGGGGTTTTTTTTTTGCTTGGGGCAGCAAAAAAGCCAGAGCTGGCCCTGGTTATATGGGCCCATGGTGCCTGTGAGCCAGCAAATTCAGGGCCTGAGGGCCCGGCTCCACCGATGTTCGGGGCCGGTCTCTACCTCAGCCCTGCCTGCTGCCACTGTGTGCCTGCCCCAGAGTGTTCCTGCCTGCCCTGGGCAGCGGGCAGAGAGTCATCACATGCAGAGGGAGATGGTACACACGTGGTGGCGGGCCCCCGGTACCGGGGACTTCCTGGACCTGAAAGCAGCCCGGCCCGTAAAAGCACATGCAGTGACTGTGCCAGGTGAGTGTGGTGCTGGAGGGAGGGGGAGGGGAGAGGAAGAGTGGGGCCCCTCTCCTGGAGCTCATTGCTGCCGATGGGGAGAGGTTTAGGGGTGGGGACTGTGGAGTCCTCCTCTCTGGCCCCAGCACTGGGGCAGCCTGTCTGCGCCCCAAACTCCTCATCACAGCCCTATCCCACCCCAAAGCCTGCACCCCCAGCCAGAGTCTTCACCCCCCCCACTCCAACACTCTGCCTAGCCCTGAGCCCCTCCCACACACCAAACTTCTCATCCCCAGCCAGCCAGAGCACTTACCCCCCAGCCCTCATTGTGCAATATAGGGAAACTGTGAAACACTTACTGTTTCCAGTCCATTTTTACATTATTTTAAAATATATATATCAGCTTACAAGGCAGGGGCTGGGGGGAGACTTGGACCTGTTCTGGATACCACCAAAAATTATCCAAACCTGCCTCACACCCAGGTAAATTCTGCAGTTAAGATATATCCTAAATAAATCAGACCCACCATCCTTCCAGCTGATAGATGGAGTGTGATGAAGATTCTCAAAGTGTTAGATGCGTGAAGTAGAGGAAAATACAATATGATGGTGACCAGGAATATTTGGGAAACAAAACAAAATGACTGAAAAAAAGATAACTACCACAGAATCCCCTTTAGAGGCACAGTAGCTACACAAGCCAAGAAAGCTCATAAAAGGTGCATTAGTGGAGCCACTCTCCTTAAACCTATTATTAATAGAGACTGCTACTCATACAAGGACTAAGTTTTCTCCTCAACTACTAGGACAAAACTAATCCATTAAAAAAAGGTTTAATTACCAATTAACTTCTCTCTCTGCCAGTTAATGTGACCTGACCTGTGTTGGACATGTGACTAGATTTAACAGCATCAGTCTTTTACAGGTGATGTTTTGGCACAAAGAAAGTTTTTGTCTGAGCTGCCTCCATGCCTTGGTGATCCATCCTATTCAATAATTTTTTTCTTTCTCACTGTAGATTAATTGCAAATGAGAACCAAAATATATTTAAGACATTACTGCCCCCAAAATGTAGATTTTGTAAGAAGGTTTTACAAAGCACAATATTAAAATAAATGCTATTAGGCTTTTAAAAATTCCATTGAATGCAGTTGGTTTGGATTTATTCATGCCTCTGCAGCATTTACAACCCAAAAAAGTGCAGCATTTCTAGAGCATAAGAACCAGAAAATGAAGGTGGCCAGTCTGTTTGCTTCTTTTTTGCCTACATTATTTTGCTTAGTTCAGGCACTAACAAAGAGCAAAACCAGCCAGAAGTGAAATGAAAAACACTTATAATCTCAGGAGTTATAAATGAGACCGGTGAGGATTTTTTTTTTTATCCTGACCGTTCTTTTTAACTGAATATAAACATTGAGAACCAGTAAGATACCAGACCACTAATTTCAATTCCTTGCACGCTGAATAGTCCAGAAAATAACTAAGTAGTACAGGGATTAGCAATGGGATATAAAGTTTTTTTTAGCTCTAAATGACTAGTTTATGTCTAGCACAGGTCAATAAGGATCAAAAATAATCAAACCATTTTTTAGTTGCTTATGTAAAATGAATCTGTGATCTCCATTTACAGTACAATTGTTAGTCTTTGCAAAGGGTTGAATGAATTCTTGGGCAACCATCAAGCTTTTTCCTCACTACTGGTAAAGGTTAGGGCCATGGCTGTTTAAAAATAAATAAAATAAATAAATATAATCTCATCTCTCCAAAGCAAAAAGATTTCTTCTTCTTAGAGGAATGCCTGAGAAAACAGATAAATCTTACTTTGCAGAGTACCCTGAAGACTGAACTTGAGCTCCACCGGACTCAGGGTGGATGTGGAACATGCAGATTTTAGAGTCAAGGACACTCTGAGGAGCATACCCTGCATTAAGCACCTAGATGTACAATTCTGTAGTCTGTTAAATCCATTGCCCTGCTAATCTCATCTACCATATGAACAGAAAAATCTCCCAGCCATCCTCAAAAATGTAACTAAATTTGTTATCTTAAACAATAAAAGAAGATGCAAGTATATTAATGTGTTTTAGTGGCAGACCTCTAGAATTCTTAAAAACTGATTCATGTCAGGAATATAATCTTAAATCTACAGATTCTTTACTCAAAGTGGTGAATATAATTCAGCTGTAAGCACATTTTTGCTTGTTACCCATGACCACACCTTTTTTGCACAGAACATTTTATGAAGCTCCCTCCAGACAAAAGTTTTTAATTAGAAGCATGTTAGAAAACTCTGCCTCAAGCTGTCTGAAATTTTGGAGCATTACTCTTTGGATCTCAAGGCACAAACTGTTCCTTGAAATTTGGAAAAAGAACGTTAAAAGAAGTACCTGTACCTGGATTAGTAATGACAGACAGAAACACAGCCTGCAACTATGAGTTTCATCGGGCAGGAAGGAATCTCAGTCCAGAAATTTCTAGCTGGAGCTGTTTTCTGGGAGTTTTCAACAATTAAACATTGTATGGGACGTCTGTGCTGATCACTGCAACATAGTATTCAGGAGGGGAAAAGTTGTATCAGTTCTGCAAACGGAGTATTTGAATAAAATATGGATTTTTTTAAAAACGTGTGGGGTATAAACACTCTAGAATTAGATGCGTGAAGTAGAGGAAAATACAGTATGATGGTGATCAGGAATATTTGGGAAACAAAACAAAATGACTGAAAAAAAGATAACTACCACAGAATCCCCTTTAGAGGCACAGTAGCTACACATGCCGAGAGAGCTTATAAAAGGTGCATTAGTCGATCCACTCTCCTTAAATCTATTATTAGTAGAGACTGCTACTCATACAAGGACTAAAAACTCTAGTACCAAAGACTATGCAAAAGTAGTTGGGACTGTCCTGATTTTAATTCATGAAACTTAATTTTCAAGCTGTAAATCTCAAATCTCTGAAAACAGCATGTCTTTACAAATTAAACAACTTTATTACTATATGGAAATATTTCCTCACTAATTTAAGTCTGTTTTTAAAATTTAGCTCTCATAACCTAGGCAGCTGTCTGCTTTTTTTTAAACTGCAACTGATAAACTAATACATGACAGGAATATGAAAAGAAACGCTGATTTGGTGATTAGGTGAGTAGCAAAGCCCTTTTACTGTAGCCATCTCTCTGCCATCTCAAGATATATGCATAACAGAGTATTTCCAGCAAATATTTTTCCTGTTTTACTTCTGAGCATGAAAGTAAAAAATGCTACTGTGAAATAATCAATTGTATCACTTTACAGAAACTATGAACTACTTCTCTTCAGACCTTGCACTTAAAAGATCAAAGCAAGGCAGTTAATGGCAAGGAACAATACAAATTCAAGTCAAAGCACTAACAAATCTGATCTAAAAATTTCTGCAAACGTTGAAAGAAATACATTTACTAACAATGCAATGATCACTGCTCATAAAACTTGTAAACATTACTTCTGATTCAGAATGTTTTGTTTGGAGTTTGTGACCATTTAACTGTAAGGTTGCATTTATATTCAGGTGTCTAAACAGGTTGGATAATTAGTTTACCCTGGAGACTACTCTCCCATTAACAAGATAAGCATTTATAGGCATAACTCTTGTCAGCATTATATGCAGTTAAAACCCACACACATTGATGGGACAACAGACTCCTTTGTCTACACAGGTCTCTATCTGCCACAGAAATACATCAGAGGTGCTGCAAAGGCCTAGATTTTCTACACACATATCCAGTGCAACTCCTTGTAAATATGCCACTTGATGCAAACGTAACTAAAAATGTTACCATAAAAAATATCGTGCTAAATTCCTGCAACACGGTAATAAGGCCAATGAGCTGATTTTCTGATTAAACAAAAACTATAGTTAAAGTGAAAAATAAAGAAATAAAATACAGGTAAAGTGATGCAACTGTATATTTGGGTCCCCTCGCCCCCCGCCCAGGTTAAAAGTCTTCTTTAAAATTTGAATTCTAGTTTTATGTAAAATAATATAATTTCTCAAGGCCATGTCAACACTAGCACTTATGTCAGCGAAACTTTTGTTGCTTAGGAGTGTGAAAAGCAAAAAAACCCACCCCTGAGCAATGCAAGTTTTGCCGCCTTTAGCGCTGGTGTGCACAACACTACGTCGGCAGGAGACATTTGTTGAGCTGGTTTTATGTTGTTGACAGGAAAGCTCTCTCTCATTGGCATAAAAGCTACAAGAGTGCTCCTAAAGCGGCACAGCTAGATCGGCACACCTGTGCTACTCTAAGCTTATAAGTATAGACATGGTCTGACATGTCTTGTAAACACAAGAGGAAGGTGGCTCTAGAAGTTCATCTCTGCCAGTGCTGACTGAACGGTACCAGCAGTTTTGGTGGTGGAGCCACATAGCTAGTTAAAATCTTTGCCTGAAAAGGTGTTATAAATAGTGCTGGGGTAAAATTGGCCAGTGGTGCAACATAATCAACAAGCTGTCCAGATAAGATGGCAGCCAGCCACTTATTTTAGTGACTGTGAGTTTGTTGGTATTAACTTTAATTATGAAAACTGGATTTTTTGTGGGGGAAGAGATGGGAAGAAAGAGGTGGAAATCCATATTATAAGGCCTAACTCTAAAAACAGAGTCCCCAGAACTCTACATTTATAACAACTATCAGAGGAATGTGGAATTTTATAAACATTAACTCTCAATGTCCACATCAAATGGACAACAGTACAACATTTTGCAGCCTGGCAATTCACTTTACTTCTCTGCACCTCAGTTTACCCAAGGCCAAATGCAAGTCAGAGGCAGGGCTGGAACTAGAAACCAGGGGTCCTGACAGGTTTTACTACGCCTATTGCTTACCTGCAGAGGGACAGCACAGCCTGCACAGGCTGGGAGGAAAATGCTTATGTTGCTCATGGCTGGTGGAGTTGAGGAGCATCAAACTAGTGTAAATGTTAAATGTTATTATTTATATTAATACCTAAATCCTGATTTGAATCTTAAATTCTCTGCCTCAGTACTACTCTTGTGGCAGTCAGTTCCGCAGCTTAGTTGTGTACTGTGTAAAAAAGCATGTCAATTTTTAAAGAAATGCTATCAGTTTGAAATCTAATATCTTTTAGAAAATGAGTTTAAAAGTATTTTCAGTTATAAATGGAGACCCGCTACAGTGGAACTCTGCAAGTACAGAGCCTCGGGGTGTATTCCAATAGAACCCAATGCAGGACTGGAGACTAAGGGCCAGGTTTTTAAAAGGTATTTAGGTGCTAAATGATTATATAGGGGGAGAGCAATGAAAGCATCTCTCTGTATATAGTTAATTAAATATACAAAGTAAAAAAAAGTGAAGAGAAAAAATAAATCGAGTTTTTAGGTATTATAATCTTGGATATTACTTGGATAGAACAGTGATTAAGACGATGTTCCTTGAAATGTGTTTTCTTTTAATTTAATTGTGTGTCTTCTTGATAACACTGATATTTCTGCAGACTCACCATTTTGTTGCAATTCCTACACATTGTATTTGCCAAGACTAAAGACAAGCAGTTATTTCTGATTTAAAAAAAAACCACACAGGATTAAGGGCTGTGAAATGCAGCCAGACATCTGATTCCTATATAGTCTGCACCTGTGACATGATCATGATTAAATGGTTGAAATTAAGCAGCACCATGACAGGGACACACAGTGTTGAAGCAATACATACTTTTCTACACTTCCCTGCTTTACCATCATGTGAAAAATGCTAGTTACTGGACACTTGAGAAAGCTGAAGTTACTTGTGAACTTGTGATGCAAAAAAACTCACCGAGCTTCCTCAACCAAAACCACGCTGAGATGCAACAGACTAACATACTAACAGATGTAACAAATTACATTAAGATTTCAAAGATAAGCTCTCAAAGCTAGGAAATGAAGAATTGAGGTTGTCCATGCAACCTTAATTTGAGCCTCCTTTGCATGTGCATTATGATCCAGTCTTTAGTTAAACGATCACTAGCATGTTTTCCACAGGACCCTTGCCTCATTCATTTCACAAGATGGACAGTATTCGATGAATGGGTTGCTATCTAATATTTATTTTTATCTTTATCATTCAATGTGCGCCCTCATCATATTTACTGCACTCTCTTCAGACACAACTCTAAACACTGAATTGCTAATTTCCTCATGGGCTTATTTATGGTGTTCACCATAGGATCTGAGTGTTTCACAAACACTAATGAATTTAGCTTCACAATTCCCCCATGAGGTACTGTGGTATTAATATCCCCATTTTAAGGATGGGTAACTGAGGCAGAGAGAGACTAAGATAAAAAATGAGCTTTAATTTTGGGTGTCTGACGTGGGTGTCCAGTTGCTGGAACGCATCTACCAATCAGACTTATGCCCTGAGTCTTCATGATATTTAGCAGTTGGCACTTTTTAGGTTCAGAGCACAGATCCCATTGACTTCAGTTACCCTTATGAGTGTTCAGCACTTCTGTAAACCAGCCCCAAGCATCTGAAGGTGGGCACCCAGATAGAGAGAAACATGTAATTAGTAGCCACCTGTAAAAAAAAGTTTGGTTTCAGCGACTTTCCTAGAATCATACACAACCCTGATTCATTCCCTGAGCACTATCCATCCTGTGTACTGAATAAGGTAGAGCGTCAGGGGTGTGGGGGAGGGAGCATATATCACACTGCATATGCACAAGGGGGTGAACCTTAATTAATCACCTTATGCATATGCATAAGGGGATGCAGTCTTAATTCTAGCACTTCCTGGTTTGAGTTCTTGATTTTGCAGTAGTAACGTTCTTTGAACATCCTGATCCCCACGTCAGTCATCAGCCCAGTTGGAACCTTTAGATCAGGGGTCAGCAACCTTTCAGAAGTGGTGTGCTGAGTCTTCATTTATTCACTCTAATTTAAGGTTTTGCATGCCAGCAATACATATTAACGTTTTTAGAAGGTCTCTTTATAGAAATCTATAATATATAACTAACCTAGTGTTGTATGTAAAGTAAATAAGGTTTTTAAAATGTTTAAGCAGCTTCATTTAAAATTAAATTAAAATGCAGATCCCCCCAGACCGGTGGCCAGGACCCAATCATTGAAAATCAGCTCGTGTGCCACCTTCGGCACTCGTGCCATAGGTTGCCTACCTCTGCTTTAGATCTATATCACAGATCTCTGCCTCTTGTGCCAACAGAGCAACTGATGGCAGCAGGTTCCCGTCTTGTATGTGGGATGGGGGCCACCCACTAAAGCGAGATCACATTTTGCTGGGGAGTTTCACAGCTATTTCCTGACAGCTAGGGACTGTTGAGAATGTAAAAGGAAAAATATCCTACTAAATAAAAAAAAATGGAGCATATTGCAGAGGAAAGATTAAGGATTATCAAGTATACATTTGTTAAAATCTTTTACTATTTGGCAAGCTTTATTCAATTAAACTAGTTGTGAACAGTCAGACAAGTATATGGGCCCAGCCTTCCTCCGTTCAAGGAGAGGTTACCACAGTACAGTTCTTAAGAAGGAGCTGATGTAAATCAAAGTGCTCTGTTGGCAAAAACAAGCACTTTCTTCTATGAAGAAGTGCTATGAGTGCCACAGGCTATCAAATTAATTTAGTTTTCTACTTAAGAATTTCTCCTCATTTGGTGAAAGTAGGAATCTATGATAGAAGTTTTCTTTGAGTGCTTCATGAGGCAAATTTTATCTTTTTTCTGCAGTCCCATTTCTGTAGGTCTCACTACACTTAGAATGCCTTTGAAGGAAAGCGCTATTCAAGCTAGGTCCAGAGCAAAAATACCCATATTCTTGGCATGCCTATGGATTAAGATCCCTAGCAGACCATATTTATTGAAAGTTTTACTGCTGTGCTCCTGGACTTGAAAGATATTTAGGTATGTATCATTTACAACCTACATAATTTATACAAAGCACTTATGAGTAAACCCAGCAGAAGGCCAAATCCCAGTCAACCTAAGAGTTGTCCTATTTTACTAAAATGACTATGAGAAGTGTTCAGGAGAAGAGATTAGAGAACAGAGACTATAAAAGTAAAAGTTTATTTTCCATATGATCCCGATAACCAAGGCAAAAGAAAGGACCTTGAAGGAGTGATATAGGTCTTTCTGAACTAAAGAATCCACTGCAACATGTGCTTTTTGCACATATCCTATATTAAGAGTGTGTTTTCTAGAACCACACATCACGAGATTTTAAGGATGATGAGGTGGGAGGGAAATCAGAGAATTCTCTTGTTTTACAATTACTCCATGCGCTATATGTCAAACCTGTTTCAATGCAACTCTCATGACTGCATGCTTTGGCTGTTTTTACTATTATGCCACAAATGCTCATTATTAGCTCTTATTCTTAGTTTTCTGATCTAATTTATTATCTGCTGGGATATTCTGTTTTCTGATCAAATAGGTAGACATCCATTTTAGCATCTAGGCCAACTGGCAAGCGTGCTTTACAACAAAATGTATCTGATTATGCTTTTTGGACTTAAGTACCATCTCCACACCAATTACACACAAATCTACCTGTCCACTCCTGACCTTTATCCTTCCAAGCCCACATTGCAACCTGACTTCAAGGCCAGATTAAGAAAGTTTGGGATCCTAGACACACCATTACACTGCGGTCCCTTCCCTCCACCCCCCGTCCAATGGCCCTGCTCTTTGCTTGATATGATAGTAACAGGGGGTCCCCTTCCTTTCCAAAGGGGCAAGGAGCAGCAGAATGGTGCCCTCTTCTCTTTCTCATGAGAGGCAAAGGCTCTCCGCCCTGTCGGAGAAGCAGAAAGGCAGAAGTGGTAGCAGGGGAGCCCCCAGCAGGTCAGTGTCAGAGCCAGGAATAGAGCCCAGGTTTTCTGAGTGACAGCCCACTGTTCTCAGTTCCCCATCCAGAGGGTAAGGGCTTCTCCAAATGCTAGCTCACAAGGGGGCCACAGGAAGGGAGAAGAGCTCTGACCCCGCCCTCCCCAGGACAAACCCCCTCCTCCCCACCAGATCTCATGGGAGGGGCAGGGAAATCAGAAACCCCCAGAACAGTAACCCTTCCCCAGATCCTGGTTCCCACATAGGGCGGAACAGAGACGGGGCAGACCACCCAAGCATAGAGCCTCCCAACCCCACTCACATGAGGGGGACAGGGAGAAAGACTCACACACCTCCAGGACCTCCCCTCCCCCAGATCCCAGTACACCTATGGGAGGGGAAAATGTGGGGCTGACAGGTGGCCCCCGTTCCAATCCCTCCCACTGATCCTGACACCCCCATCCCCCCGTCAACCCCTAGTGCACCTCTGTTCCCTCTCCCTTAATCCCCACCACCTCTGACAAGCTAACCCCTGCCCTCCAGACTTCCCCACTAACACCCTTTTATTCCCCCCCGCTGCTGCCCCAAATTCTTCTCTCCTTATTCCCTGATTCCTCTGCTCCCTAATTCCCACTCCCCTCCCAGTAACAAGCATGTGTATTTTTCCCTTTTCCAAAAAGAAGTGGAGTGCCTTCTGAACTTTCTGCTATACTCAGATTATATTTCCCCAAAGTAAAACAAAACACCCTACAATAGAGGCAGATTGTAGCAAGATGCCTCCCTTTTTTACTTCAGATTTCTACCATGGGTTGGATTTGAATTCTCAGTGCCTAGGTGGTGCACAGATTTGATGACTATAGCATTCCCTCAGAGCTAGGTAAAGTCCTGTGACTCTCAGAATCATACAATATCAGGGTTGGAAGGGACCTCAGGAGCTCATCTAGTCCAGCCCTCTACTCAGAGGACCAATCCCCTGACAGATTTTTGCCTCAAATCCCTAAATGGCCCCCTCCAAGGTTGAACTCACAACTCTAGGTTTAGAAAGCCAATGCTCAAACCAGCACTGACGGTGCGAGTAGAGAGCCCAAGGGTGATGAAAGGCACTTATGTTTGCTTCTAAGCATTAGGTCAGGGGTAGGCAACCCATGGCACGTGAGCCGATTTTTAATGGCACGCTGGAGCCTGCTGGGACTCCAGTGTGCCATTAAAAATCCTGCCGATGCGGCAAGCTGCAGGGTCTGCGCTGCCTGGCCTGAGCGTCCGGCCCAGCGCAGCAAGCCGCCGGCCCCTCCCCCTCTTCCCCTGGAGTCCTGCCGCCGCGCGCGCAGCACTCTGAGGGCCGGGACTGCGCGCTCCCGCGGGGCAAAGTTTGGCTCCGTGGGGAGGGAAAACTGTTCCCCGCTCATTCGGAGCAACGCCACGCGTACACAGCGCTCTGAGGGGCGGAGCTGTATGCGCATGACAGCGACAAAACTCCAGATAAGCGGGGAGCCTCATGGTAAGGGGTCCGGGTCTGGGGGTGGGTTGGATAAGGGGTGGGGGCAGTCAGGGGACAGGGAGCAGGGTGGGTTGGATGGGGGGGTGGGATCCCGGGGGGTGGTTAGGGGCGGGGGGTCTCTGGAGGGGGCAGTCAGGAAGCAGCGGGGGTGCATGGGGCATGGGAGTCCCGGAGTCTGTTAGGGGGTGAAGGGTGGATAGGGGTCAGGGCAGTCAGGGGACAGTGAGCAAGGAGGGTCCGGGGGCGGGGGTCTCTGGAGTGGCTGGTCAGGGGACAAGGAGCTGTGGGGGGCTGGATGAGTCGGGAGTTCTGGGGGGGCGGGGCTATCAGGAGGTAGGGGTGTGGAGAGGGGTTGGGACAGGCAGTGAGCGGGGGGGGTTGTATGGGTCCAGAGTTCTGGGGGTCCTGTCAGGCGGGGAACGATAGGCATGGGAGTCCAGGGGGTCTGTCTGGGTGTGGGGGTGTGGATAAGGGTTGGGGCAGTCAGGGGACAAGTAGGCGGTAGAGTCCTAGGGGGGCAGTCAAGGGACAAGGGGCAGGGAGGCTTAGATAGGGGGTGGGGTCTTAGGAGGGGGTAGTCGAGACAAGGAGCGGGGAGGGTTGGGGCTTCTGGGAGTGGGGCAGTCATCCAGCCCTCTGTCCTAACCCTCCCCCCCCCCCACACACACGCACACACAGCCCTCTGCCCTGAACCCTGCACCCCCACACACACCCCAGACCCCTGCCCTGAGCCCTGTACCACCCAGCCCTCTGACTCCTTCACCTCCACCATGACCCCAGCCCTGACTCTGGCACCCCCACAAATACCCAGCCCCCCTACCCTGACACATGCACTCCCTTCACTTGCTCCCAGCCCTCTGCCCTGACTCTTGCACCCCGCACATCCTCAGCCCCCCCCCACATCCCATGCACCCTGCACATCCCCACCCCCACCCTGAGGACCAAACGGGAGCTCCTGCACCCCCACTCACATTCCCACCTGCACCCCTCACACCAAATGGGAGCTGACCAGGTAAGTCCCCCCACACACAAACCTCCTGCCCCAACCCTGAGCCCCCTCCCTCATTCTAGCTCCTGGCCAGACCCTCCACCCCCAGCCCTGTGCTCGGTCCACTCCCGCCCTCAGCTCAGCGCAGAGAGAGGAAGAGAATGGGCCAGAACCAGGGAGAAGGTAGGTACCCACTGTATGTGGGGAGGGCCAGGATCCCAGACTGGCAGCGGGCTGAGCGGATCTGGCAGCCGGGATGCCGGCTGGCAGGAGGAACCCTGAGTGACAGTGGGCTGAGCCGCTCAGCCCACTGTTGGTCTGGGGTTCCGGCTGCAGGCCCCGCACAGCCCGCTACCGGTTTGGAGTTCTGGCCGCAGGCCCCACTCAGCCCACTGCCGGCCTAGGTGAACAGAACCCCAGACCAGCAGCAGGCTGGCGGCGTAAGATCAACATTTTAATTTAATTTTAAATGAAGCTTCTTACATATTTTGAAAACCTTGTTTATTTTACAATACAACACTAGTTTACTTATATAATATACAGACTTGTAGAGAGAGACCTTCTAAAAAACATTAAAATGTATCACTGGCACGCGAAACCTTAAATTAGAGTGAATAAATGAAGACTCGGCACACCACTTCTGAAAGGTTGCCGACCCCTGCATTAGGTTATGTATGAAGCTACACTCTCTTTTGAATGTCATTTTCAGTTTTGCTCAAGTCACTCCAAATTCAGATTGCTAACCCTACACTGCATCTCCTTGAGACACAGCAAATTTCAAAAATCAATCCCAATGACTACGTGGGAACTTGGAGCATTTAGAAGAATCTACCTTTAAACAAAAAGCTGTTCTTACCCTCCGCTATATACTGTGCCAACTATTTAGGCCAATGTATGGAATAAGTGGAACTCTGGCTCCTAGCCCTGTGTGCATTCCTCTAGATCACATGACCTCTAGGCGAACACTATCTCCACTTTATGTATTTTCATTAGGCCATGTCTACACTAACGAGCTTACAATGGCATAGCTGTACCGATGCAGCTGTGCCACTGTAAGATTGCTCATGTAGCCACTATGCCAACAGGAGAGAGCTCTCCCGTCAACATCATAAAACCGCTTCCACAAACAGCAGTAGCTATGTCGGTTTGAGAAGCTCTCCCGCCGACAATGCGCTGTGCACACCGGCACATCTGTCAGTGTATTTTATGTCACTCGGGGGGTGTTTTTTCACACCCCTGAGCAAACTAAGTTATACTGACAAAAGTTGTAATCTAGACATGGCCTTAGTCTGTACCCACGTGAGAGCTGACTGAACCGCCATAATGCACATCTCAGTGCCATGTACAAGGTGGGCACTTTGTATACCACAGCAGTTCCAAGAGCTTTCTAAGGCATGCAAAGCAGCTGCTTTGCATGTGGAGACCCTCAGCTGTGCAAAATACCATCAAACATTTCTGGACTCTCACATCCAGCTAGTGCTGATTTCTTAAGACAGCATGTGACACTAAGAATTTCACAGGGGTCATAACATACACAAGTTGGTTTAACATCCAAATTCCAACAGGAAAATATTCAAAAGTAGTCAAGGATACCAATCTTCTCCAAGATAGATTAAAACAAACAGAGGTTTCAAGGCCAACCTGCTTGGGAGCTACAATAAATCAAAAACACATTAAACAATTAAAATTATCTCCCAAACGTGATCAGGGTTGCCTCAAAGTCTCTAGAAAAATTCTACTAAGGTTTAAAAGAAGTTTGGTCTTTTAGGCAGACTAGTTTAGCTTTGGCAAAACTAGAGCATCTAAAAATCAGATTTATACTTATAATGGAAAACATTTTTCTCCAACTAGACAGAGGATAAGAGATGTTCTACATTTACAAAAGGTAAATTGTAAATACTGTTCTAGAGTGAAGAAAGCTTGTAGTGGGGAAGGAACTCAAGATCAAAATATTTTATGCTTGTGCAATTCAAAGCAAGCTTACAAGTGTGTAGAGAAAAGCAACTAGAAATAAATTGTACATTTTAAATTATTAACCAATTAAGACCATTTGTCTCAGATCATTTGCAATTCCTGACAAATCTGGGTTTGCTGACATCATCAGACTATGAATCATATATCTCACAAGGCTGGGGTGAAGGAAAGCCAGAGACCTATTATGGCAATGAGATATGTAACCTACAAGGTTAGAACTGCTTGTTAGGAAATTGTTTACAGCCCTTTGAGTTGTGATCACTGAAGGTATTTCCTCAATTCACAGGATTTCTTAGATGAAACAATCACTTTGAATAAAACGTGGCTTCATGTATACTAAAAGGAGAGATTCAGCACCATTGTGGAGGATTTGAAGGGTACCAGAATTACGTTA
Organism: Gopherus evgoodei; assembly: GCF_007399415.2. NCBI lineage: Eukaryota > Metazoa > Chordata > Testudines > Testudinidae > Gopherus > Gopherus evgoodei. The sequence continues at coordinate 173,001,261 of NC_044324.1, forward strand.
AGTTCTTTTAGTCAAAGAAATAGACCTGTTTCAATGGCATAGTATGCTAGTTCAGAGACCACATCTTAGTTAAGACAGAGTTTTTCCTTATTTGGTCCAAGCTATTCCCTTTTTAATTCCAGATGCAAGTTCCTACTGGGTCAAGCCCCAGGCAACATTCACTCTTGAAGTTTAAATCAAAGAGCAAATCAATTTAAGGAAGAAACCAATCATTACAGTAATAAACAAATAATCCATGGCCTGTGTACATTTCCCAAAACACTATCTGGGTCTATCTAAGTATAAATATAGCCTCTAATGGAATGTCTACACTGCCATTAAAACCTTGCAGCAGGCCAGCTGACTTGCACTCACAGTGCTTGGGTTAAGAGACTATTTAACTGCGGCCTAGACGTTCAAGCTCAGGTCCAGAGTTCACACTGCTGCATAAGCCTCAATGTCTACCCCGCTATTAAACTGTCCGGGCCAGCCACAGGTGTTTAATTACAGTGTAGACATACCAGAGCCACTGCCTTCCCAGTCTGCATATCCTCTCCATCCTTGCTCTTTAAGCAGGGCAAAGACCAACTAGCCAGCAGTGGAGAAAAAGAGCCACACCGATTAAAATTTCACCACTATGGATGGCTTTGTCTACACTATCACTTTTGTAGATTGGGGGGCAGGGGGGAGGTGGAGTGTTTTTCTGCATACAACTTAAGTTTCACTGACTAAAGTGCTCGTGTGGACAGTACTATGACAGGAGGAGAGGCTCTCCTGCCAACATAGCTAACATTGCTCAGAGGGGGTGGTTTAATTATATATTATAAAGAGCGGCTACACAGGAGAGGTTACAGTGGTACAGCTGTGCCACTGTAAGGTCTGTAGTGTAGATATAGCCTAGGTCATGCCTTCAGTAGTTTGCTCTAAACTTAATTAGATGGTTGTCAGTCATCATTATCTCAGTCACACTCACCCTCACCCAAGTAGTTTGTACCCTATCAGCTGCCGGACTGATTCAGAGCAGGTTCAATAGGCAACAATCAACTGATTCTCTCTGCTAAAATGATTATTTATCATATTTAATCTGGCCCAACTTTTTTTGCTTAGTTGTTTGATCAGCTCTTAACCAACTGATTGCCTTGCTAATTAACCAAATTACTTGCCATTACACTGACTTTGCTGCTTGATTTGTTTCCTCTCTGCATTTTTAGCTTTGTACCTGTTCTCCCCACCACTATCCCTCTGTGCTTGCACAGGAAGAGGGGAAGCCCTTACACCAGGCATCCTCACTTCCCTCCTCAGAACGTATTTCTTTCACCCTGTCTTCCACTATTAACTTCCATTCCCGTGCTGTCAACTCCTCCACTCTTCCCCTACCTCAGACTCTACCTAAACTATCAGAAGGTTTAATATTCTTTTCCTACAGTAAAGAACTCAATCTTATATTCTAGTATTTCTTTCCTTTACTAAACCCCTTTAGCTTCAGGCCCTATGGTGATCTAATTTTGACTGTAAGCTTCTTGGGGCAGTAATGATGTCTTTTTAGAATATCTTTGTTAAGTGCCATGCAAAATGATGGTGCTACAAAAAAGCAATACTTACATTTCTTCAGCTGTTCAATTCTACAGCCATACAAAGTTTGACTTTCTTTTAAAAGAGACTGCTATCTAGCAAAAACTGCTGAATGTTCAACTAGGGTTAAACAGGACAAATCACTGAAATCTAGCTGAACTTTTTTCAAACAGCATATTAGAAGAACACATTCTAATATACCAGAAAAGTTTAAAGATCAGAGGTGAATTTTTGCACTGAACTACTTTCTGTTTGACACAGTGCTCTAATGTTCTACTGACTGTGGGAACACCACATACATGGTATTAATATAAAACCTTCAGTAAAGGAAGAGTACCTTCATTTGGACACTGTAGTTAGTTGACTTGTGTGAAATTGAGGGTAAAAAAAAAATTAGAATAAAAACCATCCCAACTATATTTAACTTTACAACATAAATGAAGAGTGATTATATTTTCAGCTAGAAGGTAAATACTAAAATAACTATGTATTTTAATCTAATTCTTCCAAATTAAGGATGTGGAGGCATTAGTATGCAATATTTGTCAGTTCATACATTCAGTAGGGGATATTGACTTTTTTTCAGAGTTCATAGATTCTAAGGCCAAAAGGGACCATTCTGATCATCTACTCTGACCTCCTGTACAACACGGGCCATAAAACTTCCCTAAAATAATTCCTAGACCATATCTTTTAGAAAAACATCCAATCTTGATTTAAAAATTGTCAGTGATGGAAAACCATCAGTGCCTTTGGTAAATTATTTCAGTGGTTAATTACTCTTACTGTTAAAAATTTACACCTTATTTCTAGAGTGAATTTGTCACTAGCTTCAACTTCCAGTCACTGGATTATGTTATACCTTTTTCTGCTAGATTGAAAAGCCCATTATTAAACGTTTGTTCCCTGTGTAGATTCTTATATACTGTAATTAAGTCACCCCTTAACCTTCTCTTTGTTACTAAATAGAATGAGCTTCTTGAGCTTAATCCATGTTGATGGTAGAATTTTGATGCACTCTCCACAGGCTTCATGAGACGTTATAAAATCAGTTCACAATAACCAGTGATAACACACACACGACCATTTTGCCAAGGGAGAGCAAGCTTGGATTCTCCTTAATTAACAAACTTGGGACTAGATTAGTTTTGGATTATTTCGCATTCTTAGGAACCCTTAATTCAAATATTTAAAGAAATAAGAACACTTTTCTTATATGCAGAAAACCACTTTGAACTATATGAATGAATACCACATTTCTATATTTTTCTGTTCATAACTGCATATTCCCTTTAGAGAGAGAGAGTTACACAGCCTTTACAAACTGGGTATAGGAGAAACAAAGAGTACAGTACAATTCAAGACACCAGGAAAAGAAATGATGGTTCAACCATGTATAAAGGTTGCAAAACGGTCATGCAGTATAACTTAGGGCTTGTCAAACCTAAAATGCTATAGTGGCATAGCTGCGTTGCTGCACCGCTGCACTGTACCTATACCGATGGGAGGGATTCTCCTGTCAGTATAGGTAATTCATCTCCCCAAGAGGCGGTAGCTATGTTGACAGAAGAATTCCTCTGTTGACCTAGTGCGGCCTACTCTACACCAGCGTGTAGCTACAACAGCAAGCAGCGTGTGGATTTTTCATGCTCCTGAGAGATGTAGCTATATCAATGTAGACCAGGCCCGACTGTAGATCAGTTTGGCAGCAGCCATCCTCATATAACAAGGTATGATGAACATTTAAAAAATCAAGTCTAATCATATAAATTGTGAATGCGCCATGAAGATTTATTTCTTGAGCTATCCAGAACTTCAACTATACTAATGTTACTATTACTTAGTCATACCATATGGGTTTCTGCAAGAGCTTTTTTTGTGTTTAGTCAGAAGCAGGGTTACATCATTTTATCAGTTTCATCACTTTATAGTTCAATACATTCACAAGTCCACTTATAATCCAAATAAATGACAATATAGTATTTAGTAATTCCATGTAGATAAGGGAAAACTGTTGTTTCATTTTAATACCTTAGGGTTACATTTTCCTTTACAGTGCATATTGCTGGCTATTCCACTCCCCCGGCTTGTGTCAAAATCCCTCAGTGAGTTCATCAAGAGTTTCAACAACACAGGAAGAGTCGAACAGATACCAGGAAAAGCACTGCATGCATTACAGAAAGAATTTAGCCCTTAGATTGCTAAGGAGGAAGTCTGGATGGTTCACATTAAGAGAATGTGGAGCTTTTTGACTCCAGAACAATCAGTACCCAGTCCCAATCTGTAGTGACTCATAGTTACTACCTTCTTAATGGCCTCTAAGAAGCTAGTTCTCTCCAGTTTTTAGTGGACCTATATCCATATTAGAACACACACACAAAAGCCATAAACCTCACATCATTACCCTAATAAGTTCCCTTCGTAACAATTTCAGCACAGAAACCAAGGATTGAGAAAGCATAAAACTGAACTAACTTCTGCCACCTGCACTCTAGGTCAGGGCTGCCCAGTTGGGGCAGTCATGCTTCTACTACTGTACCTGCATAAAACCTATGGCTATCAATCCAAAATCTGTCTGAAATCTGACAATCATGATTTTCAAAATGGTTTCTACAAATACAGAGATACCAGACAGTAACGTGTAACAGTGAACGCTGGTCCTGTCTCAGGACTTGTCTACACTTAAAACGCTACAGTGGCTCACCTGTACCACAGTAGTGTTTCAGCATAGACACCACCTATGCCAGTGGGAGGATTTCTCACATTGGCATAGGTAATCTACCTCCCTGAAAGGCGACCTAGCACTGTCTACACGGGGACTTAGATTGGCTTAATAATGCCACTAGGGGTATGGATTTTTCACATCCCTGACAGACACAGTTAAACCAACCTAATTTTCTAGCGTAGACCGGGTCACGCACTCCACTACCATTTTACTGCTTTTCCCAGCAGCAGACTCGTCTGCAGTGATAACAGTTTTGGATGAAATGCTTCTCAGCATTTGAGAATGAATAAGAAAGAGCTGAAGCTTCATCTACTTTAAGTTAAGTTCTAGAAAGATTTGCAGAGAAAATAGATACTGTTCATGTTATGCCCTATTAAAATAGAATTTGCCCTACAACAGCTTTGAAAAATCTCCTGCTTCTCTTGTGCATATTCAGCAGCTGAATATTTCCTTAGTCATAGAGCAAATATAACTCCCTGGTTCATTAGCCATTTTTATTTTATTCATTTTTTTCCAAATCCAATTTACATTTTTCATAATATAAATAATAAATATTAAAATAAAGTAGCTTGTCTTCTTTATAAGCAAGTTCAGCAAATCCTATCTTTTATCAGCTTCATTTGTTAAGTCTTATAATGCTTTCCAATTTTGGGGCAGCTTAAAGTTTTGGGAGCCTTTATACAACTATCCAAAAACCACCTCATAAGAAGTGTAATGTCCCTTTAAAAGACTTATTTGTATTACAGCATGATTATGTCACAGTCTGTTTTGTGGATAATTTATTATTTCACTTTATAAATGCAAGTGTTATTGTAATTGTTGTCCTCTGTTCCTTCCCTCCCAAATCTCCACATATCATAACACTACACAATGTAATCTTTTGCACTTTAAAAATCCAACTTCTTGCTTGGAAACAGCTTTGAAAAGTTGGCATCTAGCCGACTTGCAAATGATACTACAGTTTAAATACCTTCCCAGCAAAGTTGCACATTAACTTCAAAATACTCTGGGATCAGCCATTAAAATGTTTTTGTTTCAGTTACAACACTAATGAAAACCAAATGTCTGAATATATTTTAAGCTGGTCTAATGCACTAGGGATTTCACTTAAAAGAGAAAGGTCTGAATCAACTTCCATTTACCCAAATGAACACAGATTAGTCAGTACTACACTATGCAGATGTATGGCCAACACTTGGAGTAAGATTAAATAATTATAAAGAACATTTCAACCACAGATCAAATGAAGAAAGTCTGAGTAATTGGCTGAATTTGATTCTTCTCCTAAATCTTTTAGTTACAGTCCGCTAAAGCTATTGAGCTGCAAGCTTACAAAATCCCATTTACAGGTGGATTCAGGACCCTAAACCTCTGCTTTGTTAATGTGTAAGCCAGCGGTTCCCAAACTTATTCTGCCGCTTGTGCAGGGAAAGCCCCGGGCGGGCCGGGCCAGTTTGTTTACCTGCTGTGTCCACAGATTCAGCCGATCGCGGCTCCCAGTGGCTGCAGTTCGCTGCTCCAGGCCAATGGGAGCTGCTGGAAGCAGTGGTCAGTACATCCCTCGGCCCGCGCCACTTCCAGCAGCTCCCATTGGCTTGGAGCAGCAAACCACGGTCACATCTGTGGACGCGACAGGTAGACAAAATAGCCCGGCCCACCAGGGGCTTTCTCTGCACAAGTGGCGGACAAGGTTCGGGAACCACTGATCTAAGCCATTGCAAAATACAGATTTTCACCTATCCATGGTAAGGCACATCAATTGATCTTGCTCTGTAAGTTTAAGCAAACCCTAAATATTTGCTTGCACAACGAAGACCTTTGAAGGAACCTATTCATTCTATCAGAAAAATGAGTTTGTCTAAGCTAACCCTTTATGGGATGATTCAAAAACTGCATCTTAAGAGGTCAGACAGCGAGGACAACCAGAAAAATAGGCTATACCCCTAAAAGAGTGATTTTATGTACTGGATTGTGAACCAGTAAAAGACAAAGAAACAATTTTAACTTTAGGATTCTGGACTTGTGAGTTTCTACCAGAACTTCGTCAACATAATTATTTTGACAAGTTCCTATTAAGTGTTCAAAGGGTAGAGGGTAGTCTTGTGGTTAAGGCATAGGACTGGACTTAGGAGATTCATTTCCTTGCTTTGCCAGTGACTTCCTGATGACCCTGGCGTATCACTTTATATCCAAAACTCAGTACTCTGTGTGTAAAATAAAGTTAATTCTTCCCTACTTCAGAAGGGTTTTATGAGGATTAATGTTTAAGAATCTCAGATATCATGGTGAAGAGGGTTTCGTAAACAGATTACCCAATTTACTTAAGGCCATATCCGAATTTCTGAATATCAGTTCTCTCAGGCTACAGCAGAATTTCTCATTGTTGTCCAAATTACTTCCAATCTAATTCTACCTTTGAATTTTCACTTTAAATTAATGTATTTGTTGCATTCATTTCTTCAAGGTCATTCCCCGCAGCCAAAAGAGAACTGTTAAAAAAGCTAATGCGGTTTTAGGATGCATCAGGTGAGGTATTTCCACCAAAGATAAGGAGGTGTTAGTACCGTTATATAAGGCACTGGTGAGACCCCACCTGGAATACTGTGTGCAGTTCTGGTCTCCCATGTTTAAGAAGGATGAATTCAAACTGGAACAGGTTCAGAGACGGGCTACTAGGATGATCCGAGGAATGGAAAACCTGTCATATGAAAGGAGACTCAAAGGGCTTGGCTTGTTTAGTCTAGCCAAAAGAAGGCTCAGGGGGGATATGCTTGCTCTTTATAAATACATCAGAGGGATTAATATTAGGGAGGGAGAGGAATTATTTAAGCTTAGTATCAATGTAGACACAAGAACAAATGGGTATAAACTGGACACTAGGAAGTTTAGACTTGAAATTAGACAAAGGTTTCTAACCATCAGAGGAGTGAAGTTCTGGAACAGCCTTCCAAGGGGAGTAGTGGGGGCAAAAGACATATCTGGCTTTAAGACTAAGCTTGATAAGTTTATGGAAGGGATGGTATGATGGGATAGCTAAATTTTGGCAATTTATCTTTGATTATCAGCAGATAAGTATGCCCAGTGGTCGGTGATGGGATGTTGGATGGGATGGGATCTGAGTTACTGCAGAGAATTCTTTTCTGAGTGCTGGCTGGTGAGTCTTGCCCACATGCTCAGGGTTTAGCTGATCGCCATATTTGGGGTCGGGAAGGAATTTTCCTCCGGGGCAGATTGGCAGAGGCCCTGGAGGTTTTTCGCCTTCCTCTGCAGCATGGGGCATGGGTCACTTGCTGGTGGATTCTCTGCAGCTTGAGGTCTTCAAACCACAATTTGAAGACTTCAATAACTCGGACATAGGTTAGGGGTTTGTTATAGAAATGGACGGGTAGGGTTCTGTGGCCTGCTTTGTGCAGGGGGTCGGACTAGATGATCACATTGGTCCCTTCTGACCCTAGAGTCTATGAGTCTATATTTAATCCCCCAAAAAGAACTGTTTAATTGTCCAGTGATTGTTATTATTGCAGTCTTGTGGTTAATTAAAGAGAGCATTAGTCTGAGAATACAGAGTTAGCTTCTAGCATGATCATCATATTTTGATGTGCCACACCTTTATCGAAGCCTCAGGAGTTACTAGGTGTGAAGAGACATTTTAAATAACAATTAAATTAAACATAAGCTTTAGGAATAAAGAAGAAAAATTCAGTCCTGAGTAACACTACAGTAGGTCATACGCATAAAAGAATTATTTCTTTCTATAGCAAAATTAACCGCTCTGTTGTTGAAAATAATTAAAAACCCCAGACCTTTAAAAAGTCAACTAATTAATGAAAAACTACATTTCCATTAACTTTTTAAAAAAATTAATAGTCAAGGAATTTAAAAAAGAAGAGTACTTCTCACCACTGTATCAATACTTGTCCAAAAGTCAACCTAAAAATTGCATTCCGTAAACAATGAATACCTTGTGTAGGAGATAAAGCGCAAACTATGAAATGCAAGTTACAAAATAGCTTTTTTAGCCAAGAATCAAGACAACCTGTTGACAATTTATTTCTTTAACAATTAAATTAGAAATGTAACCTATTTCAATGAAAGCTATAATGATAATTGGATATGAATCATAAAGCAAAATTTTTCCCTGAAGAAATACATTGTAGAAAACCCTGCAGGTACCTTTCCATGGCAAATACTGTACATTTCTCTGAAAGAACCAAAAACTCAGCACAAGCTATCCCAGAACTTATACCAACATCTAATTTTTCATGACATGCTCTGACAACTTTGTTGATTATGGTCCATATTTCAAAAGTTTAGAACATAGGCCACCTGTTTCCGACTAGCATTCAAACTGTTTCTATTGTACAATCAACAACAGCTGCTGAAGAGTCTAAAATATCAAGGATTAGAAACAGACAATTATTAATGGCTATATTATACTAAGACAGGTCAAAAACTTCCTGCTAAAGATGTATATATTTCAAATGTACATTTCACACTGCTTTCTTCATTTTGTTCTTAAGACCATTTACTGTAATTCAAACTTTAGGGTTGTTTTACCTGCAAGAACAGCAAATAGTTGTGCCACTCTGATTGTGCTAGGGACAGCAGAGGAGGTGAGCTGTGCAGAACCCTGCATGTAAGCTTCCAGATCACTGCATGGTTAAGAAGTTCTTAACAGGGGATTTTCAAATTCTCATGTGTGTAAATTAATACTTGTTATTCATCCAAGAGGCTGTACAATATCTTACTGTTAGAACATTTTTGTGGATAGATTAAAAAGTCTGCAGCGACAACAGGAACTGTCTCACCCAAGCAGAGATGCTAAGCATGCACATTCCAAGCCAAGAAGGAAACCAAAGATGCAGGCAAGTGAAAGTTGACAATTCAATCAAGTAAAATCTAAAAAGTAGCATCTGGCAAGAATTAAAGCAAGAATTTTGATGTCATTTATCAAGTGGTTAATTGTTTAAAAAGAAAGTTTAAGACCCAGCTAGTGCTTTGCTTAAAACAAAAAGCATATTTATAAACTGATATATTCCCATCAGACTTTCAGAAGTGTGATGAACCATAAGGGCTTGTCTCCAGGTCAAATTTGTTGTGGATCAACTTGAAATGTTTCTCATTAAAACATCTTACAGCCATACACAAAATGTTTTGTTACAAATCTTGCTCTTTAATGGATGTTATAAAACCCACTTTGGAGGTGGGTTTACTTAGATGCAGGAAGAGCTTATCCACAGCAAAATATATTTGGATACATCTGCATCCTGTACCATGTGTTGCACATCTATCAAGTCTTCTCACCAGTACCCCATACTGCTTTGCTGTCTACCTTAGTCTCCTATATACCTCATTTTGCTCTGGGGTCATTCTGACCGGGTGTAACCTCACTGTTTAAAAGGTCATCCTCAGCCAGGTGCCGTCCTTTGTGATTCCATCATGAGGAGTTCACACATAGCAGTGTTATACTTGTGATAAATCTCTAGTAATGCCTCATACTGCTGTTTTGTGATCCCTATGATTCTGGCTTTTTAGTCCTCTTGGGATAAGAGCTTTATCTAGCCTGGCTGGCTGGCAGTAAACCGATATGCAAGTATCATGGCAATTGTTCAGTAAGGGGCACAACCTGAACACTTTCCAGTGCTGCAGTATAACAGAGGAGCTCCAGCTGAGACTATGGACATTCAAAGTACAATTTGTCCGAACAGAGAAGTAGCACAGTCTGATCTTACTATGTGGACTTTGACTGTTCATTGCTCCATGTGTCACCATTGTACCAGTGTTTGTAGTGAACAGTCTGACTGATCCACAATGACCTAGGTGAACCCTGTGCCACTCAGTCATGAGGGTCCCACCACCTCTATTCAGAGCAGACGGATGAGTCTGAACCACAAACAGAGACTCATACTGTGGATAGCATCAATTCTTGGAAGTATTAAAATGATACCTCAAAATACAACACAACAAGAGGGCAGGCTACATATGTTGGGTACTGTAAGGATATCTCTATGCTGGCAGAACTTCTTACTGATTCATGGGCTTTTAAACTCCACCCCCAATGCTTAATGCAAAGGTGGCACTGGAGACTGCACAAACTCATTTATAGTAATAAAATACCCACAGAAACACTGTGTAACCTTCCTATGTCCTGTCCCATACCCTCATTGCAGTACTTATTAGTCTTTCCCCTCCACACAATCACCTCCTCTTCCTTCACAAAAACAGTGGAATTGCATAGCATAACAAGAAAAAAGATTCTTACTGAAAATGATCTTTTTTATTCTTTTTTTTCCAGCATGTCAGTAGGATCAGGAAGAAAAGAAAAAGAAAGAAGCACATTGGATTATGGAGAGGCAGGCTACATTCCTAGAGCAGATGGCCTACTAACTTTGCACAGCAGTGTAGCAGCTCAATAAAATTTTAAAATGCTTATAAAGTTCATCTTTATTTATTATTTGTATTGTTTACAAAAATAATTTGAAAGTGTGTTTTCATTCATGTTTGAATCTTAGACCTTCCTTTCTATTGCAAAGCATCCAGTTAAAACCACCTTACTGGTACAATAATTCCATCAAAAGTAGAACTGTATTAAAAGCATAGCTTTACAAACTATACATACAATGCATTAAGAATAAAGAAATATATGTAATAATGTTATCATATGCCTTATACAACATACGCATTTCTCATGAGTAGGAGCACAATATATCCATCACAATTATTCTACACATAGGCCTCCTCCCTCGCTCTTCAAAATGTTCACCACGTGTGCACATCCCACTCCCATCACGTGCAATGCTCTCCCTTGCTCTCACAAAGGTTGTACAAAACACAGCAACCAGATATAATCAGAAGATGTCCCTCATCAGCATCCAGACCTGACAGGATCCTCCATCTACCTTTCAGTCTTCCAAATGCACATTCCACAGTCTTTCTGTAACTACTCAGGGTATAACTAACCAGGTCCTTTTGCCTCTCCAGTGACAGGCTTCCTAGGCCAGGAGAGCAGAGAGTAAACTCTCTCTTAGAATGACTGGAGGAATGGCAATGTCATTAATGTTCATATAGACCATCAGTGCAAAAGTTCCATTTGTCATTACATGAAAGTGTCCAAACCTTCTAAAAATCATGGTGTCATAGACCTTTCCAGATCACTCCACATAAATATCAGTGAAAGTTCCACACTGATCAACCAAGCCATGCAGTACCACAGAGAAATAATCCTTTCTGTTGATGAACCCTGAAGCCTGATGTAGGAGGCAAAGAATGGGCACATGGGCCCCATCAACATCCCCTATAAATTAAGAAACCCCAATCATGCAAAGCCATTAATAGCTCCCTGCATATTGCCTAGAATTATGACCTAGAAGGAGAGCACCTTCTTGACTGTGGTGCACGCCTCCATTGCAACAGCTTGATGTTTGATCTACCAACACCAAACTGGCTACGAACTGATCAGTAGCAGTCAGGGGTGAAAAGCTTCCAGATGGCAATAGCCACATGCTTCTCCATGCTGAGGGAAGCTCTCACGTACCTGGTCTACCACTACAGCTCCAGGGGCAAGCTCTGCACAAAGTTCTAGGAAAGTGGCTTTTGACATCTTGAAGTTGTGCCACCACTGCTGTCATCTCAGGTCTGCACCACTATCCTGTCCCACCAGTCAGTACATTGCAAAGCCAAAAAGCAGTGTTCTGAGTGAGTCTGCTCCAGTAAAAGCCGAGGAAGTGTGATTGTTTTCAGACTCTTCCTTCTCAGGTTCCCGTATTATTCTGGTTGTACAGCCATTGCACAACTTGAGATATTATACCAGCAGTCTTTATATGTATGTCAACAAAGATTGCAGTGCTCAACAACACTTCCTTCGTGCTGTCTGACAGTGCTTTAAATGTGGCACTGGATCACAGAAACAAGGAGGCTGATGGGGTGAAACAAGATGAAACATAAAAGTTATTCTGTTTGACCACAAACTCCAGAATTCCATTGCTTTCTGGCACAAAAAACTCAAAATGCAGAGCGCAAAAAAAAAAAAATCCCAGAAGGCATGCAGCAGCATGGCAGAACAACGATGCTATGTCTGACCAAAATGCTGAGTGCTCGTTGCAAAACAGTGCTGTAATGGATGGCCACAAAGATATGAAGCAACATTAACTATTTACTCCTGGGGAGATTCTGTGCCAAAAAGTTAAAAATTCTGCCAAATTCTGCATATTTTGTCAAAATAACACTATATAATCATGCCAGTTTCAATTACTTTGGTAATTTTTTTCAAAATACCTGTCAACAAGTATGTCTGTAACAAAACACACACAAAACCTCCCCCAGAAGTAGTGCATTAAAGAAACCCATTAAAGAAACCTATTTCTCTGCCCCCTGTCCCCCATCCTCCCCAGAGTCCAGCTGTGCCACCCCCAGCCCAGACACGTGCACCCCTCCTCCCCCAGAGCCCATCTGCGGCCTCCCCCACAGCCCAGACACCTACACCCCTCCCCCCTGGAGCCCAGCCATGGGGCACCCTCCCAGCCCAGACACTCTCATCCCTCTCCCACAGAGTCCAGGGATCAAGAGGGAGAAACAGCCTGATACTAGGCTTGCGTGGAGTTTCCTGCATGCTGCTTTTCTTCCTTTCAGGGCAAGCCAGGAACTGCAGCTGCCAGGAACTCTCCAGCTCCCTCTACCTTCCTGAGGCAGCATCTTTGATTTGCAAGCTGGACTCTGCAGAGTCCAGTGGCCCCTAGTGGCAGCCAGCAGCTCTGCAGCCCATTTCTGGGGGAGGGAAGAAGGGAATCCTGCATGCACATTAATTTCTGTGCAAATTCTGCATGTGCAGTGGCGCAGAATTCCCCCAAGAGTAATTTAACTTGATTGCAGGATAACAATGTAGGGTGTAGAAATTAATTGTGCAACAGTTGTTGCGCATCACTTAACATGGATAAACAAAACCTGCACCAAGTTCAAAACGTAGACATACTCTCAGTTGCTTTCTCTCTTCTATAGCACTCCTGCATTCGAAACATAGTTGGAAACTGCAACAGTCATAGCAAAAGGCCATTTTTGTTTTTTTCAGAAGGTTACAGGTCACATTTACTAAAAAACTAGACGTTATCTTTGCACTTACTGCTAACAGTTGTCACTGTCCTCATAACAAATCCAATCAATTTAATTTGTTTGTATAGTTTAGCTTTTCTCCTCCATCAAAGCCAGAAGATAGAATTTCAATATTGAACTTAACGTGAAAACATTTAGCAGCTGTTTTATCTCTCAAAGGGAGCAAAAGGAGAAAGACAGCGAACAGGAGAAACTCTCTAGTGTTGGTACATGTGAACACCTTGTCACATCTTACAAAGAAGAACTCGTGCTGCAAGAACATTGAAAACCTTGTACAGTGTCAGACACATTCAGAAGTTGAGCCTGAGTTATTGTGACCTTTTAGCTAGATGCCAACCATCTCTACCCTCACTACAGACACCAACTAAAGGAACTCTCTACTTCAAACTTCTAGCTAAATTTCTACCAATAGAATGCAGCAAATGTCATTAAGAAGCTAAGTTGGTTGCAGCATGAGACTAGTACTCATCCATCCCAAACATGTCACCTGTAAAACACACTTGCTGTCCACCACTCTAGGGAAAGGAAGACCCAATAAATTTCTTAACTGTGTGATAAGCTTGAACACTAACTGTACAAGACAATAAAAGCCACAAAGACTCAATGTACTGTAGTATGATTCTACAACTACCCCACCTCCGCCCCCCACAAAAAAAAAAATTTTGTGCACCCAAAACCATTACAAAGTCACTTCTAAATTTCAGTTCTGTGAAAACCTGAAGACATACTTACAAAACACTCAGTTTTAACTAGACAAAAGGTCCTTGATTAATGATCTCACTCCACTGCATGAATGTCTTCAATTCCCATTAAGGAAGTTTAACTGCGATTCATATGCCAACACTTAACATTTAGAATGGGACTAGGAAAATACTTATTTTGTGCATTCCCTGTAGGATGCCAATACAAAGCATTTTGGATTAAATGAGTACGCTTCCCAAAGGTCAGTCTAGTTAAATAGGCCACTGCACTGACTCAGGGAAGGGGGGGGGGAGGAAAACAGCACTAACAGCAGCCATACTGGGTCAGACCAATGGTCCATCTAGCCCAGTATCCTGTCTTCCAACTGTTGCCAGTGCCAAATGCTTCAGACAGAATGAACAATACAGGGCAACTTTCAAGTGATCCATCCCCTGCTGTCCAGTACCAGCTTCTTGCAGTTAGATATCCCTAGGCTCTAGGGACAAGAGGTTGCATTCCCAGACTATCCTGACTATTAGCCACTTATGGACCTACACTCCATTAACATTTCTAATTCTTTTTTGAAACAAGCCCAGGCATACTTTTAGCATTCACAGAAACCCTGGCAATGAGTTCCACAGGTTGGTTGTGCGTTGTGTGAAGAAGTATTTCCTTATGTTTGTTTTAAACGTGCTCCCTGTTAATGTCACAGGGTAACCCCTGGTTCTTTTGTTGTGTGAAAGGGTAAATAACACTTCCTTATTAACTTTCTCCACACCAGTCAACATTTTATAGACCTCTGTCGTATTCCCCTTAGTGGTCTCTTTTCTAAGCTTAAACAGTCACAGTCTCTCTCTCTCTCCTCATAGGGAAGCTGTTCCATACCCTTATTCATTTTTGTTGCCCTTCTCTATACCTGTTTCAATTCTAACATATATTTTTTGAGATACGCCAACCAGAAATGAACACAGTATTTAAGGTGTGGGCGTACCATGGATTTATATAGTGGCACTGTGATATCTTCTGTCTTCTTATCTATCCCTTTCCTAATGGTTCCTAACATTCTGTTGGCTTTTTTGACTGCCGCAGTAGTTTGAACAGATGATTTCAGAGAACTATCCTTAATGATTCCAAGATCTCTTTCTTGAATGGTAACAGCTAATTTAGATCATCATTTTGTATGTATAGCTCGGACGATGTTTTCCAATGTTCATTACTTTGAATTATCAACAATGAATTTCATCTGCCCTTTTGTTGCCTAAGTCACCCAGTTCTCCGAGATCCCTTTGTAATTCTTCTTAGGCAGCTTTAGACTTAACTGTCTTGAATAATTTTGTATCATCTGCAAACCTTGCCACCTTACTGCTCACCCCACTTTCCAGATCGTTTATGAGAATGTTAAACGGCATTGGTCCCAGGACAGATCCTTGGGAGACCCTGCTATTTACCTCTCTCCACTGTGAGAACTGACCATTTATTCCTACCCTTTGTTTCCTACCTTTTAACCAGTTACTGAGCCACGAAAGGACCTCCCCTCTTATCCCATGACTGTCTACTTTGCTTAAGAGCCTTTGGTGGAGGACCCTGTCAAACGCTTTCTGAAAGTCCAAGTGCACTATATCAATGGGATCCCCCTTGTCCACAAGCTTGACGACACCCTCAAAGAATTCTAATAGATTGGTGTGGTATGGATTTCCCTTTACCAAAGCCATGTTGACTCTTCCCCAATCTAGAGTGTTCATCTATGTATCTTGTTAAAAATATAGTGAACAACAGAATTATCAGACTGTCAGGTATTGAAGTTAGGCTTATCAGATTGTAATTGCCACTTCACCTCTGCAGCAGTTTTTTAAAAATTGGGCTTATATTAGTTATCCTCTGAGAGTCCTCAGGTACAAGAGGCTGATTTAAGGGATAGGTTACATACCACAATTAGTAGATCTGCAATTTCATATTTGAATTCATTCACAACTCTTGGCTGAATACCGTCTGGCCCTGGCGACTTATTACAGTTTAATATATCAAGCTGTTTCAAAACCTCCACCACTGACACCACAATCTGGGACAGTTCCTCAGATCTGTCACTTTAAAATGGTTCAGGTGTGAGAATCTCCCTCACATCCTCTGCAGTGAAAACTGATATATAGAATTTGTTTAGCTTTTCCACAGTGGTCCTGTCTTCCTTGAGCACTCTTTTAGCACTTCTTCATCCAGTGATCCCCATTAATTGTTTGGCAGGCTTTCTGCTTTTGATAGAATTAAAACATTTTGCTGTTAAGTTTCTGTTTTTTCTAGTTGCTCTTCACATTTTTTTTGGCCTGCCTAATTATATTTTTATACTTGACTTGCCAGAGTTTATGCTCCTTTCTACTTTCCTCAGTAGGATTTGACTACTAGTTTTTAAAGGATGTCTTTTTGCCTGTAACTGCCTCTTTTACTTTGTTGGTTAGCCATGGTGGCTTTTTTAAAAAAAAATTGGTATATACATTTAGCTTGAAGGCAATTCATTCTTCCGACTGTTCCTTTTAATTTATGTTTAACTAGCATCATTTTTGTGTAATTTGCCTTTCTGAAGTTAAATGCTATTGTAGTGGGTTTCATTGGCACTTTCCCCCTACAAGGGGGAATTTAATTATGTGATGGTTGCTTTTAATAAGCAGTTCAGCTACAGTCACCTCTTGGACCAGATCCTGTGCTGCACTTAGGACTCTCCCCTTGTGGATTCCAGAAGTGACTGCTCTAAGAAGCAGTAATTAACGATGTCTAGAAATTGTATTTAGTGTCCTTCTATCTTGCATCTCTTCCTCAGGTGACATATATCCAGTCAATATGGGGATAGTTGAAATCCTGCATTACTGTTGGGGTTTCTGTTTCTGTAGCCTGTCTAATCTCCCTGAGCATTTCACAATCATCATACCGGTCAGGTGGTCAGTAGTATATTCCTACTGCTATATTCTGATTATTTAAGTATGGAATTTCTATCCACAGAGATTCAATGATATAGTTTGATTAATTTAAGATTTTTACTATGTTTGACTCTATGATTTCTTTCATAGAGGCCACTTCTGCCCCCACATGATCTATTCTGTCATTCCCACATATTTTGCACCCTGGAATCATCATGTCCCATTGACTATCATAATTTTACCAAGTTTCTGTGATGCCTATTATATCAATATTCTCATTCACAACCAGGCACTCAAGTTTACCTATCTTAGTATTTAGAATTCTAGCGTTTGTGAATAACCACTTATAAACTTTGTCAATATTTAGTTGTCTGCCTTCATGTGATGTAATTGAGGGAGATTCTTTCGTTTGACTGTTTTGCTTCATTTCCCATCTGTACTTTATCAGTTTCTATTCTTTCTTCTTTACTAGGATCTAGAGTATTCCCTTTAATAAATCCTCCCTTAAGGGACATCTTTGTCCAAACAGTGTGCTCCTTCACACCTGCTTTCCCCCAGCCCTTACTTTAAAAAGTGCTCTACAAACTTTTTAATTTTACATGCCAGCAACCTGATTCCATTTTGGTTTAGGTGGAGCCAATCCCTCCTGTACAGGCCCCTCCTTTCCCAAAAGGTTCCCCAGTGCCTGATAAACTTAAATCCCTCTTCTGAATACCACTGTCTTATCCACAAACTGAGACCCTGCAGTTGTGTCTGTCTGTCTAACTGGTCCTGCAGGTTGAACTGGGAGCATTGCAGAAAACATTACAATGGAGGTCCTGGACTTTAATCTCTTACCTAGAAGACTAAATTTGGCCTCCAGCACCTCTTTCCTACTTTTCCCTATGTCACTGGTACCTACATGTACCACAACCACTGGCTTCTCTCCAGCATTGCCCATAAGCCTATATAAATGTCTCAAGAGGTCTGCACCCGCCAGACAGTTCACCATGTGGCTCTCCTCGTCATCACAAACCCAACTATCTGTATTTCTAATAATTTAATCCCCCATGATTATTAACTGTCTCTTCCTAATAACTGGGGTTCCTTCCCCTAGATGGGTATCCTCAGTGCAAGAGGATATCCTGACATTTGGAAGGAAGGTCCCAACTATGCGATCATTTCCCTCCACTCCAGATTCATGTTCTCCTTCCCTAACACTGTCATCCTCAACTATGTCCCTGAAAGTTTCATCTATGTACCCCTGTCTCCCTTAGCTTCTCCATCTTAGCTATTCTGGTCTCAAGAGCCTGTACTCAGTCTCTGAGGTCCATAAGCTGATTGCACCAAACGTACATCTGCCCACAGGCAGGTAATCGATCATAAATGCTGCATTCAGTGCAACAAACTAGATAGCCCCCAGTCTGCTGCTGGACTTCTGCCTGCGTTTTTACTCTTGCAGGGGTTTTTGCTTCTTTGTGCTATGATTTTTTGTTTGTTTGGGGGGGGCATCACTGGCCTAAGTTTAGAGTACGTTTGTTAGGTTTATCTGGCTCTCACATGCCTTCTCTAAACTCCTCTGTTTCCTAGCTCCTCTGGTTGCTTAGAAGCTGGTTTTTTAAACCCCTGTTCTCCCTGAGTTAGCCCCGACCCCTGGTCAAGGGATCCTAAAGAAGTTAGGAATCCAAGGGTATGTCTACATCTACAATTTTGCAGCGCTGGTTGTTACAGCTGTATTAGTACAGCTGTATAGGGCCAGCGCTGCAGAGTGGCCACACTTACAGCAACCAGCGCTGCAAGTGGTGTTAGATGTGGCCACACTGCAGCGCTGTTGGGCGGCTTCAAGGGGGGTTCGGGGAACGCGAGAGCCAACCGCAGGGAAGGAGACCTGCTTGCTTGGGGATTCGGGGAACGCGAGAGCAAACCGGGGAAGGAGACCAGCTTCGCCGCGGTTTGCTCTCACGTTCCCCGAACCCCCCTGCAAACCGCAGGGAAGGAGACCTGCTTGCTCGGGGATTCGGGGAACGCGAGAGCAAACCGCAGGGAAGGAGACCTGCTTGCACGGAGGTTCGGGGAACGCGAGAGCAAACTGGGGAAGGAGACCAGCTTCGCCGCGGTTTGCTCTCGCGTTCCCCGAACCCCCCTGCAAACCGCAGGGAAGGAGACCTGCTTGCACGGGGGTTCGGGGAACGCGAGAGCAAACCGGGAAAGGAGACCAGCTTCGCCGCGGTTTGCTCTCGCGTTCCCCGAACCCCCCTGCAAACCGCAGGGAAGGAGACCTGCTTGATTACCAGACGCTTCCTCAGGTATGCTGGGATACCTGCTTATTCCACGGAGGTCAAGAAAAGCGCTGGTAAGTGTCTACACTTGATTACCAGCGCTGGATCACCAGCGCTGGATCCTCTACACCCGAGACAAAACGGGAGTACGGCCAGCGCTGCAAACTGGGAGTTGTAGCGCTGGGGATGCCCTGCAGATGTGTACACCTCCTAAGTTGCAGCGCTGTAACCCCCTCACCAGCGCTGCAACTTTGTGATGTAGACAAGCCCCAAGAATAGCAGGCTACAGCCTCATTAGGAAGCTTTCAGCCTAGCCTAGCAGGAATCTAGGCTCAGCACACAGCCCTCAAGAGAAACCATACTATAAAATTGAATCAAGCAGGCACATGGCAAGCAGACACATGACAAAATACTAAGACAACAAACTCACTCCAAGGATTACATAGTTGCTCCTCTTTCACCTGGAGCACTTCTTCACAAAACTCCCATTTGCTGCTCCTGTTTGCTAGCTAACTGTCATGTATTGCTTCCAGCCCTATAAGGTAGTGCATGGGTGTAGATCCTGAACTTTCGAAAGATCTATTTTTTCCTCAGCTGAAAGTATGAAGACATCTGCAGCCAACTACATTATTCCAAATACTCAAATAGAGGCTTATTCCTTTCATACAAAAGGTGCCCCTGAAAAAAGGGAGGCAGCTACAAAAAAGTCAGATTAATAATACAAATTAAAAATGCCTCCAAAATATTGGATCTGTGCCCTAGCTGGCTTCTGAAGTAGTTTATCTGGTTTACTGGCTTAGATAAGGAGTCACCATGGGAACTATAAAATGAAGAGGGACTAAAAGGGGGAAATGAAATTTATAAAGCAACAGTGAAATTCTCTTCAGCGTAACAGACTGATCTTTGAATTTTTTTCATTTCTATAACAGCTCTGTCACTTTAACAATCTGATAGGTCCATAGGAATTGTGTTACAGGAACCCCAAGAGCCCCCGCACAACCACTTTCCTATTAACAGTTGCTCCAAGCAGGGTTTGTTCAATTAGCTAACAACACTATGGGGTAGGGGGAAGCAGATTTGAATGCAAGCCAGAGTGGAAGTCTATATTTAAAAACATCTGGACAAAGAAAGCTACATAGACAGTAACAGGCACGCTTGAATTTGAAAACGAGAACTTCCTGCCCCTTTCAGGACCCTGCATTCTACCCATGGAAGTTCAGCACTAAGACCTTGGTAAAACTTTTCCAGGTAGACAGTTATATTGGTAAAACCACCACCCCATCCCACCCCAGACACTCTTATTACAGTATATGAGTGACTTTTTAAAAAAAATTAGCTTAAGTCCCTACCCAAACAACATGAGCTAATCCGAAAAAAGCAACTATTACACAGGGGTTATACCAGTACAACTATATCAGCTTAAACACACATCCTAGCTTATACTGGTATGAATCTCCCATGTAGACAAGCCCTAAATGTGACAGTAACTGTAGCTCTTCAAATATTCTGTTGCAAGCTTTGCATAGATTTTTTTATATATTGCCATAGTCAGCCAACTGAAAATATGCACTGCATTCTGCAGAAGTTTTCAAAGTAACAAGGGAAATAATCCTGGAGCAATTTTTTTGTATCATCATTTAAAAAAAAACAAAAACAGGTAAAAATAATTAGAAAACTTGTGCCATCATGGTAAATGTTATCACTGTAGTGGGTTTTAGCTAGCAAAATCTTAACTATGGGTACGCACTCTCTGCAGCAAAAAGCCAAAGAAGGAAGTATCAAATATGCTTAGTCAGTCTCAAGTCAAGGGCTCTGGTCTTCACTATGTTAGATAGTAATTCATTTTTTCTGCATAAAAAGGTTTGTTGGGGGACTTCCAATCTTTAAAGAGCTGGACAAAATTAATTCTCACAGCACCCATCTGAGGCATTAGCCACATTCTACAGGAGGAGAAGAGAAGTAGATTAGATTTCAGGGGGTTCTGTCTCCCAGGCCTAGTCTCCCTCCAGTGATCCATACTCTCCCTTATTTTTGCATCTTTTACTTTTAATTGTTAGTTCAAGAGAAAAAGACCAGCATTTGAAATTAAGAGATTGAGATATGGAATATAACAACTCCAACTAGAGCAATAAGTAAATCAGACTGAAACCTTGAAATTTGACATACTGTACCCAACATAATTTGATAAGAGATGTGATTTTTCAGCTCTGGGGGTAAACTTGCTCTGGGGGGGCTGCAGTACAGCAGCAATGTGTACCTCACTGATTGACCCAAAGATCTCATTTGTTTGTATAAAGCAGCAGTGTAGCAACAGTTTCAGTAGAAGGTTCTTGTCCTGTCCTCCTAGCTGGAGGAAAGATGCAGTAGTTCTCTTTGAGAAGGAGGGAGTAGGAATACCAGATATATAATAAAGATGTGACACTAACTAAGATACCCAAGGCCCAACATCATCACAAGAAGAGAAAATGCATGATGAGGACCTGAGATTAACAACCACCATTGTATCCTTTTTATTTATATTTGTTGCATTGAGCCGTATTCTGATTCTATGCACAGTGAAATAGAAGAAAAGGCCTTGCGCTCAAAGAGTGCATCATAAAGTGCTCACTGAAATTCAGATATAGTGAACCTTGATTTAGAAAGAAGTTGGCTGGGGAAAAAAGAAAAGTGATTTCAAGACAAAAGAGTCACTGAAACTTAAAGATGTCTATTAAATACCTGTTTTATTGCATAATGAATTCCAGTCTACAATATTTAAACCAGACCAAGATTAAAACTTGAAATTTCTGAAGAATGGAACTTCCAGAATTCTGCATGACCTACCTTTAGATCAATGTCACAGCTCCGATCTCAGCTGAAATTGCTATTTCCCAACGTCGTAAAACTCACCCTCTAAGACAGTTAAGAGTATAAAGCCAAGATCCTGTGCCAATTGCTTGTAGATACCTAAAAGGGAAAACAGTATACGTTTAGTCATACGATTGTACACAAGAGGCCCTTGATTGTTATTACTTATAGTACTAAAGAATTATATCTGAAGTTTTTTTTCCCTCCAAAGTACGCACAAAACCAGTCAGAATCTACAGGTATACGGTGACTCAAGTTGTGTGGGAAATGATTTTGCCATCCTGGGAAATTTTTTAATATTGCAAAAAGTTTTCCCTTTCCAAATTGGGACAAGATCAAAATCTTGAAAAATTTCAAACTGAAACTAAAAAAACCCCAATTTGTTCAAACATTATTTCATTTAAATACTTTTGAAATGTTTTGTTTGGCTTTTATTTAAATTTCACTACAAATTAAATTTCAAAACAAAGGTATTTCAAACCAAAAGATGGAACTTCTGCTCTGAAAGTGCCAAAACAGGACATAATACCAAAAATTAAAAAACTTTTGACATGGAAATATTTAGTTGAAGAATTCTCAGCCAGCTCTACTTATGACAATTGTTGATCTGGTCATCTGCATCATAATAAACTAAGTGCTCAACAGCATGCAGTCTTCATATGCGACCAATCAGCCTACTTTGGTACAAGGAACTTGTTAAATAAAGCTGCTAAAAATATTTGGCCTTGCCTGAATACTGTAATAGTACATTTCTGTTCTACAAACTCATACTAACTAAAGGACTGAGTTTAGGTTACGTCACTAAATTGAACAGCATTGGTATCAGTTTCTAAATAAGTACTGGCATCCTGGGCAGGAGGAAGCATGTGCAGTCAGAAACATTATTATTATTATTAATCAATAAATAAAAAATAATAATAGCTAAAATTACTTGATTTAACTGACTGAAGATTTATGAATTAATAACCAATACAGATTCAAATACACAAAGAGGGTGAGGGGATGAGAAGTGGAAGAGTTAAAACTACAAAAAGGGAAAAAATTGCTGCATAATTTTTCTATTGAGTGAAACAGTGCAAGCAATACTGATACGTGTTAATCTTTTCCCACGTGTGTTAATTAAACATGAAACTAAAGCTCTTTCCTCCCACCCCCCAACTGGGTCAATCTCAAATAAGGCAACTTCAAAGTAATTAGTGCCCAGTAAGAAACAGCTACCTTTAGTTTCACAACTGAGATTACATTGTAACACAACACAACACTGTTTTCTTTTGCATAATTTTATTATTGATACAACACTCGTCATACGAGTCCACAATAATAAAAGAAAGAAAATTTGTCACATAAGCATGAAATAAAGGAAGACCTACACACAATCAGCCTTGGTGTTAACTCTAGTTGGAGGCCTTAGCAAAACCACATAACCTTCTTGGTGACATAGTTCAGCCTTAGAAGAACTAGTCAACGTTAGCACCATTATCAGTTAATATTGTGAACTACTGAGGCAGCTCTTCACATAACCCTGCTTACAAAAAGGAAAGAACACTGCACGACAGAGTGGACAGGCAGGAACTTTGCTGGCCAAGCTTATATACTGTTAAACATCACTGGACTCCCAGAGCAGAGAGATGTCTTAGGTCTTTCAACACTTTAAATGCTACAGCAGCACAGCTGCACCACTACAGTTGCTATGTTACAGTTGTAGACACCACTTACACTGACAAGAGGGTTCTCCCGTTGGTATAGGTAATCCACGTCCCTGAGAGGCACTAGCTAGGTCAACGGAAGAATTCTTCCATTTACTCAGCTCTCTCTACATGGGGATTTAGCTTAACAATGCCACTCCGAGGTGTGGATTTTTCATGTCACTGACCAACATAGTTAAACTGACCTAATTTTCCAGTGCTTTCTAGACCAGGCTTTAGCCTTGTCATCCCATCATCATAGCTTTAGCCTGGGCTTCTTACAGCACAAAAAGTCAAAGTCACAACTGCACCAGGAAGCTCTAGACAAACAATACAGCCAGACCATCTCTCTTTAGGGCTAGTGAGGAAGAACATCAAGATAATTCCAAAGAGAAACACTGAGATCACAAGCTCACGAATGCTATGTTACTTGTACATACTTAAACGATAGCTAAATACCAGACCCACTGTTGAATTTTTCTGAAACTCAACCTATTATCTTTGTTGGATGTACTGTTGTTAAGTGCGCTTATCGGAAAAGTCAACATAAAAAGCATTATGGAAATTTCTGCATTTCTGGTTTTTAAAAAATAAAACAGCTGAGAAAATACCAACAACTTGCTTTTCATTTTACTGACCACTCACACACGCCCCACTATAAGCAAAAGAACGCTTTAAAACAGCTGCTTAATTTCCTGGTCAAGATATTTGGTTTGTAGCACTTGAAGATATTCAAGACAAAGATAAAACACAATCACATCATCCCCTTATGGAAAGACCATGGAAAAGTCTATGTTCGGATGTACGTTGGCTGGACAAATGAAAGTACTTAATCATTATTCACCACCACCACCACTCACAAAGCAAGTACCAGTAATTGTTTCCTCAAATTGTTTCCACAGTCTCTATCACTTTTAACAGAAAACAAAATTACCAAGGTACCAAATTTAACCTGAAACTGGCAATGTCCACTACTAACAGTAAATTAATGCAAAAATCTATGTTAATGCAACAGTTAAGTATCTACATCAGAAAATGTCTAGCTAAAGTTGTATGTTCAGCCTTAATACAACTTCCTTGTGCACATGCATGATGATAACCTAATTACATGATATACTATTTCTCAAGTACAATATGTATTATTTTCTAAACTCTTAGATACAATTGTAGTATCTTGTAATTTTTTCCTCATTCTTGTATGCTTACATTGGCCCATATGGAGCTCCTTGTAAGATCAGGGTCTCAGTCTTCTTATATGATCAGGAACATCTCTAAACTAGGTATTTTAATAACTTTATCAGACTACCACAGAAACACAATGAGCTGTACTAAAAATGTTAGTAACTAAAAATAAAAAAGTAATAAAATTAATAAAATACAATAAAATAAAATATTTATGATTTTTGTTTTAGCATGTCACTTGTGTAAAATGGTCATGATGTATATACATCATGTACCCTAGTTTCAAAGGGTCTTAATAAAATTAAAATATTGCATTATCCTAGTGTTTGATCCATTGACTTTATTGCCGCTAGTTTCTATAATAAGTGAGAATGTGTGTATAGGGTTAGAATGAAATCTGTTCTGAATGGCAGAAATTCTCCTGGTACTTGTTCACAGTGGTTTAGCATACTGTGCATAACAGAGATAGTTATTTTAGTTCACATGTGAAGTTATCTGTAATTTTCCAAGTAAATCATAACAGTAGCAGCCTTAACTGAATTGCCTTACTTCTATTTGTCTCAAAACCTATACAAAAAGATAGATAAATAAAAAAATTGGTCCCTGAGTGCTCCTATTATAAGTACCTATATGCTAAGTAGGTCCAGTGGTTAAGGTTCTTTGGGAAACCTGGGTTCAAGTCCATGCTCTGCACAAATTTCCTGTGGGAGTTTAACTAAGGCCTAGCCTACACTAGAAGCGCTGTAGTGCACCTCATGAAGATGTTCTATGCCGACTCCATAATAACTCCACCTGTGCAAGAGGTGGTAGCAGCTCACCCACAGACATAGCCCTGTCCATACCAATGCTTAGGTCAGTGTAATTTATGTTGCTCGGAGGGGTGGCTTATTCACACCTCTGAGCAACACAAGTTATACCAAAATTAAATGGTAGCGTAGACCTAGCCTTAGTCTCTATGCCATGGTTCCCCATCTGTAAAACAGGGATGATACTTCTGTACCTCACAGGTGTCTTTTAAAGATAAATACACTGAAGATTGTGAGGTGCTCAAATATTATCATAATGAAAGCCATATAAGTATCTTAGATTTAAAAAAAAAAAAATCTGTATTAGGTATACTTTTAAATTTGAGACAAAAAAATCTATCCAAAAGTTTATTTCAAGTCTAGAAACTTCTTCACTCACTGAAACCGGAGGTGTCGGAGAACTCACCATGCCTATTATAGTTGACAGTAATTTATGGCTGTGAAAGTAATAAAAGACTTGAAGGGGGATTTTTAAAATCACATCTTCAATTTCAGTTCTGCCCTTCAGCACAGTTGTAATTTGAGATATACTATACCCCTCACATTCCAGGTGAATTGAAGTTTTATGTGAACAGTTCCCATACTTTATCTGCTTTGTCTAGTCTCACTGTTGATATTCCATCCCCTAACTAGAAATTTAATCAGGTACAAACATTTAACTATCAAACGATTTAAAGATACAGACAAATGCAGACTTTCCACATTTTCCAGTCCAGAAAAAATATTTTATTGCAAAAATAAATTAAAGTTTTTGATACAGTAAAGAAATGCATAGTTAAATGTGACATTACCATGGAAGCCCTAGAGAAGTTTTTAAGAGTGAAAAGGATCTTTTAATTATGTTGGTGTCATGAGATTCTATGTACCTTGGATTTATAGCTTGAGTACACACAATTCTAAATGCAAAGAGGTTCAAATAACTACATGTCCATCTTTCTGAAAGTACTGTTTTTTTAAAGTCCACTTATTGCTGGGACAAGTATGAGTAATAGGAAGATGATGGTACTGCGGGTACAGTTAGATGCCCTTGATCTTAGACAAGACACTTACCAATATTCTAGTCAAACTCATCTGAGTGGTGAGCTTCCTACTTTGGGAATAAGGAGTGACAAGCATAACACTAACTGTGGCACCAGGTACTTTAGAAATATGCCCCATACTACAGCCAATAAGAGTGCATCTGTCTACTCTCGAGGTGCCAATGGCATAGAGGACTATTATGAAGTCCACATTAGAAATGTGTTTGTAACCCCCTTGCCAATCTTAAATCAAGAATAAAAGCACTGGAGATCTATATTGATTCTTGGCAATCCAGGAGCAGCAATGATCTTGATTTCATAAATGTCATTTCTGGCTAAAGATAAGAAAGATCCCTTTGCCTTGAATGCATGCTTAGCTAGGAATATAAATATTTTCTGATGCAAGCAAGTAGAACTCAAGTCTCATTCCATTGGGCCAAAACTTCCTTTCCTACCATTTCACCTGAACATGGTGACCACTGACAAAAGTTATGAGAATAGAGGCGAGATGCATCCAGGTACTAACAATTACAGCAAAGATTGGCGAGTATTCTGATTAATTGGTGCTCTACAAAATATTCAAGTCATCTTTGTGTATTGTATATGCTGATTCTGTGTAAGACATAATTATGATGAAACTGTTTTCACTATTGTGTTGAGTTAGTCTGTTTTTATGGAAAACAATTTCCATCAATATTCTTTAGAGCAGCAGATCATGAGTAAGCAGTTCTTATTTGGGCATGAAAGACAGAGAAAGACACACAGCTATACCTGGATCTTTGTGTGTATTAGAAACATTTCACTTTCTAGATGTGCCTATGTTTTCTAACCACGCAAGATTATAGGATATCTGACGTGCGGCAAGACCTGTGCCCAGCTTGTAAACTTAGTTGAGCGGAGGGCTGATTTACTTCCATTTTCAGCCTCAGGATGAACATGCCAGTCTACTATTGCATTCAGCATTTTTAAATTTAGATTAGTCACTTTTCCAGCAGACAGTAACCTAGTTGATCAATATTTCTGCTAGCCTGGGCACATTGTGCCCATGATGGGCTCCTTCCATCTCTCCATTCCCCTCTTGGGCACAGTGTGCTCAGGCTACCACTGCTCTCCATTCTGCTCCCACCCCGGAGGACAATCTGTGTGGCTCCTCCATTTCCCTCTTCCCATCTCTCTTACTCCTCCTCCCCCGGCCGCATATCAGGGTCACTGTGTACCACCCATTTTCATCTCATTTCACCCACCACTGATTCCATGCCATTCCTGGGACCCTGATTTTCTCCATCCATCTCCACTTCCCACCCCCTTCATCTGCACCTCCCCCAACTCCAGCTCTCCACTGCCATGTCTGCATACCCATCCACCCCTGGGGTGCCCACTTTCTTCATCATCACTATTCCCCATGCTCCCACGCTTTCGCAGGTTCCAGCTCTGCCCCCGTTGGGATCCTGCTTCCACTGACAACACCTGCCTCCTCCGGATCCCTGCTCATGTTACTCTCCCCCCCAGTAAGGCTCTCCTATTTCTGTGAAGAGTCTAGGCTACGGACAATATCTCCACACAGGAAGTTAAGCTGCTGCCTCTGGTATGTGTAGGCAGCAGAAAGATTCCTCTGCTTGCAGCACAAGGCAGCCTGTCAATCAGGCTTTTCTGTGTTCGGATTTGTATGGAAAATCAATAAGGTTATGCCCACTGATGCCTAGAAATTTCCCTGACATTTCTGAATTGGTCGGACGCAGCATGACAGGCAAACCAGGCAAACAGGAGTCAGCGAGTTGAGTGTTAGACCACGCGTCACTTGGCCAGTAATTAAACTTCACTTGCCCAGGTCAGATTTCCGTAACCTAGGGCTGCGTGGAAAAAATGATTTTTCCTAGCTTGACCCTATCTCGTGGCTAATAAAAACTTACTCTTCTCACATGGAATGTTTATCATTACCATCTACATTTCTGATGACAATCACCATAGTTTTGGCTACTTAGTCATTCATTTTACCTACACATAAGATCAAAACAGACATCTCACTGGCCAAGCTTGCAAAGGCCTAATATTCAATTCAATGGCATTTCAGTGTTTGTCTGCCGGTAATGCCACATCTTTTGAACACCGCAGCCAATCAGTTCCCAAATTTCAGGCAACGTTATAGGCATCAATGAGCAGAACTCTATTGATTTGGGGGAAAATGGGAGACACATGGAGTCCTTGACATCGGATTAGTACAGTCAAGGCCTCAAGCACCTCTGCAGCTGTCTACAGAATAAACAACTGGTTGATGACCCCCATGACTTCCCTCATAATAATATTCCTATATCATCTCGCTCTGCTTAGTCTCCCAAAGTGGACACCCTGAATGATTTCTCCCCCAGACAGAAAATATAATAATGGGGTGGAGGAATGCACACAGCTTCTAGTATGGTGGAGAATAGGGGACCCTGCTATGGTGCGGGGGGGGGGAGAGGATAATGGGGAGCACATAAACCATGGGAGGAGGAAAGCATGAAGGGGAAAGGGGAGAATATGGGTGCACAAAGACCCCCTGCCATGCAGGGGGAGAATGGGGAATCCGGGAATGGATGTGGGGGGAATGGGGGACACTCAGAACACTGATGGAGGGGAGACTGGAGGAACCTGGTAGAGGGGATATGAGACACATCACTTGCCCTGGGAAGAAGGCAGTGGCATAGGGGTGCTAGTATGGGGGAGAGTTGTGGACCTCTGTACGGGAGGAAAGGGTAATGGGGGGGAGACACAGAGCCACAGACAGAGGTGAGATTGAGGGTAGTTGCAGGGAGTCCCTAGAAAAAGGGCAGAAGGGGAATGAGAGATTGGCTGACAGGGAGTTTGTGGGGTAGAACGGAAGAATACGAAGAGCCCATCCTATGTGTAATAAGATCAGTCTACCCAACTCATGAAGCACTCAAACCTGTGACCCTAACAGCACCCATGAAGCATGCAAACCTGTGACCCTAAGAGCACCCCAGTGCCAATTGGTACACTGTTGTCATGATATGTACCCAAAAGTTCACATGTAATAAATCACTGCTGGAAAACTAATAATTCACTGATCATTAATATTCTTGCATGACGTATGAACAGTAAATTCACAAAGGGTGTTATAGAGATGTGCTGCAAATAGGTTATTAAAACGTATTTACCAAGCTGTGCCTACCCCTGTTCTAAACAAAAGAATGTGGTTCTGCCTGCTTGAATGTATCTCGGATGTAAATTAAGCAAGATGTGACCAAAGAGAAAGAAAAGCGTATTTACATGCAAGATAAATAAAGTCATCAAGAAAGCAAGTGGGGAAAAATGACAATCTTGACGGGGGAGGGAGACTGCATCTTCTAAAAGCCTTCCCTGCCTCTTGAAGTAGGGCCACAGAACTTTGGGAAGATATAAAGAGAGAGAAAAAGCCATTTTGGCATCCATCACTTGAGGGACTAATGGGGCCAGAGCTCTTCAAGTCACAGAACGATTGATCCTTCAACTAAGGGGACTGAATATAGGTGAGAAACCTGTTTAGGCAAAGATTGTAACGTACTGAAATTCAGTTTTAGTGTTAAATGCAAATTTTCGCTTTTGTTTGTAACCTTTTCTATCCTTATTCCTTATACTTGGCGTCACTTAAACCTAAAACATTTTGTTTAATAAACTTGTTTTACTTTTACTGTGAGACAGTTCAGTACTTCGATTGAAATAAGAGCATTTGACAAACCCCAGCTAAATTAATGAGTTGCTGTTTACTATCTCTTTAAAGGAGCAGCAAATTTAACTTCTAGGAGTGTTCCAGGAGAGAGCTGGACACAACAGGGCAGATAGTTTTGGGGAAACTCCAGACCAGGGGATGGGGTCATGCTGCAAAAAGTAACTGGATGGTGGATGCCAGGATGTGACCTACATGCTTGTAAGGCTGACGGTTGTTGTCCAGGCTGTGAGCCACAGCAGCATAGCATTTAAGGTATCCAGAATTGCAGGGCACCTGTTGAAAACCCTTTAATGGTCTGGGTTGAACCCCAAAGCATCACAGACCCTCTCTCTAAATTTGAATAGAGGCTGTTAATCTTGGGGGTTTTAGCATATGATTATCGAATTAATACTTTCTCTAGTCTCAAGAAAGATTGAGGGCTTTCCCTGTTGCCCTTCTATAGGACAGATGGGAAGGGTTAAACAGTAAGGCGTGAAGTAGCACTTAATATATTACGAGCTGTTCAGGATTTTATCCCATGCACATCTTATCCAAGTAGCCTCTTTCCCTAAGAGTGAAATTTACTATATGTCATCAATGACTAAAGTGTAACTCAGATATTTTTCAGATCTTCATTATTATAAAAGCTATTTCACTTTAATCAGTTTGACTAAAATCTAAGAGATATTTTGTAGAAATAATAAAGTTAACTCACTCCTCAGATATTTAACCGTTCATTTTGCATAATTCCATGTCATTTCTAATCTGTGTCAGAGATAGCATACTAAAATAAAAATAGTATTAACTGTCTTCCCAACTAGTATCTACAGTCACACACCCTTTTCAGATTACTATAACCACAAAATTCAGAATGTACATCCATAAAATTCAGTTCCAACTCTAGCCAAGAGACAATGTTAAAATGTAAGTGACAAAGGAATTATTAATTTACAGACTTCACAAGAAAGATCATTTAAGAGGGCAAACTATTAGAATCGAGAAGCCTCAAAAGCTAAAAAATAAGTTATAAAATATTTTACTTACTGTTGAAGAGGGATTCTGTCACACAACTTTTTGACAATAAGCACTTAACATCTTCAAAGTGTTACACATGCCGTAATAATTAATGCTTAGTTCTGAAATGCTTACAAAATTATCATCATCTTGTTGGAAATAGCCTTCTTATTATACTCTTATGGTACAAACTGAAAATTATCTGTTTATATAGGACTTAGCCAAAAAAGTCCTTTTACTCCTGCTTATAGGTGCAGCAAAAGTTAAATACTATTACCAAAGAACAGCTGACATTATAAAAACTGGTCACAGGCAAGCAAGTAACACTATATATTAGAAATCCCATATAGTTACTGAACTAGAGAATAATAAATAGCAGTTGCTAAACCAAATGAATGCTATTGATCAATTCGAAGAGAGATCTCTGGACTTCGTTATTTTTGCATTTTATTGAAATGACCACTACATTTAATGTTCAACAATATTAACAACTCAGAGGTCTGATTAACTCTACAACCTTATCACATTTTTAAGGGCTTGGCGGAAAAGGAAAGCATACTACTAAGACTTACAGTTAACATATGAGAAACATTACTGAGAGTCATTCAGCAGCCTCCTCACGGGAAAGGGTAACATTATGAGAACTTTAAGTGTTTGCATATGTTGTTTTACCTTTGTTCTTTTATTGTCTTATTTCTCACCTCTTACATGTTAAGACTTTTGGGAGTTACTAATTTGACTGCCTTCTCTTTCTTCCTGGGGCCCTCTGGGATCACTTCCTTCATTTCACTCTCTTTTGTTCCTGCTACAGTGACCCTCCTACCAGCCAAGGAGAGTTAGACATGCCATTCTCTGGGGACATTGGTGGCTACCAAAGAGCTGGTCATGGCAGGGGTGTGGAAAGGACAAGGTGAAAGAAGAGAAAGAGAGGGCAATTAAAACAGATAGATAGTTCAATTTCTCTCCATTTCCCTCTCCAAATCAACAGGCTCCCAACTCATACTCAATCATCCAGGGAGCAGAAGCATAACCTTGATATTGAACTCGCATTTTTTTGTATTACATAGAGCTGGCCACAATTTAGGGGGGTTTATTCGCAGTAGATTTTGCTACTTACAAATTTGCTTTCCTTCTGATTTAGAATGAAAGCAAATTTACCAAAATTTCCCATCAAAACCAAAGAGTGCCAAAAAATTTATTTTAGAAACACTGAAATATGGTGTTCTTGAAACAAAACATGAAATTCATTTCTTGTCAATTTCACAGCTGCTTTTCAGGCTCTGGGGGCTGCTTGCTGGAGTGAGGGGAGTCTGCCAGCACCCAGAGTCCCAGCTCTAGACAGGGCTCCAGGAGTTGGCAAGTTTTCTGCCATAGCTGCAGAACCTGAAACCTGCCTTTGTTTCAGCAAAAGTTTAGTCGAATCTGAAGACTTCAATAACTCGGACATAGGTTAGGGGTTTGTTATAGAAGTGGATGGGTAGGGTTCTGTGGCCTGCTTTGTGCAGGTCAGACTAGATGATCATATTGGTCCCTTCTGAACCTAAAGTCTATGAGTCTATAGTAGATTCATCAAAACATTTCTCTACAATGAATTGACATTTTCTGAATAAATGTTTTGCTGGAAAACTCCTGATCAGCTCTAGTATTAAGAGAGCTGAAAAGAGAGACCCACTCACCCTTTTTACATAAGTAATAACTGCTGCTATGCTAGAACAAAAACTTGAGCATTTAAGGTAGAAATTAACAGCTAGGGGAGGAGAGGCATACATTCAAATACAATCACAGCTCATACAGTCTTTTAATTATTACACTGCAAAATGCAAAACCAAACTTAACTCTGCTCCCATAGCCACATTCAGTCTCAAAACTACAGATAAGAAACCCTGGCATCTTATTCTCCATATAGAAACAATATTTTCATCCCATCTATCAGAAAGTAGAAAAATTTCATAGCATTCTCTTCATATACTCTCAAAGTCTCATTATATGATCCATATTTCACACCCTTATTGTAGCTCAGTGGTTTGAGCATCAGCCTGCTAAACCCAGGGTTGTGAGTTCAATCCTTGAGGGGGCTATTTAGGGAACTGGAGATTTTTATAGGATCTCACTTTCCACCTGTCCATCCAGCTCCTAGTCACCCATCTCAGGATATCATCATCCAGAGTCAGGACAACCTAAAGGGGACGTAGAGGTGATTATTATCCATTTCACCCTCCATAAGCACAGCAAAGCCAGACCAGGAACATAATTTCCAACTCCATCCATGCCCCAGCCACACAGTATATGAAGCACAGACACCACCACTTACCCAGTCTCGGGGAATCTTCGGGATGGAAGAATCTCGAGGAGGTAAAGGCAGAAATGCATGTAAAAAAAAGTTGTCAGAGCCATCCTAGACTAGGAATAATAGCTGCTTTTTTTTTTTTTTTTAAATACCCGCACAGCAATGACACCTGCATGGGACAGACTCAACGACAGGGCCCTTAACAGCAGAATGGCAGGCAAACCTGAGGGGGAGAAAGCTTATGATAAAATGTTTGTGGCATCAATACAGAGGCCCCCCCAAAAAAGCCCAAAATGCAGAGAGTTGGAAGCAATATCTGAGGACGGAGAGATTGATGCAGTGGCAAAGGACAGTATGGCCATTGCCAGGGAAAGCACTGCCATGTCCAAAAACAGCATAGGAAGAGGTTTCAGAGTAGCAAGAGGGAGATGCAGAGGCAACTCCTGGGGGCAATACAAAGCCAAAATGCCCTACTGCAGTGCTCCCAGCCATTCCCCTCTCAGACCTAAGCTGAGGGCACTGAAAACAATGGCAATTGGGATCCCAGTTCATTTGAGCCCTCTATTGCCCATTGTAACTTCAAACCTCAGCATGCCACACCAGAAGGCCCACAAACCAGACGAGGTTGAGCAAAGACATATACTCACCTGTAAATTTAACCTTGCCCCTTTGTGTTGTGCCTGCATTGCACTGTTGCACTTGACTGTTTTGTTTCACTGGTAATATAAAGAAAGGGTTCTTTGTAGTTAGATAATAGATTGCTGTTTAATATAGTGTGTCATAATTTAAAGCTGTTTTTCAGCTTTGTTTCAGTTGAATGTTCACTTCTGCTTGTTACATAATAGAGTAATAAAAACCTTCATATGGAGTTGACGACAGTTCATTTTACACAGAAAATTATGTTGGCATTAATTGATAGGGCTTTATAAACAAATGTGGGCAAAGACAGTAGGCGCAATAGGGGCTGCTGGCTCTGTTGCACTTCCACCACCCATAAGCAACACTGGACTGAACAAAAGACTTCAAACCCCCTCCTCTCCAGAAATTAGTAGCTGGATGTACCGCTGCACAATCCAGGCCCGAGCCGTCAAATAAGAGCAACAGGCATCCCTGATAATACCGTCCCGGTTGTTTGCATTTTGTATTGGATGCTTTGCTGGTTGCTCAAATCATGGAGCAAGTCTCTGCACCTCAGCCTCCCACCCGTCACTAAGGATTTCTCCTTTACTCTCACAAATACTGTACAAAATACAACATGATGCTATAATCACTGATGTGTTTTTCTGTTGCTTCCAACCTATTCAACAAATAGCACCAACTCCCTTTGAAACAATGTAAAACTTTAGAGCCTACAAGTCCACTCACTTCTACTTCTTGTTATGCCACTCAGGCAAACACATTTGTTTACATTTCCAGAATATAGAACAGGGATCGGCAACCTATGGCACGTGTGCCAAAGACGGCACATGAGCCAATTTTTAATGGCACGCTGGAACCCGCCGGGACTCCAGCATGCCATTAAAAATCCTGCCCAGCCCGGCCCGCTCTCCTCTGCCCTCTGCTCCCCCTGCAGGGGCAGGGAGCAGAAGCATAGCCATGCACATGGGGTGGGCAAATGGCCCCACTCTCCTGGCACAGCAAGCCGCGGGGTCCGCGCTTCCGGGCCGGAGCGCCAGGCCAAGCGCAGCAAGCTGCCAGGCACTCTCCAGCCTTCTCCTCTCCCCTGGAGCCCTGCTGCCACGTGCAGCATTCTGGGGGTTGGAGCTGCGCGCTCCCGCAGGGCAGCGTTTGGCTCCGCGGGGAGGCAGACACGCTCCCTGCTCAACTGGAGCTCTTCCGCCACCACGCGCAGCACTCTGAGGGCCAGGGCTGTGCTCTCCCACGGGACAGCGTGTCTGGCTCTGTGTGGAGCCTCACGGTAAAGGGCCCAGGGCTGGGGGGGCTGGATAAGGGGTGGGATCCCGGGGGGGTGGCTAGGGGCAGGAGTCTCTGGAGGGGGCAGTAAGGGAGCAGGGGGGGTTGGATGGGGCATGGGAGTCCTGGGGTTTGTGATGGTGCAGGGGTGGACAGGGGTCAGGGCAGTCAGGGGACTGGGAGCAAGGAGGGTTCTTGGGGGGGCAATTAGGGTGGGAGATCTCTGGAGAGGGTGGTCAGGGGACAAGGAGTTGGGGGAGCTGTACGAGTTGGGAGTTCTGGGGGTCCTGTCAGGAGGCAGGGGTGTGGAGAGGGGTTGAGGCAGGCAGGGAGTGGGGGTTGGATGGGTTGGGAGTTCTGGGGGTCCTGTCAGGGGGCGGAGAGCGGTTGGATTGGGCATGGGAGTCCTAGGGGTCTGTTTGAGGATAGGGGTGTGGATAAGGGTCGGGGTAGTCAGGGGACAGGTAGGTGGTAGGGTCCAGTCTGGGGACAAGGAACAGGGAGGTTTAGATAGGGGGTGGGGTCCTGGGGGGCAGTTGGGGGCAGAGGTCCCAGGAGGGGATAGTCAGGGGACAAGGAGTAGCAGGGTTGGGAGTTAAGGGGCAGTCACCCAGCTCTCTCCCCCGAGCCCTGACCCCCCCCACACACACACACCATGTCCTCTGCCCTGAGCCCCGCACACACCCCAAGCCCCTGCCCTGAGCCCTGTACCTCCCTCATACACACCCAGTTCTCTGCTTGACTCCTTCATCTCTCCGCCCCCCACAACCCTAGCCCTGACTCTGGCACCCCCACCCATACCTAGCCCCCACTCTGCCCTGACTCCAGCCCGCCCCCAGCCCTCTGGGTCCTGGCTGCTGGCCCCGTACAGCCCGCTACTGGTCTGGGGTCCTGGCTGACAGACCCTTGCCAGCCGGGGTCCTGGTCGCAGGCCTCGCTCAGCCCGCTGCCGGCCTAGGCAAACAGAACCCCAGGCCAGCAGCAGGCTGAGCAGGCCAGCAGCATAAGATCAACATTTTAATTTCATTTTAAATGAAGCTTCTTAAACATTTTGAAAACCTTGTTTATCTTACAATACAACACTAGTTTAGTTATATAATATATAGACATAGAGAGAGACCTTCTAAAAAACATTAAAATGTATTACTGGCACGCGAAACCTTAAATTAGAGTGAATAAATGAAGACTCGGCACACTGCTTCTGAAAGGTTGCCGATCCCTGATATAGAATCATAGGGTTGGAAGGGACCTCATCTAGTTCAACCTCCTGCTCAAAGCAGGATCAATCCCCAGACAGATTTTTACCCTAATTCCCTAAATAGCCCCCTCAAGGACTGAACTCACAACCTTGGGTTTAGCAGGCCAATGCTCAAACCACTGAGCTATACCTCCCAACATAAGGCTGCCTGCTTCTTGTTTACAATGTCACCCAAAAGTGAGAACAGGCATTCGCATGGCACTGTTGTAGCCGGCATCGCAAGATATTTACATGCCAGATATGCTACAGATTCATATGTCCCTTGAAGTTTCAACCACCATTCCAGAGGACGTGTCCATGCTGATGACGGGTTCTGCCCGATAACAATCCAAAGCAGTGTGGACCAATGCATGTTCATTTTCATCATCGGAGTCAGATGCCACCAGCAGAAGGTTGATTTTCTTTTTATTGGTGGCTTGGGTTCTGTAGTTTCCACATCAGAGTGTTGCTCTTTTAAGACTTCTGAAAGCATGCTCCACACCTCATCCCTCTCAGATTTTGGGAGGCACTTCAGATTCTTAAATCTTGGGTTGAGTCCTGTAGCTAGCTTTAAAAATTTCACATTGGTATCTTCTTTGCATTTTGTCAAATTTGCAGTGAAAATGTTCTTAGAACTAACAACATGCTGGGTCATCACCCGAGACTGCTATAACGTGAAATATATGCCAACAATTCTCCCCCAAGGAGTTCAGTCACAAATTTAATTAACACATTTTTTAACAAGTGTCATCAGCATGGAAGCATGTTCTCTGGAATGATGACCGAAGCATGGAGAGGCATCTGGCACATAAATATCTTGCAACACCAGCTATAACAATGCTACGTGAATGTCTGTTCTCACTTTCAGGTGCATTGTAATTAAGAAGTGGGCAGCATTAACTCCCATAAATATAAACAAGCTTGTTTCTCTTAGTGATTGGCTGAACAAGAAGTAGGACTGAGTGGATTTGTAGACTAAAGTTTTACACTGTTTTGTTTTTGAGTGGAGTTACATAATTAAAAAAACCCTACATTTGTAAGTTGCGCTTTCATGATAAAGACATTGCACTACAGTACTTGTATAAGGTGAATTGAAAAATACTATTTCTTTTGTTTACAAATATTTGAACTGTAAAAATGATAAAAAATAACGTAAGTGAGACCTGTACACTTTGTATTCTGTGTTGTAATTGAAATCGATTATATTTGAAAGTGTAGAAAAACATGCCAAAATATTTAATAAATTTCAATTGGTATTCTATTGTTTAACATTGTGATCAATTGCAATTATTTTTTTTAATTGTGATTAATTTTTTGAGTTAATCGGGTGAGTTAACTGTGATTAATTGACAGCCCTAATTTAAAGTGATGCACGTGTGAGAGTACTGTAGTCCCATTGAAAGCCCAGGTGCTTTGCATGTTGGCATTTGCTGGTCTAGTGCTTGTAGCAGTATTTTTGACATAACTAAAGATGTTAACCTGCTTTACAACTTGTATTTAGAACAGCAGTGCAGTGTTTCAGAGAAAAATTACTTATATACCTAATGGCTAATATAAGATTCCCCCGTCCCCGCCAAGAGTCTAGGAACAATAGGAATCCCAGCACCCTTTCCCTTCCTCTTCTCAGCAGAGGAAGGGCAGGAGAACAGGTTGTTATTTTCATCAGGACATCATCCTTTAACAGTGCCCCTACTCCATCTTTCATGTTTGCCCCTGACTAGCAGGTGCCTGAAGTTTTTAAGCCCTGCTTTTACACATGAGAAGGATGTCATGAGAAACTATTACACAAGAGAAGTCTCTAAATGAAGCAGCCTGCCAAATTATACACAGTTTCTAATTCCTTCATGCAGCCTCAGAATCACATCATGTCCTAGCATATAAACTGGGGAAAAGGATCAGGAGGTAGCCATGTTAGTCTATATCCACAACTTGTTTTGGGGGAAAAGGAGAATAACTTTTCAAAATATAACCAGCATCCAAGAGCATGTTCAAGTCTCATCACATTTCAGTACTATCCATGTTAATATGAATGCTAAAAACTAAATTCTTAATGTACACACATATTTAGGAATGAATGCAAAGATCAAGTCATTTCTTATGCATGGCTTTTTAGATAAGGGACAGAAGAATGAACCACGGCTATTCATTTAGCACTGCTTTAAATATAGTAACATTTGCTGTGTCCTATCTCAGGCCCAGATGGTTTTCAGGTAAGTCCCCCCCGACCCCACCCCCATTGCCTGACAAGCACTAAGTATTCAGTACTTTGCAAATACACTAGAGGTCTCCATCGCTCCCATCAGTGACTAACTTGATGCTAGAATCACTGCAAGGACAGAAATACTACTTTTCCTACAATGAGTTTTCCTACAGCAATGACAGCCCTAGTTAAAGAATCAGTATCAGATAGCAAATGTGAAAAATCAGGAGAGGGGATAGAAGGTAATAGGAGCCTATATGAGAAAAAGACCCAAAAAATCAGGACTGTTCTTATAAAATCGGGACATCTGATCACCCTAAGTATCAGAGGCATTGCTAATGTCTTCCCAAGCTAGAATTTCAACCTATTTGGGAAGAAGGTTACAAAAGGACGAGGAGACTAGACAAAAGATTGGAAAATCTTATCAATAGGACACTATCCACAGAAAATCTCTCTCACAAGTACTTCTAAATTCATGACAAACCCAAGTACCCTAGTGTTATTACCGGTACTGAGATGGGGGACAAAGGGCGAAGAGATCTGATAAGCCCGAGGCCATCCCTATTGCCACCCCAAGTCTAGAGGCACTTGCACCTACACATGAAACAGGTACTCCAACACACACAATGAAGGAGCCATCAAGCCAACAAACCACCACATAAGCAGCAACGAATCCTGTGGCACTTTACAGACTAACAGACGTTTTGGAGCATGAGCTTTCGTGGGTGAATACTGACAAAGTGGGTATTCACCCACGAAAGCTCATGCTCCAAAACGTCTGTTAGTCTATTAGGTGCCACAGGATTCTTTGCTGCTTTTACAGATCCAAACTAACACGGCTACCCCTCTGATACTTGAAACCACCACATGTGCCGGTTTCGAGACACCTCCCCACACGTTGCTTACACGCCGTTGCTACAAGAAACAGCTGGGGTTGTGTCCGGGTTCCTGGCCCGGGAACAGGGCGGGGGGACGCTCTCAAGCTCAGCTCGGAGCCGCACTCGCTGTCACGGGGCGGGGTGACCAGTCACGGCACAGCCACCTCCCTCCCCTCGGCCCGGCTGCCCCCACGCAGGGACCGGAGCGGGGCACATCCGACACCGGGCAGCGAGTCACGCGCGGCGGAATAACCCCCGTGCCCACGAAACAGGAGCCGGGGGAACTGGGCAGCTCGGCCAGGCCTACGCCGGGCAGGGCTCAGGGCCAGCCCGCCCCGAACCCGCCGCAGCCGGCTCGGACAGCCCTGGCCCCACCACACCGAGGCGGCGAGGGCAGCCCGGCGAGACCCCCCCATCCCTCCCGAGAGGAGCCCCCGGGGAGCGAGTGCGAGTGGTGATTCCCTCCCTGCGGGCAACGCAGCCGGGGGGGCGGGGTCGGTCTCACAGCCCCTCCGGGCGGGGGCGGGGTGCACCCGGCTTCTGCCCGGTGCGGGGCCCTCCGGGGGGGGCGGGGCCCGCCCTTCTCTCTCTTACCCCCGCCCCACGCCGCGGTTGTCTCTGGGCGGCAGGAAGCGGGTGAGCGGCCCCGGTAGCGTCCCCAGCGCGGCGCAGTTACCATGGGACGGGCGCTCGCTCTCCGGAAGTCACTGCCGGGAACGGGGAGGGAGGGGTGCGCGGCGAGCCGCCATCTTGAGTGTGGCGCGGCGGGGTCTCTCGCCCATGGGCTCTGGCGGGGCCGGCCCGCCGCGCACGGGGTGTGAAGGGATTTGATGCCGCAGCCCGCCCGCCGGTCCTGACCTGTGCTCAGGAAGGGGGCGTGGAGCCGCCCCGAGGGCCCAGCAGACTAGGGGTGTTCGGGCTGTGAGCTACGGCAGCGGCGCCTTCCTGGCTCCCGGGGTTCCAGGCAGTAACTGGTGCGGCTTGCACCCCACAGCGGGACTGTACATAGCCCTGCACCTAGAGTCCCCCGGCCCAAGAGCGTTTTGTCAGAGTAGTTTAATGGTTAGTTTCCCCCGGCGCACTTCCTTGTTTGCCTTTCCAGTTTGGGCGCTAGAGGAGAAGGGCATTAGGATTATCTGAAGGACAGCAGGGTCGTCCGCTGGTTAGAAAAGAAAAGGAATCAGGACTCTTGCGTTCATTTACTGGGATCATAGGGAAGTCAAATAAACTCTTTATGCTTCTGTTTCACAAAACAGTCAAGTAAGGCCTCAAAGAAATCCTGCGAGGATTAATATATTCAACAAGCAGGTTTGCAAGGCTCTTTGAGATCCTTCAATGAAGGGTGCTACATAGAGTATTGGTGATCAGGCCCACTGCCTCCT
The DNA here is from genome assembly GCF_007399415.2 of Gopherus evgoodei. Lineage (NCBI taxonomy): Eukaryota > Metazoa > Chordata > Testudines > Testudinidae > Gopherus > Gopherus evgoodei. Next base: position 173,042,623 of record NC_044324.1, read on the forward strand.
AACCACCCTCTCCTGGCCTGGGGTCATCCTACAGCCAGCCTGCCTCATTTCCCTCACCTTCCCCCAAAGGGCTTCTTAATTTCCATACCCTTTTGTCCACTCACAACATCCTTTCTGGAGGTCTGGGTTTATTCAGATAAAATATACTCAAAATTCAAACTGCTGAAACACAATCCATTCATTTTAGCTTCTTATCAGATCACTCCCCAGCCTTTCCCTCCTGTCGCCTCAACCCCCCACACCTCAGGACTCTATGCTGGAAACTGATCACTCCTAACAGTCTCTTGTGCTCCCAGGCCTTCCCTGCGTTAGTAGGTTACTCCCAGAGCCTACCAGGCTGAGTTCAGCTTCCTAGCCCAAACCTAGTCAGGGTTTCCCACTGGAGTCTAGTACTCACTAGGTTTTAGCTTCAAAACTCCACTGACATCAGGATCTTTGCTACAGTAGCCTTTCTCTTTCTTTGTAATTTTCTGCTGATTGAAAAAGGAAACCACCTGATCCAACCCAGGTGTGCCTTTTGACTGAGTCATCAGTACTTCCAGCCTTTAAGAGTCAAGCTACCCTGTTGTTCAATGGTATTGTTGGCTTTGCTGATGGTATTTCTTATCTTTGCTTACTGACATACTACTGATCAGTTATTTCAAGACTGCATGTGCCTGAGATATTTCAGTCTGGGTAACAAGTTTTTCATAGTACTCACACTTACTGTAAAGATAGCAAATAGCACTGAATGTATGTTGCCATGTCAGATTACAAACAGCAGTTGACTTTGACGGGTTTTAGACATTTCAAGTGCAAACAGTGAAATGGGAAGAGGAGTGTGGGGCTCTGTTCCTTAATGGCTTTTGGAGGCTGTTAATTGAGTTGCTCTTCAAGAGAGTCTCTTTAGTTAAACAGCATCCCAGCAACACTAGGAATGAAAGCAACATTTACAGAAGTAATAATACTAGTTTCTAAACCAAGATTGGGCCTTAACCTACAGATAGTGTAAGTAGGATACCTAGGAATACACTTTTTTAGACTTGTTTCATTGATCTAAACTGGTGATTTATGGGCTTAAATGAGTGAATAAACCAGAAGAAACCATCGCTATAATTTTCTGCAATAGGCACTCAAGTGCAGTGCAGTCCAAACTACATCTTTCAAAAAGTAAGGCATGCAGGACATGACTTGTATGTAATTGACATTTTCTGTCATTTAATCTTAGGAGCAATTGCTGTAACCAGATGCCACAGTTCAGTCACTTATTGGTTAGATTCATGTAATTGTGTGACAGCTATACAAACAAAGATCTGGAAGAAGGTTTGTTTCTTTAGCTTCTGAACTGCAAGTCAGAAACAAGAGCTGAATTTTCCTTGGCCAAGAGGCCAGTGTAAATCCAAAAATATTGTCAATTTATATTTTGAGATGCTGGAAAAAGAGATGGTGCAATTATGAAGCCCGTAGAATACACAGAAGTGGATACTGTTTTCTTTAACTCTATAAATTACACTGGTCTACAATTTTTGAGAAGTTGTCTGCTTCAGAGATAAAATGTGATATTTATTATGTATTTTGATGTGCTGAATTCAAATATGACAATTAAAACAACTGATTGGCTACTGTTTCTAAGATATTTAAGTTTTTACATTTTATGTCTATGTATATTGTGTAGATAGTAGAGTTTTAATCATAAATTGTAAACCTAGGTCTTTTCAGGTGTTTATGGTTGCTTTACATGATAATATTTCACCTGTCCTGTTTATGAAACACTTTAAAAATCAGCAAAAGGGTTATATAAATAAAATTTATTAGGAAACAAAAGGCAAAAAACTATTATGTACATAGTTTAATCCTATTCAGTGTCTACTCGGCGCTTCTTGGCTTGTCTCTTGTATTCATTAAATGGAGCATCTCTTGTCACTGTCCAGCAATAGTCTGCAAGCATTGATGGGCTCCATTTGCCCTGATAGCCTGCCAGGAGATTCCACTGCTGTAGTCTGGAGCCCAACAGCTCTGCCTTACTCTTGGGTAGTTCCAAATCCCTGACAAGGTCATTCAGTTCACCTTGTGTTATGAGGTGTGGTTCAGAGGAGGAGAATGGGAGAAAATGTGGGTCCTGTGACATAGATCGTTCAGGACCAGAAGTTTCATCCTCTTCCTCTTCCTCATCTGACTCAAGTGAGAATGATTCTGGTGCATCAGGAACCGGCAGCCCTTCTCCATGGGGTACTGGACGCATAGCTGATGGAATGTTTGGATAATGCACAGTCCACTTTTTCATCTTTGACACACCTTTCCCAACTGGAGACACCATGCAGAAGTAACAATTGCTGGTATGATCTGTTGGCTCTCTCCAAATCATTGGTACTGCAAAAAGCATAGATTTCCTTTTCCTGTTCAACCACTGGCGAAGATTTGTTGCACAAGTGTTGCAGCATATGTGTGGGGCCCACCTCTTGTCCTGATCTCCAATTTTGCAGCCAAACTAAAGGTGATAGGCCTTCTTAACCATAGTGGTTATACTGTGCTTTTGTGATGCAAAAGTCACTTCACCACAAACATAGCAGAAGTTATCTGCACTGTTCACACAAGTACGAGGCATCTCTGCTCACTTTGGCTAAACAGAAATGTGTCCCTTTGCAAAATCAAACACTGACAAATAAGAGAGCACTACACTGTATGATTTCTAAAGCTGATATAGGGCAATTTGTTCAGCAGAGTGATGTAAGCTTCGTTATGATTGCATCATCCATGACTTCTAGGAATAACATGATGCAATTCATATCATGTATGATGCAATACCAGTTTCAGATTGCATCATTCATTGTTTTGCCTAAAAAGCAAGTACTGTCCAAACCCAGTCATAGATTTATTCATAGGTCCAGTCAAAGATGTATTTTAGTCATTTCTGGTTTAAATTGAGATCCCTTCCCTTTATAACTCACTTATCCTCCGCCATTCCCAAGTCAAGGGTCGTATATACTGATCCAATAGCATATCTTGAAAACTAGAACCAATCAACAATTTTAAGCATCATTTTCGTTCTCAGTCACCCAGAATTAGTAAAGTTGGACTACATTTATTTCAGAAGCATTTTGGCTGTAGAGCAGTGTTGCAAGTATTTTTGAGATACATGTTAGAGATAAACAGACATTTATAGCAATGTGTGGAATTAACGGGGGGAATTAGAGTCACATAAACAGAAGTTATACCACATCTGGTATTAAAATTACTGTTTTCAATTTAAAGATATTTGTAAAGTACAGCTATGTTTTCAAAAGAAAATATCTTGGGGGTGGGGAGGAGGCTCTGCACTGGGAACGGTAGGGAGCTGTTAGAGGAGTTGTTGCAAGTGTGGTGGTAGGGGGAGAGAAATAGGCTGGGCTCCCCACAACCACTCCACCAGCAACCACGCTGGAATGGTTCATGACCCCAATGGTCTAACCACATGAGGCAGGAACTACTTCATCCTAGGGGCTGAGGAAACAGCAGGAAGAGAGAGAACCATACTGGGCTCCCTCAAGTCACCCCTCTTGACCATTGTACGTGGCTCCAGCAGCCCATCCCTCTGACTGGGGCACCACATGGGGTAGATACCCCACCCTCCTGGAATGGAGGAGAAAGAGAGACAGGTCAGTCTCCCCCATCCACCTCTGGACCCAGTACACAGTCTCTGGGCTAACAGCCTTCTCTTGCTGCCTGCTAATGTGAGTTCTGAAGCTAAACTTGTTCTGCAATACTGAAGATTCAGTGTGCATTATGTGGGGGTTGTTTCATTGCACAGAATAGAAGTTGTTTTAAAACTTTTTCCTTTTTTTAAATAAAAAATACATAAACTTACACACAAAAACTACACTAGAAGAACATGACTTAGACTGCAAAGTCAAACACTACAAATGTTAAGCAATGCCAGATTTGCAGTTGTCCATGCAATCTTAGTTTAGCCTCCTTGTTCCAGCCTTATGACAAAGTCTTTAATTACATGGTTAGATACTGTTTTTTCCATAGGATCCCTCCTTCATTCAGTGCACACAATGGTCACACAAGAGGGCAAAGCTTAGATTGCACTGACCTCTATAAATCCAACTACGTTTCCCAGACCTGAAGAAGAGCTCAGTGTAAGCTCAAAAGCTTGTCTCTCACTCACCAACAGAAATTGGTCCAATAAAAGGTATTGCCTCACTCACCTTGTCTCTCTAATATCCATAAATCTGGCATTTCCAAATTAAGTGCTTGACTTTATAACAAAGTTCTTTTGACATATTTTTGTATGTTATATATTAATAGACGGTATGCAGTGTTGTAGCCATGTTGGTCCCAGGATATTAGAGAGACAAGGTCGGTGAGGTAATATCTTTTATTGGGCCAGCTTCTGTTGGTGAGAGAGACAAGCTTTCGAGCTACACAGAACTCTTGTTCAGGTCTGGGAAAGATACTAAGGCCATGTCTACACTAGCGAGCTTACAGTGGCACAGCTGCTGTAAGATCACTGTGCAGCCGCTGTGTTGATATAGTGCTATGCACACTACCACTTATGCCGGCAAAACTTTGTGTTTTTCATACCCTGGAGTGACACCAATTTTGCCAACATAAGTGGTAGTGTAGACATAATCCAAGAGTGGCATGCTAAACTATCTGTTCCATCTTGTATTTAGCTGTAAGTAGTTAGCACATATTCTAAGGGACCATTCAAGGTGAAGTGGCCTGTTAACATATGACTACAGGGGGTTTAATGGGCCACTTCACCTTGAATGATCCCTTAGAATATACACTCTCTGTTTCATCTTGTGTTTTAGCAGTGGGCATGGCTATACTAGAGAGCTTACAGTATCATGCTGCTGCGCCGCTGTAAGCTCTCTGTAATGGTTCTAAGCCAATGGGAGAGAGCTCTCCCATTGGCTTAATTAATCCACCCCCAACGAGAGGCAGTAGCTATGTCAGTGGGAGAAGCTCTCCCACCACTATGGTGCTGTCCACACCGGGGCTTAGCTTGGTGTAACATATGTCACTCAGGTTAGTTTATTCACACCCCTAAGCGATATAAGTTATGCCGACATAAGCTGTAGTGTAGACATAACATCAGTATCTTTCCCAGATCTGAAGAATTACTCTGTGTAGCTCGAAAGCTTGTCTCTCTCACCAACAGAAGTTGGTCCAATAAAATACATTAACTCACCTATCTTGTCTCATATTTTCATAGAGTTTAAGGCCAGAAGGGACCACCAGATCATCTAGCCTGACCTTCTGTATATAATAGGCTGTTAAATTTCACCCTGTTGCACCTGTTGTTGAGCCCAGTAACTTGTGTTTGACATACTAGTCATTAAGTTAAGCAAATAAAACTTTGAATACATCCGGGAAGTAGAATTGCTGCAGAAGAAAGTTACCTTTTAATTTAGTCACTTTTTGGGGTGGAGCTACACTTGAAGAGTGTGGAGGTAAATTAAAAAAAGCAAGTGAATTTAGAAAACCATAATTCAATTAATTTGAGGTGAATAAGGAGAATTCCAGTTTTGTCTGGTTCTACAGAATCTTTGCCCACCAAAGCTTCTCAGAAGGATAACCAGTTACATCATGAAAACAATGTTTTCATTCGCTAATTACAAGCAGAGGATGGGATGGTGTTACTCTCAGATCTTCCTAGATGCCTCCAGCTTTTCTTACAGATTGGAGTCTGTTTCCCCCTACCTATCACAATCATTTTAATAGATTATGTAATTCTCATTGCCTTTTCACTAAACTCAATTAAGTGTATCCAGTGACTATAACTTGGGCTTCAGTGTCTTTCTGTTGCTAACTCTTTGTGGCAGAACACGTCACATTTTTGGAAATTTAAAATGGTCTGTTAAGAAATATCTATCTCCTATCAGACAGTGCCATCTAGTGACTAGATGTAGAAACGGCTATAAGTATATTGTAACTAATGAAGCTTCTTGTCAGATAAATAAGTAGTTTCAGGATAAATAAGTAACATTTTGGAAATTAATGAGTTTTAAAAATTGAGTTTATCATTGTAAGTTAATAGCATTTTGGCAGACACAAAAATGTTATGCTTGTGCATACAGTATGTTGCTTATATGGGGATCATCAATGGGTAGTAACATTTACTTATTTAGATTTTTATGTAACTAATTTCTGACACTGACACTCTGCAATATTTGAAATCCATTCTAGTAATATATCAAATGTGTATATAAATAATTTCCTTCTGGCTCCACCATTATCAGTAATTAAGCAACCTTTTCCATAGCAGAGGCAACAATCACAAAAGAAACCCACCACCTCAAGCCTGTCACCAAACTTCACCCTGAAGCCCCTGAAAAGATTGGGGTCGTCAAAGGCCCAACCCAAGGCTTTATTGCACATATAGGCCCTAAACTAGTCTAGAAGAAGTTGATTATACATGTTAATGTCTTCATAATGATCTCATTTTATCTGGCCATGCTCTGCCAATCCCTCATTCTGCACTACTTCTATTGTTGTGCCACACCCCAGGCTGCCCTTTTATGCCTGACATAAAATGCTGCCATTCTCTCTTCATTCAAATCCCTCCATAAAATACAATTCTTCCTCCATTCCCACCGAGAGTTAGCACACCTAACTTGTATGTGCTGCTACACACACTACCAGGGGTTCTCAAACTGGGGGTCGTGAGGCTACTACATAGGGGGTTGCGAGCTGTCAGCCTCCACCCCAAACCCTGCTTTGCCTCCAGCATTTACAATGGTGTTAAATATATTAAAAAGTGTTTTTAATTTATAAGGGGGGAGGGTCACACTCAGAGTCTTGCTATGTGAAAGGGGTCACCAGTACAAAAGTTTGAGAACCACTGCACAATACGTTTTATTTTCTAGTTAAACCACTCTGATAAAATTCCACTGGTGAGCCAAGGGACTGTATCCAATTGTATTGTTCTGCTTCTCCATTTAGATTCTGATCTCCATAGGTAGAGGCCATGTCTTCCTGCGGCTTTTATGGCACCACACATGGAATAAGAATTTAACAAATAATAATATGTATTTAAAAGCAACAATAAAAGGATATTATTTATCCTGTACCTTATGGTTGCATTCAGCATTAATCAATGGGAAAAGATGCTCCCCTTTCAGCCCAAAGCTATTTCTGCTCTTTTCCCCCTTTTTTCTTCCCCACGTTCCTTTCTTGTTTCTCTATGCACCTTAGCTCAGGTTATGTCTACACTACCACCTATGTCGTTCAGGGGTATGAACAAGCCACCCCCTGAAGGCTATAAGTTACACCAACCTAAGTGCCAGTGTGGGCAGCGCTATGTCCATGGGAGAGCTTCTTCCGCGGACATAACTACTGCCGCTCATAACTACTGCCGCTCTTCCGTTGACGGAAGAGAGCTCGCCCATCAGCTTAGAGTGGCTACACTTGAGAGCTTGCAGTGGCACATCTGCATCAGTGCAGCCATTGTGCTGCTGTGGTGCTTCAGTATAGTCACTCACTGCAGAGATGGGAGAGATCCTCCCATTGTTCTAGTTAATCCACCTCTCCACGAATCAGTAGCTAGGTTGACAGAAGAATTATCCTGATGATCTAGTGCTGTCTACACCGGGGGGGGGGGGGGCGAAGGTTAGATCAGCTTAACTATGTCGCTCAGGGGTGTGGTTTTCTCACGCTCCTAAGCGACGTAGATGGGTATACTTAACTTTTTATTGTAGTCCCCTGGCCTTAGTTTTCTCTATTTCTTTCCCTGCAGCAACTCCCAGCTGCTGTCCCCATCCCCAGTCCTATTTCATCCACTAAATGACCAGCAATGAAACAGTTCATGCTTACATGAAAGTGTCCTTGTTGGACCTTAGCATTAACACTTCATCGAGATTACTTGGTGGGAGAATCTGAAGATGTTCATACCTCCAAGCCTCATTGTTTCAAGCTGGCTGCAGACTCAGGAAGACAACACTACTTTGTTTACTCTTGGTTATATTTAGAAAGAAGGTTCTCTCTCTGACAATAAGGCCTAGTAACTTATTTTTTATTTAAATTTTAAATTCCAAACATTATATGGGTCCCATGTAGCCTGCACACCAAGCGTTGACACCACTGACACAAAGGGAGAGTCCCTAACCTGAAGAGTTGATTAAGATATTAAACATGAATGTATTAAATAAATGAAGAGAGAGGATGAGGGTAAAAATGAAAGGAACACTTGGCTCCATCAGTAGCTTTGTCAACAATTAGATCATCTCAATGCAAAAAAAAATTAACTATAAGAAATAAAAACCAAAATAGATTTCACTAATGGCTGCTGGCCCCCTGCCTAGCCATGGAAGAAAAAGTCATTATCATTTGAGTTACTCTGGTTACAAAAAATAGACTACAAGGTGCACAGCTACTCTGATTCCAGTGGGAATTTAATTTAATTAGTGTCTAATTTCAGATCACACTTCTGGCAGCTGTGTTTATTGCACATTCTTTAAAGCCAGAAATTAGCATGCATTGAAGTTACCATCAAAGCTCATTTATCCATATGTCTACATCCTGCCGGCTTATAACAATCTGGGCTTATGTGTTTATTTAGCACTTTATTCAAGTTACAGTAAATAAGATTTAGTAGATATTCTGGGTTTGTCACAGTATTTAGTATGGACTTGTTACACTGTCATGTTACAGCCTTCGTTGGAAGTTTCATCAGAGAAATGCTGTTCACTATAGTAGATGGTATATTAATATGGTGGCATATTGGCAACAAGAATATGTTCCGATCTTGGTAACAGCATGCTCTCTCTCACACACACCCCTCTCCTGCGCTCTTATTAACAATAAAAGCTCCAGTTGACCTTTCACTCCTAAAGCTACTGAAAACTTTATGAAACTGTAAGTTGATCACATTGTTGGTCTTTTTAACTTTTTATAGGTTTAGGAGAGAGATGTGCTCTGTAGTGAACTCAGCAGTCCCTGTCATAGCTGCTTGGTCTACATGCCAGCACTTGCAAAGGCACTGTCTGATGAAACAAGGCAGCGTGAGAGACAAGGAATTTATATATATTAATTTATGAATATTGATATGGAATAACGGTTTGAATATTGTAAATGATCTAGCCAGTCAGATAAAATTATTGTATAACTATGTTGGGTTATTAGAATTACCTGTATGGATCTAACTTAATAGGGGGTAGTGGGAAAAGCAAACAAGAAAGCAACACAATATACCTAGATAAGAACACACCAGCACACATTTTAAACTCTGCGACAAACTATCATATCCAAGGATGCTGTCTCCATCAAGTTGCAAGCCTTTTTTTGCCAAAGCTAGGAGCCTTGAAATGAAATAAACACTAAAGAGTTTTAAAGCACTTCTCAAGGGAAGAAAGGACATGTCAGCAGCTGTTTAGGAAGACAGGTAGAGAGAGAAAGATGCTGCAGAGGGAGCCTAAAGAAGTTTCCTTTCCCAGATCCAGGGAATGGTAAGACTTAGGGAAAAGTCAGAAATGCTTTCAGTATATTTGTTGTTTTAAGACCCATTTTCTCTTAAATGCTTTTGTTCAGAATAAATAATACTTTGCTCTAAGGAGGCTGTACACTCCCAGTCCAGTCACTGCTGTCATTGTTCGTGGAGAGAACAAAACTGCAGAGTCTGAGCTTAACCTGCTGTGGTCCGGTTAGTGCCTGGGCACTGCAGCCAAGGCCCAGTCTCGGAGCGGGAAAATTGCACGACTCCACTCAAAGCCAGGTGTCAAGGTTCCTTCCCCACTCTGAACTTTAGGGTACAGATGTGGGGACCTGCATGAGAAGCTCTAAGCTCAATTAACAGCTTAGATCTGGTCTGGCTGCCACCACCCCCAAGCACTCCCTTCCTTGGGTAGCCTTGAGAGACTTCACCAATTTCCTGGTGAGCACAGATCCAGACCCCTTGGGTCTTAAAACAAGGATAAATTAGCCATACCCCCCTCCTTTCTCCCACCAACTCCTGGTGGATCCAGATCCAACCCCCTTGGATCTAAAAACAAGGAAAAATCTATCAGGTTAGTTTAAAAAAAGGCTTTTAATTAAAGAAAAGAAAGGTAAAAGAAGACCCTCTGGGAGAGATTAGCATACCAGCTACTCTCACAGACAACAGATTCAAAACACAGAGGATGTTCCCCTGGGCAAAAACTTAATTACACCAATGGAAATACCCAAATACCCAATTTGATTCTTCCTCTAATTGCACAACACAGGTTACAAAGAAAAAAACATAAACCTATTTATTCCTTTCTAAAACTTACTACTCTGATAAGAGGCTGGTTCCTTGATCTTTTTCACCCCGGCTGAAACTGAAAACTCTGACTAAACAAAGGAAACTTCCCTCCTTCCTTTTGAATCATCTTGTTCCCCCATTGGTTCCTCTGGTCAGGTGTCAGCTAGGCTAGGTGAACTTCTTAACCCTTTACAGGTAAAAGAGGCATTAACCCTTATGTCATAAACAGATAAGTAAGAGTTAATAGAACAAAAGTACTTCATATAATGGCAGAGAGAAAGGAGGGTCAGGGCAAAACTGGGAGGCAAGATCAAACCAGTATCTTAGATGCCTATATACAAATGCGAGAAGTATGGGTAATAAGCAGGAAGAACTGGAAGTGCTAATAAATAAGTACAACTATGACATTGTTGGCATCACTGAAACTTGGTGGGATAATACACGATTGGAATGTTGGTGCAGATGGGTATAGTTTGCTCAGGAAGGATAGACCGGGGAAAAAGGGAGGAGGTGTTTTCTTATATATTAAAAATGTACACACTTGGACTGAGGTGGAGATGGACATAGGAGACAGAAGTGTTGAGAGTCTCTGGGTTAGGATAAAAGGGGTAAAAAACAAAGGTGATGTCGTGCTAGGAGTCTACTACAGGCCACCTAACCAGGTGGAAGAGGTGGATGAGGCTTTTTTTAAACAACTAACAAAATCATCCAAAGCCCAAGATTTGGTGGTGATGGGGGACTTCAACTATCCAGATATATGTTGGGAAAATAACACCGTGGGGCACAGACTATCCAATAAGTTCCTCGACTGCATTGCAGACAACATTTTATTTCAGAAGGTTGAGAAAGTTACTAGGGGGGAAGCTGTTCTAGACTTGATTTTAACAAAAAGGGAGGAACTCGTTGAGAATTTGAAAGTAGAAGGAAGCTTGGGTGAAAGTGATCATGAAATTATAGAGTTTGCATTTCTAAGGAAGGGTAGAAGGGAGTACAGCAAAATAGAGACAATGGATTTCAGGAAGGTGGATTTTGGTAAGCTCAGAAAGCTGATAGGTAAGGTCCCATGGGAATCAACAGTGAGGGGAAAAACAACTGAGGAGAGTTGGCAGTTTTTCAAAGGGATGCTATTAAGGGCCCAAAAGCTAGCTATTCCGATGGGTAGGAAAGATAGAAAATGTGGCAAAAGACCACCTTGGCTTACCCTTGAGATCTTGCATAAATAAAAAAGAGTCATATAAAAAATGGAAACTAGGTCAGATTACAAAGGATGAAAATAGGCAAACAACACAGAAATGCAGGGGCAAGATTAGAAAGGCAAAGGCACAAAATGAGCTCAAACTAGCTATGGGAATAAAGGGAAACAAGAAGACTTTTTATCAATACATTAGAAGCAAGAGGAAGACCAAGGACAGGGTAGGCCCACTGCTCAGTGAGGATGGAGAAACAGTAACAGGAAACTTGGAAATGGCAGAGATGCTTAATGACTTCTTTGTTTCGGTCTTCACTGAGAAGTCTGAAGGAATGTCTAACATAGTGAATGCTTATGGGAAGGGGGTAGGTTTAGAAGATAAAATAAAAAAAGAGCAAGTTAAAAATCACTTAGAAAAGTTAGATGCCTGCAAGTCACCAGGGCCTGATGAAATGCATTCTAGAATACTCAAGGAGTTAATAGAGGAGGTATCTGAGCCTCTAGCTATTATCTTTGGAAAGTCATGGGAGACAGGAGAGATTCCAGAAGACTGGAAAAGGGCAAATATAGTGCCCATCTATAAAAAGGGAAATAAAAACAACCCAGGAAACTACAGACCAGTTAGTTTAACTTCTGTGCCAGGGAAGATAATCGAGCAAGTAATTAAAGAAATCATCTGCAAACACTTGGAAGATGGTAAGGTGATAGGGAATAGCCAGCATGGATTTGTAAAAAACAAAGCGTGTCAAACCAATCTGATAGCTTTCTTTGATAGGATAACGAGTCTTGTGGATAAGAGAGAAGCGGTGGATGTGGTATACCTAGATTTTAGTAAGTCATTTGATACGGTCTCGCATGATATCCTTATCGATAAACTAGGCATATACAATTTAGATGGGGCTACTGTAAAGTGGGTGCATAACTGGCTGGATAACCGTACTCAGAGAGTAGTTATTAATGGCTCCCAATCCTGCTGGAAAGGTATAATAAGTGGGGTTCTGCAGGGGTCTGTTTTGGGACCGGCTCTGTTCAATATCTTCATCAACGACTTAGATGTTGGCATAGAAAGTACGCTTATTAAGTTTGCAGACGATACCAAACTGGGAGGGATTGCAACTGCTTTGGAGGACAGGGTCAAAATTCAAAATGATCTGGACAAATTGGAGAAATGGTCTGAGGTAAACAGGATGAAGTTCAATAAAGATAAATGCAAAGTGCTCCACTTAGGAAGGAACAATCAGTTTCACACATACAGAATGGGAAGAGACTGTCTAGGAAGGAGTATGGCAGAAAGAGATCTAGGGGTCATAGTGGACCACAAGCTTAATATGAGTCAACAGTGTGATACTGTTGCAAAAAAAAGCAAACATGATTCTGGGATGCATTAACAGGTGTGTTGTAAACAAGACACAAGAAGTCATTCTTCCGCTTTACTCTGCGCTGGTTAGGCCTCAACTGGAGTATTGTGTCCAGTTCTGGGCACCGCATTTCAAGAAAGATGTGGAGAAATTGGAGAGGGTCCAGAGAAGAGCAACAAGAATGATTAAAGGTCTGGAGAACATGACCTATGAAGGAAGGCTAAAGGAATTGGATTTGTTTAGTTTGGAAAAGAGAAGACTGAGAGGGGACATGATAGCAGTTTTCAGGTATCTAAAAGGGTGTCATCAGAAGGAGGGAGAAAACTTGTTCACCTTAGCCTCCAACGATAGAACAAGAAGCAATGGGCTTAAACTGCAGCAAGGGAGATTTAGGTTGGACGTTAGGAAAAAGTTCCTAACTGTCAGGGTAGTTAAACACTGGAATAGATTGCCTAGGTAAGTTGTGGAATCTCCATCTCTGGAGATATTTAAGAGTAGGTTAGATAAATGTCTTTTAGGGATGGTCTAGATGATATTTGGTCCTGCCATGAGGGCAAGGGACTGGACTCGATGACCTCTCAAGATCCCTTCCAGTCCTAGAGTCTATGAATCTATATCTCTTTTGCCTGTAAAGGGTTAACAAGATCAGTGAGCCTGGCTGTCACCTGACCAGAGGACCAATCAGGGGACAGGATACTTTCAAATCTTGAGGGAGGAAAGTTTTTGTGTGTGCTGTTAGATTTTGGTTGTTGTTCTCTCTGTGTTCTGAGAGTGACCAGATGTGCAACCAGGTTTCTCTCCAATCTCCCTGATACAGGTTCTTATAGATTCAAAATAGTAAGTACTAGGTGATAAGGCGAGTTAGGCTTACGTTTGTTTTCTTTATTTGCAAATGTGTATTTGACTGGAAGGAGTTCAAATTTGTATTTTGCTGAAAGGATTTTAATTTGTACTTGTATACTTAGGCTGGGAGGGTATTCCCAGTGTCTATAGTTGAAAGACCCTGTAACATATTCCATCTTAAATTTACAAAGATAATTTTTACTGTTTTTTCTTTTCTTGTTTAAGAACCTGATTTTTTTTTTTATTCTGGTGTGAGATCCCAGGGGACGGGGTCTGGATTCACCAGGGAATTGGTGGGGAGAAAGGAGGGAAGGGGGAGAGAAAGGTTAATTTCTCTCTGTGTTAGGATTACTTTCTCTCTCAGGGAGAGTCTGGGAGGGGGAGAGAGGAGGAGGGGGGAAGGTGAATTTTCCTCTCTGTTTTGAGATTCAAGAAGTTTGAATCACAGTGATCTTCCAGGGTAACCCAGGGAGGGGAAGCCTGGGAGAGGCAACGGTGAGGGAAAGGGTTTACTTTCCTTGTGTTAAGATCCAGAGGGTCTGGGTCTTGGGGGTCCCTGGGCAAGGTTTTGGGGGGACCAGAGTGTACCAGGCACTGGAATTCCTGGTTGGTGGCAGCGCTACAAGTACTAAGCTGGTAATTGAGCTTAGAGGAATTCATGCTGGTACCCCATCTTTTGGACGCTAAGGTTCAGAGTGGGGGTTTATACCATGACACCTTAACTATCTGTTTATGACACCAGGTGACAGCCAGAGGCCTAAAAGCATGAAGGGGATGCACTCGACAAGACCAGAGGTCAGGGATGCAGTTTGCCTGGGAACTGTGACAGACAGCATAAGCTGTGTTAGGCTAGCAGGGTTAGGGAGAAATACAGCTTTCTCTCTGCTGTATACAGTAATCTTCACCGAGGTAGTAAATAACTCCTCATAGCTTCATTACAGCTGAGCCTTGTCTCTTCTTTTACACAAGAGATGCTCCAGGCCCAAATAGAAACACCAAATCCAGTTCTCCTTGAATCTTGAGAAAGTCCCAGCTTGGGTCTACATCTGAAAATAACTGTTCTAGCCAGGAATGGAGCTAATGGAGGAACATGTGGGTGTCCAGCAACCCAGTCCCAAATATGTATCTGTAGGGGGATGTGACAGGGAGGCATCACACCTTCCACATTATAAAGTTTGTTGGCACATCAGTGATTGTGTTGGTACACAAAGAAATCCTCCAGAGGGAAACAAAATCAGTTACCAGTATTGTGCGTTCCAGATTTATATTTTTTGTATTGTCCAGAACCACTGTTCTACAAACAAGGCTCAGGACCTGGTGTTTATTTGTGGCCTGCTTCTCTCCACATAGTAGGCCCCTGTTGACACACAAACTTTCCAGTGGAAAGAAGGGAGGGGGGGGGAAATGAAGATGTTCTGTGTTATCAAGAGTCTTATAAAGGGGATGGGTGGAGAAGAGGAAATCAGAACTTTTACAGATGAAGTCTGCATAACCCACTAACCTCCTGCCTCACCACACTCAGCATCTTGTTTAACTTGCAATCCTGGATTAAGCTCTTACTCTCTGTAACACACTGCTGGGGATACGCAGAACTGTGAGTCACTGTGTTACCTCTCTGCCTCAGCAAGAATGAGTTTTGCTGGCAACTAGAGTGTGTCAGCTCCCTGCCACACCAGCCTGTGTTCCCAAGTAGCGAACTCCTCAAGGTTCTCCTAGCCCAGACCTTGCCTAGCAGGTAATGGTCAGTGAACTCCAGCCCCACAAGCTCCTCAAAGATGTTTCTCTGCAATGCACAGCCCCTGCCACTGTTCCTTCACAGAAGAGATTGTTTGCTGTTCTGTTAAAGAGTCAGTACATCACAGCTAATTAATTTAACTGAGGTAAATACCCCCTTCCCTTCAAACACAGCACTGAATTGGTTTATAGTAAAAGTGAAAAGTTTATTAACAGAAGAGCATGGATTAAGTGATATCAAGTAAAAGAGATAACGGTAGAAATGGTTACAAGTAAATAAAAGTGAAAACACGCATCTAAAAATAAAAAACTTAATCTAGCAAGATACAGTCTTTGTTCAAGATAGTTTATCTTACCCCCAGTCTCCTTTCCAGCTTTTTTACTGGCTGTCCTAGCCAGGACCCATCACAGAGATCAAATCGCTTGGTTTCATTGTCTCCTTAAGGTGCAGGATCAAGATGGAGAGTCTCTGTGTTCTTTCTGTTCCCAAACGGACATCTTCATTTTACAGGTCAGAAAGGTGTCCTGGGGACTCAGTCACCTGTGTCCCTCTGGGGTGCAAGAGCCAGGTTAATTCTCTCTTTCAAGTTCAGGCTCAAGATTAGCCCCACTGCTTTATCTTAATAGTTTTGTTTATAGTTAATATGTAAAAACTGAGATAAACCCAACATTCATTTGTCACCTTTACCTAGGCTAACCTGTCTTTGTCTTCAACTTCTAGTAACATTATACAGATGGAATTCTAAATTCGCACAAAGTTAACACTCATTTTACAATGAAATTGATAACCAGTGTGGCTTTAGCTTTCAGATGAGATCTCACAAAGCATATTTTGTTCAAATATAATTGTAGTAGTGTGTAGGGTGAATACAGGGTGCCTTTGCTCACACTCTCCATTGCTGAACTCCCTTGTCTGATATCACATTGTCTCTGGTATTGCTCGCTTGCTCTTTCTTTCTCCTCTAACCATCCAATCCTTCTGTGATTTCTAGTCCATCAGTGTCTATGACTTCTCCTCTGCTCTTCCCTCCTTCCTGCACTATTGCCAGTTCTCACATTTTATCAAGAATCTGGCAATATTTGGTGTTTTTCTTAAAACTTCAGCTCTTGGAGTCAGGTGATTAGTACCTCAGCTTTCTAGCATTCATGGCTGTGGGAAAAAAATCTGAAAGCTTAAAGGCTCAAAAACCAGAAGGCAAATAAAAACAAGATTTTATTTTTTTATCATTTCAAGATTTTAATGCATAGGATTGGTAATAGAGCTGGTTACTCTTCTCCATTGTCTGTCATTGACACTCTCTCCCATGGCAAGGTCTTCCACATCCCCAGCTCACCCCCCTCTATCCCTTGCTTATTTACATGAACATGAATGTTTCACTGGTACCGTGTGTCACAGTTCAGGGCAACTGCACCTATGTTTCTCCTCAGTGGTCTAGCACAACACCAACTCTTGGCTTTCAGCTCCCCAGCTGTTGTCTCTCTTGGGTGTAGACCTGTGTCTTTTTCCCCTTCTGACCAGCGGATTTCCAGACTACACAATTCCTTGCCTTCAGAGGTTGCCCAAGGACATCTGCTTGCTTTCTCTTTAGAGACCATTAATAGGTGTAATTGCTAGTTACAGGTACCACACGATTCTTTCTATGTAAGCCTACTTTATATCTTGGGTTTTGTAAGGTAAAAAGCACTACAGAGAAAACATATTAAAAATAATAAAGAATTTACATGCATGCTATTAAGCCTACCAAAATTAACCCCATCCCTAATATGGATTCTGGCTGGCCCAGTCCTTCCAACCATACTCTAAGGCTTGGGGCCCTCTATGGATCAGGGGTCCTGTCTACTTGCTGGATCAGAAAGAAGGCCCCGAGACAGTTTAAAACCAGGATATTTATCCAAAAACCTTTTCTTTGTCTGTTGGTCCTTGGACTAATAAATGTGCCACCTATCTAGGTGGGTAGTTTCTCTGGAGATGTTACAACCTGAGTGAATTTGCCTAATCAACCCCTGCTGTTCTCCGACTTACCCTTCCCAGGGAAATACATACAGTTCCAAAACAACACATACACAATGCATTTTTAATACAATGAACTCCAGAGAAGTTAAAACTAATTCAATAGGTTTAACTTAATTTAGTAAAGTTTATTCAGGATATAATTGTCAATCTGTCACACCTTGTCCTCCGCCTCTTCATTTGTTTGCTATGTGAACTTGTTTTTCATCATATGCTAAGATGTAAACTCCTTGGAGCAGGGACTGCCTTTTTAAATGACATGCGTAACAGTATCTAGCACAACTGGGGCATTATTCTTCAGAAAGGTCCCAATAATTCAGCCTGGAGTAAGTCTGACATAATTAGATTCAGCTCTCATGAGTCTTCAGGTCAAATTCAGCAGTGACAGAAGTGGTGCCTTTAGCACTAAATGGAGGCTTAAAGATGAGGTGTAGGATAAAGCCACTGTTTACATCACTGTTCGCTCTGCACAGGATAGAATCCTGTGCATACCAGGAAGAAGTATCTTGTAAGGGCAGCAGAGCCTCTCTGCAGGGAGACAGATCTAATCACAGCCACAGCAGACTTTCCTTTTTACTTCCTTGCAAGTCTCCAGGGAGGAATGTAGGAAGCTCCCCAGTACTAATAAAACACCTACTGCTAGAGGGCTGAATGGTGTGGAAAATAAGCTGCTTTGTGTAAAAGAGTTCCACACTCCTGTTGAGGTTTCCTGTTCAATCTACTCCTCCTCCAATTCTCTACCCACAGACAAAGCAATGCCAAACCCATTCTGTGTTCTGCTATTCCCATCTTTCATTCATTCCCAGTGAAGCCGAGACCCACCCCTTCCGCGGACATGGCATTGGAGCATGGGTCTCAGAGGGCAGGGGGAAGAAGAGCTGAAATAATGTAATTATACATGTTTGTATCTTGGCAAGTGATACCCAACTCACAGTGCGAAATTAGAGACTGGTCCATTCCCTGGAATTCTGATCCAATTGGGAGGCGTTCATACCTGGTTCAGGCCCATGTCTCCACACGAACATTAACTCTATAGATACTAGGACAGGCACCAAAATAAGGCCATGACAAGATACCACACAAATGAAATCAATTGACTAGGCTTTTGGTTTTACTAAGGCTGTCAAGTGATTAAAAAACTTAATCGCGACTAATTGCGCTGTTAAACTATAAAAAATACCATTTATTTAAATATTTTGGATGCTTTCTATATTTTCAAATATATTGATTTCAATTACAATAGAGAATACAAAATGTACAGTGCTCGCTTTATGTTTATTTTTATTAAAAATATTTGCACTGTAAAAGACAAAAGAAATAGTATTTTTCAATTCATCTAGTACAAGTACTGTAGTGCAATTTCTTTAGCATGAAAGTTGAACTTACAAATGTAAAGTTATGTTCAAAAATACCGGCATTCAAAAATAAAACAATGTAAAACTGTAGAGCCTACAAGTCCACTCAGTCCTACTTCTTGTTCAGCCAACTGCTCAGACAAACAAGTTTGTTTACATTTGCACCTGAAAGTGAGAATAGACATTTGCATGGCACTGTTGTAGCTGACGTCGCAAGATACTTACATGCCAGATGCGCTGAAGATTCATATGTCCCTTATTGCTTTGGCCACCATTCCAGGGAACGTGCGTCCATGCTGATGATGGGTTCTGCTCGATAACGATCCAAAGCAGTGTGGATCGACACATGTTCATTTTCATTATTTGAGTCAGATGCAACCAACAGAAGGTTGATTTTCTCTTTTGGTGATTTGGGTTCTGCAGTTTCCGCATCAGAGTGTTGCTCTTTTAAGACTTCTCAAAGCATGTTCCACACCTCATCCCTCTCAGATTTTGGACGGCACTTCAGATTCTTAAATCTTGGGTCAAGTGCGGTAGCTATCTTTAGAAATTTCACATGGGTATCTTCTTTGCATTTTGTCAAATTTTCAGTGACTGTGTTCTTAAAATGAACAACATGTGCTGGGTCATCATCTGAGATTGGTATAACATACAATATATGGCAGAATGTGGGTAAAACAGAGCAGGAGACGTACAATTGTTCCCCAAGGAATTCAATCACAAATTTAATTAACGCATTTTTTTTATGAGCGTCATCAGCATGGAAGCATGTCCTCTGGAATGATGGCCGAAGCTTGAAGAGGCATATGAATCTTTAGCGCATCTGGCACAAATATCTTGTGACGCCAGCTACAACAGTGCCAAGCGAATGCCAGTTCTTACTTTGTGATGACATTGTAAGTGAGTGGCATTATTTCCCATAAGTGTAAACAAACTTGTTTCTCTTAGCGATTGGCTGAACAAGAAGTAGGACTGAGTGGACTTGTAGCCTCTGAAGTTTTACATTGTTTTGTTTTTGAGTGCAGTTATGTAACCAAAAAAAATCTACATTTTTAAGTTGCACTTTCACGATAAAGAGATTGCATTATGGTACTTGTATGAGCTGAATTGAAAAATACTATTTCTTTTGTTTATCATTTTTACTGTGCAAATATTTGTAATAAAAATAATATAATGTGAGCACTGTACACTTTGTATTCTGTGTTGTAATTGAAATTGATATAGTTGAAAATGTAGAAAAAAATCCAAAATATTTAATAAATTCCAGTTGGTATTCTATTGTTTAACAGTGCGATTAATCATGATTAATTTTTTTGAGTTAATCGCATGAGGTAACTGCGAGTAATCAACAGCCCTAGTTTTTACACAAAAGGACCCGTTCCTTTAGCAACATATGGTCTAGGAATAGAACAGTGAAAACTAAAAATACAAGAACATGGGAATCCATAAAATGAATATTAGTTTTCTTAGTGTTCACTCATTCACTTAAAACAAAAAGGCAAGTTTTACATCATTCTTATTTTGATTAGGAAGCATCTGTAGCTACCCAGAATAGACTATGATTCAGCAGGCTGCTTTAGATATCCTAGCATACCAAATTCCATTGCATAGTTCCAATCGGATGTTTTCCACTTTCAAAAGTAACCATCTAATGTCAAGTCCATGATTCACACATCAGAATGTAAAGGCTCCAGTTCAATGCTCATAAACACAGGGAACCAGGTGGCAGATGCTCCATTAACCTTCTTAGCTCAAATAGTAAAGAGTCAGGGCTTGTCTACATCAGAAAGTTGCAGCGCTGGTGAGGGAGTTACAGCGCTGCAACTTAGGAGGTGTACACATCTGCAGGGCACCACCAGCGCTGCAACTCCCTGTTTGCAGCGCTGGCCGTACTCCCGTTTTGTCTCGGGTGTAGAGGATCCAGCGCTGGTGATCCAGCGCTGGTAATCAAGTATAGACACTTACCAGCGCTTTTCTTGACCTCCGTGGAATAAGCAGGTATCCCAGCATCACCGAGGAAGCCTCTGGTAATCAAACTGGTCTCCTTCCCCAGCTTGCTCTCGCGTTCCCCGAACCCCGAGCAAGCAGGTCTCCTTCCCTGAGGTTTGCTGGGTGGTTCAGGGAACGCGAGAGCAAACCGCGGCGAAGCTGGTCTCCTTTCCCGGTTTGCTCTCGCGTTCCCGGAACCCCCGAGCAAGCAGGTCTCCTTCCCTGCGGTTTGCAGGGTGGTTCGGGGAACGCGAGAGCAAACCGCGGCGAAGCTGGTCTCCTTTCCCGGTTTGCTCTCGCGTTCCCGGAACCCCCGAGCAAGCAGGTCTCCTTCCCTGCGGTTTGCAGGGTGGTTCGGGGAACGCGAGAGCAAACCGCGGCGAAGCTGGTCTCCTTTCCCGGTTTGCTCTCGCGTTCCCCGAACCCCCCTTGAAGCCGCCCAACAGCACTGCAGTGTGGCCACATCTAACACCACTTGCAGCGCTGGTTGCTGTAAGTGTGGCCACTCTGCAGCGCTGGCCCTATACAGCTGTACTAATACAGCTGTAACAACCAGCGCTGCAAAATTTAGGTGTAGACATGGCCTCAGATGTTACAGAAGGCAGCATTAAACCTTCACTGTCTCCTTTCTACCTTTTTCCGTCACAGAGCTATTTTGGCTCTATCAAGCTGGCTATTGGACATTTGAATAACACGTCTGGACAAAGGAATGTGATGTGTTAGGCCCAGATCATGCTAATGATATATTCATGTCCTATTATAGAGTTATTTCAGTATCAGAAGAGACCACACTGCCAATGTTGCCATCATTTCTTAACAGCTGAGATAGAGTTTGGACTTTGTAGGTCATGTTTTGAAGCCTCATTAATATTTGTAAAAGTGCTTCTTTGAGAAAACTCCACAGCATCCTTGAGTCTAATGGATCCGTATTCTACACTTTGTACCTCAAGGTGGTGTTTTTCATTCAGAGATTCTGCCTCATTTGTCTCAGAGATCTTTTCACCATCTTCATCATCTTCACTTTCCTGCAATGAAGACAAGACAATAAGAAAAACTCACTGGACAAAATGAAACCTATTCTGATAGCAACTATAAGGAGACAGTGACACTGATAGCAATGTGAGTTTTCTGTTACCTTGGGCTGAGTAGCTCCATTACATAAGGTTGGGTTGCTGTCTAACTGGCTGTAACCGTTATACACAGAAGTAACAGGAACTCTGAGAAAGGCCAGCACTATAGCTTGGAACTTGTTTTAAGTTTCTGAAGTAGTGATCTGTTCTGGAATTAAAAATGCTACAAGCCATGAAACATACTTAAAGTCTACCCTGAAAAGTAACTATGTAAAATCACCACCCTCTTACCGCTTTGCTCTATGAGTTTATTCAGAAATAGAGTTACCAGATAGCAACTGTGAAAAAACAGGAGAGGAAGTAGGGGGTAATAGGCACTTATACAAGAAAAAGTCCCCAAAAAACAGGACTGTCCCTTTAAAAATGGGACATCTGGTCATCCTATTCAGAAAGAGATCTATTTGCTTCAGTGAAAAAAAGTAATTTTTACTACTTTTTTCTAAGCTGTGCTAGTTCTGCAGAACATATAGCTCTGGCAAGGTAAGCTGGATTTTTTGGAGGGTTTAGGGGGGCACCCTGGTGGGTCAGAATTGTTAGATTCCAGTTGCAAAGCCTCCTACGCAATCCTATTGTCCTCAACTTATGCCCTCAGTTTCCCTTGTCAAACCCACTATGAGGAATTAAATAGGTCTGCAGAGATGTACTTGAGGGCTTAAATTTGAGGACAAATGGGGTTGCACAGATGGAAAGCACAGTGTTTGACTAGTGAAGAGCCAGAAAGAACCAACCTGAGTGGAAAATCTCAAGCTGAATTTGCAGAGCGGGAGATGAGATTTTTATATTTTTAAACACCTGTAAAAACATATTTAATATGGAAATTATTGGTCTACAAACTGAAAATCCACAATGCCATTTTCACACAAAGTAGGAGTGTAGCCTATAGGGATAGATATTTGCTAGGTAAGGCACAGACATAAGTTAAGGCAGTAAAGCAAGGAGTTTATGGGCCACAGCCTATAAGACAATAGCTTAGCTAAACACAGGGCCAGTGCAACCATTTAGGCGGACTAGGCGGTTGCCTAGGGCGCCGAGATTTGGGAGCGCCAAAAAGCGCCCCTCAACTTATTTTTAAATGGTTGAGCAGCCACTGCTGCTGGGACAGAGAGGGAGTCTGAGCTGCTGGCGGCAGCCGGCAGCCCAGGGTGTCCCCTGGGTCAGGGCGCCACTGCGGCAGCCCGCAGTCCAGGGTGTCCCCTGGGTCAGGATGCCTCCACGGCAGCCCGCAGTCCAGTGTGTCCCCTTGGTCAGGGAGCCTCCGTGGCAGCCCACAGCCCAGAGTGTCCCCTGGGTCAGGGCGCCACTGTGGCAGCCCGCAGTCCACGGTATCCCCTGGGTCAGGGCGCCGCCACGGCAGCCCGCAGTCCAGGGTGTCGCCTGGGTCAGGGCGCCGCCGTCGGAGGGGGCGGCAGGCAGCTCCGGTGGAGCTGCCGCTGTGGTGCCTGTGGGTGGTCCGGTGGTCCGCGGCTTGGGTGGAGCTCCCGCAGTCACGCGGACAGTCGGCTGCTCGTGCAGCTCCGGTGGACCACCCGCAGGCACCGCTGTGGCAGCTCCACCAGAGCCGCGGGACCAGCGCGCGGGGCGGCGAAATTGCCATCCGCCTAGGGCGCTCAAAACCTTAGCGCCAGTCCTGGCTAAACAAGGAATAAGGCACCAAAGCCTCGGCCTATGCAGTTAACCAGGAGTAACCCCAGATCATAAGAAAATGCTGTAATGACTAAACTGCTAACAGGTAACCATAAGATTCTAGTTTATATTGGTTTGGGATATTTTAAATTAGGAACATTCGAAGATGGCTGATCACAAGAGTGCCATGGTAACCAAATTGACATATATTCTAATTAAGCTTGAGGTAAAAGGCCTACTGACTTGTGGGACAAAGGCACCCCAACATTAGTAGGGTGAGGAAATACAAATAAGGACAAGGAAAGAAATCCCTACTGAATATATGTTAGGCATAGCAGTGTCAGCGTAACACATTATAAAAGTTGTCTCCCAGCCTGTGCGCTTAGGAGGGGAGAGATGTAGCTCTTGGGCAGTGCCAGGATGATGAGCACTGGAACTGGTGATGAGGAGGGAGAATATGGTGAGGCAGATAATGACTAACATTTCAGGTCGTTCTGCAACGGATGGTGTGAGTATATGGATGCTCAGACGCAAATTCTGTATTATCTCTATCTATCTTGCTGGGTTGGAATGTTTGTGACTTTTCTTACTGTATTAATAAAACTATCACATATACAGAAGGTTTTCCATAAGTGTTGCAACCGTATACATCAGGGTTCCCAACTGAATAGTAATTCTAATACTACTGGCCTTGATCTTGAGACAAGAACCTATCCAAGCTTGGGGTGCTAACTGGGAATTCTTAAGTAATCAAATTAATACACAATTCATAGATCAGGCAACAAGACCATCTTTTAAAGAATAAAGCTGACCCCAAGTAAGTATTTCAGATTTTGGGGGGTCTGTGGTGGGTTTAGAATAAAAAAAAATTGTGACTAGTCCTTCTCTCTAAAAGGACCAAACTCAAATTCTATATAAGGAAATCTCTGAAATTTGGGGGAGATTCAAAATACAGACCCAGGTCAAAATTTGCAGGTTGGGCTCATCTCTGTTTACAAGCAGCCTTCAACCACGCAAAATTGTCTGAAAATGTGGTGGTGTCATTACACATCCATTTTCACCATAATTCAAAAAGTTGTTTCTTGTAAAACTTTGTTGCCAGAACTCATCCAATTTCTGTGTCCTTAGCTGAATATAACATTTCATCTGCATGCTCATTTGTGCACAGCAGTTTCCTCAAGAAACAGACATGCCTTTGATCAACTTAACCTACAACAAAACAGCCATATATCACAGTGATCAGTAACCAGTTTCTCAACATAGCAGGGCAGGGAAGGTCCTTTTGTTCCAAGTTTTGGAAGGAATGAGTAAGAGGACAATTGGAATTACACTACATTATTCAGTTGGAACAGTCTTCTGGACCATGAGCCAGCAAGGCTAAGATAAATATTTCAGTAGAGCCGACCCCTAGTGCCTTGTAAATAGCTGACAACAGAAAAAATAATACTAAAAATAGGAAGTTTTTTTTAAGGAGTTTGTGTTGTTCACACCCCAAGACTTCTCCACGGTTTTGCTGAGTCCTCATGGAATTTTCATTTACTTCTCTATTCTAGGACCACCATTCAAACGTCTTCTGTTTAGGTGTTGCCAATACAGCACCTTGACTCAGTCCAGCCAGGTGTGGCAACATTTTTCTCCAACCCCCATCCCAACAGTGGTTTCTGAATCTGCTAACATGGAGTGATGTTAGAATGAATGACCAAACTTTCCCCCACTACCAGGAAACATATCCAGATTGTCTTTGCAATGGAGCTCAACCTTGTCAACTCGCAGAGTAAGACTCCAAAAGTCACTTTGGAAGAGAACTAATACACAATACAAAGATTTAAAATCAAAACCCTGTAGCCTGAAAGTTAAATCACAGCCACTTCAATGTATATAGTCCATTCTGATGCCAGCACATCTCAAAGCTTTTCATAGGACCTGTACAGATCCAGTAAAGCTTCGAGGATCCCACAAGTGATACACTGAAAATTACATATAGAGAGAGAGAAAAAAAGAGGAAGAACACACATGCACACAGGTTGGCTTAGATTGTAAATTCTTTGGGGGAGAGAATCTTGTTTGGAAGGAAGACTGTTGGTTCTTAATAATAAAACATGATAAATTAAGTGCCATATTTGTTGTTCTCCACTTGTTAAAAAACTATGTATGCATTTCATTTACCTTCTTCTGTACCCTGTAGTATTCATCTATTGCATATTGATATTTAGGTTCATTGAGTCCAAAGAGCATGGCAAGCTTCTCACCGAGGAATTCGCAAGCTGAAAAGATAGGGAAGAGAAAGAATAACAGCACTTCTATCCCCTAGATAAGTAAGAAGCTTGTATAGAGAGCCACTTTATGTGGTGGGAGAAAAGAAATGGTTTTATACACTGACGTATATATGAACAAAAGGACAAGGACTGTCTTCATCAGCTCAGGAAATACAAGTCCACTTTCAGTATGTCTAATCCTCACTCCAGAAAACTACTTAATTTCAATCTTTTTACCAAAGAGTTGGCCAGCATTCCTGGAAATGATGTATTATATGTCACTTATACCAGTTGCAGTCTGAGGCAGTTTCTTCCATACTGTATTTCAGCTACACTTTGTGTAAACAAATTCAGCCTGGGTTGTTTTACATGTCAATTCATTCTCAAACAGTAACGAGGTCGTAGACAAGTCTTCTTTCCTTTCAGGATCTTCTTTCGATTAACGAAAGTCTCCCTTCCTCTTTATCAGAGAGAAGAGATGGACTTTATATCTCTTGTGTTTAGGAGGCTATTGATTTTTGAAGGGGAAAAAAAAGTCATTGTGACTGCTTTCAGGTGCAACTTTTTCAGACTTAGCACTGGCTGCCTGGAGTACCACAATTTATCAAAATTGTATGTAATAATGTCAGTTGGCAGAGCTAGATTGTCCTAATCCATCTTTCTGCAGTATTATGCTTGTCAACCTGTCTTCACTCTGACCCATTTCTTTTCTTTATGGCTTCAGTTTCTTGTCCCTCTGCCAATTTCTAATCTGATTCAGTAGTTCTACCTTTATTTGTGCCCTGATTTTCAGTTGGCTATATCAGTCTAATCTGGGATACTGAAGTATTTTTCTAAAGCCCCCAGGTAGATTGTGCCCACCCATTGTTTTACCTCCTGCCTACCAATTACAGTAACTCCTCACTTAAAGTCATCCCAGTTAACAGTTTCGTTGTTATGTTGCTGATCAATTATGGAACATGCTCCTTTAAAGTTGTGCAATGCTCCCTTCTAACGTCATTTGGCAGCCACTTGTTTTGCCCACTGCTTGCAGGAAAAGCAGCCTGTTGCAGCTAGCTGGTGGGGGCTTGGAACCAGGGTGGACCGGCCGCCCCCCTATCAGCTCCACCATTAGCTCCCAGCTCCCCTAAGTTCCCTGTGCAGCAGCTGCCCAGCAGGCTATCAATTGCCGGCAGTTTAGCTGTCCCTCCCCCCGCTGCCATGTGCTGCTCTTGCCCTCTGCCTTGGAGTTGCTGTGCGGGGGGAGCAGGAGCGGAACCAGAGTTTTTGGTGCCCTAGGAGGGGGTCCTTCCGCGGCCCTGGTCATTGGCGGCAATACTGCGGCGGGGGGTCCTTCCGCGCTCCTGGTCTTCGGGGTACTTCAGCGGCAGGTCCCAGAGCGAGTGAAGGACCCGCCGCAGAATTGCCGCCGAAGACCTGGAGCGTGGAAAGACCTCCGACCGCCGAATTGCTGCCGAGGATGGCAAAATGCCGCCCTCCCAAATCCTGGCACCCTAGGTGACCACCTAGGTCACCTAAATGGAAGCGCCAGCCCTGGGGGGGAAGGGGGAAGAAAGAGGGGGGCTGTCAGTGTGTCCCCCTCCTACTTGCTCCTGCACCCCACTTACCTCATCTTCCATAGAGCATGGGGGACACATGACAGAGCTCAGGACAGAGGGAGCTTGCTGGCAGTAGCTGCAGTCTCAGCAAGCTGATCTAATTAACAAGGCAGTGTACTTAAGAGTAGGGTCAGCTACTTAAAGGGGAAATGCACATCTCTCTCTCACACATGGTGTGTGTCTCTGTCTGTGATGCTGTCTCCCCTCCCTCCATTCCTGCTGCCTTGAAGAGTGTGAGAGTTAATCCTTGAGGACTCAACCAATTGCTAGTTCATCATTTAGCAGTAAGGCATTCCCTGGGAAATATCCCACCCTCTGATTCCTCAACCAAGCTTGACAATCATCATCACTGTCAGGGGCGACTCTAGGCATTTTGCCGGCCCGAGCACGGCAGGCAGGCAGGCTGCCTGCCGCCCTCACAGCAACCGGCAGAGCGCCCTCAGTGGCTTGCTGCCCCAAGCACGCGCTTGGCATCCTGGGGCATGGAGCCGCCCCGATCACTGTGTACCAGTATTAAATTGTTTATTTAAAACTTATACTATGTGTGTGTGTGTGTGTATATATATATATAATATAGTCTTTTGTCCGGTGAAAAAAAAATCTCCCCTGGAACCTAACCCCCACATTTACATTAATTCTTATGGGAAAATTGACTTCGCTTAACATCATTTCACTTAAAGTTGCATTTTTCAGGAACGTAACTACAACGTTAAGTGAAGAGTTAGTGTAATGCCATTTATTATAGGCGGGGCAAGTAGTGACGACTATAGTTAAAGTTGCCTAACACTTTCCATTATAAAGATCCTGTTTTCAGCTGCTTATGACTTTGCCAAACTTAAACTGCTGGAGCTGAAATTTTCCATGCCTGGTGTCTGTCTCAAGCTGAAATTTTTGCAGAAGTTTCAACTAACATTATTGTCATTTCCAAGAACGAGGTTAGGGAAAAAATGGTTATAGCTGTTTCGTTGAGGAAGCTGTGGAACATCCATGATTTAGAGCACGGACTTGAGATTTGGCTTTGCCCTGGTGTCAGGATGTACCTTCTGCCATCCCTATGAAAATTTGCCCAGATTTGATCACATTATAAGCCATAGTATAAGAACATAAGAATGGCCATACCGAGTCAGACCAATGGTCCATCTAGCCCACTATCCTGTCTTTTGACATCTATCAATGCCATATGCTTCAAAGGGAATGAACAGAACAGGGCAATCATCAAGTAATCCATTCCATCGTCCAGTCTCACCATCTGGCAGTCAAAGGTCTAGAGACACCCAGAGCATGGGGTTGCACCCCTGATCATCTTGGCTAATAGTCATTGATGAACCTATTCTCCATGAACTTATGTAATTCTCCTTTGAATCCAGTTCCAGTTTTGGTCTTTACAACATCCCTGAAAAAAATCTGTTAACATGTGCACAGTAGAGATTTGTTAAAAGCTGGAAGCCGAGTTCTCAGAAGATTCCATCTGCACTGAGCATGCTCCATCCCTCACAGCTCTTATGTGTTGACCAGACTGTGCATGAACCATCCCCAAAGAGCGTCTGAGCGTCATCATCCCTAACTGAGTAGCTCTTTCCCTTCCACTGTTTTGCCCAGTTCCCAGGAGCCACTGTAACTGAGACCAGGGAGACTGCATCTCCTGCACCCTCAATGGTCCCCTTGCTGGTACCCAGAAAGCACAGAGGAGCAAGCAGCCTGACTAGAATGTAGAGGTATGAGCAGGAGAGACAGGGAAGAAAAATGCAGGATAGGGCAACTGGAACAGAGAATGTGATGGACAGGAGCAGAAGGGGACAGGGCCAGTGGTTATAAACCACTAAAGCACCCTTTCCTCCAGAACCTGGAACTGAACTCATGATTCCCAAGTCTCACTATTCCTTTGCTGTATAGCAAATAGCTGTGAAACCCATGGCCAAAGTTTGCATCTTATCTTTTATGTTGACCTGCCACTAGAAGGGGTAACAACATTCTGCTGTTCCTTTTAACTCAAGTGGCAGAGAAGTCAACTGTGCTGTGTATCTAAATATCCAAACCCTGGTGATGACCCCTGTATGTGTGTGTGGGTCAATATAGTTTCACAAGATAGTTTTTTTTTTTAAATTCAATTTCCTGAAAAAACAAAGTTAAAAGAACATTAAGGTGCCAAAGATGCCAGAATTAATATTGCCTTGCTTTGTGATAGTCTTTAATTTTCTCTTTTTTCCACAGGACCTCTGCCTCATTCAGGACACAGGACAGACTGTGAATGGATCCTGGGAATGGATCGTGATTGTGTAGTGAAGGAGATTGTTGTCTGCAGGATCCCTTCCTCATTTGTTGCACAATTTGGAAAGTGTGCAGTGAATGAGGCAGGGATTGCAGGAACAGAAAGGACAGTGTCATGATTAAGATAATCGAATGCTGTCTCGGAGAAAAGGATTCGATCCCAGCCTCTGCTGAAAAGTTCCTATGTGGTGTCAGGCAATAAAAGTTTTCACAGGTGGCCATTGTGTGCACGCATCTCATTTTCTGAGTCCCAGATTGACACACATGAGATCTGAATTGTAGAAATGCTGACCTCACAGCTGCAATAAAAGTTAACAAGAGCTTTGCTTCGAGCATTAAGCACCTTAATATTCTATGTACTTACAAAAAACACATCTCAAATAGGGCACCCAAAATTAGTTGACACTTGACAATTTTGGCTCTAATTTCTGTGCATCAATTGCCAGTGTGTAAAAGGGAGGTAATATCTCCATACCATAGAACAGTGTTGTGAAAATAACTCCATTGTGTTTGTGAACCACTCCAATGACAGCACTAAGACGACAGCATCATAGAGACGCTCAGGAGGAAATTAATAATTCTAGGGTTTTGATGGTGTGCAGTAAACAACACATGGGGCACACATGGAATGAAGAGGATAAAATCAGATACTGAATAGCTAACTGTTCACTGAGCACCATCCCTTGTGTGTACTGAATAAGGCAAGGGTTTTATGGGGGAAAGTACATCTCTACCCCAATATAATGCAGCCCTCAGGAGCCAAAAATGTTTACCATGTTGTAGGTGAAACCACATTATATTGAACTTGCTTTGGCCTTCAATTGATGGACACTGATCCCCAGCTAGTTTTCAGCACCCTTACAACCCCTACTCTAGGCCGAGGGGTCAGCATGGCAGCAGCTGTGACCACAGCAGGTCTGAGTTACACAGCAGCTACCCCCGGGCTGTTTGCTGCAATCTTGCTCTAGGCAGGGAACAGGGAAGTCCTGTTTTCCCACCCCAGGTCTCTGTCCTCTCTCCCTTCCCTGCTGGGTGAGGTGCCTCCTGGGTCCTGCCTCTCTGCTGAGGGCTGTGCTGGCTGGCCACGGCCTTTGCTATGTGGGCAGCAGGGATTGTGCGGCCTGACTCCTCAATGGGGAGCTGGGCCCTGTGGGGTGGAGTGGGGCAAGCCTCCGGCAGGATGCTGTGCCGTGGCTCTCATGTCTCTCCCGCTGTGTACCACCACTGCTGCCCTAGATCACTGGTAGATGCGGGAGCCAGGTGAGGTTGGGCTGGGTGGCCGCTCCGGAAGTGTGTCCACTGTAGTGGAAAAATAATGAGCTCTGTTCAGGTAGAGATGAGTCGACTCATGTGTGCTGATGCCTTGCCATGAGGGGCTGACGGGCTGTTACCTAGAAGACTCCACTCCTGCCTGTCTCAGGCTGGCTGGTGAGTCCTGTACCTACCTGTACCTCTGATCACTCACTTGGGGGGGGTGAGGAGTTTGTTGGTTTGTGCACTGGGAGTTGTTACCAGAACTGTGCTGCCAAGCAGTGCCGTTGTCTTTCTTTCTCTTAGCCAACAGTGGCACAGCCCACCCCCCAGAGTGCTGCTTTACCACATTATATCCAAATTCATGTTATATTGGGTTGCATTATATCAGGGTAGACATGTATGTGATCATGTAACTAAGAAGATTATATCATAATTCCTATGCATAAGGGGGCTACATTAAAATTGCTCAGGCACCCTTAAGTCTGGCATTTCCTAGCTTTTGAGTGCTTGACTCTGAAATTTTAATGCTCTTTTAAAGGTAATTATTTTGGATGCAGTATTTGATATACTGTCACACTAGAAATGAAAAGGATACCTAGCACCTGCCAACTAAAATGACATATACAGATGCTAGTGTTGGTTAAAACCATCACTGTAACAATGAAAAGCTGACTTAATATTAGAGGGCTGAAGGAAAGTAAGACCAGCTTCATGGCAGCAGACCCACAGGAAATCATCTGCTGCGGAGGTTATTTTCAATGAAACCTGCTCTTCTTCAGTAGCAGCAGCATGGCACATTGTGCTAGACATGTGGGTACCTGATATCAGTTTTCAGGTATCTAAAAGGGTGTCATCAGGAGGAGGGAGAAAACTTGTTCACCTTAGCCTCCAATGATAGAACAAGAAGCAATGGGCTTAAACTGCAGCAAGGGAGATTTAGGTTGGACGTTAGGAAAAAGTTCCTAACTGTCAGGGTAGTTAAACACTGGAATAGATTGCCTAGGGAAGTTGTGGAATCTCCATCGCTGGAGATATTTAAGAGTAGGTTAGATAAATGTCTATCAGGGATGGTCTAGACAGTATTTGGTCCTGCCATGAGGGCAGGGGACTGGACTCGATGACCTCTCGAGGTCCCTTCCAGTCCTAGAGTCTATGAGTCTATGAGTAGTACAAAAGTCAGAGTCCCCAAGGCTGCCTAGCCAGATCATGACCTACTGGTACAGCCATCAGGCTCCTGCCACTGAATTCAGGTTGCTCTCTTGAGCATGCTGAGGCAGTCCCCACAGTGGTGGGAGCTTCTTTCTTCTTGCTGTAAGAAACTGATTTTTTAAAATGAAAATGGCCTGATCCCAAATAATCTAACCTAAAGTATTTCGTATTTAATAGTGTTACCTGGATGTCTATTTCCTTGAAAGAAAATACCTAGAGAGAGAGAGAGAGAGAGAGAGAGAGAGAGAGATATTTTATGGAATAGCAACACTAAGTTTTGAGAGAATACATGAAAGATGAAGGAAAACATTCTGGTGGTGGTCATATATTTTAATAATATTTAATGGTAATTATATTCAACTCATCTAAAATAACTCTCCCACTGATGCCAAAAAAAATATACCTACTAAATAGTGAAGTTGTTGCGATTCGAACTGCCCACAGTCGCAGATAGAGCCCCCAGGAGAGTTTGGACTACAAAACAGGAACAAAAGGAAAACCTTAATTTTAGACATACAAAGCAGAACTAGTCCATGGGGTTGTACCAGAGATTAATTTGGCCCATAATATTTGCCATATGCAAGGGCTCTCTCATTGTGTAGGGGAGAAAGCTAATTGTTTTCTTCAGTCTCTACAAAGGGTGCTGTTCAAGCTAGCTAGTCTCAGCTGATTTACAGCAAGTCTCTGTCTAGGGATACCAGTCTCATTTACCAAGCCAACAAGAATCATCAGTACAATGAACATATATACAATGGACCCTTTGTGTTCTAATCTTGCAAAATACATAAACCTCTGAGGAACTTTGAACTCAATGAGACTTCCTCATGTGAATAAAGTTGTTCACAGGTTAAGTATTTGCAGAATCAGACCAAAATACTAAAAATATTTGGAGATTTGACAGAAATAGACACATGTAAATGTCAATACTTAGCCTAAATATAATACATTACATTTTCAGAGATATTTACAAACCTTACTTATCCACACTGTATCCCTGAGAGGTCAGTAACTTAAGGCTTGTCTACATGGGGATGAATTAACACAAATTAACTAAGGCCTTGTGTACATTCAGAAATTAGGCCCGTATAACTTCATTGGGTTGAAGTGTGAAAAATCCAGAGCTCCAGTGGGGATTTAAAGGGCCAGGGGCTCCCCACAGTGGCAGGAGCACCAGGCCATTTAAATCCCTGCCCAAGCCCGGCCGCCGGAGCTCCAGTGCCACTTTAAAGGGCCTGGGACTCTCTGCAGCAGCTGGAGCCCTGGGCCCTTTAAATCACTGCCACGGAAGCTGGTCCAGTCTGACATGGCGTACTGGCTCTTGCCAGAATGCCGTACTGGATCATACCGGCTTACTTTCACCTCTGCCCTCAGTCTTGTTCTCATTTTGGAGATGAGGAAACGGATGTATGGCATTTAGGAATGGGTCACTGAACGCCAGGAGACATGCTCCTGCATGTTTTTGCTTGGGGACATAAATTTCTTTTGGGTAGGTTTCTTCTCATCTCCTTGCTGCCTCGTCACCACAAGATGCAGCTATCATTAGGTAGGGGTATAGAATAAAAGCCATGAATTTTTCCTCCTGTTTTGATCTGCTTAACCACTACTCTCACCTCAGCAGTCAGTCCCGTGGGCATCAGGAATAAAGCACGTTAGCAGGATGATAGGGAACCCCCCCCACCTTGACACTACCTTACCCAAGGCCCCAGGCTTTTTGCTGAGAATAGAGTAAGAGTAGGCCCAAAAGCCTTTAGCTAGAGCAAGAGTTTTAACTTTTGCTAAACTTGTTTTTCTGTACAAAGGGCATGCTGAGGCAGAAAGATGTGGTCAGGGCCCCAAAAAGAGGAACTAGAATTGGATAAAGGGGAACCAGAATATCTGTTAAGTTACAACAGCTGAGCCTGCTGTCAGGACTACAGAAAAGGTGCTAGAACGGTCAAACCGCAGACTTGACTGGCAAAGACAATAACAGGAAAAGCCATAGATGGAGAATTAATTGGTCAGCTTGCTTATCATCAACATTATATTCCAAATAAGGCAAATAACATGTATAACCAGCATGCTATGTTTTGCGGTTTTAACTTTTATAAGCTTGGTAAAATTTGTAATATGTAGAGCAGCCAGCCTCTTGCGTGGAGTCTATGCTGTCTCTCCCTGCATATATGCTTGTATGAAATAAAAAGAGCCTTGGGATGTCTGATCTAAATGCAACGGTGTGGTCGATTTTCCACAACAAGGAGAACTTGGAGAAGCTTGTACTATTGCTATCTAAATCTGTTCTGTGACTGGTTAGAGAAGTCACAATATTTACAGAGAGAAAAAAAAAAAAAAAGAGGCACGTGATTATCTACAGAGCTAGCTATTATGGCTGTGAAGAGTGCAGTGTTCTCTAACGTGCATAGAACAGAAACACTCCTCCCCTCTTCCAGTCTTCCCAGAGTTTCCTAAAAGCTAATAACGGGGCTCACCGTGTCAAGTGGCTGCTGCTGCTCCTCCTCCTCCTCTTCCGTACTATACTCTTCCATGGTTTCACCATTTGCAAAGTAAATGATCCTCCTTGGAGACTTTGTTTCTCTCCTGTCTTTATCCTTCATCTCATTGTGCTGGAAGCCATCCTCCTCCTGCTCATCAGAAAACACCCACCAGGAGTGCCCTCTTAGTACACTGAATGGACAATGGACTGCATAGTGTTTAGCTTCACCTTAACTCTTAGGCTAAGGAATGTCAGGACTGGGTTTGAGAATCTTATTTAAGCCCTCAAAAAGGTATAAAGAGTCCTGCATATTTCAGTTTGGGAAAGAAGAAAGAGGCCCAGGGCATAGCCGGAGCTACAGAAACCTGGCCTGTGTCATGATTGTGCATCCAGCTCTTACAAGAACAGGTACAATTGTTGGTGTCTCAAACAGCTCTTCCATGGGTCTTCAAATGTCTGTACATGTTTTCTGCCATTGACTCAGAGTATACTACTACGATCTAATATGAGACACACTTCACGACAGCAAAACAAAAAGTGTCAGAAGGGCCAAATCATGCAACATGAATGGCGCTCAGCACCTTGCAACATCACAGCCTAAATCAGAGGTGGACAAACTACAGCCAGCTGGACTGTCTTGCCTGATCCTTGCGCTTCTGGCCAGGGAGGCTAGCCCCTGGCCCCTCCCGCAGCCTCAGCTTGCCGTGCTGCCAGTGTGCTGGGCAGCGCGGCTCCGAGACCCTGGGTGTAGTGTATTAAATTGCTCCCTGTAGGAATGTGCCACTTACAGAGCACCAGACCCTCAGCCATAAGTAGCATATTCCTACAGGGAGCAATTTAATACACTACACTCGCCCTCCATACATTTTGGAACCTCAATATGGCCCTCAGGCCAAAAACTTTGCCCACCTCTGGCCTAAATGAACAATTTGCAGCTTTCCACTGTGCAATTGAACAACAAGGCAATACTATTTATATAGCACCAAAATGTGCACTGAGGGCTTCGCAAATAGGGATGACAAGTCCCTGAGCATCACAGATCCAATGGGGGAGAATCATGATTTCCTTTTTCCACAATTCCTACTATTTTTTTCTTTCCTTTCCCCTTCTGCCCAATTTTAACATTTGCCTTTTAAAGTGCATGACTTGGGCCCATTTGGGTTTTGTCTGGGTAAGGACTACAGCAAAACGGACAATGCATACATCTTTTTAAAGTTTATCCTTTCATAATGTCAAATTTCAACAACAGCTATATAAAATATAATCTAGAGTTAAGGCGGCAAATAGGTATGAAGCAGCTATGGAGAAATCCTTAAGATAATAAATTTCTTAAACTACTTATACTCTTAGCCCAATGACATACCATAATTTTATTTTTAATTTCTTTCATATTATCCCTTCCAATATATAGCATTCTTCATTAGCATTCAAAATAAATATCTTACTTCAAGTCAGACAGGAAAAGTTAGTTATATATGCTACCTGCTACTATGTTTTCCCCATTCCACTCCACTAATCAATTTTGAATCAGTCACAAGCAACAAGACAATAGATCATTCCTTTAACATTCCAAAGACAGAATAAATACTACTTTACAGTGTTCTCCTTATGCTTGAAGGAGAACACCAGTGGGATCAAATAAATACATTGCTGAAATATATAAATGTGTGAAATCTCCAGCCAACAACAGATCAAAAGCAAATTCACCTGTAGAATCTCTCTGGTATCTTCCATCACTTGAAGTTGTAGTGTAAAAGCTGATTAAGTTGTTTCCAAGCCAAGTAAGGGAAAAAACCTAGAACCATGACACTTAGTGATCATGTACGTAATTTGTGCATGGGAAAAAACCCTGCTCTGTAGCATTGGGAGCAGCTCAGGTCTGGAGGCAAGTCAAAGAAGGTAAACTCAGTGCTCCAGGATGCAACTCTCTGAAAGGACTGGCCTGTGTTTGAATTGTGGGCAGGACCTTTTTATTTGCATGTTCAGCAGAGTTAAGATGACAGGTTGCAGTGGAAAAAGGAATGTGGGCAAAGACATGGACATTTGCACGTAAATAGCTTGGGGGGAATGAGGGGGGTAGAGGGCAGTGTTGAAAACCCTGCAAGCTGGGTGTTTTTAAAGCAGATCACATTTCTTGAGGACATTTTCAGCATTTTGCTTCCCTTGGGTTTTGCTTAATTTATGAAGTGAACTTTGACTTTACTAAGGCTAAGTCACAGGTGTAATATTTACTTTTTCCAGCAAAGTGAAGGAACCAAGCACGCACCAGGCAAACACAGATATTTCTTGCAACTGGTATGACACCTACTGGCAGTTAGGAGGAATAGGCCCATACATCAGCAACTGCTAAACAACTTCTTAGCAGAACTAGCCAATCATCAAAGGAAATCTAATAAAATAGATCAATGCAACGTATCTGGCATCTTTGGTATTGGAACAACAGAGAAGGCTGCAAATGTGGGTGAAAACAGGCCTACTACTAGTTAGGAAGTACAATTTCTTCCCCTGCTCCAGGTACCTACTGACGTAACCTGCCCAGTAGCAATAGCAAAGAACCAAATCACCTTATCAGTTAGGTGTATGCACATGGCATTCTTTATCTTCTCACTGTGTTAAGAATGTTCCGTATGTTTTCAATTTAGTGCAAATGCAATAACAATACTCATTTTAATGTATTCAAAGAGAAATATTCCCTACTACTGTAATTAACATTTGAAATGCAAAGCCAAAAAAAGGGACATGTCTTAGATGGACAAAAGTTTGAATAAAAATAATAAACCACTATGCTCTAAAGTGTGCAGTCACAATTTTCAGACCAAATGTGTGCTTTTTTTTTATTAATAATAATTATTATTATTATTAAGTGAGGTACCCCACTCTTTCCTCAATTTACTCTATTCAGAGCTCAACCAGCGACTCACCTCAAATATTAGACCATAGCCCCTGAAGATACTAATATCAAGCAGGGGAGAGATTGTGCATATGAAAGACCACAGTCCTGGGTCCCTCAGATGCCCAATGGAATCCACAGATATTCTCAAGAGCACGATTGGCGCAGAGAGGGACTACGTGAAATCAGAATATACCCTAGAGGCTATTGTGAGCTACTTATACCAAAAATAGAAAATGGCATGAATAATCTCAAGATGAGTACTGAAAGATAGGGACTTTGCACAGCACTTGTAGGCTAAGTCATCTTGAATTTATGTTCCATAAAAGTTTCTCATCCTATTCTCTCAATGCCAAAAACACCTCATGTTGGCATTTTCCTCCAGCAATGTATATCATTAGGGATAGAGTAGAAATGCAAGGAATAAGCATTAGCAGGACCTATGTTAACTCTTCAGCTTCAGAGACTTTAGATTCCTTCTATTCCCATGTTTGGTATCACCACAAATATCCTCCAGCCTAGAGGGGCAGAATAAGTCTTTCTCCAGATCCCCCCTGAGCCGCATTAAGATAGGTCAGGAGTAGCAGGTAATAATGTTAAAAGCATATGAACCTCTGCTCTCTCCCCCGCTCCCAACTCAATTGAAAAGGGAAAACAGGACAAGAAAATGTGGGAAGCAACAGAACTGGGTCTTTGTGATCTTGTGAGAAGGCTCTAAATATGAGCCCATCAAGAGCATAGACTCCATTTGGACCCAGACCAGGACCTGGGTGAGATTACATCTTCAAAGAACCTGGCTAGAATGGTTCCCAATAACTTACTATGTAAAGCAGGGGTGGGCAAACTTTTTGGCCTGAGGGCCACATCAGGTTTAGGAAGTTGTATGGAGGGCCAGTTAGGGGAGGCTGTGCCTCCTCAAATAGCCAGACGTGGCCCGGCCCCCGACCCCATCTGACTTCTTGCCCCCTGATGGCTCCCCGGACTCCTGCCCCATCCAAACCCCTGTTCCCTGACAGCACCATGGGACCCCTACCCCTGACTGCCCTCTGCCGCCCCATCCAACCCCCTCTCCTTTCTGACTGCCCCCAGTCAACCCGTGGTCCCCGCCCTCTGATCACCCTGACCCCTATCCACCCTCCCACTCCCTGACCACAACCTAAAACTCCTCTGCCCTCTCTTCAACCCCCCTTGCTCCCTGCCCCCTTACCGCACTGCCTGGAGCAACAGTGGCTGGTGGCGCTACAGCCACGCCGCCCAGAGCACCATGACAGGCAGCCACGCCACTGCGCAGCACAGAGCACTGGGTCAGGCCGGGCGCTGCAGCTGTGCTGCCCGGCAAGAGCTCGCAGCCCTGGCACCTAGAGCATTGTGTCAGCAGCGGAGCGAGCTGAGGCTGCAGGGGAGGGGGAGCAGCAGGGGAAGTGCCGGGGGCGAACCTCCCAGGGCAGGACCCGGCCAGGAAGGTCCTGGGGGCTGGATGTGGCCTGGTGGCTGTAGTTTGCCCACCTCTGGTGTAAAGAACCAGAACAGTCCATGTCATGGACATTAGTGCCATGATTAATAAAAGGCAACCTGGGACCTTGTCTGCTTCTAAGAGACACTTGGTTATCAGTGCTATGTAAAAACCTGAGAGCCTAATCAGGAACTTTAACACCCTAGTCCAAATATTAAGTTAGAGCCTTACAACTTTTCTGCTTTCACCACTGCTGGCACCAGAAGTGGAGGAAAAAAAATTAAGTGTGAAATTTGAAAGCATGCAATGTACATTTATGCCTGTTAAAAAATGAAGCAGCATATCAAGAATTGCATTAACAGTTTATTTTATACATACAGAGGACAATACAGTTTAAATTTTAATGTTTTCCCATGAAATCTCACTAGTATCAGACTGCAGCAATCAGTACAACAGAAACAAAAATAAAGGAGTATTTACAAGCACATTGTACAGTACTAAAAATGAATTAGAGTTACTAAAGTGCAAAGTTGGCTATACAATACTGTACATAAACAAGTGTCTGCTTTCTTTCTTAGACTATGCACAGGTATTGCATTGTCATGGTATATCAGCCAATTAGTCATAGTAAATACATAAACGGACCAAATCCTGCACTTGGATGCACATACAAGACTCCAATAGAAGCCCGTGAGAGATGAGCATGCACATTCAAGGACCTGATTTAGTCCTTTGGATGTACAGAGTGTTACGTGCTAAATGATTACATTTCATATTAACCTAGTAACATGGATCATGGAGTGAGACACACATCGTAAGTGTATTAATTGCATTTCGAACTATTTTCCTATAAAGGATATGTTTTGCTTTAATTATTAAGCTACTATGAGCCCTCGTGTTAAATATTTTAAAAGGACAAAAAACACCAAGAGTCTGATGTTTAGCTAGTACTCTAGTGTTTGACTTCACAGTGGAGGCAAAATTTCCAGCCACAGAGAAGTGCGAGCACAAGTATCAAGTCTGACATCAGACGTTTACATCAACTTTTTTTTTCCTGGGTGTAAGTAAATGTAAAATTGCACCCACAGATGGAGACCATCACTAAAACCACGTCCTCATTGTAAGAAAGGAGAGGCCTACTAATTCTGATGTTAATATTAGAAAGTCACCTTATGAAATACATTATCTTTTAAAAAATTAAAAGGAAATCTTAGCAGAAGGAAATGTATTATATATATTTATATGTGCAGACCAATTGAAGCCCCTCAGTTAGGCTAATTGCTTAAGCAAATGGAATAATTAACTCAAAGAATGGAGTGTCTGTATTTAAATACCTTAACAAAATCTTCCTGCTTCGTAAGAACTCAAAAGGGAATCACCCATTACAGATTAACATCCTCTACTTCTTTTCAGACTAAAATGTCTATATTCCTTGCCAAGGTGGGCGAGCTAGTATCTTTTATTGGACCAACTTCCGTTGGTGAGAGAGAGACAAGCTTTCAAGGTACACAGAGCTCTTCAAGCTGGGGAAAGGTACTACGAATGTCACAGTATTTAGCTTGATGCTCTTAATTTCTGAAGAAGAGCTCTGTGTAAGCTCAAAAGGTTTGTCTCTCACCAATGGTTGTTGGTCCAATAAACGATATTATCTCACTCACCTTGTCTCATTATCCCAGGACCGACATGGCTATAACAATATTCCTTGCCCACAAGCAAGACTACTCGTATTTTAAAGCCTGTGGTATGTAGTGAGTAAACAAAAGTAAGTCTTGAGAAGCAACAAAGTTTAAGAGAACGGACTCATTCTTTTAATCAGTTTTTAAAGCTATCATCTTGTGGTCACTGGAAACTTCTACAGCCTGGGACCAGCACAAGGTTACAGCCTGGCTTAGTAATGCCATTATCTAACACTTGAGTTGTACACAGTCAGCAAACATTTACAGTGAATTTAAATCAAACAAGCCACTTAGTTCCAGAATGTAGGCGATAATACAATGCCAGGGTCTAAATTCCAGTAAATATGCAAGTTAATAAAATAAACTTTTGGAAGGAAGATCTGGTCAATGGTTACAAAAAAATATAGATTTGGATTTTAGGAAGAAATTTATATGCTACAGCACACACATGGTGAAAAGCACCAATGCAGGTGCATGAACATACATGTGCAAGACAATAAAAACAGGCGAATCTGTGCAATAGTCATCAGCAGGGATTAAGAGAAAACTGTGTTTTATTAAAGCTTAACTTTAATTAGAGGAGATAAAATTGTCTGTCAGTAGAAAAATGCCTCAGTACAGGTTATTAAGAATAAAAGAGTAACAGAGTACATACTGCAAATTTAGGACTGGGAGCATGGAGCTACTCACAGCTTCTTATCCTTTAGTAAAATGAAAGCCACATAACTGCAAGGATAGAATATACTTTAAAAGAACAGGATTTTGTGGCAACAATACACATTTGTCCTACTTCCTACCTCCATTCTCCACCTTCAACTCCTTCACCACTACCAGTGTGGGAGATCCTAAAATGGCCCCTATAATTATTCAGAAGACTGGAAGTTTCACATCAGTAAATCAACACTTGGAGAAAACTTGGCCAAACATACTCAGCTACCTTCCTTCAAAACTTGGGATGCAACAAGAAAAAAAATATAGAGAAGTTGTGAGAGAGAAGTATCTATCCAGGTACTTATTGCCCTGCCCCCCCCCCCGAAACATCTAAATACCTCAAATAGTTAAAAATATACTTTATCTTGTCCTTTACAACCTGTAAGAGAAATAGTTTGATTAGTTTATAGGGAATGCATGTATAGAACTGATTAGGAGAAAGGAAAATTGAAGAAATGAGTTTTGCATCTGATCTGTCCATAGTGGTTAGCACCACAATCATTCCTATCTCTTGTAGCAATGAGTTGCCTGGTCCAGTCCAGTTTCTGTGAAAGTTCGATTTCCCAACTTCATAAATTACCTCTTATTGGCCAACAGCTTCTTTGTTCCAGCTGTTGTGGAAAGTCCCGGTCTGCCAGGAAGCTACATCCAGTCCCACAGAAGATTTTGAATATCAAGACAGTCATTGAACTGATCTCTGTACTGAATGGAGACAGCAGAGCACTGGAGCATACTTTCCTTGTAACCCGCGATGCTAAACACATGGGTTGCTGTGCTTATTATCAGCAGATGCTTCTTCAAGGTGCAGAGCTTTATTCCTAAGTGTAATGACTTGCAAAGCTCAAGCCTGGAAGGAACGCACACACACGAACACACCACTGTGACTAGTTGTGTGCCAGACAATCTTCTGACCAGTTACAAATGAAAATAGATGTTTCTGCTGTCACAGTTCTATTGAACTCACTACTGCTGAATGCCCATACGACACCAAGGCTGCAACCTAACTTGTCTAAGTCCTCAATAGTGGGGAAAGTTAAACAATAAGTTCTTCAGAGCACTTCCTTCTTCCAATCAGCCTCAGTCTTGCCTGGGGTCATTTTTTCCACAGCTGCTCTTTATCAAGGTGCTCTTTTCAGCTAGCAATTAAGGAAGCATGGGAGAAGATGCCATTTATGTTTGAGGTAAAGGAGATCTAGAGCTGGGTCTCCTTTGTGCTGAAACGCCAGCAATACTCATTGTCTTAGTTCTATGAAGCCATTGACAGAGCAGGTATTACTCAATTGAAAATACAGCACATTAATTACAGCCAAATGCATTAATCTGAGTTCTATGAAGCCACTGAATTTTAAGTACCCACAATTCACTCATTCTGGACCCTGCACAGTATTAAACTCTGAAAAAGTCAGGAAGTCTGACACCATGATATATTCATTTTAAGATCTTTTCCACTTACTTGCTGCCTCATACTCTCATGCCACCACCAGACTCCCAGATTGAGATGAAAAGGCTTCAAAGTAAGCAGTTGGATAAAATAAACAAGATACAGAGGAAGCAGGTTACTATGAACTTGGGTATAGGGAAACCTGATTTAAAGTGAAGTAGAATGGAGTGTCCAGTTGTTTCAATTGAGTATAAACTGCATTCTGATTATGGAGAAATTCTGCTTCTGAAGAAGTATAGTGAAGTGACTTCACTATAGAAATTTCCACATGGATAAATCCCAGCTGAGAATTCCTTTTTTCATTTATCAGAAACAGAATGGGAATGAGACAGGGTTTTAAGCCTTTGTGAGGAACATGACTAAAAGATTGCTTCTGGAAAGTTTCCATTTGTATCTTGTTTGTTCTGGGCACTTCACACTATTAGTAATATGTAAAGAATTAAACCTCATGGAAAGAAACCACATATTTAACTCTACTACCCTTTCCTATGGTGGGAAATACTAACTTCAGTATGCTATTCTCGGTATAGAAGCTAACCTGAGAACCACCACCTAAACTTAAAACACTTTCTATAAACGTGGACATTTCAGCGCATTCTGAGGTCCCATTTAAAACAACAAAAAGCCTGGCTATAAATAATTTCACTTATAAATCCAGCCACATTCTCAATGAAGAGACTTCTACTAAACATAAATCAGTAAATTAAACTTTAGGATTAAGAAGAATTAGAAAAAGGGATCTGAAATGAAAGCCCCAGAGTTCATTAAATACAACTTGTAGAAGGAATTCAAAGCACTTATGGTGTTTAAGAGATCTGGCATCCACTGTCTTTTTGAGGCTTTATATCTGGCTCTTTCAGAGGTTTCACTTCTTCCTCTGGTTTTGGCTTAGCCTGCAGACAAGAAAAGAGTTTGAAAAAGATGAATAAAAAGAATCATGGGTTCCACACAATGTACATATTATAGGTTTCAGCAGCGAGGCCATGCAGAGTTTAGATACACTTGTCTGCTAGTGTTCTCCATTCTCTCAGCTCAGGGCTTTCTCGCTTCTCTAACACAAAGAAGTTAGATCTGCTGTATTTCATGGTGGCTTAAAATGGACAGCAGAGAATGGACTAAATGAAGTTCATCCAATTTACTGCACCTACTTTAGAAGTACAGCTGCATTGAGTTTGAAGGCCATTGCATTCTTAACAACATGACCCTTAAATTCTATCTTAAGAAATGCAGACAGGCAGACTAACACTACCACCACCTAACTCCTATATTGCACTTTTCATTCAGAGACATCAAAGTGCTTTACAAAGAAGGTCAATGTCATTATATGAGCCAAAGACAACTAGGAAACAATGGAGCTTCTAGGCTCTGGACTAACAGAAGTTGTTCAATGAGGAGAGAAGGTGGCTGGGAGCTTGGATTGTTGACCTATGACTGACTCACGGTGTGCCTTTTTTGAAGTGGAAATTCCACCATCTATCTCACAAGGGTGTGGCAAGGCTCAAATGAAGAGTGCTATAAAAAGATAAAATAGTAAGGACTGGTGGAAGGGTATGTTAGATAGTTGGTATCATCCTGTCCGATGGTGTTCTTTAGCAATACCTCAAGCTACTAAAAGCAGATGCTTTAACATTCTGTGCCCATGTAGACAATTTGTATTTATCTAATTACATTAGGAGCTAATGCCATGGAACAGTCTAAAGTACCTCAGTACCTCACCAATTTCACTGAATTTAACCTCAACACTCCTCAGGTGTCCCAGCATTCCTCCAGATTTACAGATGGGGATGCTATGGCACAGAGAGGTTCAGTGATTTGCCTAGTCACATAGTAGAACCAGGAACAGAACCCAGGTTTCCCCAATTCCCCTGCATAGAGCCTACACCTCAAGACCATCCTTCCTCTGTGTTTGTTCTATTGAGCAGGATAGAAGGCACCAGTGGAAAAGCAGAGTGCCAACTCTCTGCTACGCATGGGATAAAACCGATGGGAGGGAAAGGAGGAAAAACATTAAGTGAAATATTCTTACACTGTCATCCTTTGGCCTCTTGGTGAGATCAAATGCAGCAAGTGTTTCAGGCATCCAGTGTGCATGCAAGGCAGGAAATTCAAAAACGATGGGTTCTACCAGGCCATAGTTCGCCTTCAGCTCCAGCTGAGGAGCCTCAGGTGGCACTTTCTGAAAA
Source organism: Gopherus evgoodei (assembly GCF_007399415.2). NCBI lineage: Eukaryota > Metazoa > Chordata > Testudines > Testudinidae > Gopherus > Gopherus evgoodei. Next base: position 173,087,449 of record NC_044324.1, read on the forward strand.
TAACTAAGACAGAATTTAATATTTTAAATACATTGTAAACAAATATTTGCAGTTAGTTTATTTGTCTTCACTTTTGGGAGTAATCTGGCCACTCCCAAAGGCACCACACTATTACTGCTGAAGTAGTCCCTTATTTAAGGGTCTTAATGCTGGTATTACGAAAAGGTGTTCAGGGCAGCAGGTTTCCGTGATGGTTCACAAGAACAGACTATTTCCTATTTGTGCTTCCTCCTCCCCATTGGCTACCTTAGTCATTTCCATCTGATAACAGATTGGTTTTCTCCCCTTTGTTTTGGCAGAAGCAGAGATAAATGCTGTTGTTTCAATTTACATATACTTAAAATAAAAATCCAGATTAGGGTTAGCAACGCTTTAGGAGAAAAGTGAAGAGGCAGATGCAACAATTTTCCTCAGTCTCCCTGAAGTCAGATGCTTGGCATATCAGCATGCACTGATGCTGGCAACACTGCAACCACCAGAGAGCCCTGCTAGATCACAGAACCTGAAACAGTATTTTTTTATATACATCTTTTGCGAAGTCACACCACGCAATAAAAACTGCCACTTACCTTATGCTCAACACATATCGTGTTTATGCTTGAGCAGAGTTCTGTGACTATTTCTCTGTCATCAGTATAGCATTAACAACATCTCAGGGAACAGGCCCTGAGCATGTGAATTTGGGTTTTGTTGTTTTTTTAAAAGGGACATGCCATCAGACGTCTATGAATCTTTTTATATACTACTGTTACAAGTCAGAAATACAATCCATGTAACTGAAGAAGCAAAAAAAAACCTCTCTATTTTTAGTTTACCGTGTTATTTGACAGCACTTGTGTTCTATGATTGGCAAGGGGATTCAGGGGCTGGTGTAGTTCTTGTAATTATTCTGAACTCACTAGATTCAAAGTTGATTTCCCTTCAAGAGTAAGTTTCTAAATCAGTTAACTGAATGACCTATTTACCATAGTTACTTGGGACACTTGGCAATTAACAAGGCCACAGAGCTCAGGCAATATTACTGATTAACTTTAGAAAAGCCAGCAAAGGAAGTACAAATATAGGTTTTTATGTAGGTCCTACAAAAACAATGGCAAAGTTTAAGAAAGTCACAAGCAAAGACAAGATTCAAAGTTTACTTATATTACAGATACATGAAGAAAGTAGACACTCTTCCAATTTATTTAACACACTGAAGCAAATTATAAAGGGAAAAAATGTTCTTTGTAAAAGTTTACAATCTAACCTTAAAAGTAGTAATAAATGAAGGATTTTTTTTTTTTTTTTTTTTTAAATCTGTGTAGAGTAGCGTACCACGTAGGGAATATATACTTACATGAATCCATTTTCTCTCTGGCATTTTTCTAGGGTATTCTTAACCAGACTTCCCAGTTTCCTAAAGAAGAGGTGGCCAGAGGGTTTGGCAGTAGTCCCAGGTCCTTTGGTTTCACCATATTCTTTGCATAATGCTTCAGCCTTGACAAAAACTTCACAAGAAACCAATGTGAAAAAGTTAGAATTGGCATAAAACTGCACTTATCTCTTACTTCAATTGTAACAGATGCAGTAATCCCTCCAGGATTCTGATTAGATAAAGCAGACGCAGCTGGTTTCAGGGTGACTCTTCCAACCATAGCCAAAACATCAGTATAGTCAGTAAAAAGGTAGAACAGAGAAGAATTCTTATTTGCAGAGACAAGTAGAAGTGGGACTGTAAAACAAGAACTGGAACTACATAGCCACTGAACACAGTCCTGAAAGAATTCAGGGACACTAAGGGGAACACCACTGTGGGTGTCTGGTATGAGAATAAGTCAAGCACATTAAAGAAGCCTGAAATGTACAGCTGTGCCCTGAGGGACCAAGGGAAAATGCCAAGAAGGATGCTTTTCTATGACTCTTGTCTGCTTAGCCTGTCAGAGGGGAAGAAAGTGCTCTCTAGAAATGCAAGACTTACTTTATTAAAGCTAATCCAAAGTGAAATAATTGCTCTTTCCAGTCATGGGAGCTTAGATAATGCCTTCATTCATATGACTGAGTATTAACTCAATTTTTTATAATATTACCATTAGTCCCTTGATACAAATATTTAAGTTCATAGAATCACAGAAATGTAGTGCTGGAAGGGACCTTGGGAAGTCATCAAATCCAGCCCCCTACGCCGTGGAAGGACTTAGTAAACCTAGACCATCCCTGCAAGGTACTTGTCCAACCTGTTGTTAAAAACATCCAGTGATGGGGATACCACAACCTCCCTTGGAAGCTATTTCAGAGCTGAACTACCCTTATAGTTAGAATTTTTTTCCTAACATCTAACCTAAGTCTCTCTTGATACAAATTAAGCCTATTACAATTCTCGTCCTAGTTTCTGTGGACATGGAGAACAATTGCTCACAGTCCTCTTTATAATGGTCAACATATTTGAAGACCATTATCAGGTCCCCCCCGCCCTCAGTCTTCCTTTCTGAAGACTAAACCAGTTTAACCCTTCCTAAACCTTTTAGCATTTTTGTTGCTTTCCTCTAGAGTCTCTCCAATTTTTTCCCATCTTTCCTTAAGTGTGGTGCCCAGAACTGGATACAGTACTCCAGCTGAGGCTGCACCAGTGCTGAGTAGAGCAGGATAATTACCTCCTGTGTCTTACAAAAGACACCCCCCCATTAATTCACCCAAGAATGATATTAGCCTTTTTCACAACTGCATTACACTGAGGAGTCATATTCAATTTGTGATCCACTATGCCACCCCTCCCAAATGACCCTTTTCAACAGTACCAGTTACCTCCTGTGGTGTAACTGTGCATTTCCTTCGTAAGTGAAGTACTTTGCAATTGTCTTAGTTAAATTTCATCGTGTTGATTTCAGACCAATTCTTTACTTTGTCAAGGTCATTTCGAATTCTAATTCCGTCCTCCAAAATTCTAACTCCTCCTCCCAGTTTGATGTCATCTTCAAATTTTATATGTGGATTCTCCTCTCTATTGTCCAAGTCATTAATGAAAATATTAAATAGTACTAAATCCAGGCCTCGCCCCTGCAGGACCCCCCTAGATACAGCCTCCCAGCAAACCATTGATAAATACACTTTTGAGTACGGTCTTTCAGCCAGCTGTGTGCCCTCCTCATAGTAATGTCATCTAGACCACATTTCCCTACTTTCCTTATGAGATTGTCATGTGGGACTGTGTCAGAAGTCTTACTAAAAAAAATCAAGATATATCACGTTACTGCCTCCCCTATCTGCTAAGCCAGTAAGCCTGCCAAAGAAGAAAATTAGGTTGGCTTGAAATGATTTGTTCTTTACAAATCTATGCTGGATATTTCTTATAATCTTATTACCCTTCAGGTGCTTACAAACTGATTGCTTAATAATTTGTTCCAGTATCTTTCCAGATATCCAAGTTAGGCTGACTGGTCTATAATTCCCTGGATCCTCTTTGTTCCTTTTTAAAGATAGGTATCATGTGTGCCCTTCTCCAGTCCTCTGGGACCTCAACTGTTGTCCATTCTGAGATTGCTTCAGCCAGTTCTTTAATGACTCTAAGATGAATTTTATCAGGCCCTGACAGCTTGAATACATCTAACTCAGTGGTTCTCAACCTGTGGCCCATGGGCTGCTTGCAGCCCAATCAGCACACAGTTGCAGCCCATACAGGTAGTACTGGATGCAGCCCACAATGGCAAATAAGTTAGATCAGTGGTTCTCAACCTATCTAAATATTCTTTAACTTTTTCTTCCCCATTTTGCTCTGAGTTCCCTCTCCCTTGTTCTTAATATTAACTGTGTGAGGATCAGGTCACCATTAACCTTTTTATGGAAGACTAAAGCAAAATAGGCATTAAACACCTCAACCTTCTTGATGTCATCACTTATTGGCTTTTTTCCCCCCCACCAAGTAGAGGACCTATACAGTAACTCCTCACTTTAAGTCATCCCAGTTAACGTTGTTTCATTGTTACGTTGTTGATCAATTAGCAAACATGCTCATTTAAAGTTGTGCAATGCTTCACTCTTACGTTGTTTGGCTGCCTGCTTTCTCCACAGCTGGCAGCCTACCTACGCTCCCAAGCACCTCCTGCTCCCTGGCAGACCCCGTGGATCAGCGCCTTCCCCCTTCCCCCCAGCAGCAATCAGTTGGCTTGCAGCATTTCGGGGGCAGGAGGGAGGAGCAGCAGCAGCAGCTTCCCCTACTCTGCAAGCACCAGGGAGAGGGCGGGGGGGGGGGTCAACCCTCAGCCAGCCCACTCCCCCCTCCTCCCAAATCCCCAAACTTGACCTGCCTCTTCTCCCCACCTCCCTCCTCCTTTATTTTCCATGCTGCCTCCTTGCTCCTGCCTCCCCTCCCTTCTAAATGATGCAAGCCAGCTCATTGCCCTGGGCAAGAGGGAGGAGTGAGGACTCTGAGTGCAGGCTCCTCCTCCCTCCTGCCAGAGCCAATCAGGTGGTTTGCAGTGTTTAGAAGGGAGCGGGGAGGAGCGAGGACGCAGCGTGGGAAGTAAAGGGGGAGGAGGTTGAGGGGGAGAAGAGGCAGGTCAAGAATGGGGGTTTGGGGGAAGGAGGGAGTGGGCTGGCTGAGGGTTGAGCCTCCCCACCCTTCCCTGGTGCTTGCAGAGTAGGGGAACCTGCTGCTGCTGCGCAATGTGCTTCTCCTAGCCTACACCACCTTTAGCCTCCTTGCCTGCCTCATCTCCAGTACCAGTGGGCTGTGCCTGTGAAGGGTAAGGCAGGGGCACCTCGTAACTATAGTATTGTACTGTACATACAGTACGTTTGTAAACACACAGCACGTACAGTATGTTTGTAAACACACAGCACATGCACACTACTCCCCCCAGTGGAGTATTAAATTGCTTGTTTAAAATGTATATGCCTTTTGTCTGGCAAAAAAAATTCCCTGGACCCTAACCCCCCCATTTACATTAATTCTTATGGGAAATTGAATTTGCTTAACATTGTTTCACTTAAAGTCGCATTTTTCAGGAACATAACTACAACGTTAAGTGAGGAGTTACTGTACTTTCCTTCATCTTTCTCTTGCTCCTAATATATTTAAAGAACCTCTTCTTAATGCCTTTTATGTTCCTTGCTAGGTGTAACTCATTTTGTTCTTTCGCCTTTCTGATTTTATCCCTACATGCTTGTGCTATTCTTTTGTTACTCTTCCTTAGCAATTAATCCATGCGTTCACCTTTTGTGGGATTCCCTTATGATTTTCAGATAATTAAAGAGCTCCTGATGGTTAAAGACACACTTTTTTACAGCCTGCCAAAAGCTTCAATTTATCTGGTATTTTTAGGCTAATGGGATAAAGGACATTATAAGAAAACAGAATATTGCATTACCAGATGTAACAAGGGAGTTGAATACTGCCTCTGTTTCCCTTTCTTGGGCTTTCCAATAACTGCACCCAGACTGTCATGCAAGTCAAACAACATCCCTTTTTGGGGTCAGGTTTATTAAAAGATCAAAGTACAAATGTCAACTTAAAAACAAGTCTTCCCAACACCAAAGTTCTTCAGACCTTTAATGGGCTCATAGTTTGTTTCAAACCCAGGTCCTGCTGACTGGCATTTCCTCAAATCTCTTCCCTCTTAAGGCTTCTGCCCCCCAATGCAGGTTGCTCCATCCAGGCCTTTTTACCTGGCTAGCATGGACAGTTCATTCCACAGTCCTCTGTGATCCTGGTCCTCTAAAGATCACTTTACTCTCTGGATCCTCTGATGGAGTCTTCCTGCAGATCCCTCTCCTTCCCCAAACTGACAGAACTCCCTCTCACAAGAACTCCAGTCTTTAACTGCATCTTATTAAGACATTCAATACCACCTTGCACACTCAATCTCCCCAGGCCAAAATGAGGGTGCAGAACCTGTAATATTAGGTAAGACTGAACTAAAGAAAGTTTTCTACACCCAGAGTTTTGAGTCAGAAATTCTAATACAAGTGTACTATACCAACAAGAAGAGAGCCACTGGTTCACAGAAGACAACATTAAAAGTAAGACCAAACAAGTGCAAAGAAATACATTTAAACTGCTCTTGAACTCACTAATATCCAATTACTGTACTTTTCAAAATGGGTATTCATATCTCTACTTTATCCTTTATCCATGCAAGTAACTCATGTAATATTAAGTAGACCCATTCGTTCTATCACCGGACCATAGCAGTTGGAAATGGAAGAGTTTTAGAATTTGGAAAACAAACTGTCTTCAGCCTCACTAAGCAACATCTAGCAGCCCTGCACTTGTAACGCCTACAAGTTTAGTAAGAACGTGCCTAATTCTGCTTTCGTATGATGCGCAGCCAATCCATCAGGAACATGACTTAATACAGGGTTTATATCCTCCTCCCAAAATAGGGGTGTAGCAAATTAAGTGGACATTGGTCTCCTTGTTGTATATTTTCTTTGTATCACACATTTGTGGATTCTGGACACACAAAGGACTCTAAAGGTCTTCAGTGATTTTAGACAGCTAGTATGCATTGATTGCCTACTCAGATACAACCTTGATAATGTGTTTATTTGGCTTTAACACAAATATCTGGATATTTTGTGAGCTACTCTGAAGTATGAAAACTAAAGATTTTTAAAAATCCTCTAAATAGTACAACAGCAGATGTTCCATGAGGGATTTGAGAATGTGGCAACCATACTTACATTTTTCTGATTCCTGCAGAGATCTGATTGCTTCTCCACATTTATCGCTGGCCAGCAGAGTTTGACCATGGTAGCAGTATGACTGGTGAGAGAGAACGATATAGGTGCAGGCATCAATCGCACATTTCCTGTCAACATATCAGTTCTGCTATATTTCCTTCTCACTGGATGGGGATTATGTACAGCTGAACACAAGCCAAAATGGTAGGATCTGCATCTCTCTGAGGCTGCTGTCAGTTGCACAGTCAACCAGCAGGGGGGTCCAGGGAAGTAATATGAAGCAGCACTTACTGGTGCCTAAGCACAAGTCCCTTCAGCAGGAAGAAACCCAGTTGTTTTCATGGCGAGAATCAGGTACCATGAGTGTTTAGGGTTTTTAAATATATGAAAAAACTTCACTCAATTCAGAAAGTCAACAAACATTCCAGCTTTTCTGAATTGTTATGGCAAGGTCTAAGTGGGACTTCACCACAGTCCCATTTTCTCGCTTTCATAAGACTATTTTGGGCTCTTATGCTCAAATAGTGGTCCTACTGTTGTGCAGTATCAAATGCTCCCTTTCATTTGTAAAAGCCCACTCCATTTAAATTAGGCCCAATATAAATATTCTCAAGATGCAACATATATAGTTCCTGCTGTACTGTGAAACCAAATCCGACAGCATTACCTTATTCCATCATTGTCCATATTACAAGAATTACACACAGATGGTCTTAACAAATAGCACAAATCAAACCCAGCCCAGCCTTAATTTTCTCACCCATTCACAAGATAAACAGCCTCTGGCTACAGACCCAAACTAAGAGAAAGTCAAAGTATTTTTCTTTTTAAAACCAAAATATAGTCTGACTAATTACAGAGCTGCTGATCCTTGATGGAGAATGTTATGCCAGATCAACCAGGCTCTAGCAGAACACACATCCTACAAGAAGGCTTGAGGGTGACAACTGATATTATCAGGTCCTATCTCATCCATAAATTCAGAGATGTGATGAACTCAATTACACCTGGAAGCAGACTGGGAATCAGTGCAGAGAATACAGCACAAGTATTAAATGCTCAAACTGACCTGCCCCACTTGTGGAGGTAACTAACTACACTAAATTCTACAGGACACAAATTGCATCTTATTCTAGAACAGCGTATTTTTAAGTACTACAGGGATTGCAATCTCTCATTTTATGATGTGGTGACAAGGACAAATGATAATTGACTCCCACTCCCCATCTAACTCCTAGATAACCTTTAGAAACCCAGATTGGTTACAGAGTACTCACATATGCCATATAGAAACATGCCTTCAATTGTAAATACTTTCTCCATTTAATAGTGTACGCTGGATCCAAACTGGATAGCATTTGATCTAGAATTACATAAACAATTTTTTTTCTAAATCATTAAAAAAAACATTCCAAGCAGCACTGTGGTCTTGTTAAGTGTATCTATCGATCATAAGTATGAAATAGCTATAACCTCAATGAAGTGCACCAATTATACCTGCAGCTGCAAGGAGACTTACGCTGCATGAAAGTATCAAGTTCAAAAACAATTAAAAACCCCAATTTTTAAAAACAATCTGGGAATTCCCTTTCGTTTGCTAAACAAACATAATTTCGTTGCTAAACAAAGACTAGGAATTCCCACATACAAAAGTTTCAGTTTCTGTTTGAGGTAGCCAAGGCAAAAGAATACAGCTTTAGGTTGAAGCTTTTCTCTATTTCCTTTAATTAAAATTAAACAGATCATATTACTGCAAAACTATTATAAAAAACTTCTAAATATTTTTTAGTCACTTTCATTAGTATATTCTAATAATAATTTTATTTTTTCCAATTTAAACCACTATTTACCAGTGCCTTATCAGAAACTAGTTTTTCCTAGGAAATACCAGCCCTGCCCTGAGGAGCTGCTGTTGAACAACTCAAGACAATTCTTTAAACTTCATCCACCCCCTTGTCTACTAACTTATTATCCTAGCGAGCTGAAGAACAGAACCAGAACAAAATCACCCACAGAGCTAGTAGGACACTGCCTCTAGACTCACCCACTATAAATCTGTTATATTGAGAATTGGCACTTGATGACTGTCCGTTAGAACATGATTTCAAATTACTGACTGGAAGCACAGAGATGCTGTTAACGCTGTCCACAAATAAATTGCAGCAGAGTTACTGCTCTTGATTCCATATTAGTGGTTTGTTTGGTTTTCTGCAAGACATGCAAACTATATCACTAAGGACTCAAATGACGTAATTTGACTTACCAGCTTTTTGGTAGAAATTGGCTGTTTCATAGGCTAGAGCAGCTATCAGACCAGGATTGTGTTTCAGCTCAATAGCTCGGGCAATTGTCACTAAAACCATTAATAAAATGTAATTGCAGACAGTCTCATCAAACCTACTTAGGGATTTAGCAGTTTGAATACTTGAGTTCTATTAGCATAGAAATAACTGTGTGCTCTGACACTTGACGCAAGCTTTATAGACAAAATTAAGGCATAACTACAGTCTGAATAGAATAGCTCGAAATGATTACAAAAGAAAACTTGACAAAATGGGCAGTGGTACGCTGCAGTGAGATTAGTTTTCAATTTTTTTATTTCAAAATATTTGGACCTTTAGTTTATTAGACCTTTTCATATTGTATTAAGCAAGGGTGCCAACAAGAATCTCCTAGAGAACTTCTCTAAAATTGATCAACAAATATTTGTAAGGTTTTATTGCCATTTGTTTAACAAAAGTGAAGAGTTTGATTCTGGCTACACAATCAACCCCAAACCACAGTACTTTGGGAGAACGCTGGCTGTCACTATCCAGAAGGCATTATGAACCACAAAAGAAATCCACAGATAAATACCCCCATTATTTTTTTACCTTCTTGAGCTTCAGCTTGGCACTGGATGATGTAGGAGTCTATAAGTCGAGTCTCTAAATCCCTCCCCTTTTCTACAGGTGTAATCAGTTTGGGGATATGGCTGTCCTAAGTGGTAGAGAGACAGTCAGTTTCAAGGTTAGTTCAAATCTAAGACACTACTACTAAATGTCCGTGTTTTTTCCAGATACATTTTCTATTACTAAATGGGTATAAACTACAAGTGAAGGAGTCAAGGTGATCACCGGCCATGTCCCTATAATACACCATTGCCCTTGCCTTTCTACTTTGACTAACAGTCAGCCATAGCAACTGACTAGTAGCGTGACTCATTGATGGTATGTTATTTTCTGCAGCATTCAAAAGCTCCACTATCACTGTAAAAATCCTCTGCACATGAACCAAAAAAGGCTCTTAAAAGTCTTTTGTAATGCACTGACAATTCACTGAGTGTTGTACAGGACAAGGAGTAGACAAAGTCTCTGTACAGAGAAACTTACAACTTAAGAAACAGGAATAAAAGGTACGTTTTCTACCTTCAAATGTTTAAAAATCCCAGCTGCTATCTTCAAGCTTCTGTGAACATCTTTTGCTTCATCTTCTGTTATACTGAAAGGTTGTTAATGAAATATGTAATTCTGCATTCAAGTTAATATTACACAGCTGAGTTATTTACCAGCTCATAATGTTACAAAACTGACTACTCATACATTGGTTAATCGCCTTATATCTAAAATCCCAAAGACCTGGGATTTTGTCCATACATTACTCTTGTAGAGTAGTTCTACTTGTTCACTATTCTTAGTTTTATTGCCTGACCTTTATCAGCATTGCTTGGCTGTACTTTTTCCTCAGCACAATGCTACTTATAAGGACACTGTAGTGGCTGTGTTTATATGTGAATTTAAACCAAGATTACAATCCCTCTATTTCACACTTAATTTTCAAAACTAAATCCAGTCATTAAACATGCTCATTGTAGAACAGAATTTTCTATAATTTTCAGTCCAATATTTAATAGTTTGCGTAGAAAACACTAAGATTTCCCTTTACATTAACATTTTTCAGGCTTCTCCAAGTGAACACCCACAGTGACTAGAAACTTCCCACACACATTCATTTAGAGAATGTGTCAGTGAGGCTACTTTTCAATCTTCGGTTGCAAAAAGTTATTTCCTTTGTTTGTCATAACTTATTTTACTTCTGTAAAGAAAAGCCAACAAATTCTCAAGTTCTGCCAGTTATTTCTGTTCATTGAGGTGTTGGAGGAGCTACGCGAGCATGGGGGAAACTAGCCTTCATTCCAATGTGACACTTTTCCATGCAGAAATAAAATATTCCAGATTTCAGTGGAGAATAGGTTTATAAAAATATATTAGATCTAGGTATGGCTGAAGTTTAAATTGCGCATCTGAGTGTGATGTAGAGAAATTTGGTGTGTGCATTGTGGCTGGTTACATGTTTCAAGTGCAAGGAAGTTTCTTGGGAAGGCAAGGAGCCAGAGTGCATCTAAATGTTAAAGCATGTGAACGAAGTCTACTTTAACTGAGGATTTCCTTTTTGTTGGGACATTATTGCAACAGAGTTGCTAAAGGAGGAAAAAACACTTACTCTTCTTTCCCAGCCAGTCTCGATGCATATTTTGTGTACCAGAGAGCCACGTTAAATCCCATGGAAACCAGTTCGAACACAGCATCCTGCTGGGCACTAAAAATAAACAAATACATTAAAAAAAAAAGCAAAACAAGCAATTTCGTACTTTCCAATTTGTTTAGACAAGTTCTTTAATTTGTACTTCAGCAACATAAACTGCAGCTACCTGCATAAAGTAGGTTTGGTTTTCATTTAAAATGTCAGAAACTTCCAATTTATAGCTTTTCTGTTTCTTGGATTTTCTAACAATGATTTAATCTTTTGCTTATCCCCCAAGAAGTCAGGTAAACAAATCCCACAGGGTGTTCAGAAAAAATCCATGTGAAAGGCACATATTTGGGGTTGGGAAAGAGAGTTTAGCAGAATTTTTATGTTAACAGGGTGACATACTTTATTGAGCTTTCAGTGAGGTTAACATTTCTCTTTCATTTATTTTTAAAATGCTTGTTTTGTGGAAAACCTAGGTCTGCGATAACTAGTTTAAACAAACAAAAAGATGTAGCCTTAGACCTGTTAACTTGGCAGCTGTTTTGAAGTGCTTTCTACAGCATGCAGTTACTAACTACAAATAAGAGAATAGAATGTAAGAACAGAAAGTTGCATAGATGTTAAAATGCTCTTATGATAAGTTCATCCACTTAAAGGGTAACTTATTCAGCTTGGTTTAAGGACGCGGCAATCAGAAAACATAGAAAAAACATCTTCCTATTAAAATTTCTGTTTACAGCTTATCTACAGTACCCAAAAGAGTGCTATATGCTTCAGAAGAGAGGGAGAGAGAGAGACCCTGACCAGAACAGTTTGTCTATATTTCAGGTGAGACACGATAGGGGAGGGAGGATATCACCAGAAAGTATAAAGGTAAGACTTAGTTTCAGATTTCCAGCGCCAGAAACAACAACAATTATATACATTCTAATTCTTATTTTATACTATTAATTGTGTATGGTTATTTCTCATTTTGCACTGTAATAGTCAGTCTGTTTTCGGTTGTAAATAGAGGTTGCAGAAAGCCCCGACAGACTGTTTGGTTAAGTAGTGTCTTAACCTCAAATAAATGAAAGAGAGGCACTTTGGCATCTCCAGAACAACACTGTAATAGATATAAAGCAGAAGAGCAAGGCAACTATTAAAACACTAATGTAATCAGCCTCTTGGAAACTACTTATTGATCAGCATTGTGCAACATTTACTGTAGTGGCATATCTATACTATAATCTAAAGAACCTGGCCACAGACATTGCAGACTCCATAGAACATATACCTTGGAACTTGTCCTTGTAATGTGTCTGTCCACTTAAAATTCTGAATATATCGCAACTTGCAGTCTTGGGAAGAGTTATCCAGTGAGACTATAAAGCCTGTCCAAATAAAAAAAAAAGCCACACCAACAGGCAATTTAAACATTAGAAGGCAGCAATATAAAGATGCAAGTAGAGATGTAGGCAGGTGGAACAGCAAAAAGAGTCTCTCGGACTTTTATTCTTCAGAATGTTCAGAGAACAAGATTTAAAACAGACAAGAGCAACTGGTCTTAATAGACACTCCCTGCTCAGACAAGCTATTGCCTCAGCCCTGTGAGCCTCTGCTGAAGATTTCACTGTAGCATGATTCAGACCCAGCTCCTGGTGTAAATGGACTGTTGGTAGTTTAAACACCTTGTCATCTAACTATACTCAGGAAAGGTCTAATCAACATGATGCTTGAAAGAGTCATCAGCTACAGTAGGGTTCCTAATACTAGTAGGAAATATTTGAAAAATTTGACACAGAAAAGGTTTTAGGCCTCATCTTCACTGCAGTGTCAGCTCAATTTATAATTTGAATTTTGCCCCAACCTGATTCTTGTCCACACACAAATCTCTTAGGCAGTGCTTTAAGCTTGAGTTAGTTGGTCTGTCAGGGGAGAGGTTAAAGCTTCAGTACCGCCAACACTTGTTCACATTAGTAATGTAACGGGGAAGCAACACCTCAGATGCTAATCCGATCACTCTAGGTATCTTGAGTGTTGTTTTCACGCTCACTCAGGGTAGGCTAACTTGAGTGGAATAAACCAAGTGAACTAACTCAAACTAACTGTGAATACAAGCCCCAGTGACTGGGTATGGATTCCTTTTTATTGAAGGCACCCTCCTCCTCCATCTGTCTTCTCTGCAGCAGCTCGGACAGTACCCTCTCCTCTATCTGGGGAACCTGATTCATCTGCAGTTTCAAGACCCTTGTGTGACACAGAGGAATATTTACTATAGATTATTATATCTTTTAAAAACGAGGATTAAACATACGGGGGGGGGGGGGGGGGGGAATAATGCTGATAGAATAAGCAATCGTCATTTAAGCCAAAGTTAACTTGATTTGAAAGATTCACATGTCAGGCTGGGACACAGAAGGCTATAAGCATACTAATGAACCATCAGGACAGACAGCAAATCATTGTTTGTGGAAAAGGCAAGCTATTATATATGTAATTTCAAAACTGTTTCAAATCAATGTAGGAAAGAGCTGAATGGAGGTGGACAAGGAAGCAGAGGTTCATATAATATGGAATAAACTTATAAGGTACAGTAGAGCTGGAAGGGGGGAAGATTTCAAATGAAGACAGCTGCAAAAAAAGGGTAATTGTCCGGAGGCCAATATAGCCTAGAAATCCGTAACTAACATGTTTAATTTAAGCTCAGCTCTGCCCATTGCACAGAATTCAAGGATGTTACTTGACTGGCCTGTAGAGCAATTTGGACACACAGGGAAAATGCTGAGTCAGAGTGGGTCACTAAGAACTTGGCATGCTGAGGGGCGAGAAAGATCCTGAGGAAGCATGACAGACATCTGAGCCATAAAATGTAAGTGAATATCTACTGAAAACTAAGATACCAAAGTGATGAAGGCCATATCAGCACCTGGATAACTGTAGTTGCAAGACTGCTTTATTTAGCTAAACTACTACCTAATGTTAGACCTGAGATTATTTTACACTTTTGATTTGGTATCCTCTCCATTCTGAGAGAAGTCATAGACCTGTTTTTAGGAGTAATGCAGTCTATTCTCAGAGACAAGGAAAATCAACTTCTCTCCTCCTCAGAAAGCAGAAGGTGGCTGATACCCCTAACCTGGAACACTTGGTTAAAAGGCAGAGAGTAAAGGACTGTCCATGCTCCTAGTATTGCCAGGATGCTGACTGAGGCTTTTAAGGCTATAATGGGTGACAGGAACAGGACACACCGTTTTTCCTGGTGACCAGATAGTGCCCCTACATAAATTGGTATAACAAATGATTATGAGTTTCATTAAACCTAAGATTATTATACAAAATATTTTGTTTGCAGCTTGCAAACTTCTTACCTTGCAAGAGTGAAAAGTACAAATCAGTTGCATTCTTCATCATTTCTGGATTACAACTCAAATCAGTAAAGAGCTCCAAGAGTCGTACCCTGGATGATCTTAAGTCACTGTGTTTAAAGAAAAAAAAAAAGTTATACAAAAAGATGATCCTTTTAATACACCTCCACACTGTTTCTTATCCTTCTAGCTAGGTGCAGTATCAATTTAATATCTGAGATAGCCACTGGAAAAAAGACAAACAAACACACTTCTCAGGGAGGGATCAAATAAGCATTTTAATCTCTTATAGGACTCAATGTTCACTTCAGCATATGTATTTTCAGTTTAAAGTATGACTCGTTTTGGACATATATGTAGTAGTTATCAATTTCAGTAAATGAACAATTTTAACTGCTTTTTAATCCAAATTTTAACCCAACTAACAAATATTTGTTATCCACCCAAAACTTCAGAGGTAGATCACTGTATCAGTAGTCTACTAGAAAACATTATAATTAGAAGAAAATCTATAATAGCGTGTTCCAATAGTACCTCTTTATAACTGTGTTATGCAATGATCTCAAATTACATCACTGACGTGAATTAAGCCTCACAATACACATGAAATAGAACAGTGTTATACTCATTTCAGATCCATAAACAGAGGCAAAGAAGGTAAGTAACTTCCCAAGGCCACACAGCAAGAGTGTGACAGAAGGATAAAACCCAGGAGCCCTGACTCAAAGTCTCTTAATCAAAAATATATGCACACACTGTGTAATTGATTCTCATGCTTTTGTACATGAAGCCATGTGTTTGTATACTAGAATGCATAGGAACTGCTGTTCATCCTTTCCAGAGAAGTTAACATGGCAGGGGCAATATCAGCATTTGGATTTTACACTACGTGAATAGATGGAATTGTAATCATGTTTCAGTATTTATAAGATTGACTTAAATGCTTTTTCAGAGCCACTCATCTCTACAATAGAACACTTTTGGTATATTAATTTATGTACATTACTTACACTAATCCTTCTGCAATAGGATACACATACAGAGCAAAAAAGTGACAGAACGTCTAGTCCTTCTAGCCTATGTTTTGTTACAATAGGTTTTGCTATGTAGCATCAGATTTGTAAGATTACATTAATCATTCTCTAGAACTGGACGCTGAGAATGCCTCCAGCTTCATTGTCTCGCAGCCTACAAATCTCTAGTCTCTTCAAACAATACTAAAAAGATGTCCATGGTACACCCTGAACACTGGAAAAGAAGTTAGTGTTAGTTTGAAACACACTTACTTGCAAATCTTTGTTGCAGCAGGACTGCTGGCTACCCCATAGAAATTGAATGTGACAGGAGCTGTAGCCTTTAAAGGGTTGCGATGAAACCAGTGGGTCATTTCTCTCAAGTACTGTTTGCGATTCTATTTATTGGAAACCTAAAGATTGGAGGAAAACAGTTACATGAGGGTAACTGGGGTGCTCCTCTTTCTCTAGTGCATTTGATGCGCCATTTGGGTCTATGAAGTGCATGTGAGACACATTTTTCTTTTATGAAATGAATTTGCAAAGCTCTATAAGTAATTTTAAGGAGCTGAGGGCAGGGGAGACTTGCTGGAGATCCTAGACCTGTTACAGATATATTGATGTGTATTTACACACTTTTTTAAACTCTGAACTCACCACTGTAGGGCACTATTCTACAGCTCCTTTACAGGTTTAGCTCACACTGAAGAAATGGGAGATTGCACAGGAAGGCCCACAACAGCAAGCCCTTACTACAGTACAAGAGAAACTGTTTAAGCTGGTAGGCCATAAAGTTTTACTTGCCTTTCCTCTCATGCTTCCTCAGCAACAAGAAATCTTCCACTCTTCACAATGACTTTCCCTTTAACAGAAGGCTGGATGCTCAACCACAAACAAGGCAGTTTCCAATCTGATTGGTGTTTCCATACAGCAAAATTCTTTCAGGAGACACCAGTAGTAAAAAGTGCCTTTTTTTCACTTATATCTGATAAGGTAATAGTTTGTCTGATGTGGCCTGTGGCACAATTATCCATGCCTTTTTAATATCCATACTTGATTATTCCAATGCCTGCTATTTAAACCTACATTTGGAGACTGGAAGACTGCCTTCCTATAGCATCAGCAGAAGAGATTCTTCTGAAGAGTGTCCGGACTTCTGGGTAGGGTACATCACTGATTTACAAAGCTCTTTTATGGAGAGGATCCGGACTACACGAGAGACCTTCTTTACATTTTTCTATGTCTACAGTCCCTAGCACAGTAGCTCTGGTCCATGACTAGGGCTCCTAAGCAATTCAGTAATACAAACAATAATAATCATACTAACAGTCCTCAGAGCGAACTCTCCGGGGTCTAATAGTACAGAATATGCAGCAGAGGCCCCTTGACATCAGAATTTGTTTCCTCCAGACAGTTCTAAAGTCAATTACCGTTTAGAGCCATAGTGTGTGGCTATTTTATTTTTCCAGATCTGTCTGGAGTAGAGGTGGAGAGAGGCAAAAGAATAGATTGTTGGCCTAAATAATTAGTCAACTTTTTCCTGGTGTGTGGAAGAGAGGAGAATCTTTCTGTGGACAGAAAATGCCTCATTGTATTTTTCCCCCAAGCCATAATGCACCTAGTAACATTCGCAAGAGGGAAGATTTTAGAGGATTCAAAATAAGATGAAATAGAGCAGTGGTCCCTAACCTTTCTGTGGCCAGTAGCACATTCGTGTTTTCAGAAGAGTGGGGAGGGCGACAACAATTTTTCAAGGCTTATTTTGTATTTGTACATTAAATAATAAAAAAATCATATTTAATACTACATAACATATGAATCGATAAGATTAAAAGGGTAATTTTACATGTAAAAGGTATTAATTAAATTATTTGGCAATTTCTCTTTCACTTCACCATGTGAATTTGCTCTTTTTTATCTACCTGTAAGAAAAATTAAGGAGTTTTGACAAAATAAATATCAAACAGTTTTCGTTTTATTTATTTAAAAAAACTAAAACATTGTTGAACTGCTGGTCCAAATATATTTATTATTCTTACTTTAACATAGAACGAAACCTGCAAACCCGGAGTTCTCTGTCCCTGGCAGGCGCAGGGCCGCAGCTTCTCTCCAGTTTCGAAGCCAGAGAGAAGCCATGGCCCGCTGCCTGCCAGGGACAGAGAATGACGGCACCTGCAGCCCCGGAGTTCTCTGTCCCCAGCAGGCGTGAGGCCCTGGGTTTTCTCCCCTGCTAGGCACTAGGCGGGTCCCGCGCCTGCCGGGGACAGAGAACACCGGCACCCGCAGCCTTCAGCCCCAGAGTTCTCTGTCCCCAGCAGGTGCGGGTCTGCGGCTTCTCTCCGGCTTCAAAGCTGGAGAGAAGCCGCAGCCCCGGCTCTGCCAGGGACAGAGAACTGGGCTCGCAGTCTGCAGCCCTGGAGACACCAGAGAGAAGCTGCAGCCCTTACCTGCCAGGGACAGCACCCACAGCCTGCGGGCCCTGGAGTTCTCTGTCCCCGGCAGGCGCGGGACCACGGCTTCTCTCTCCTCCTGGGCACTAGGCGGGTGCACATAAATGCCCCGGCCGGCACCACGGCACCCGCGGGCACCGCGTTGGGGACCACTGAAGTAGAGGAAGGTATCAGACTATATCTAGAGAGCTCTCTTTCCTGTTCTGAACCCTGTCCTCAAAATGCCAGCACATTGACAACCCCGGTGGTCAAGTGTCTGAACAAACTGTCACTTTAACAACTTTGGATAAAGCAATCTCTTGTTTGGGCATTACAAGGAAGCAGTTGGCCAAAGAAAGTGCTCAGAGCAATTACAAATAACTATGTCTTTTTACAAGTATGTACAATCCCTGTATTAGATTACTCTGCTATGCGGGGACCAAGAATATTTAAAAAACTGAGACTAGTAACCTGGCCAGTTTTAAAGCTCTCGTAAATCTGCCCAGTCAAAAGCTGGGTGAGTCTGTCCTGCACCTGGTAGCATCACTATCACGTTTAATGCTGTATTGCATATAACATACACACGAGCGTGGAGAGCTTCTGGGAGAGTTTGAGCGCCTCCCGCCCGTGCATCACCCGCTGCTTGGGGAACGCGAGGGGCTGCCGGCCCGCCTGCTACAGCTATAACAGTGGGGTGCAGTTTTGTCTAGACCCCGGAGATCCCCTCTCATCGCGCCCCCGGCCCTGTCCCCCCAGCGTGGGAGGCAGGATTTAGGCCACCCAGCGAGCCAAGGCAGGAGGGCCGCACTCCACAGCGCCCTCAAAGGCCAAGAAACCCAGCGCGACCGTCAGGCCAAGCTCACAGCAACGGAGTCCCGCCCCGCCCCGCCCCGCCGGCCAGGTTCACTCACTAGCGGACAGGTCCGCACCACCCAGCCGCCAGCTCGCTCTCTTACACTATGGGCGGGCGGGGGCTGCTGTTTACCTCCGCGGACGAGCCTGCTTCTGATGCGGAAACCGCCCCCCTGCCCGCTGGCGGAGCAGCCTCAGCTCACAGCGCGACCGCTTCCGCCCTCACTGTTCCCAGATTCCCCCTCCGAGCAGCCCTAATTCCGCCCGCATCGCCTGCGCCTGCGCAGTACGGAGCCCACACCAGTCTGTGCGCAAAATGGCCGCTGGCACGCAGGCACAGGTAGAGGACAGCCGATCTCATTGAGAGCCCGCTGGCTGCGGATGGCCGGGTGCATCGATCCGGGCCAGCGTCCTAGAGAACTGGTTTCCCCAAATCTCTGGCCACTAAGCGTGCAGACCTGCTTCTCCCGCACCCCAAGGAAGGTGGTGGCGTGGAGGCTACTGTTGCCCCTCCCCCACTCGGGCTCTAGATCTCTGAATGAGCAGATCCACAGAGAGGTGGCGAGTGTCTGGCTGAGATATCCAGCCAGAACCACCCTTCCCGAGGCAGCGTGTATCACACTCTGCCCGCAGCCAACCCGCCCCTCTCTCTCTCACACACACACAAAATCTCAGCACCTTTGAAAAGGCAAGTTGTGTCTTTCTTCCGGTACCCCACCTGCAGCGAGTGGCATATGGAGCCAGCTCTATGCTGCAGGCGATGCAGAGGTTACAAACTGGTCCCTCCACTCGAGCCCCAGAGGATGCTGCTAGGAGACTGATTTGATGACAAGTTGAAGTCCTGACTTGAGCCTCCCATTACGGCTAATGCACAGCCAGTCCAAATGAAAAAAGAGTAGATCTCATTGGTTCCCAAAGCTGCTACTTCCTTCAAACAGGTTACATGTTATTAACGTAACCCCCATCAAATTCAGAAATCCTGCATCCACCCACATCCTTAACATCTATCCAAGCACAAAGTTCCGAGTTTTAGTCCCCGTGTAGGTGATAGTTATACTCGCTTAGTACTCCCACCAGGTGTATGCGCCTGGAATGCTCCTCCTCCACACAGATGGCCTCCTATTATCATTACAATTCCACTAGCTCCAAGCAAGACTTGACAATTACAACACCTTCATCCAGACCAGCTAGTCTGAACCGTTCCCTCTCTAGCACTACAGATAGGACGCACATAAAACAGGGCTGGACTGGTTCAACCAGTCAGTCCCACCCTTCAGGGCCCACTTAAGGGAAGAATCCTCAAAGGTGTCCGACACCATCAGGTGGTCCAGAGACATTTATACTGAACATATCACAGGACACCACCAATACCACACCGAGTAATCGAGACAGCTGACCAGGAAAATAACCCACTTCCTTTCCTAGCGGACCAAGGGATGGACCCCACCCATGTACTTATCCGCTCCACCGATACTGACTTGGACTCCTTATTCATTCCATGGGTGGTGTACCCAAGCCCACTTATCCACTGACACTTTAAAAACCCTTGCACCCCGAACTGGATCTATGCCGGTTATGTGATATATATGAATCTTTTCATCCTTGCAAAGGATATCTGTAACTCCCCATAACCCAAGCCTGACCCCAGACGTACAGTACCTTCTCTCTCAACCTGTAGATATTTCATTTCAAATATTTACTTTAATAAAATTTTTTAAGTTTGCGCCTCATGACATCATTGGGGGGTGGGGCAACTGTATCAGCCTATGGGGCCGTCTACTTGAAACCTTTAACTACTAAAATACACATAGCTCTGGGAAAGTCTGGTGGGCCTCCGAAATACAGGCAGGAAAACACACTTGTCTCAAGAGAGGAGACTAAACACAGCCTGCAGACAGACCCCTAGAGAGGAAAGGGGAGTGTGTGAAGCGAGGGTTATTAAATACATTCCCCTGTAGCCGAGGAAACAAAGGAGGAGGAAAGGGAGAAGCTGACAGCGAGGAGACTGATTTTCCCACTGCAAGGAAACCCGCCATCTAATAGCAACAAACAGCCCCCTACTCAGATACACAGGACACTTCCCCCCACACCACCCCAACGCAACCCTTGCTCTGAGCGGCACTGGGGCGGCTCGTTACTGCCTAAAGGCGCAGGCCTGCCCCGGCGAGCGCTGCGGGAAGGCACTGACCGCTCACCTGGCACTGGGCAGTTCCCGCACAGGAAGAGCTGGAGCAGCACCACTCGAGGAACGCGGGGAGCCCCCAGCCAGGAGCAGGACGCTGCTACCAGTAACCAGGCACCAAACTTCAGGCCCGGCCAGGACGAGCTGAGCTGCCTGCTGACCCCGTGACCCCCTGTCCCATGACACGCACCGAGGCGGAAGGTGTCTGCGCCGTCTTCCTGGAGCCGCGGGCTAGGGCGAGGCTGCTCCGATAGCAACTGCACCCGGCGCGTCCCCGCCCCTTGGGGCCGAGGGTGTGGCTGGCGCAGACTAACTCGCTGGGAGGGGGCGGGGCTGAGTGGAGGCGGCCGCCGGGTTCGGTTGTAGCTGCAAATGGGCTTGGTCGGCGGCTGGTGCTGCTGCTGGGCTGGAGGGAGCGGCGCGCCCGAGTGATGGCCGGCCCCGGGCTGAGCATGCTGCCCTAGCGCGGGGGCCATGTCGGAGGCGGCTCGGAGCCTCCTGCAGCGCTGGGGCGCCAGCTTCAGGAAGGGAACGGACTTCGACTCGTGGGGGCAGCTGGTGGAGGCGATAGACGAGTATCAGATGTGAGTGCGGGGCGGCGCCGGGACGCGGGCGGGGGGCCAGGAGCGGAGCCGGGCAGGGGTGGAAGGGGAGCGGGGGCTGGGATACTGGCTGGGGGTTGGGAACGGGGAGGGGCCGGGCTGGGACACCGGCTGGGAGTGGGGTGGCGGGACCTTGGCTGAGGGAGGGGCCGGCATGGGCTGGGGGCGGAAAGGGGCCTTGGGAGCGGGCACTGGGGCTAGAGAAGGGACTGGTTCAGTAGTGTCCGGCCCCGGCGTGCCAGGCGCTGTACACCCCAAGCAAGGTCTTGTCCCTCACAGTCCAGGAAGTCGGGTCCCCTGTGAGGGACGGCGGCAGAGAGACCGCGCCCACCTGAGTAGCGCCCTTCCTGCCCAGGCAGAGGATAACGTACTCACCTGATGCAGCTGTGTTGACCCTGATGCCTCTGGGGCTGGCACTTGCGGCTGGTTTCTCCCAGGTGTGGTGGCAGAGGTGGGACTGTGGTCAGGCCGGTTGGTCGCTGGGGACAGCGATTAGATCAAGGTTCTCAAACTTTTGTACTGGTGATCCCTTTTTTATTATATATTTCACATCTTTATAAATGGTGGAGACTGACAGCTCATGACTCCCCCCCATGTAATAACCTAGTGACCCCCTGAGAGGTTCTGACCTCCAGTTTGAGAACCTGGGGATTAGAGTATGAGTGGTGTGTGGGATTTCTTTTTTGGGGGGAGGGGAGGGTTAAGGGTCTGCCTTCTGGAGTTGGGGCTCAAGGGAAATCTGGGGAAGTTAGGGAGGCTGTCAACTTGCTTTGGATGTTAGTCTGTGGATATGGTGGAATCTGTGGATATGGTGGAGTCTGTGGGTAGCTGAAGGTGACACCTGAGCATGGGACTTGGGAATGTCCCAAGCTGTTGGAAGCAATAGTTGAGTATGAGATGTGGGTACCAGGTCTGGGAGGAAGCAGATTTTATATATGGAGATGTACCTATTTCCTAGAACTGGAAGGGACCCTGAAAGGTCATTGAGTCCAGCCCCCTGCCTTCACTAGCAGGACCAAGTACTGATTTTGCCCCAGATCCCTAATTGGCCCCCTCAAGGATAAAATTTACAACCCTGGGTTTAGTAGGCCAATGCTCAAACCAGTGAGCTATCCCGCCCCTCAGATGGGGCATCTCTGGGCCTAGTCCATACTTACTTAAGAGAAAAGGCTGTCCCATCCTGCTCTTTGGCAGATATGAGCTGCTGTTGACTTGGCAGGGAACAGAGCCCAATCTGCATGGGCAAAAGACTTACTGCCCAATTTGCATCATAGAGGCTCCTCCATGAAAGAAGCGGAACTACCCTTGGGGTCTGGGGGCAGATACTGGCTGCAGTTGTTAATGTCTCTCTTGAGAGGGCAAGCTTCCAAGCTCAGACAGAAGCACTGGTTAGACCTTTGATCATCCTTGGTGTGTGTGTGTCAAACAAACAAAAAAACCAAACCCAAAACAATAACCTTTGCCAAATACTGCCCTGTCTCTGACTTCCTTTTGAGGCATGGATAGGAAGGTTATCAAGGTAATTATGAGACAATTGCAGCTATATTCTGAGTCTGTAGATTTCCTTGATCTCTTTTTTTGGGTATAGAACAGATTGCAGTGACATCAGTTGTTGACTCCTACTGATTGAAAAAACTCAACTGGTTGTTAATATTGGTTCCATCACCAACTTTTTGATGCACCATTGATCTAATGGTGGTGACTGCCTGTGGAATCCTGCAGAGGTGGACAACAGTGACTCTTCAGTGAATTAATTCCTTAAACTTGGAGAGGTCTCAGTGCTGGGCAAGTTCATCCTGCCACTAAAAGGCCCCCTCTCTTTTGCTCTATACTTTAAATCACTCCATACAGTAACAGTATCTGGATAGTTGATTGGTTGGGCTGCACCACAGTTTGGCTGTTAGGAAATTGCCTACCAAAAGAGAAAAATCTTGCACTGTGATTTGAAGGTTGGAGACTTTGGGCTCAGTTTGATCACTGGATGGTGAATTTCCTAAGAGGCCGCTTGCTTGGAAAATCCTTCAGGTTCACACTTGTGCTCCATCATTTATTGTATTCTCAGAGAATGATGGCAAAAGAGATGGTTTCTGAGATAGCCAGATCAAAATCCTAAATGAGTTAGGAAGACAAGGGCCAAGACTCTGAATCTGAAACTAGGCTTGTAAATCAGAATAAATTTTATAAAACACTGATGTTTTGTGCTATCATCGCTTCTCTCCACTTAGCAAATGGGGTGACACAAGTTGAACTATTTGGTTTGCTGTTGGCCTTCTGAATAATGACAGGGTATTGTAATAATCAAACCTTGGGATGGGAAGGAAAATAAGGAGCTCTGTTGCTAGTGTAGTATTTGAAAAGGGGCAGAGTTCCTTCATCTGGTGAAAGTAAAAGAAGGTGTTTCTAATAGTTACTGATATGTGGACATCCATAAGGGAAAAAAAAAGTCAACCATAACTTGAAAGTTTGAAATCCTCTTGGCAATCTGAGAACAGAAAATCTCAGTAGAGGATGGTATCACACTTCCTATCAGTTTCCCTAAGTGAAGGTTTGTCCAGACTTTTTCACTTTGAGGTCACTTTATGATGGTGCAGGGTCAGAATACCTATCTTCCTACTGCTTGATTTGTAAAATAATTAATTCTGCAGACCAATCCAGTTTGAGAACTTCAGCTCTAATTACTACTCCCTTCTCACCAGCTTCACTTCTTTTTGATCAGGACTGAGCTGAAGCAGGTGTCTTCCACATGCACTCTTATTTCTTTCTGATGTGTAACAGGAGACTCCTTTTCTAACACAAGTGTACAAACATATAGCTGAGTGTCATCAACATGTTGGTG
The DNA here is from genome assembly GCF_007399415.2 of Gopherus evgoodei. Lineage (NCBI taxonomy): Eukaryota > Metazoa > Chordata > Testudines > Testudinidae > Gopherus > Gopherus evgoodei. The sequence continues at coordinate 173,111,879 of NC_044324.1, forward strand.
ACAGTGCAGTCCACATCTGCTGATGATCTCTCAGTGGTTTTATGTGCTGAATAAGAGAAGTGACAGGCATGAGCCTTGAAAAACCCCAAAGAGGGAACCTTTCATGAGAAGGAAAATGGTCCCATTGCAATCCTCTGATCTTTCATAGGAAAGATCAAAGCCAGTTTAACAGACTCTTCGCCTCTTCTAGGCACTATGGGCAGGTTAGTAACATCTCTTGATCAGTCCCATGCAGGCTGCTAATAAATAATGGATGGATATTTGGACCTGTTTTTAGCTTAAGGAGATACATCAGCATGGTTTAATGCTGCTGCATGTCAGGCCCTAGTCTGAAGCCAGATTAGAAGGGGTCTGTCTAAGTTGTCACAGTTGACTGAAGTTGACTAGCTCCAATGGTATCAATTTACTCAGGAAGTGGAGGTTGAAGATGGGATGGTCACTGCAAGCTTGCTGGCATTGCATAATGGCTTCCTGAGTACAAGCTGGCTCATAGCATGGTTTTAGTGCTGTTGATGGGTTCAGAAAAGAACTAGAGAAGTTCATGGACTTGTTAATGACTATTAACCAAGATGGTCAGGGACACAGCCCTATGCTCAGGGTGTCTCTAAACCTCCAACTGCTAGAAGTTGGGAGTGGACAACAGGGGATGGGTCCCTTGAAATTGTCCTGTTCTGTTCATTCCCTCTGAAGCATTTGGCACTGGTTGCTATTGGAAGAGAGGATACTGGGTTAGGTCGTCCATTGGTCTGATCCAGTATGGCCATTCTTATGGGACAAAACAACTGTTTGCCTCCTGCAAGTGTCTGTGAACATGTGGTCAGGTCTTTGCATGGACTTTCTGCACTTCCAAAAGCAATTCAGAGTGTTGGTAGAGCCTTGAATGGACAAGGACAGGCTGTCTGAGTGACCATCTCTTGAACCATCCCCGCAGTTCAGATTGGCTGGAAGTCCTGTGCATTGTCATCAGGGCATTCTCAATTCCCTTATCCTTGGAATCCTCTTCCCTGGGCAGTTCAAATAGAGCAAATTTTAGTGTACGATGCAAGATGCTTTTACTTATTTTCTTTCTTAAATTTCTGACAAATGGAAAGATGGTTGTGCTTATACTTCTGTAATCAAAAGCAGTGGTTCTGCAATGCTGCCTGTTGTGGGTGGCTTAGTATCTAGCTGATATGGGGATAAATTCTTTATAAATCATTACAATTAGTACTACTGTGCATACAGTGCATCTTCACACTGGTTAAAGCACAGCATGGGGGCAGTAGATCTGGGCTATATTTCTGTCATGTGGGACCTTGAATAAGTCACATAACTTCTCTTTGCCTCCATTTCCTTGCCTATAAAAGGGGGATTAAAACCACTGTGGTGTATGGCTGCGCTATTTTTCCCTCCTCTGGTTGGAAGGTGCTATAAGAACTTAATAACTACTCCAACTCCACATGTCCTCTTGCTGGGTTTTTGATTTGTAGGATCTTGAGCCCAAGAGACAGAACTGGGAGTAGAGACTTCCAGTGGCAAGTTACCTAATCTCTCTGTGCCTTTGTTTCTGCCTCTGTAGAATGGCATAATGTGTATCTCACAAGTGCTGTAAGGCTGGATTCATTCAATAGTGTAAGTTATGGGGAAATCCCAGATGGAAGGAGCTGGAAAAATGTTGAGTACTGTTGTTGTTTTGGTGCCCTTTTATTTATCGGGAATGACAACAATTGACACCGAGGCTCCATTTGTTTAGTTTTTTCCTTCCTCACTGGAAGGAATTTGCAGCTCTTCCCATGGATTCTCTTCAAAATGCCCTTTAGTTTCCTTTCACTTTCTTTGACTATTTGCTTACTGTAACTTTCCAATCCAACCCGTTGATGCTCCTCTCTCTTTGATTATGGGTGGAGTCTCCACTCAGCATGTGATGATGAGAGGAGCAAATATCAACTAAGCTATCCAATACAGTTTCAGCCCATCCGTGCCTGCATTTAATCTCCAACATCAGAGAACATGTAGTTACTACCTACTGAACCAGCTGCTACTCTCCTCCTAGACCCATCACCTTTCAGGGGAAGAGAGGGGTCTGATTGCTGTTATAAAGCCTGTATTGACTTTCTTTAAAACAGATTTCCTCTACTGGCAGTATAGCGTAGAACTAGTGGTTTGGTTTTGTTTGTTTTTTAAAGCACAAAACAAAACCATGTTTACTACTGGTTTGTGAAAGTGGCTCCAGGTTGTAAAGGGATTAGTTTCCCAGTTTGCCTAGAGCAAAAATTAAAGCCTCATGTACCTTGCTTGCTCCATTTTTAAAAAAGAGGTTAATGTGTTTGGTGCTGCTCTGAATATATTTTGCCCCTCCACCTCCCCATCCAACTTGAGTGAGCATCTCCATGAATCCCTGTTCCAGTGATTGTATAATGCAGAGGTAGGCAACCTATGGCACGTGTGCTGAAGGCGGCACGCGAGCTGATTTTCAGTGGCACTCACACTGCGCGGGTCCTGGCCACTGGTGCGAGGGGCTCTGCATTTTAATTTAATTTTAAATGAAGCTTCTTAAACATTTTAAAAACCTTATTTACTTTTACATACAACAATAGTTCAGTTACATAATATAGACTTAGAGAGAGAGACCTTCTAAAAATGTTAAAATGTATTATTGGCACACGAAACTTTGAATTAGAGTGAATAAATGAAGACTCAGCACACCACTTCTGAAAGGTTGCCAACCCCTGATATAATGATTAAGGATATGGGATGGGTAGTCTACCCATTATGGGTGGTAGTGCCTAGGGGTTAGCCCAACCTGTGTCACCTGAAATGGCCCGTTAAGATTTTGGACGGTTTTGATGATTGCAAAGACCTAGGAAAGAAGAGGATGTTGGTAGAGAGAAAGCAGTCCTGGGAATTAATAGTGTTTTGAAGAAAATCAGTTATTGTTTCTTTAAGGACCCAAGGCCAGGAGCATTGCAGACAGGGAGAGGAAGGGGACAAGGCTCCCCATACCGATTGGGGATAAGCTCGGAGAAGGAAGATAGTGTATATGCTGCCTCCTCCTTCACCGCATGGCACATACTAGCAGGAGAAGGCTGGTGCTGAACACTCTGAGCCTGAGGACTAATTAGGGAAAAGAGGGCAGTTGAAGAAGAAACTTGCTAATGCGCTACAGCTGGCCTACACCTCACCTCCAGGGAGGAAAGCAGGGAATTCCTGGCATAAGAGAGTAACTGTTTAGAGTACAACCCCACCTCCATAAAGGGGCCTCCTGAACAGAGGTAAGAAAGCTAACCTGGACTGTTATATGGACCTGGAATGGGTGTGAACTGGGTCAACTACTAAACTAAGTTACACTTTGTAGAAAGACTTAATAAATCAGACCCCACAAAAGGGAATCTGTGGCATTACCCAAGGTATAATCTGGACTGTTGAACAGCTGTGTCCCCTCAAATCTGTAATCTGCTTCACTGTGAGAGCAACCACTCCTGGTCCACTCATACACAGCCTACAGCATGTAAGTACTCCCAGCTATACTATGAATGTATGACCAGCCACTCTGGAATTACAGTGCAGAGCAAACCAGCACATTCTCAGTTCCAGACTTGCCTCTTGTACTGCCTGACCCTCTCCTGGACAACACACATTCATATAAAGTCCATCATTTTATTAATAGAAAATTATATGCACAAATCCCGTTATCTCAAATGGAGTTTCCCAAACATTTCAATCCAAGCACATTGGTTTAGACAAACAAAAAGTTTAGCCATAGAAAGATAGATTTTAAGTGATTTCAAATTAATGAGGCATAAAAGTCACAATGGGTTACAAAAAAATTAAAGGTAAATTAATATCTCACTTAACAAGCTAGAAAGCAAAAGATCTCTTTCACTACATGCTTCAGTAGTCCTGCTGGCAGAATTCCTTTCAGACAGGATCCCTCCATTAGTCTGAAGCTGTTACTTTTCCCCTCAGGTGTTGTGGCTGCCGTGGATTGAGAAAGGGAGGACTTTTTGAGGCATCTGTTCCCCATTCTTATACCTCTTCCTCTTCTTTGAGAACCATTTACAGCTGGGGTTCAGGGGAGACAGTCTGTGGGAATGGGAATGTAAATTTTTTGCTCACCCCCTTTTTCCTGCCAAAGAATGGCCACTTAACTAGGTGATGGTCCATTTGATTTCACTGAGATCTGGCTGAGGTGTCAGTTTGCTTTTTGTCTCTGAGGAACTGATTTGTGACTGCTTTCCCAGATTTGGAATATGTCTTAGGGCTTGTCTACACTTGCCAGTTCTTTTGCCAAAAACTGGCTTTTGGTGACACAATAGCATACACACTGCAAGGTCACTTTTTCGAACCCCCTGCCCCCATTTTACTTTTGGTGACCAAAACTTCCACCCCTGCGAGAGACTTTTGTCTTTTCCCCTCCCTTTATTGTCGACAAACAGCCAGTATAGACAGGTGTTTTTTTAATTTTATTGGCCTCCAGAAAGTATCCCACAATTCCCATGCTGCCGCTCTGGTCAGTGGTTTGGATTCCACTGTCCTGCAGCCAACCTGCCCCTCTCCCTTGCAAGCCTCAGGAATTTTAAATCTCATTTCCTACTTGCTGGCTTCCCAGAGGAGCTTCCCAGGTGAGCATGGATGGCTATCACACCAATGTGCTCCTGCTTGGACCACCGCTGAATTGTTGGATCTGATCAGTATGTGGGGAGAGGAGTCTGTTCAGTAGCAGCTGCAACTGACCCATAGGAATTGGGACACATGGGCAGATTTCTCGAGGCTTGTGTGAAAAGGGCTATGATCGGGACATGCAGCAGTGCAAAGCGAAGATAAAGGAGCTGACGCAGGTGTACCATAAGGCGCGGGAAGCGAACCACCGCTCCGGTGGTGCACCTAAGACCTGCCACTTCTATAAGGAGCTGAATGCCATCATTGCTGATGAACCCACCTCCATCACGGATTGCCCTGTGGATACTTCAGATGCAGCTGAAAGAGGGGATAACCTGGAGGCTGAAATTGTGGATGAAGAAGTCTAGCTAGAAGAGGATGTGGTGCTCCCAGTGGGGTTGCCGGGTGGGGTAGGCAGCCAGGAGCTTTTCTCCACTCCAAAAGTGCTCAGTGGGGAGCTCGACACAGATGAGATTCTGGGTAAGTTGCTGTGGCTTGTGTAGGGAATCGAAAAGTGGGAGGCAGGTAATGTTTTCTGTCAGCTGGACATTGCCCTTTGTAGCTAATCTGCATTGTGAAGCAGGGTATTGATGGACATCAAGACCTGCAGGGAATCCTCTAGAGAGAGGCTCTGGAAAGCTTCCAAGAGGTATTTCTTAATCCTCTGCCGCAGATTCCAAGGGACTGCAGCCTTGTTAATTCCCACATTATAGGAAGCTATACTATGCCATTTAGCAATCACTGGAGCTGGTATCAACGCGATGCACAGCTGAGCTGCATATAGACCAGAGTGAAAGCCGCAACCATTTAGCAGCTGAGTCCTGGTTTCTCTGGTCACCCTCAGCAGAGAGATGTCAGCCAGCAGGTTGGCTGCTTGTGAAAAAGTGTGGGATAATTTTAGGATGAGTTCCCTGCAGAGCTGCCCTGCAAGCTGTGACCTTTTCGTCCATACACACGACCATCTTACCACCTTCCCCCCATTCCCGAACTCACCATGATTGGGGTGCTCGCGGAGCTGTTTGCCTGCCTAGAGTCTCAGAGAAAAAGTGATTTCTACTAGTAAAATGCCATTGTTACTAAAATGTTTCAGTCATTTGCCTGAATGTAACAATCCCTCTTCTGTTCAGCACAGACCTGGAAGAACACCTCATGCACCCCCGCGAACTGGCTGCGGCAGATAAGAAAAAAACCTAGGCTCAGCAAAGAACACGTTCCTTGAGGTTCTGCAGTGCGATGAGAGACAGACGAGGGAATGGAAAGGGTGCTGGGAAGCCGAAAGGCAGGACAGAAAAGAGAGTGCTGCTTTTGCTAGGCAAGTGACAGAGTGGATGATAGAAGTTATGGCGGTTCAGACAGAGATGCTCAAGTCATTGATAAAGCTGCAGACTGAGCAGATCCGTGTTTGAACACCACTGCGGCAGATGCACAATTCTTTCCCGCCCCCCTCTATGTCCACACATTCCTTTTCACTTCACAGTACTCCTGAGTTTCCCCATCACTCCACCCCCTCACAGCTTGCACAATGATAGCCAGAGCTACACACAGTTGTGAGGTTTTATCCTTTTTAACAATAAATAAAGGCTAAGGTATTTAATGGTACAGCGTTTTTATTCTGTGTTCTACAAAAGCGTATCGCAGTCAATTCACTCTTGGGAACAGACTTCTAAAGCATTGTGTTGCATGGATCTTGGGCCCCAAAATCGTACATGGATGCAACAGGGAGGCAACTCCAAAGCAGACGTGTTACTGCCCCTCATTGTCAACGTGGTTCCTCAAAGCCTCTCTGATGTTAATAGCAGCCCTCTGGGCTCCTCTGACAGCCCTAGCATCTGTCTGTTCAAACTGTGCAGCCAAGCGCTCTGCCTCAGTGCTCCATACCTGAGCAAACATTTCACCCTTAGATTCACACAGATATGCAAAGTGCAGCACGTGGCTATGACCATGGGAATATCAGTAAGGTCTAGCCTGCCATTTAAACCTCCAGCAAGTTTTCAAATGGCCAAAGGCCCATTCGACTACCATGCGGCACCTGCTCATGTTGTTAAAACGTGCCTTGCTGCTGTCCAGGTGCCCTGTGTAAGGTTTCATGAGCCAGGGCTGTAAAGGATAAGCCAGGTCTTCCAGTATTACTGTGGGCATTTCCACATCCCCAACTATAAACTTGTGGTCTGGAAAGAAAGTCCCCACCTACAGCTTTCTGTGCAGGCCATCGTTCCTGAAGATGCGTGTGTCATGCACCTTTCTAGACCAGCCTGCATTGATGTTCGTGCAATGCCCCCGGTGATCCACCAAGTGCCTGCAACACTGTGGAGAAATATCCCTTCCTATTGATGTATTCAGAAGCAAGGTGGTCTGGTGCTAAAATTGGAATGTGTTGATTTGCAACTGACTGGTAGCAGTCTGGATTCGCAAGCTTCCACACAGTGATTGCAACATGCTTTTCTACTGGAAGGGCAGCTCTCAATCTGATGTCCTTGTGCTGCAGGTCTGGGGAGAGCTCAGCACATAACTCCATAAAGACTGCTTTACGCATCCTAAAGTTCTGTACCCACTGGTTGTCATCCCACACCTGCATGGCAATGCGATCCCACCAATCAGTGTTTGTTTCCCTAGCCCAAAAGCGATGGTCTACCATATGCAGCTGCTCTGTGAGTGCACAAAGTACTGATAAGTTGCTGCCGTCCATATCGCACTCGGGTGTCTGCAATTCATCCTCTGCTAACTTTGCGAATAACTCTGTGAGTAACTGTGCTGCCACGTGCGATGTCCTCACGACAGCAAACAGCACACAGGAGAGAAGTGCGGGATCCATCCTCTCTCATTGCAAATGCTGGCACGCACTACAGAAGAATGACAGTTGGAAAAACGGCACGAAAGGAAGCCGGAGACCTTTGGAGGGGTGGGATATAAAGCGGTGCATGATGGTACATTTTGCACATCCCAGGATGCGCCGCGGTCCGTTTCCACATTCCCACAACAGCTAGCGACGGATGGTGTCGTCAGGCACTGTGGAATACATACTCACAGTCTATTGCTCTCGCTGTCGACAAAGGTGCCCCAAATACGGACACAATGTGTCGACAGAGGGAGCAAATGTAGACATGCTTGGGCGACTTTGCTTTTGTCAATTTTTCCTTGGTGACATTAGTTTCATCGAAAAAACTTGCAAGTGTAGACAAGCCCTTAGTAACACCATACAGTAGACATCTTAACTTTACATACAATGTTGCCACACATGTTTTACCAGGACAATAAAGATTAGCAAATCATGAGTTTTCAGATTATTTTACAAGGCACAGATTTCATTGTACAAAATTTATCATAGCCTTGAAAAAGGAGTGGATGTAGGGATAGAAACTGTTATGGGTACACATTTTGAACCACTTTAGTCTGGGTGATTGAAACAATGAACTCAAGGGCCACAAGGGTGTGTTGCAGGCCAGTGCCCCGTAGCAAGATCCGAAGGTGCTTTGTAACAGTGCAATCTTGAGGAGTTGTACCTTAATCCTAAACGTTCCTCCTGAGCTGAAATGTGATGTAGAATCACTGAACAGATAGTTTTTTTCCATCTCTATCTTCTATCAGTCCATCTCCCGATGCAGAATCATTCCCTAGAGCACACCTTCAAATGCTTTGTCAAATTTCCATGATCTAATTGTCAGGACTCCTTTCTTCCTGCTATGCAACAAGGGAAAACATGTAGTGTTCCTCCCTAAAATGTCGTCCCACTACTTTTAGTTATACCCCAAGTAGTATCCTTAAATAAATACTCTGCCTCTGTAACATTTACATCCCTCACATATTTGTAGAATCCTTATTTCCTCCTTTGTTTTTATTTTGCCAATGAGCAGTGTAAATTAAATTATTTTCTCACTGCTGAAAATGACCCCTTGTGGGTGACCTGGGCTTGGGAAAATCCATGTTTCCACGGTACATGTTATCAGTCAGACACCTTACATGAGCACTACATTAAAATCTAAAAACAAAAATTGAGGTGGTAAGAAAATGCCCACTTTTTTCTACTGGAATGCTCTTGCTGTCATCAAATGCTGAAGTCTGGCATATGACCATTGCATTATTTTTCATTTATAGAGGTCCACTGGGGAACTCAGTGCTACACAGAGGACGTCAGTCCCCACCTCAAGAAGCTCATACTCTACATTAAATACCATCCATCCAATCTCTCTCTCAAATCTTATGTTCTTGATTCAGGAAAGTAGAGGCTGAATGGGGAAAAGGACAATGTGTCTTATAGACTGATTTCTTTCTTTTTGGCAATTTAAAATTTTCAAGGTAATCCAAGAATAACTAACAAACCACATTTGCAGTGTTCAGATATGTTCCGTGTGTGTTAGCGTTTGGACTAACAGCCCAAGTCTCTCTATTCCTAGAACAGGACCAATACACATTCCTAGAACAGGACCACACATTCTCCTGCCAATGTATCTCAACCCTGTTCTGAAAGGACCATGTCTAGGAGTGAGAGGATCCAGGGCCCATTCAGTCCTTGGATATTTTTTTACTGAGACTGCCAACAAGAGTGTCTTGGTATAAATCGCAGGGTGTTTTGTGTTAAACAGATTCACTGGGAATCTGACTGAGATGATCAGACTCTCTTTGCTGAACAGCCATCTAATGCTAGCAATTTTTGGTCACAAATGATCCAAGCTGAGGTTGGAAGGACAATGAAGGTCACTACATCCCAATTCTAATCTCCTGAGTCATCCATTCCACCCCTCCTCCCAAATAGTTATTTAAATTGGAACTTGTAGAGGGATTGGTGTTTACTATTAAAAACTAGGTTTTACCTTTTCAATATTATGTTTCTTACTGAGGAAGAGACACTTTACAAAAATATTATATATATGGAGATAGAGCTGGAAGGGACCCTGAAAGGTCAAGTCCAGCCCCCTGTCTTCACTAGCAGGACCAAGTACTGATTTTTGCCCCAGATCCCTAAGTGGCTCCCTCAAGGATTGAATTCACAACCCTGGGTTTTGGAATCTGGTACCAGTGAAGTCTTTCTTACCAGCAAGTACAGTATGCATGTGAGAGATGAATCAAGAATGAGCTTTTGAATTTTCTCTAGGTTTTTCTGCTCCAAAAACTTTCCTAAATGACCTTTCAGAATGATAAGCAGTTGTGGGGAGAGAGTCCTTTTCCCTTTCGTATACCCAATTCTGTAATTCTACTGCTACAGAAACTTCAGAAGTGCTGATATATTGGAGTTTTTAAAAGAAAGTTTGTGATTCTATTTCAAGTTCACATGGAATGCAATCCCAATAAATCCTTATCAGTAACTTATTGCAGACTTGTAATGAGTTTTTGTTCTCCCATAGATCTTTGACAAAACTGCCCCTAAAAGCTTTTTCATGCATCTTGTTTCCAAATTTAAATTAAAAACCAGTGCTCTAATATCTCTTACCTCATTAGAATGGAAGGATGTCAGTTGCTGTGTTAGAACAGGATTAAAAATTTAACCTCTGAAAAGATTTTGGAAAGTAACAGTTCATCCATATAAAAATAATACTTTGCTCTTATAGGGTTTTCATCCATAGATTTCAGTGTTTTATAAAGAAGGGTAGGTATCATTGTCCCCATTTCACATATGAGAAAACTGAGCTGCAGAGAGAGTAAGGGTCTTGTTAATATGTGACATCTGTAAAAACAGCCACATTAGAAAAGCATGAAGTTAAACAAAAACACCATTTGGATTAATTTTGGCACCCTCTCTCCAATAGTAAATGAATAGAGCTGTGCAAATAATAGATTTTTAAGTTGCTGGCTGAACTGGAAAAAAGAATCATTTCAGATTGACCCAAAACAAAAATATTTTGATATTTTCCTAGCAAAAAGAAATCCCCCCCCCCACCACCTTGTTTTGGGTCAGATAGAATGTTTTGTTCTCACTTTGGGTGTCTAACTTTTTTTTTTTAATTAACAGCAAAGGACATTTAGAAATGCCACTCACAAAGCTGGAGCGGGAACAAGTTCAAAATGTGCTCCCTAGTTCAAAGAATCAAGTCCTCCTGTGTATGGTATTGTCAGGGCTATACCCCAGATTCCTACAAGTTCTCCTGTATAGAAGTTACAATGCTTTTTTCTTCCTTGGCTTAATTAAATTCCATGACTCTCATGCTTTATGATAGCAGATAGACCTGTTAATGCTTTCTTGCCCGTTAGCAGATGGCATTGGCTTTTATGAGCCTTACTGTGTCAGTTTTATCAAGAAAATTAGCATTTTAAACAATATCCAATTTGTTAAAATATGATGAAATCAAATAAATGCATATTTTGCACTTGGTGCTTTCCAACCAACAGTCAAAGTGCTTTACAGAGACTGGTAATTACCACCCTTGCTTGATAAATGGGGAAATTGAGGTCCAGAGAAGTTAAATGACTTACCCAATGTGTGTCAGTGAGTCAGTGCTCAATTCAAGAGAAGAACTCTGGTCTCCTAATTTCTGCATTCTGAGGGGATACACGATTGTATCTGCACTGAAGTGTGACAGTCTTTTGTTTTAATACTTGATATTTAAAGTACAATGAAACCTATCCAAGTGACCACCTTCATTGGAGGGCTCTCAAGGCAGGAGGTTGTCTAAAGTATCCCCAAATATAACAAGTCCAGTTCTGCTCCAGCTTCATGAGAAGACCATTTCTGTTAAGCAAGTGATTTTGCCAGTCCCTTCTACTATGACATGCACAAATCCTCATTTTGCTCCTTTATGATATATAGAAGGCCTGAAAGGTGCTTCTGAAAAGTTTGCTTGTTTTACTTTAGACCTCCCAGGGATGTAAAATCTGCTTTTTCTGGAAGACCTCTTGTGTCTTGATAATCAGTCATCTTATCTGGGGGAGTTGGCATATTCAATCTTCAACAGACATCTCTTCTCTAGAATGTCTGTCATTAGAGTTAAATAGGTGTTAAAAAGTTAGACAAAAAATTGTTACTTTGACTCTCGTGATGATTTAGTTTCAGGAGTTTTCTAGTCATTACAGAATTATCCAGAGTAAACAAGATGTGTATTTCTAAATAAATGTTGTGCTTGTTTTTCATATTAGAAAGTTTTAGGTGGTCCTTATACATCATAAAAAGATGCAGTCCCACTCTTACCTTTTGTAGATCTCCTGTATGTCTTCTTTAACTGTCTGGTGTGATCATGCGTTTGTCAATACAATGTCCACAGTCTAAGGGTTTTTAATATTAGGAATATGCAAGCACAATAGTCTACAAAACTTTTAGCTAACTTGTTTCTGACGACAGCACCATGGGATTCAGTGTTTTGTTCCCAATCTACAGGAAAATATTTAATACTCTTCCCCCCTTTTTCCCCATCCAGATTAGCAAGACATCTACAGAAAGAGGCCCAGTCTCAACACAACAACTCAGAGTTCACAGAAGATCAAAAGGTACGTTACTGTTCATTCGGTCCATGGGTGCTTGATCATGCAAGGTCCTGGTCGCTGGAGTCCTCTTGAAGGCTCTCAGAGGACCGAGCCCTCTGTTTTTCTTCTCCCTTGATGGAGAAGGTACTGTGAAAACACAAAATAGCATGGCTGAAATGTTTATCATTAGATGTGACAGATATTCTGATGTGCAGTATTCATGTCTTACAGTCTGGCCAGAATCCTTCATAACCAGAGTTTTTCTTTTTGGGTGACCTTTTAATAACTTATAGAACTTTGGCAAGGAATTAATTTAATTTTGTAAAGTCCAAATGTAAAATGTCTTGAACTGCAGATGTGTCTAGTGCGTGGGGGAGGATGTTAAATTAACATGTAACACTTGATGGGAAGTGAGACTGCCAAAGTCTTCTAGAGCAGGGGTTCTCAAACCTTTTCTTTTGAGGCCCTCCCAACATGCTATAAAAACTTCACGGTCCATGTGTGCCACAACAACTGTTTTTCTGCACATAAAAGCCAGGATGAGCGTTAAGGGGTAGCAAGCAGGACAACTGCCTGGGGCTCCATACCACAGGGGGCCCCATGAAGCTAAGTTGCTCAGGCTTATCCCTGGGTGACAAGGCTTGCGGCCCTGGGCTTCAACCCCATGTGGCAAGTCAATGCCGGCCCTGCTTAGTGGTCCTCCTGAAACCTGTTTGTGGCCCCCCAGAGGGGCCCCGGACTCCTGGTTGAGCACCACTGATCTAGAGTCTTCACTCTTTGCAGTCTTTCGACTGAACAAGGTTGTAGTGTGTGTTCTGTTATATTTTGTCTGCATCATGTTAGTGTAATTCTGGAAGAGGGTTTGTTAAAAAGGAAAACTCCAAAAGATTTTCTCAGCACTGAAAACCAATTTTAGTGAGGTGTATTCAGTCTGATAAACCTCCCCAATCCTGCTGTTAATACACGGGACTTTGCTACCCTTGTGATATTTTGTGAAGGAACAGGGTTTTATTAGAAGTGATGGCCATTTAGAGAAGACTTGTGATTACAGGTATTGTTTATGGGAGCAATAGCTTATTTAGGAATGGAATTTTCCAGTACATAACTCAGTTCAGTATACAAATTACAGAATTATGTGTGGATTAGAGAAAAAGAACCTAGTAAGAGATGCTTTATGATCTGCTGTGGACTGAGTTGGAAGGTGTGGTTGGTTAGCAGGTGGTGTTAATCTCACTTATGGCAGACTGTGATTAACAGCATGCTGTCCTTTATGCTGTGTATCAGTATGAACTTCACTGTTTCAAGATGATTGCAAAACTGGGTTCTTTGAACTTTGTGGATAATTTCTTGCCCCAGATAAGAGTATGTGTGTGTCATAGGGAGGGGAAGGCTGCTCCCTGTGGAACAGATCTCTTGGAGGGCCTGGTAGGGTTGCCAGGTGTCTGGTTTTCGACTGGAACAATCAGTTGAAAAGGGACCCTGGTGGCTCCAGTCATCACTGCTGACTAGGCTGTTAAAAATCTGGTCGGCAGTGCTACGGGGTTAAGGCAAGCTAGTCCCTACCTATCCTGGTACCATGCTGCACCCCAGAAGTGGCCAGCAGGTCCGGCTCCTAGGCAGGGGAGCCATGGGGCTCCACACAGTGCCCCTGCCCTGTGTACTGGCTCCGCACTCCCATTGGCCAGGAACCAAATTAATAGGCAGCAGGTTTAAAACAAACAGAAGGAAGTATTTTTCACACAACGCACAGTCAGTCTGTGGAACTCCTTGTCAGAGGATGTTGTGAAGGCCAAGACTAAATAGGGTTAAAAAAAGAACTAGATAAATTCATAAAGGATCGGTCCATCAATGGCTGTTTTCCAGGGTGGGCAGCGATAATGTCCCTAGCCTCTGGTTCCCAGAAGCTGAGAATGGGCGACAAGGAATGGAAAACTTGATGATTACCTGTTCTGTTCATTCCCTGTGGGGCACTTGGCATTGGTCACTGTCAGAAGACAGGATACTGGGCTAGATGGATCTTTAGTCTGACCCAGTATGGCCGTTCTTATTACATTACTTGATCTCTTTAGTTTTGGCCATGTCTGTTAGCCTGCCCTTCTGGGTGAAAACAACTAACACCCTGTGCAGATCTCCACACAATGCATGTGACCTTTCAAGTTTCTGACTAAAAAATGCTTGCATGAGCCTTTTAGAAAATTATTCTTGGCCTTATGCAGTGTTGAAAAATCTTATTTTTTGTGTGCTGATAACTTGCTGAAACACTTGCACAGCTGTTTAATCTTAGCATGCCTCATTAAACTACTGGTCTGCTAACAACTTGGACCTTTCTTGAAAACCAAACTTCGCTTAAGCTCTCTATTTGTGCAAACATCTCAAACTGCATTACAGTTAGCACAGTCATTACTCACACAACAGTACAGACAAAGCCTTGACTACTAGATCAACTGACTTTTTCCCTTCTAAACACTAGTTTACATTGAAACTGGATCTTTAACAGCTCTAACTAGCAGAGTTCATTACAGCTTCAGTACTGCTAATAAGATATTAAGTGTTTTCATTGCTGTAAAAGGAGCCCCTGCATGGGATAGTTGCAGCTGAAAACGATAGTGTTTAGCTGCATTTTGTACTTTTGGGTTGGGTGTGGTCCCTTAAAAATAGTTATGAATAATGGCTGCTGGTATCTTGCCATAATTCAATAGATTCCATATAAAACCTGTTCTTTTCTATTTTAAACTCCAAATCTCTCCAAATTTAATCTGTTCCTAGTGCTGTGTTATCATTCTTCAACTCCCAAGAGCCTAATGACACACACTTTGCAGTTTCATCTGCCCCACTATAAGGAGTTAGCTGGTTAGACCAGGCAGCTGTAAGAATCTAACTTCAGGATGGGATCTGCTAAGCATAGGGGTGGGGTGGTGGTGGTGAATTAATACTGTGTGTGTGAGACTGAGGAAGAGCAGAAGTTAAATTATGTTTACATGTCTTGCTCACATCACACAGGGCTGGAGATTTAGTGTACCAATCCTCTTGCTAATTGAGAGAGTAATTGCTCATTGCTCTCAGTCTCTAGAAGCATAATTGGGGGATCTGTTCTATCTGTTGCATTTTCTTAACACTCAGTTGGCATGCTCACTGCTCCTTTGCACTGATATTAGAATTACATTTTATATGTAGAGATTCTGCCTCCCTAGGGGAGCTCTGTCCTCTCTTTCTCCATCACTTCAGACCTCCCCATCCTGGAGGTCCTTCATTTGTGGACAACCTCTTTCCAGTCGTTTTCAAAGAACTCCCAGTGCTGTTGCTTAATTGACTAGAGAGAATACCAGACATTCTCTTCTGGGGGTTGAGCATGCCGCATCAGTAGCGCTACTGTCTTTGATTCCTGTCCCATACCCAACCCTGACCGTGGGACTAGGCCATGCATTAAACTGAATGTGTGGAACATGGGTACTCAATCTTCTTAACGCTAAGGTATTCGAATGTACTCCAGAGCAGGAGGTACATGATTTCTAATATGTATTGGTTGAGGGCAGAGAAGCAGAGTTTTCTCTCTAACATGAGGCAGATGTCATTCAAGCACAAAAGAGACAGAGCTTTCTCAGGGGCCAGCCCAAGACTGGAGTGGACTCCCATAAGAACTAAGGACCATATCAAATCTCACCAGCTTCCAGTGGAAGTGCAGGGCACTCTTCTTTGATTTTGCCTTTTCTAATGTAAACACATAGCAATGTATTTTGTGTATATGTTGTAAACAAAAAAAATTCCAAACCTAACACTTCACTGCACACACTTCTCTGCCAGGGAGAGAAGAGAACAAACACGTGACAGATGTTAGGCCAGAGGGTCCCAAACTGTAGGGTGTGCCCCAGCAATGTTCGGGGGGGCAGGGATCAGGGAGAGAGCGCTCCCAGTCATGGTCCTGGCCCAGTGCCTGATCCTACCCCCAGCTTTGGCGTGGCTCCACACCTGGCTGCTGGCCCAGCTGCCAGCATCCACCACAGCCTGGCTATGGCTCCGCTCCCACCCCTAGGCTTCACCCCATGCCACATCTCTGTCCCTGCTCCCAGCCCTACCCTCAGCTTCGGCCCCCTTACCCTGTTCTCCCCACCCCTGACTCCGTCCCCCCAGAGTCGCAGGCCCACTCCTGGCTCTGGGGTTGGGGAGGGGCATGACCCTCAAAAGTTTGGGAACCACTGTGTTAGGCACATTGTTTAGTGCACTGCTGGAAGGCGCTCAGATACTACAGTACTTAGCATGGTATGAGAACCTGTGTAGCCTAGAATAGAACATAGTACAGTAACTCCTCACTTAACGTTGTAGTTATATTCCTGAAAAATGTGACTTTAAGTGAAACAATGTTAAACAAATACAATTTCCCCATAAGAATTAATGTAAATTGGGCGGGGGGGTAGGTTCCAGGGAAACTTTTTTCACCAAACTATATATATTTTTTTATATATATATAAACACACACAGCATAAGTTTTAAACAATCAATTTAATACTGCACGTAGCAATGATGATTGTGAATCTTGGTTGAGGTGGTGAAGTCAGATGGTGGGATATTTCCCAGGGAATGCCTTACTGCTAAATGATGAACTAGCAATTGGCTGAGTCCTCAAGGGTTAACACGTTGTTAATGTAGCCTCACACTCTACAGGGCAGCACAAATGGAGGGAGGGGAGACAGCATGGCAGACAGAGACACACACCCTCTGTGTGTGGGGGGAGAGAGAGATGCTCATTGCCCCTTTTAAGTACGCTGACTCCGCTCTAAGTACATTGATTTCTTTTAAGTAGATCAGGAAGTTGAGACGACAGCTGCAGCCAGCAAGCTCTCTCCTACTGACCCCTGTCATGTCCCCGCCTTGCTCTATATGGAGAAGGGTTAAGCGGGGGGCAGAAGGGGGGAGTGGGAGACCCTGACATTAGCCCCCTACTTTCTCTCCCCTCCCCCTGCACAGCAAGCAGGAGGCTCCTGGGAGCAGCTCCAAGGCAGAGGGCAGAAGCAGTTCATGGCAGTGGGGGGAGGGACAGCTGAACTGCCTGGCAATTGATAGCCTCCCGGGCAGCTGCTGGACAGGGAGCTCAGGGGAGCGGGGTGCTGATAGGGTGGCCGCTGGTCCAACCTGGTTCCAGGCCCCCACCAGCTAGCTGCAATGGGCTGCTCTTCCAGCAAAAAGTGGAGAAAGCAGAAGGCTGCCAAACGTTATAAGGGAGCATTGCGCTACTTTAAACGAGCATGTTCCCTAACTGATCAGCAATGTAGCAAGGGAACAATATTAACCAGGACAACTTTAAGTGAGGAGTTACTGTATAAACTACAAGGAATCTATGCCTAGATCAGCACCATCTCATGAGGTGATGTTTAAAACCAAGAAGGCAGGATCACTGTGCAGTAGGTATTGGCTTTTGACTGACATGCATGGCTTGGGAATTGACCTAAATACTGTTGGAATCAGCAGTAGATCAGTCCATTACCTCTTTTCTATTTTTAGGTAGTAAAATTGCTACATGAGGAACCCAAACTCTTTTTTTTTATTTTTTTAGACTAGGCAATAACAGATGCTTTTATTGGACTTTCACCTGAGCTTTATCACCCATTATATTGAACTTGCTTTTCTCCATAGCTTTATCATAGTCACCATTTTTGTCTTATTGGCCATATTATATTTCTCTGTTTCTCTTTGTTAACCTATTGCTAGTTGCTTTGTTTCCATCATTACCAAGACATTCTCTTCTAGGTGCTGAATAATCTTGTGACTTTCAAAACTGTAGCCCTTGCACCGAAATACTTTTAATGGGTAGTCTTGACCATTAGTGCCTACCTGATTGGAAGCTTCGTTCTTCCTGAAAGCTTTTATACTGGTGGCACTGAAGATTATCTGCATCATTGCTTGTAAGCCTTCTACCATTGTCTGTTTCTCTAGCTGGCCACTTTGAAAGGCCTTTATGAGAGATGTAATATATTGAAAGACTCCTCTTTGCTGATGGTGTCTTGTCTAGGGCTCTGGCTCTGGCTCTTTCCTCCACAACTAGATGAATTGAGGCCTTCTAAGGATTCCACCTGTGGTAATCTCACCACAGCATCTCGCGCATCACTTCTGTATATGAAGGGAGAAATTGCAACCTATTCTTGATCAATGGCAATCTTACATGGCTAACAAGCTTTAACTGAAGAGGTCTCTCCTATTTGGGTGAAATTGTTAACCCATTTGAAATTGTTAGCAGTGTTTAAGTACCCTAAAAAGTTTTACAAGACTTGCTTCGAATTCATATGGACTGCTATTCCTAGAATGTTAGCTGTTGCAATTATATGGACCAGTAAGTTGTTGGTTTTCTGTTGTTCAAGGGAGTTCTCGTCTATTCTTCCCCACAACACACAGAGCAAAACACAGACAAACCTATGCTTAGGGTACAGTAGGACCTGCTTCTGAGAGATTCTGAGCATCCACAACTTCCACTGAAGGGTGATCAGTATACTTCTCTGGATCAGCTCCTCATTTAGTTTTGTAATCGGGGGGTGGGGTGGGGAGACGGGATCTACAAATCTTTCCTGGAAGGGTAAATGGGAACAAGTAATTTCACATTTTCAAAGTCATTGATCTTATTCTCAGACATGTCCCCCATCACTCCCAGAGTAATCATAAGGTTTATAAGCAATTTATGGTGTGGGAGGCAGTGCCCCGGTCTGCAGTTCGTTCCCTGACACATTTGTACCGATGAGCTATGTGGAAGGAGTTCAATTGCCAATGGTTATGTAATATTGTCCATTGCACTTTCAGTCTTTGACTTGTATATATTGTTTCTAGATGCCAATATTAAAATAATGTTTGATATTAATATTGCTGTACAATCAAATTTTTGGGGATGTGAAAAAGTGTTTGTAAGCTTGTTTTAAAGAAGGGGGCTGTTTTCTTGAATGTAGTTGTATGCAGCTTTAATTGGCAAACAAATGACGTAATTTCCTTCTCTTCCTTACAGAAAACCATAGCTAAAATTGCAACATGCCTAGAATTGCGGAGTGCAGCTTTGCAGGTATAGTAACTTAAAGTATTCTCCTGCCATATCCTGTTCTGCTCTTTTTCTTTTGAGTTTTTATGAGTGTCAACCAAAAACATGGGAAGACAATTCTCTATGGAAATCTGATTTGTGCAGTCAGGGAAGTGACTTTGCTTCTTAGTTAAATGTTTCTATTCCTCTCTCTGTTAAGTTTCAGTGGAATGAAGTGGGGAAGTAGGTAGTGTGTAAGGTTTTCCAGATGTAGGCATGATTTCTGGTTGACAAAGTTAGCAATCTCTTTGAATGCTGGGACTTCTACCACCAGGTAGTTGCCTGAAAGTCTCTGAATGCTTACGGGCATTTGTGTGCAATGGGTTTAAATGGGTATGAAACTGCAGGCTTCCTGTTTCCTGTTCCTTGTCACTTCATATTCCTTCCATAGAAAATGACAGTCATGGTGGTTTGCACGGGGGCTATACAAACAGGAGCAGAAATAGCACTGGAGTGAACTTTACACAAGCCTAGCTGTTTTCATGCTGTCCCAGCTAGACCTCAAGGAAGCACTTAAGCAGTTTTCACTCTGCATAGATTCATGTCCTCACTACTACTCCACCAGAGGAAGTTGTGCAGATACAAATGTGGGGGGCGAAGGGAAGAGAGTTAACTTTAAAAAGGAGGTGAGGGAGACTTCTAACAATGGGAGACGGGGTGACAGAAAATGAATTTAGGCGCTGAACTGCAGTGTAGGTTTTATTTCTTCCATTATTCATCTAAATAAGGTCTTGTAGAAATCAATTTAAGATGTTTCTTCCTGCATTTTGACCTTGGCTTTTATTCCTTATACCTTTTTACCCCTTTCAGTAGCTAATGAACAAGTTATTTAAAATCCCCTTGTGTTATCCTGGCTGCTTGTGAAACAATAATAGTTACAGTCACAGAAAATGCAGGTAGGGGTTGTACTGTGTGATGGTTTATGGACTGTGTGTGTTAAATATGATTTGATTTATAAGAAATTCCTCAAACTCAGTCTTGCCAGGAAAGAAGCTCTGGCCTCTGTCAAAATTACAGCAGAAAAATCTTGCTTTAAAAATTGTAAAATATAAGCTCTGTTTGCTTTTTGTGACTTTAAACATAATCTAGTGTCCAATATGTGTTAAGACTACAAGGTTTTGATTTAATTTCTGCCTGTGTTAATGCCACATACTTTTAAAAATGGCTGAAGATCTGGGAAGTCTCTTATCTACCTAATCAACAGTGAAGGCTAGCTGTATTGATATCCAAAAGAGAGCGCATCCCCACCAATTGAAGAGGAGGCAGGCTCCATGGTATACTTGATAGCACAAGACTGGGAGTCAAGAGTCCTGGGTTTTGTTCCCAGCTCTCCGTTGATTTTCTGTGTTACCTTAACCTCTCTGTTCTTCAGTTTACCAGTCTGTAAACTGAGGTAATACATACTCACCACTCAAGTCCTTTTGACATCTGTTGATGAAAAGTCCTAAGTATTTTCTTCATCCTCCATTGGCTGAAGAGCCAAGTGGAAGCAGAGCTGACATTTTTATTTTTCCATAGCTGCAGGGAGCTGAAGGTGAAGTGGAATCAGAAACCACTCCCACCCTCTGACCTTCTAGTGGATAAGCTCAAAGAGTGCAGGTCCTTTCTCCCAGCAGCCATTGCGGTAGGACAAAGAGTGAATTCAGAAGCTGCATGCCTGACCCTGAACTGTAGCCGGCCAAAGAACTGAGTGAGGAGCACACAGCACAGACTGCAACCAGCCTTTTCTCCCTGGGTGCAACTTCCTTATATGAGAAGGGAAATAGCAAGGAGCATCCCAAAGCTGCATGATCTGATGTACGCTTTCATCTTAGAATGGGGTTTGTAATGGTGTTGGCGGCTATTTATAATCTGCAGCATTAGCTGGTTCATGTTACTCTACAACTTACCACAGTTCCAATGTGTCTTCCTTGTAACTACTTATAGGGGTGGTAAAGGGAGATCTTCAAACACTAGTCAGAGCCAGATGCAGCACGGGCAGGGACTGAGCTCTTTGGGGTAGTTAGCAGTATTCAGGTACTTGGGTCTTGGTTGGCTCATCTTTATTTTTTAACTTGGTCACAGGCCTTTGAATAGAAACTGCCACTTGTCCCAAATCATGTGATCACCAGCCAACCCACTCGTTTGTGACCCATACCAGGTTAAATGTAGAGTGAGACCTGATTGACAAGTGCCTGAACCCACTCTGCGGCCAAACTCAGAACATAACTAGACTAGCGAGAGAACTGATAATCCCTGCTGGCTTTAGCTCTGTAGCCTTAGTTCAGAGGGTTATAACCTCATCATTAAAATCTGCACCAACATGAAATTTGGAGCCCCTTTGAACAAATACAAATTATTTTAGTTGTTTTGTGATGCTGTCCTCCAGCCTCCAAACACTGGTGTTTCCTGGCTCATCCTTTCCCAAGCTATGGCTTATGCTAAGCAAGCCGCACTTCTCTAGGCAGTAACTCGGGGATTTTGTACTGTTTTAGGTTAGGGTCATGGGATTTTTCAATCCACCGTCTCATTTTGGGAAGCCATACACACACTACAGTTACATTATGGCTTCCTGTCTGGGACCAAAGTGTCTGATTAGCCTGATCAGCCCCTCCCTTCTGGTGGCATGGTATATAACCCCACTGCACTAGCCTCTCTCCTGTGACATGCCCAGCTGCTGCTAACACTTGCGCAGCAACAAGTGGATCCTTAAACTTGGGCCCTATTTGGCCTTATGGAAGCTTTAAGAACAGTGGGTGACCTGGCATTCTGTGGGTGCTCTCATGCAAGGTTGTCATGGTATAATTCCCCACTCTGAACCTTAGCGTCCAAAAGATGGGGTACCAGCATGAATTCCTCTAAGCTCAATTACCATCTTAGTACTTGTAGCGCTGCCACCAACCAGGAATTCCAGTGCCTGGTACACTCTGGTCCCCCCAAAACCTTGTCCGGGGACCCCCAAGACCCAGTCTCTCTGGATCTTAACACAAGGCAAGTAAACCCTTTCCCTCACCGTTGCCTCTCCCAGGCTTCCCCTCCCTGGGTTACCGTGGAAGATCACTGTGATTCAAACTCCTTGAATCTTAAACAGAGAGGAAAATGCACCTTCCCCCCTCCTCCTCTCTCCCCCTCCCAGACTCTCCCTGAGAGAGACAGTAATCCTAACACAGAGAGAAATTAACCTTCCTCTCCCCCTTCCCTCCTTTTTCCCCACCAGTTCCCTGGTGGATCCAGACCCAGTCCCCTGGGGTCTCACCAGAATAAAATAAACAATCAGGTTCTTAAACAAGAAAAGCTTTTAATTAAAGAGAGTTTTTACTGTTTTTCTATCTTTGTAAATTTAAATGGAATAGGTACAGGGTCTTTCAGCTATAAACACTGGGAATACCCTCCCAGCCTAAGTATACAAGTACAAATTAAAATCCTTTCAGCAAAATACCAATTTGAACTCCTTTCAGCCAAATACACATTTGCAAATAAAGAAAACAAACATAAGTCTAACTTGCTTTATCTACCCAGTACTCACTATTCTGAACTTATAAGAGCCTGTATCGGAGAGATTGGAGAGAAACCTGGTTGCACGTCTGGTCCCTCTGAGCCCCCAGAGTGAACAACAACCAAAAACTAACAGCACACACACAAACTTCCCTCCCTCAAGATTTGAAAGTATCCTGTCCCTTGATTGGTCCTCTGGCCAGGTGACAGCCAGGCTCACTGTTCTTGTTAACCCTTTCCAGGCAAAAGAGATATGAAGTACTTCTGTTCCATTAACTCTTAATCCATTTATGACAAAGGTGTTGAGTATTTTCCACTCCCTGACTGTAAGTGGAATTTAAGGTACATGCAGGAGCACTCCATACTGTGCAGGAACAAACCCCATCTGAACCACAGTTCCTAACCCTAGAGCTGATCCTGGGCTTCAGAACACCTAGAGTTTGGAGGGTTTAAAACAGACCTCCCTTGTCATCTTAGCACTCATGTCTGAAAGTGTAAATGAGTTGAATTAGGCTGTTTTGAAATGTTCTCATTTCCAGGCTCACAATATGGAATAAACTTGTTTTCTTCAGGATCATTAAAATGACATTGAAATAATAGGGACAAAATTAATGAAAGGTTTGTACTAAAAACCCTCTCGCATAGAGACCCCATAGAGAAAACAGCTCAGAACAGATGGACAAAAGCTGGAACAACCCTGCATGCCCATTCTGAAATAGCAATAGCAACAGACGGTGCATAATGAAACCTAATACTATCTTTCTTTGCAACCTCCTAGTCCACGCAGTCGCAGGAGGAATTTAAGCTGGAGGATCTGAAGAAGCTAGAACCAAGTAAGTAGTATCTGACATTTTAAGTGGGTGATTTTTATAATTACAGTGGAAAGTCTGAAAGTCGCAGTAATGCTGACTAGCCTAAATGTGGGTAGACAGCAATGCTGTTAAGGTTATTCCTCCAAATGTTTGCTACCACATACATTCTTTAATAACCGGGCTTTAATGTAGTGCTGGAAGATTTAAATATGGATGTCCTTATACTTCAGTAGTCTAGGAATTTGTCTGGACAGTGCTCTTTAAGGTCACTAATAGTATTATATAGCACAGCAGAATCCATCCAGTGGTTTTCAAACTTTTTTTTCTGGTGACCCAGTTGAAGAAAATTGTTGATGCCCACGACTCAGTGGAGCTGGAGATAAGGGTTGTGGGTGGAGGGGAGGGGCTCTGGGCTGGGGCAAGGGTGTGGGAGGGGGTCAGAGCTCTGGGTTGGGGGTGCAGACTCTGAGATGAGGGATTTGGGGTGCAGGAGGGGGCTCTGGGTTTTGGGGGGCTCAGAGCTGGGGGATTGGGGCGCAGGCTTACCTTGGGTGGCTCCGTGTCCGTGGTGCAGTGGGAGTACTAAGGCAGGCTTCCTGCCTGTCCTGGCACCGCAAACCACGCTGCGTCCTGGAAGCGGCCAGCAGCAGGTCTGGCTCTTGTCTGCCGGCATTGCCCTCCTCAGCTCCCATTGGCTTCTCTGCCAATGGGAGTGCAGAGCCAGTGCTCAGGGCGGGGGCAGGGCACAACCTACGAGTCAGATCTGTTGCTGGCCACTTCCGGGGTGCAGTACGGTGTCAGAACTGGTAGGAACTAGCCTGCCTTAGCTGGGGAGCACCGCTGATGGGACTTTTAATGGCCCGGTCAGTGGTGTTGACCAGTGCCGTGGCGACCCAGTTCCTTACATTCTGTGGCCCAGTACTGGGTCACAACCCACAGTTTGAAAACCACTGGAATATAGAATACAAATACTTTAAAAATTCTACACTGCTTAGTTGAATCTACAATCTGCATGTATCTTTTTGAACATTGAATTGTAAGCTCAGTGGGGTAGGAAACATGTCTTTCTCTGTACTGTGCCAAGTACATCGGGCCTCAGCAAATGATTCAGAATATACCCTGATACCAAATCAACTATTACCCAACACACTGATGGTATTGTTGTAATGATGTCAAATCCTGCTGAGAAAAATAGAAGGAAGATCAACTTTGGCAAGTCAAGTGTAAAAGTGTAGTTAGGCAAGCCAAAATATATATATGTATTTTTTGGTCTTCTGCTAGTTGCTGTTCAAATTCTAACAGTAAACTTTTTTTTAAACTCATCAGAAGCAGGAAGCCTGCCAAAAAATCAGTGGGGCCACTGGACGATCGAGGTGCTAAAGGAGCACTCAAGGAAAACAAGTCTGTTGTAGAGAAGCTAAATGAATTCTTTAGATTGGTCTTCTCTGTAGAGGATGTGAGGGACATTCCCACACCTGGAACATTCTTTTTAGGTGGCAAATCTGAGGAACTGTCCTAGATTGAAGTGTCAGTTGAGGAGGTTTTGGAATTAATTTATCAATTTAACAGTAATAAAACACCAGGACTTGATGATATTCAGCCAAGGATTCTGAAGAACCTCAGATATGAAATTGCAGAACTATCAATTAAATCAGCCTCTGTACTAGTTGACTGGTGGTTAGCTAATGCTCCAGAGGTGATCCTGGTAAGTACAGGGCAGGAAATCTAACTTCTTTACGATAGTTACAGTTTACCTGATAATAAACAGAATTATCAGACACCTAAATGAACACTGTGTTGAGGAAGAGTCAACACAACTTTTGTAAAGGGAAAATATATCTCACTAATCTATTAGAATTCTTTTGAGGGGGTCGTCAAACATGCACAAGCATGATCTTGTTGTCATAGTGTACTTGGACTTTCAAAAAGCCTTTGAGAAGGTCCCTCACCAAAGGCTCTTAAGCAAAGTGGGCCATCATAGAGTAAGAGGGAAGGTCCTCTCATGGATCAGGAATTGGTTAAAATATAGGAAACAAAGGGTAGGAATAAATGGTCAGTTTTCAGAAGGAAGAGAGGATCCCTCAAAGATCTATACAGGTACCAGTGGTGTTCAATGTATTTGTAAATATTCTGAAAAGAAGGGATAAACAATGAGGAGACTAAGTTTGCAGATATTACAAAATTACTCAAGACAGTTAAGTCCGAAGCTGAATGTGAAGATTTACAGAGAGATCTCAAAAAATGGGTGATTGCCTCTTTCATTTTGTTGACCAATGTTGATAAATGCAAAGTAATGCAGTTTGAAAAACATAATTCCAACAATATATACATACCAAATGATGGGGTCTAAATTAGCTGTTACCACTCAAGACAGAGATCTTGGAATCGTGTATAGTTCTCTGAAAACATCCATTCAATGTGCAATGACAGTCAAAAAAGCGAATTTTAGGAAACATTAGGAAAGGGGTAGATAATAAAACAGAAAATATGATAATGCTACCATATAAATCCATTGTACACTTACCCCTTGAATACTGCATGCAGTTCTGGTTAGCCCATCTCAAAAAAGATATATAAAAATTGGAAAAAGTACAGAGAAGGGGTATGGAAAAGCTTCCATATGTGGAGAGATTAAAAAGACTGAGACTGTTCAACTTAGATGACTAAGCAGGGATATGTAGAGGTCTATAAAATCATGAATAGTGTGGAGAAGGTGAATAAGGAAGTTTTATTTAGCTCATCACATAACACAAGAAACAGAGGTCACCCAATGAAATTAAGTCAGCAAGTTTAAAACAAACATAAGGAAGTATTTCTTTACATAATGCACAGACCGCTTGTGGAAATCATTGCCAGGTGGCAGTGTGAAGGCCAAAAGTGTAAATGAGTCCCAAAAATAATTAAATAAGTTAATGGAGGATAGGTCCATCAGTGGTTGTTAGCCAAAATGGGATGTAACCACATGCTCTAGTGTCCTTAAATCTCTTGACCATTAGGTTTGGACTGGATGGTAGGATATATCCGCTTGATAAACTGCCCTGTTCTGTTCTTTCCCTCTGAAGCATCTGGCACGGGCCAAAGTCAGAAGACAGGATACTGTGCTAGATGGACCATTGGTCTGACCCAGTATGGCTATGCCTATGTTCTTATGCTGTCAGGTAAATCTCAAACCCTTATGTCCTTAGTCTAATTCAGTAATGACCTGGACCAAATGTTGATATCTCTCAATTCAGAAGTCATTTTTCCATTTTAGAAATAAGCCAAATTTGTGTGCTCCATTCTCCCTTTGGTAATATTAGCCATGACTTAACACCATATATGGTGACTCTGAAGTCACAGGATCTGCAGCCGTGCAAAGTACCATGAATGTCTACAAGACTGTCAACTTCTAATACTTCCTTCATAAACAAATACATTTTTCCTTTTCCCCAAAAGAGTGAAAACCTACAAAACCAGACCACTTACTCTAACATGCCTCGCAGTCATATCTCCTACTGGACCGATCTGATATTTCATTGTTATCATGTGATGTCATTGGCATGAGACTAAGCAGAGGTGGTACATTGTCACGCGGCTGTCTGACATTCCGCTTGGATGTCAGACTGCGCCTCACTTGAATTATTGCTTTGGCTAGCCAGAGAACCTTTTCATACTTTTGCTGATGAAAATATGGAGTCTGGATATTTCAGGGTGTTTCCTTGGAACCACGAAGGGTATAAAAGCATGTTTTCCTGCTGAGGAGAAACAGCAGTTTCTCTCTATTATATGACCCCCATTCCTATAGTGTGTGAGCACCTCAGAATCTTTAATGTATTTGTCCTTGCAACACCACTGTGAGAGAGGGAAATATATTTGGGTGTTGTCCTGCTCAGCGTTAAAGTGCCAAAGTGACATAGGTGCCTAAGTCTAAGTAACTTGCCCAAAGCCTTGTATGAAGTCTGTGGCAGAGCAGGGAATTGAACCCTGGTCGCAAGTCCTGGACCTAACCACTGGGCCATCTTGCCTTCATCTCTGTGGGCACAATTTGCAGCAGTCACAATGCATTTGAAGTCCCTGTGCTTTGGTGGAGGTAGGTTAAGACCTTAATTGAGAAAAGCATCCTTACTGAAGAAAGTACTTAAGCGTGTGCTTACAGTTATGTTTTAAAGAGCTTTCCTGAATTGGGGCCTAAATGCTATTCTTAGAAATGGAAGGCCATATTCTGATCTCTGATACTCCACTTCCCCTGTCTGGCATCCACAACAGTAGATTTGGGATTAGACTATGGTCTGAACTATATATTTCTCCCAGCTATTTACAAAAATAATAAATGTTTCATCAACTACTGATTATAACCTCCATTGTACTTTCAGTGTTTAAGTCTGTAGCAGGCTGTAGTTCTTCAGGCAGCTTCTCTGAGCTGGCCTCTTTAAATTGCCTTCAGCTGGTTCCACCCAGGCAGCTACAAAGTCTTTCAAAGAAACAAACTGAACAAACCTTCATAGCAAAAGTCCTTTCCTCCCAGGCATCTCTGGGTGCAGTCTTCCAGCTTTGCTCTGCCACTTGGAGGCCAGGTCACACCACTTCAGTCCCTTTTCCTGTGGGTGGGAAAGGTCAGCAGGCCGACAGTCCTTCCCTGAGAGTGTCTCTGTGTAAGGAAAGAGGCACATTATATGTTGACCTCTTTTGCAGAATTTATCCTGGGTGGCTGAGAGAGGGGAGCTTTGTCTGACCCTATGCTACAAGCCTCCTCATCCTGAGCCTGTAAAGAACAATAGCCTGGGTTTTTCCAGACTTTATCACCCCAGGACCACATCCTCTCTTCTGTCACCTTCCTCTGCCATTTCCTAGGCCCTCCTCTGCTTCAGAATTCCTGGAACAGGGTAACCTGGCCTCTCAGACTTCCCCCTCTGGCCTTAAAGGAAAAGTATTCTCCCTTCAAGTCTTTTGTTGTCAGTATGATCATTTGTGGAGTTAGTGTATTAATATTTTGTTTAGCTTTCTGCTCAGCATATTCTATAAACCAGAACTTCTCAAAGTGAGGGATGGGCCCTGAGGGGAGGGGAGCACGAAATGTATTTTGGGAAGAATACATGAGGCGCTTCAGGGGATGGGAAGGGAACGTACTGCCCACATTTTACCTGCAGCAATGAATAATGAGCAAAGCTGATTCCTCCAGACAGCTCAGGCCCTCAGATGGCGCTGTGCGTTTGACTCTAGAAGACACTATGCATTTTGATGGATTTCTGTTAAGCTTGCATAGCATTGTACAGAGTTGTTGCCATCTGTACGTGAATCCATTTCCTATGATGCGATCTGCACATTTAATTCTAAGCATGGATCAGTAGTGAGGTTTTCAAACGCATTCAGCGTTGGCAAGTAGTTAGGCCAATGCTGAATGTCTCTGAAAATTCCCACCTCAGCATTCTACAATGGTCCAAAAGAATGCTGCGTAAAAGATTTATAGTGGAATTTTCAAAATTACCTGTTAAAGTTAGGAAAATAAATCCATTGACTTTCAATGGGCTTTGTGTTCCTAACTTCCTTGGATGCTTTCAAAAGTCCCACCATTAGTGGATGTTTGACACGGTTTTTTCAGCTGATGTAAATCAGTATAGCTCAAATCAATGGGGAAACATTAGGTAAGAATCTCACCTGAAATGTAGAACAGAAGTCACTTAGTAATTTAATTTAAAGACGGACAATATTGTGGTATCTTGTTAAAAAGGCTCTGTCATGAGAAACATGTTTAAGATATTAAATTACACATTTTGCCTGTGAAGACATATGCTGTTTCTAACTTTAATTCAGTTATTTTACTTACTTTTTACTCATATAGCATAGTACTTCACAATATCTGAAATTGTGATCCTGTCAGAGCTATAAGTTTTTCTGTTTACAACTGATAACTGTTGTCTGTCCTCCAGTGGCAGCAGAGGTGAATTACTGAATAATTCTTTCGGAGTGTTGTGTATTCATAGTAACAAGTCTATTTCTCTCCAAGAACAGAGAAGAATCTAATGCTGCTTATACATGAAAAATGAAGTGTAAACGCTTTTTTTTTCCCTGATACTGGGTTAATATAAAAGTCTGATCTAGTTTCTTTCTGTCTTTTAGGCTGTGTTCCCTCTTGCAGTTCACTAAGCTTGGATGGTTTCACTTTCAGTGTCTCATACACATTACTGCTTAGCTGTGTTTTCCAGCACTGTAGGGGAATTTTGAAATTCATAAAAACTTTTTCTGTTCCTCACCCAAACTGTTCTTAGTGTTTGTGTGCTATTAAAAACTGCTTTCCTCCCAAGAAGCAATAGCTATATCTCCCTTATTGACCTTTCAGGGATTAAGGCACTGGGATGAGGCTCCAGAGATCTAGGTACACTTCTCAGCCTGCCATAGATTCCCTGTGGGACTGTGGGCAAATCTCTTGATCTCACTGTGCCTCAGTTCCTTATCTGAAAAATGGTGATACTCACTTTACTTACAAAGATGAGTGAGTTAGGATGAATTCATTAGTGTTTGAGGTACTCAGCTATTGTGATGATGGCGGGTTATCCTCACTTAGGTAGATAATATCTGTAAAATGATAAGAGTCTCAGATTAAATGTACAGAATCCAAATTATTCTGTCCAGTGAACATTTAAGAGTATTAAACAATTATCAGGTTTTGCAAAGATTTTATACTACAAAACTTAGGTCTGGGCCTAAGCTTAGGTGTACAATGTTTTTAAAGCGCTCTATGCTGTTAGTATTGAAAGCAAAATGTTTGGGCGGTTTAATAGTTTAGTACCAGACCTCCTAAAAAAGGCTGGAACAACAGTAGTCCTAATTTTCAAATGGGCAAGTCCTCAGCGATCGTAGAATATCCCTTTTTAAAAGAATTCCAGGCAAATATGAATCATTACAGAAGAACCTCACTCACTCACGTCAGTGACTGGGAAACTGGTTGTAAATGGTTGGTTGAATTTTCAAATTGGCGAATAAGTCAGCAGACTTCAAAAAGAGAGGCTAATGTGTCATAGAAGGTACTTTTGGTCACTTACAGTAACACTCATTGGATACTTTATAAAATACTTACTAATGAAGTGTTCTGTAGTACATTTGGTAAAAAATAATTAAGTCTTTGTAATACAAGCCCGCCCTACAGTCCTCTGTTATGTAAATCTAAGCTGAGAAGTGGAGACTCTCTCTCTTTCTATATTGTAAGTCATATCGATTACTGAGGTTTTTCTCTGTAGCAAAAATTGTAAGGGAAAGATTTTTATATGCTGTGCTCTGTAACATACATATATTTGAGAGGATATACCCTCAGATGCTTTCAGGTGTCGTATGGCAGAGTTAATGACTAAAAGATGTACTTGCAATGGACTGGGAGACTGACTCCTCTGTGCTAAACAGCCATCATCAGGCTTTTGTCTTTGAAAAGGAAGGTAAACACATCCATTGCTAATTTAGATGCATTCTGAGTGATAGGGGAATTTTGCACACACTGCTTTAATGATGATCCTAGCCAACAAAAGTTAATAGATAATTGCAGGTGGTGATGTCTATAGTTAAGGAAGCCTAATGGTTTGCCATCATTAGACTTTTTCTGTTTCTTTATAATTTTGTCAAACTTAAACCATTAGGGCTGAAATTCTCCATGCTATGTGTCTACCACAGATTGGTTGATCTATTTATTTATTTATTTTTAAGGAAATGTCAGCTAAAACAGTTAAGGTTATCAGCAACGTTGGCTACTGGGAGCACATCAAACTTGTTCTATCTTAAGGTTTTATACTGCCGCTCACTACCATAGTATCTGAGACTGACCCACGTAAAATCAATAGAAAGAATCAAGTCTCTAGTGGACTTCATGGAGCAGGACCGCCCGGGGGGGGGGCAAGTGGGGCAATTTGCCCCAGGCCTTGCAGGGGCCCCCACGAGAGTTTTTCGGGGCCCCTGGAGTAGGGTCCTTCACTCGCTTCGGGGACCCCGGGAAACTCTCGCGGGTCCTGGGTCCCTGGAGCTTCTTCTGCTCCGGGTCTTCGGCAGCCGGGGGTCCTTCCACTCCAGGGTGGAAGGACCCCTCGCCGCCGAAGCAGCGGCCCCCTGCCGCTGAAGACGCCAGGCCCCCTGAATCCTCTGGGGCACCCCTGTCATGGAGTTGCTGGGGTAGAACTTTTTGGTGGGGGCAAAGGGTCAGTTGGGAAGTTTGTAGGGGTTTGAAAATAAAAGGGGTATTCAAAGTGAGTATCACGTATGGTCAGTGTTTAATTTGTAATGAAAGAGGTGCTGGGGCTCAAGCAATTTCTTTACATTCATGACTGATGCAGTGCTAGAGGTGCTGGGGCAATGAACTGTCAAGCCCAGAGGTGCTGGGGCCCAGCCCTAGCAAGCCCTGCCACAAATTAAGCCCTGCATATGGTGGAAAGGCTTTCTCAAAAAAGAAGGCTTTGCACCACTTTCTAAAGAGGGTCAGACTTGGGATTCACTGGGTCTCCTCTGGAAGTTTGTCCCAGAGCTGGGTCCCCTTCATAGAGAATGCTTGTCTGAACTCTCATGATTCATCCTGGTCTTTGTAATCTGAATGGTCCCGGAGGAGCACAGCTGTTATGCGGGTTCACAGATCAAAGTTTGGTCATTGATGTAGCTGGGGCTTGATCCATTCATTGGCTTGAAAATTAGGACCAAGGCCCTAAACTGACATTGGATACTAACTGGGAGCCAAGGGAAGGAGTTTAGCCCAAGCATGATGTGCTTACGGAAGCCTGAGTCATGGAGAATGGGGACAGCTACATTTTGTTCCAGATGGATGCTGTGTCAGTTTCACATTCAGCTTCAGATAAAATAATTGACAGTAATCCAGCTTGAGCCAGCTGCTCTTCAGCCAAGAGTTAATTTCCTGTAGGCAATCTGACAGGATCAATGCCAGAGAATGTCAAATCAAGTTCAAGATTTCAGTCCTTATCTTCAAGGCCTTAGTGGCCTGGGCCTAGGCCACTGCCTAAAATATCACCTAAAGATCCAGGATACAGACTCTGGTCATCAGCTCTGATCTTTGAGTACAGTGGAACTTCCTCCCATAAGAATTAAGCTCACTTCCAGGTGATGGAGCTTTCCTGGGGGATGGAGACAGTGGCATGAACTCCAAGAGCTAAGGTCCATGACACACCTGACCACCTTCCACTTAAGGTGAAAGGTGCACTTTGATCTCGTCTTCTCTAATAAATCTATAGCAATATGTGCATTTAAAAAATATTCCCCAAATCAAAATGCTCCCCCACAGCCACACTTTTCTTCCTGGGAGGAGGATGAGAGAATGCATGAACAACACACACGACAGATGTTAATTATGTTGCTGAAGGCCTTAATATACTGTGGTGAATAGACTCTTCTACTGTGATTATGTAGGATCGTGTAGGTTTGAGAAAAATGTTATGCCAGAGTAAAATTCTTACAGCTGTTTAGTTGAGAAGCTCTATTACTTCCATTCTTTGGTTGGTGAAGGGATGTTACCCTGGTGTCAGAGATGTGCCCTCTGTGGTTCCCATGACAATTTATCCAAATCTGGGCAAGTTCTGAGCTTCTGAAATCTTGGAGTTAGCACATGCTTATTAGATTTATTGGAATTTGGCAGCTAAGTTCTCTGAAGATTTGGTCTGTACTCTGGCCCTTCTCCATCCTTTCACCATTCATATCTGTGACCAGACTCCACATGTGCCATCCACTCAGAAGGACCAAGCAGGACATTCCTGGCAATTTTCTCCCCACATCCACAGGCTGATGTGGTATCAGGCAAAGGAGCTGAGAGCAGGAGCATCCTGCCTGTGCTCCCTCCTACCAGTACCCAGGCAGCGTGGAGGAGGAAGCTGCCTGACCCTGATCAAATGATATGTGGTGGATGATGGGCACAGGAACTCAGCAGGGTCAGCAGCTGGGGAGTGGGTGTGGAGGAAGGGAACTGGGGATGTTGTAAGGGGTTTTCTGGGTATTTATCCTGAGATACCTGGGTCTGATTTGCAGACATGCTGAGTAGTGACAGCTGCAACTGAGGTCAGTGGGAGCTGTGCTCTGGATATAAGAAGTGTGTTAAAATGCCAAATGCTCTTAAAAATCAAGCCCTAGGCTTCTCAGATTGGTTTTAAGTTCTGTGCTTCGGTCGTCCAAGTGTAAAATTGGTATAATAAATACCACCTCACAGGGGTGTTGTGAAGATTAAATCATTGATATTTATGAAGAACAAAGATGTGACAAAAACATCATAGAAAACTCCATGAGTAATTAATTGTTCTTTATTTACTGTAGAGTTTGGATGGTGTGTGCAGTGACAGATAGGGATAAAAAATATTGACTAGCTACCCATTCCATGAGCACCATCCATTCGGTGCACAGAATGAGGCAGGGGTGCTGTGGAAGGAAATAGTATGTGGCCGTGTAAGTAAAGATTGTATCATAATGTATACTGTCACAAGGCAGGGCTTCTCCCCAGCTTCCGAAGGATTCACTGCCACCCCTACAGTCTGAGTTTTTTTCATACTTTTAACCAGTCTACAAGAAAACAATTCCTCAGCTCATCCTTCACATCTCTGGTCTTGCTGCCTTCTCTCCCGGGGGACTCTGGCAGTCCTGCTGCTCCTGCTCTGTAACTCTCAGCCAGTTCTGTTCTCACAGCCAGTCCTCCCTCACTGGAATTCCCTTGGTAGTCCCAGGTGCTGCCTTACCCTCTTAAGTGACCAAATGCTCTAACACCCGAGAGGTGGACCTACTTCAGTTACAGGGGCCGGCAGGGCCAGCTTTTGGAAGTGTGGGGCCCAATTTGAACAGTTTCGATGGGGCTTGGCAGGGATGACTTTAAAAAAAACAAACGAAAAACACAAAACACGTTGGGCTTGTATTCACTGAGCGGTGCTCTGAGTCTTCGGCGGCGGGTCCTCCACTCACTCCAGGTCTTTGGCTGCACTGAAGGACCTGCCACCGAAGACCGAAGTACCCACCGTTGAAATGCTGCCGAAGACCCGAAGCGCTGCCAGGTGAGTAAAACTTAAAAAGGCGCATCTAGCCAGAGAAGGGATTCTCACTGGGCGTGGGGCCCATTTCAGGGGAATTGGTGGAATAGGCCTAAAGCCGGCCCTAGGGGCCAGTTACTCTGTGACCTATACAGTCAAGCGGACCAAACTAAGGCTGCATATGCAACCATAACTCTGGCCTTCCTAATTTTTGAGTGCTTGACTTTAGAACCTTGACACAGTTTTTTGGCTGGAATTTAGATTTAGGAGGAGAATTTCAGAAGCACAAAGAGCAGTTAGGCACCCAAGACCCATGGGGAGTCATTAGCTGTTAGGCACCTAACTGCCATTTGTGCCTTTGAAACTGACTTGGCTGGCTCTTGAACTGGACCCCTGCCATTCAAACTGACAGATTTAAATTGGGGAGTTTCAGCTGGGTTTTCTGTTGATAATATCAGAGGGTGGAGTTTTCAAAAGTGCTGAAGGGAGGTAGGTCCCCAGCTGAGGTGCTTCTGAAAATCCCACTCTCAGTTTTTGAATCCACTAGTTTTAAAAAAAAAAATGCATGTGTGAGAGGGAGAGTAAGGTAACTTGAAATAGGTAAGTTTCCTGTACTAAGCGCAGAGCTGCAAATTTGCTGCTGCTTTCCTGGGAGCAACTACTGCCTTCAGTATCCACTGGTTTGCTAAGGATCTCCTGTTAATCTTTGTTGTGCTTTGAATTTTCCTGGCTCTTCATGTTAGCCTGCCTCTTATGCCTACGTGGGTTAGCAAGTCTCAGCCATATTACACTTCAACAGCAGCACAGTAGGACCTTAATAGTATCTGTTCTAGATGTACTTAATTTGTATTTGCTATAAATGTACTGTAGGTGTTTAAGAAATGTCAGTTCTGGGGAATTGTCAATCTGGTTGGAGCTGATACCTGTAATGCTAACATTCCTTTTGAGAACTCCTGCCATGTATTGCCAGTACCAAAGTTATTGTCCTTGGATTGCTCCCACTACATTAAGGCCCATTGTTTCTCTTCATACTCCTTTTGTTATGAACATGGCTTCGCTGACAATGGACATGTGGCTAAACCCTCGCCTTTCTGAGTAGCTGCATCATTTTGAGCTAAGCTATTATGTGGAAGTGACCATTATTGTGATGTAATTCTAGTTGTACTGTCACTGGCTCTTTGGTGCATTTTGATGCATCTGTCACGAGTGCACCGTGATAATGGACACAGCACTATTAAGTTGTGCAGGGTAGTTTGGGTATTTTGAGTAAACTTGGTTTTCTTAGCAAATGAAGCCTGCTTTTTTTTCTTTATAGTCTTAAAGAATATCCTCACCTATAATAAAGAATTCCCCTTTGATGTTCAGCCTGTCCCACTCAGGTAAGGAAAATTGTGGATTTGTACATGTAAAAACTGAATTGGTATGAAAGGCAGCATGGTCTAGTAGTTAGAGGGGGAAAAAGTAGGCGACATCAACTCCTTGGATCACATACTTGCCATGCTGCCTTGGTAAGACAATTTTTTGAAAGCAGCCTCTAATTTTGGGGTGCCTAAACTTTGATGCTCATAGCCTTTTTTCATGCCTCAGATCTGCTAAAACATTCAATGTCACTTGAAATTAGTGGAAAAATCAGGCCCTTGGTATCCAAATTTAGAGTCCACTGAAATTTGGCCCATAATCTCTGTCTGTCTAATTTGATTGCTAGCTTTGCAGGCTCAATTTGGTTAGTGCATATAGCATTCAGATGATCAAAAGTACTAAGTGTGTGTGTTGGGATAATGTGTTGCTTCTGTGCTAAACCTGGGGATGGTGACTTTTTTTCTATTGATAAACTTTATTTTAAGACAAGTCACTAGGGTTTGTGTATTTTCTTACAGGAAGATTTTAGCACCTGGAGAAGAGGAGAACTTAGAATTTGAGGAAGATGATGAGGAAGGTGGAGCTGGAGCAGGGTCTCCAGATTCCTTTCCTGCTAGAGTTCCAGGTAGGGTGACCAGCTTCATCATCTGAAATATTTCATACACCAAGGAAGGGACATGAGACTTGTTTAGAAGCTGTGATAAGGGGAAGCCATTTCCAGTCACTCTTGAATCACCTTCAACAGTACTTCTCGAATGGTTAGACACCAAAGCAATAAATATCACATAGGAATCTTGGACTAGTGGCTGAACCAGATGGAGTTAATCAGTGAGAGCAATATTCCTCCCTTTAGTGAGGAGATGGAAATTATAGCTGGGTATTTTCTGTCTTGCTTTCATGGTGCATCGTTTGTGTGAGAGACTAGTTTGAATTAAACCATTATGGGGATGTTGCTTTGGTTTTGCTATCCAAAGGATAAATCACTATCCATATGAAAGCAGTTGATACATCCAGAGGTCCTAGTGAGGACACAGCTTGTCAATTACATTTTTGTCCCCTGAAGAGTCTAATTTTCCACTCTTATCCCCATGAATCAGAGGGATTTTGTTATCCTTATTGTTTCTCATTTCTTCAGAGCAAATTACCAAATTTAAGTTCTGGGAAGGGGGAAAAATTTTGGTACTAGAATTGTAGGCAGCATAATTGGGGCAGGGACTCTCCATCTGTGCAGACACAGTGCCGAGCATGATAGGTCCCTGATATTGATTTATTTGGGCCTCTGGATGCCACTATAATATAAATGATTCATGTATGCAACTGCTGATTTTAGTATAAGTATGAAAGCTTAATGCCAGTGTGCAGACTACACACGACTAGCTTTCTGGTACAGTATATAACTGCAATTTCTGAATGCTGTTGTCTTGCTGTACATCTGTTATCATAAGAAACTGTATATATGAGTTCTGTCAGTTTCAAACAAGCATGTCCCAGGGTATTGCTTTTGTCTTCCCCTCTGTGTGGCTGTATGTCTGTGTTGTCTTTGTTGTTTGTCACCTCTGATGTTCTGTTGATGAGAAGTAACTTGAAAAATTGTAGTTGAAGATATCCTCAGTGAATCTAAGGATTAAATCCTACACATAGTAAGGGAACTTCTTTTGTAGCCAAATGATCTTACCTTAGTAAGAAGCAAAATGGCCACAGTGGTTTGAGGTAGAGGGAAATGCTTAAATAAAACAGAGTGCCTAACATTCAACACACTGGCTACTTAGAATGCTTAAAGTAGGTAAAGAGCTGGAAGGGGAAATGTGAAACTGTTGTATTTAGGTGGCCTGTTTTGTGTCCTGCCGATATTGGCAGCAATTGAAAGATACCACCATTTAGTGGGTGATGCCACTA
The DNA here is from genome assembly GCF_007399415.2 of Gopherus evgoodei. Taxonomy (NCBI): domain Eukaryota; kingdom Metazoa; phylum Chordata; order Testudines; family Testudinidae; genus Gopherus; species Gopherus evgoodei. The sequence goes on from NC_044324.1 coordinate 173,149,462, forward strand.
AGAATTGGGCGGAGGCCTGCAGTTCAATTCACAGGTGTTTCCAGTGCAAAACTACCACAATTAAAAATACACTGATGCCAATTTTGGACACCAAGAATGAACCACAGAGTCTGAATTAACATTTCATTCCAGGAGGTGGCATCTTCATTTTAGAGTTGGTGAAGGTACAATGGCAGAGCAGTGTGGAGAAGCTTATACTGGCCTCCCAGTGACGCACCTGTTCTGAGGGTAAATAGACAGAGCTCTGAACCCACCACCTCTCTAGCTCTCTGAACCCACCACCTCTTAAAGAAGTATTCAGTTCACATGAACAGAACACAGCTCTGTTCTGAAAAGTAATGAGGTACAAATGGAACCTTCTTACTTAGCAGATGTGCTCCCGGGGTGTAGTCACATCTGCTGATTGTTACAGAAATGTGTTTACTGCTTTTAGTCCTCCATGTACATCATAAACAGCACTGTTACTAAGCTGCAATCAAATACACCTTTGCAGCCCCACTGAAGGCAATGGAACTGTGCAGGTGCCACTAATTAGGAACCTGTACAACCTTTAGTACAAGTGATGTCAAGAAGGGAAGAACCTAGCTTGACATTGAAGCCAAATTGGGTTTGCAGGGTTGACTGTTAGAAAAGACAAATATTTATTGGTAAACCTAGCACGCTAGAGATAAAATCAGAGTGAGATAATACAAATTAGGCCCCACAGAGCCAATTTTACCGAATCACTTTTCAGGATAGGACCACACTTGAAGAGTAGGTAAGGGCACCCTATAAACTTAGTATTAACACATTTCGTTTGTTGCCCAACTTGCATCATGAAATGCACACCCTGCTTTCACTTAGTTTGAAGTTGCCTTCATAAAGGAAGTCAGCCTTAATGCAAACAATCTAACAGCCTTGAATTGTCTTGCCACTTGGTACAATCTGGGGTTCTTTTGCCTTTTGTATGGGAGTATTTGTGTGGCACAGTGTTTGACAATTTGGTGACCTAATTACTTAACCTTGGATGTTGGCTTGTCGCTTTTCTGTGGACAATAAGACTCAATCTAAAATAAGCTATTCACAGAACCTCCTGATCTGAGACTTATAAATCTAAGCAACAGACTGTCCCAGTTGATTCAATAGGTTACATTGTACTTTCCTCACTTATAAACTTTGCTTCTGTATGCTTTTAATTCACATTAGATTACTGTATTGTCTAATTGTCCATGGTCTTGTCTTCTGCATGCATGGCTTCATCATGCTAAACCATTCTAACATCTGCTAACTCAGGAGTCATTGAAGGTATGGTAACATTTTAATGTGTATAGTCATTGCTGTGGCGTCTTTCATTTATATCTTAATTCCAAGTGTCAAAGTATAATTATTTTCATGATGAAAGAATTGGGGGCTTCTCTGTGTATAAGTAACCAGTGAGCTGACTTGCAGCTACAGAGAAAAGAAGGATCATATTTTAGTGTAGCACCTTAGATGGAGCAGAGAGTCCTGTGACACCTTATAGACTAACAGACATATTGGAGCATGAGCTTTCGTGGGTGAATACTCTTTGCTACTTTTACAGATCCAGACTAACACAGCTACCCCTCTGATACTTGACACCTTAAATGGCTCTAGAAACTTGCTTGTCTTGATTTCTCTTGCTCTCTGTCTTGCAGCATTGCTGGTTGCATGTATAGCTGGGTTTCTTTCAATGGGGTACACGCCTATCTGGTTTTGCATTGCTAACCAGAAATGCTTTGTGACAGAAGTTGGGCTACAGAGTGATCTAGCAAATACACTCTCTTTCTTGTATGTTACCCCAATTTATTCTATGTCCTGCATGGAGATAAGCAGGGCTCCCTGTTGCTTAGGCTAAAGTAACTGAAGTTTATCTCCTGGGTAGTTTCTCACACTGTTAAAACTAGCAGGCCCATGGAGGGAGGGACTGGCATTCTGATGTCTAGTCTTCTCCACTAGACTGCATGTTCTAATTCTTTTCAAAGGTTGCTACCAACTGATTGGTGCCTGTGTGAGATGGATCCAGTAGTCTCGATCCAAATCCTGACTGCCATACGTGGTGGCTTGTATGACATGGACATACATAACTGCCACATTCTTAAGCAGTCTTGGAGGTGCTAGGGATTAAAATGGTAAGGAGGCCTGGGCAGCCTTAGAGATCCAGGAGGAGGAGAGGACCATTTGATGGAAGCTTGAATTGCTACTCCTTATCTACCCGATAGGCAAATAAGGGACTTCACACAGTCAATCCGGCACCCTCCAGGAGCAGTAAGTTAACATGGGGAAAAAATAAAATTCTTAAAACCCAAGAAAAAGGTCCAAGTCTGCCCCCTTCCTAAAGTGCTTTTTTTTTTTTTTAACTTATTAAATATCCCACTGAAAACAAAAACCCACAAGCAATAGCTGATGAAGACTTGAAATCACAGGTTTTATATTATGCCCCTGGCCGGATTCCCTGCTCTTTGGAGATGGCTTTGGCATGCCTCCTTCACTTTTGTGTTTTGATGCAGGATAGGCAGGGTGCATCTACAAGCCCGTAGGGAGCACAGGAAAGGGCTACAAACCCTCATTTTAAGCACATGTCTAATAAACATGGCAGGAAAACCCATGGCAAACCACAGTGCCAGAGAAATGGCTCCATGTTGAAGCAGGAGGTGTCAGCAATTTTCCCCAACACGAAAAGTGCCCGTTTTCATTGGTATTATGGACTATCCAATTCATTTGTTCCCAACTCTACAGTTAGCAGTCTTTATCCCATCAGCATTAAATGCTGAGTGCCAAATCCTGTCTTTAGGTATCTGAGTGCAGCTATGACCCACTCTGCTGTGAGATATGGTCCCCTGTGGTGGCTGGTGCATAGTGGCCATGAGTCTATTACAGCTGTCAGCTAAGGCCATAGAGACTCATGCTTCTGTTACTGAAGGTTCTGGGTTCCAGCCTCGTTAACGACCCCAGTGAGGTGCTGGGAATAGTCATACAACCCCTACTGAAGTCGTGGTTGCTGGGGGTGCGGTTCTATGGGCAGAATATTTGGTCCTTTTATTTTGAAGCCTGTCTCTCTGCCATAATGTAGTAAAGAAAAAAGACGGTTACTCACCTTTGTAACTGTTGTTCTTCGAGATGTGTTGCTCATATCCATTCCAGTTAGGTGTACGCGCCGCGCGTGCACATTCGTCGGAAAACTTTTACCCTAGCAACTCAGTGGGCCGGCAGGTCGCCCCCTAGAGTGGCGCCACCATGGCGCTCCATATATACTCCTGCCGGCCCACCCGCTCCTCAGTTCCTTCTTGCCGGCTACTCCGACAGTGGGGAAGGAGGGCGGGTGCGGAATGGATATGAGCAACACATCTCGAAGAACAACAGTTACAAAGGTGAGTAACCGTCTTTTCTTCTTCGAGTGATTGCTCATATCCATTCCAGTTAGGTGAATCCCAAGCCTTACAAAGGCGGTGGGGTCGGAGTGAAATGTGGCAGAATAAAACTGCCGAGCCAGAGGCTACAGCCTCTCTTGACTGCTGAACCAGGGCATACTGCGAAGCAAAGGTAAGGACCGAGGACCAATGGAGCTTCGCGACAGGTCTCGTGGGTAGAAACACGAGCCAGCAAGGCGGCAGATGAAGCCTGAGCCCTGGTAGAATGCACGGTGATGTGGCTTGGGGAAATATGAGCCAAATCAGAACAAGTGGGGATGTCCGCCATCACCCAAGATGAGATCCTCTGAGAGGAAAACAAGCAAGCCCTCCCTTTGGCCCACTACCGGGGCAGAGCTGGGGCACCTTAGGAAATGATTCTGTCAGCACAACATAATGCGAGCACTCCACAGATGTCCAAGGAGTGCAACGGTTATGCCCATTGCGTTGAGCTGTGGGTAACATGAAAGGCCAAAACACCTTAGGGAGAAAGCCGGGTGCGGTCACAACTGCACCTTGTCTTTGCGGAACCTTCGTAAGAGCTCTGATCTCAGAGACCCGTCTGGCCAAGACTAGGTTGAGGCCCCAGGGCGGGGCTGGGCGGCGCACCCGAGGGTGCAAGCGCTCCAAGCCCTTGAGGGACCTCGAACCCATAGAGCGTGGGACACTGAACGTCCATCTTAGCCTGCTGGAAGGTAGGGACGGCTGCTGAGAGTATCCTCAGCGATGATACCGCCAGATCCTGCCGCTGAAGGCCAGAGGCAGGCCAAATAGAGGGGATCGAGACCTCAGCAGGAGCAAGATCGAGCGTACTGCAGCTGTAAAGGAAACGCTTCCACCTGGCTCGGTACGTTGACCAGGTGGAAGGCTGCCTGTCACCCCAACTCAGGTACGCAGGAGCCACCGTGAGGCGAAGAGGCTGCAGGTCCGAGTGACGAAGCCTGTCATTGCCCTGAGTGATGAGGTCTGGGCTGACAGGCCAAGCAACGTGGTATGTCAGTGCTGCCTGGACCACTCTGGAGTGATCATGATGACGCACGCTCCGCCCCTGCGGAATTTGAGCAGGACGTAACGAACCAGTGGGAACAGCGGGAAGGCATAATGCAGTTGGCCGCTCCACGGTATCAGGAATGCGTCCAAGATCGATTCCGAGGAGAGACCTCGGAAAGAGCAGAACACCTGGCATTTCCTGCACTCGCGGTGAGCGAACAGGTCTGTGTGAGGAACCATTTCCACTTCCGGAAAGCGGGACGCCTCACATGGGGCAGAGTGATGACTCGTAAGACAGGAAAGACCTGCTGAGTCAAAGAGATAAGACGTTCCGAACGCCTGGGAGAAAGGACGTCGCCAGCTCCATCGAGCGGGCCATGCAAAAGACCCGGAAATGGATGGCCTCCTGACAAAAAAGGGGGGAGGACTATGTCCCCCCTGAATGCTTATGAAGCACCTGGCCATTGTGTTGGCTGTAAACACCGAGATACAACGGCCTCGCAGCTGCCGCTGGAACCCCTGGCATGCCAGGCGGACTACTCTGATTTTTGGGGCATTAATGAGGAATGCCAGCTCCCTAGAAGACCGAAGGCCTTAAGCTCGGAGGTGACCATGAGCACTCGAGCAGAGAGATGATGCGTCCGCCGTCAGGGGCAGTGAGGGCTGGGGCGGATGAAACCTCATCCTGTCCACACCAAGGAGGGAGTTAGCCACCACTCTAGGGAGCCTAAGGCGTTCGAGGGAACGGTGACTACCATGACCATTGGCTCCCTGGCCAAGCGGTACGCCGAGGTGGGCCGGACTTGGAGAGGACGGAGGCGGAGCTTGGTGTGTTTGGTTACAAACGTGCGGGCAACCATGGACCCAGGAGACTGAGACAAGAACGAGCTGAGGTCGTTGGGAAAGCCTTCAGACCTCAGATGATTGATGCCATCGCCTAAAACCGCAGTTGCGATAAGCAGGCTCCGGCTAGGTAGGAGACCAAGATAGCCCCTAGGAAGCCCAACCTCTGCGTGGGAACCAGAGTGGATTGCTCTATAGTAATCATCAGGCCTTGATCTGTGAATAAGACCGTGACGATGCCCACGGCTGAGTGGGTTGTGAGTCCGAGTCTCCTCGGATAAGCGAATCGTCCCAATACGGAAAAACGCATATCCGACATAGCTACGGTAGGCGGCGACTATGGCCGTAAACCGGGAGTATTCACCGCTGGCTATAAAGCGGAGGCATCTCTCGTGCGGAGGGAAGATGGCATTGCGAAAGTACGCGTCCTTCCTATCCAGGGCGGCATAGTAGCCCCCAGGAGGCAAGGATGGAATAATGGTTCCCAGGGATACCATGCAGAACTTCAACCTTATCCCAAACCGGTTGAGTCCATGCAGGACCAGGGAGGACTGAGACCTGTGTTCGAGTGGGGAACTAGGGCATAACGGGAGTAAAACCCCTAGCCCCTTTCGTCCGCTGAAGGGGGACAGGGCTGGAGCAATTTAAAGGTGGTACCTATGCTCCATCGTGCGCAGGACCCAGCGATCTAAAAGTAACTGGGGCCATGCCAGGAGAAAGCGGGATCAGGATCCCGTCCTGCGACTGGTACACCGCCCTCCGGCGAACCTTGGAAGGTCCGTCTTTGGTCCCAGTGGTAATTGCGAGGGACCTCGACTTTGGCTTTTTTAGGGGGCCTGACGTTTGTCTGCGACCACCTTGGCCTTGCCGTTTTCCAGAGTTCTGCCTCTGGCTAGGCACAGAGTATGGCGGCTGGGGCCATAAAGGCCTGCGTTTGGTCGCAAGCGTATACACGCTGAGACGCATTAGGACCCTATTGTCCAGCAGGCTTCGCAGTCTGGGGCTGTCTCTGCCGCGAAGATGCCTTTACCAACAAAGGGTAAATTCTTTCCCCCGTCCTCCAAGACGGCAGCGAACTCGAGGTGGGAGGTTCGAGGGAGAAACTCCTCCACCCAGGTGCTATAATTATCGCAGCTAAGCAAGGCTTGTTGCTTTGCTACCCAGAGGCGCAGGGCCCCTGCAGAGTACACCTTGCATTCGCCAAGGCTCTTTCTGCTTCGGGGCTGGCGCCCGCTGGCCATCATATCAGGATCGTGGTCCTGAGCATAAAATCTGCGCATATGGGATGACACGGATGCGCGTCCGGACGGCCATGGAGGTACTAAAAGAAGGCACGGGCCGAGTCTCTGACTCACTCGGACCTTGCCCAACTCGGCACCGGGGACCGGCATCGGGAGGCGTATCGGTACCTGGAACGAGATTCAGACCCGCAACCAGAACGGTGTCGAGAGGTCGACCGAGATCTCGAGGCTCGGAGAAGAGCTACAGGAGTCAAGGTACCTGCCCCGGTGCCAGATGTCGGAACGGTGCCGATAGCGGGTCGGCGAACGGGATACCGACCGGTGCAGCGAGTGTGACCAGTACCGAGGAAAACAGTACCGGGACTGCCAGTGGTGTCCGGCGTGCCGACAGGACTTGGAGTGTCTGCGGGACCGTGATCATGGACGGTGCCGCTCTGCTGTACTGACAGGGGACAGTCCCTTGAAGAGACTGTATTACCCGTACCGGCGGTGCCCGGGTCAGGCAGCACTGACTCTGTCATGGCACTGAGAGCCACAGCAGGCTCAACCACAGTGCGTACTGGGGAGCTGTCAGGCACCGGATTCGACGGCCCTCGTGGGGCCGGGATCCACGGTACCGAGGTCATCAGAGCTTCGGTAGGTGCCGGTGCCGGGCGAACCGAGTTAGATAAGCTGTCTGGCTGCGGTGCCGTCAGCACTGAAGCAGCGGGAGTAATACGCTCAACCACGGCGCGTGCCGGGGAGCCGTCGGGCACCGGATTCGATAGCCCTTGTGGGACTGGAATCGACGGTGCCGATAGAAGCAGCCGGAACAGGAGCTCAACCACGGCGCGTGCCTGGGAGCCGTCAGGCACCGGATTCTACGGCCCTTGCGGGACCGGGATCGACGGTGCCGACGTCATCGGTGCCGCAGCAGGTGTCGGTGCCGGGCGATCCGACTTAGACTAGCTCTCTGACCGCGGTGCCGTTGGCACGGAAGCAGCCGGAGCATTAGCTCGACCACGGCGCGTGCCGGGGAGCCGTCAGGCACCGGATACTACGGCCCTTGCGGGACCGGGATCGATGGTGCCGACGCCATCGGTGCCGCAGCAGGTGTCGGTGCCGGGCGATCCGACGTAGACGAGCCCTCTGGCTGCGGTGCCGCTGGCACGGAAGCAGCAGGAGCAATACGCTCAACCACGGCGCGTGCCGGGGAGCCGTCAGGCACCGGATTCTACGGCCCGTGTGGGACCGGGATCGACGGTGCCGACGCCATCGGTGCCGCAGCAGGTGTCAGTGCCGGGCGATCCGACGTAGACGAGCCCTCTGGCTGCGGTGCCGCTGGCACGGAAGAAGCAGGAGCAATACGCTCAACCACGGCGCGTGCCGGGGAGCCGTCAGGCACCGGATTCTACGGCCCTTGTGGGACCGGGATCGACGGTGACGACGTCATCGGTGCCGTAGCAGGTGTCAGCGCCGGGCGATCCGACTAGACGAGCTCTCTGGCTGCGGTGCCGCTGGCACGGAAGCAGCAGGAGCAATACGCTCAACCACGGCGCGTGCCGGGGAGCCGTCAGGCACCGGATTCTACGGCCCTTATGGGACCGGGATCGACGGTGACGACGTCATCGGTGTCGTAGCAGGTGTCAGCGCCGGGCGATCCGAGTAGACGAGCTCTCTGGCTGCGGTGCCGCTGGCACGGAAGCAGCAGGAGCAATACGCTCAACCACGGCGCGTGCCGGGGAGCCGTCAGGTACCGGATTCTACGGCCCTCGTGGGACCGGGATCGACGGTGCCGACGTTGTCGGTGCCGGGCGAGCCATCTTAGACGAGCTGTCTAGCTGTGGTGCAGCTGGCACAGAAGCAGCAGGAGCAGTAAGCTCTACCACGGCGCGAGCCGGGGAGCTGCCAGGCAGCGGATTCCCTGGTCCTGGGGGACTGGAATCGACGGAGCCGAAGTCATCGGTGCCTCTGCAGGTGACGGTGCCGGATAACGCAACTGAGGCGAGCTCTCTGGCTGCGATGCAGGTGGCACGGAAGTAGCGGGAGCAGGGGGCTCAACCACGGCGCGTGCCGGGGAGCCGCCAGGCACCAGCAGGAATCGTAGACTCTCTCGACCTCGGAAGAAGGGAGCGGTGCCGAGTCGACATCGGTGCCGGCGACGGTCGGTGCCGAAAGGCCTTGGTGGTACCGGCGGGGTCCGGTGCCGAGGAGGCGCTTCTGCCCGCCGCTTGAACATCGCTCCGCGCCCAAGGTGGAGGGGCAAGTGAAAGTCCCGCACCTTTTTGTTCTCGGCTTAAAAGCCTTGCAAATGGGGCACTTATCTGTCAAGTGTGATTCCCTGAGGCACTTCAAACAGGAGTCATGTAGATCTCTCTTCGGCCGCGGCTTCTGGCAAGCCGGGCCCCTTTTTAAAACCCGGTGAGCCATGCATGGCTCCGGCACTGGGCTCATGGAAGGGGCTACTTCCTGAACCCCGCTAACTAAACTAACCATGTTAGCAAAGAAAACACGTATAACCATACAAATATATATATAAAAGTGTTATAACTGCATAATTATATACGAGAAAACGAGTAGCTAGGGAAGTGGAGGTCAGCTAAGCCGCGCTCCACTGTTCCAACGACCGACACGGGCGGTAAGAAGGAACTGAGGAGCGGGTGGGCCGGCAGGAGTATATATGGAGCGCCATGGTGGCGCCACTCTAGGGGGCGACCTGCCGGCCCACTGAGTTGCTAGGGTAAAAGTTTTCCGACGAATGTGCACGCGCGGCGCGTACACCTAACTGGAATGGATATGAGCAATCACTCGAAGAAGAACTTAAACCTGTGGAGGGGATGACTGACTCCATTTGCCAAGGGAAATTACTTATTTTCACTTCTGGAGTCATAAAACTTGCAGTCAAAACCAAGGCTTTACATCAGACTTGCTCATGAGTTTACTTTCCCTTACACTGTTTGTGAATCTAGCATCACTAGCACCAGATTCTGTCTTAAAACCTCCTAGCTTTCTCTAAAATCAGCCTGGAGGAAATATCCTATAGTTGACTTCAAGGGTATTTGACTTATTAGACAACAGGGGATGGATCACTCGATAATTGTCCTGTTCTGTTCCTTCCCCCGAAGCACCTGGCATTGGCCATTGTCAGAAGACAGGATACTGGGCTAGATGGACCATTGGTCTGATCCATATTGCCATTCGTATGTTTCTTACATGCTACTGATATCTCAAACTTCCTACAAACTGCCAGCTGTGCTACAGTGTACCTCAATGTTCCGGGGATTCTCCTACATTAACATCAGTCTGTGTCTGAGCACAAGAACATCTTTGATTTTCTTGATGTTTAGTTGGAAATGACTTGGCTTCCCTCATATTCTCTCAGGTCTGGCAAATGCTTTTTTATTTTTTTATACTGCTGCCTTTTGATGTCTAATGCCAATAGATGCTAAACACTATAGACCAGTGTGTCTCAACCTTTTTGATACCAGGAACCGGCTTGCTGCCTTCCTAAACTGTCAGGGAGATCTCAGAGACCAGCACTGGTCCCCAGATTGGTCGTTGAGAAACACTGCTCTAGAAGAACCTTGCTGATCTGGTATTTCTCTTACCTCACTAGGAGTAGGGTTCGTACCAATGCAACATTCCCTTCTCTATTGCTCCCATCTCTTTTACTAGTTGTAAATGATCAGCATGAAGCTGGTGAATGGATGCCTAGACTCCCTGCAGCCACAAGTTCTAATCCTAGCAGGGTGATCTCAGCCCTTAAGAGCTATAGAAATGGAATTCTATCGCAATTTACAATGCGTGCATATCCGAGACATGAAAACCAAAGGTCCTGTCTGCTCTGCTTGACGTTAAAGATCCCACAGCACTTCCTGTAAAAAGAAGCTTATCCCTGTGTCTCTCAATGTTGTTCGATATGTTATGCACTGACTTGCCACTCTTCACTTCAGAGCTGGTGACTGCATTTCTTTGCATCTATAAATGTGTAAACCACTTTGAGATTCGTTGGTGTTAGATGACTATATGTGTCATCAGGCTGCAAATCCTTGACCTTAGGACTAATCCCTATCCCTTCTCATTATCCACTATAGTTTGTGGTGAACAAAGGCTTCCGTGAGCAATGACAATGGGGGAAGGACTGAAGTAGAGCCTTAGCTGTAAGAGTCCCAAAGGGTTAATGTTTTGGTTTGCTCTCTGTTGCCAGGTACTTTATTACCCAGGTTGCCGTCAGAACCCGGGATGACGTTACTCACTATCAAAATAGAGAAAATTGGTCTGAAAGATGCTGGGCAGTGCATTGATCCTTATATCACAGTTAGTGTAAAGGGTAAGTATTGCTGTTTCTACTGTGTTCTGACTTCTGCTCTCTGTGAAGGGACATGTATGTTAAAGGGAAATAGGATCCTTCTTCCTCATACAGGGAAGCACTCTTGTTGGCACTCAGAGCCTCTCTGTACAATCATTTTGTGGCTTTACGGGGTGCTATCTTAGTCAAGGAAGAGAAGATTCTGATTGTGCTTCTGGGTAGGATCCTGCATCTCCTCCACTTTCCATCAGTCAAAACAAGTGGATATGAAGCTTCCTCCACTCTCTTGATTCCTGTGAATATATTCAATATTCAGACCCCTGCTTCTCTGGATATGTCTGCTGTACAATTGGACACCTGTGGCTGGCGCTTGCCAGCTGACTCAGCCTTGCGGGGGTGTTTAATTGCAATGTTGATGTTCAAACTCAGGCTGGGGTCCAGGCTCTAGGACCCTGCAAGGTAGGAGGGTTCCAAAGCTTGGGTTCCAGCCTGAGCTTGAATGACTACACCACAATTAAACAGCCCCTTAGCCTGAGCCTGAGTCAGTTGGCATGGCCAGCCGCGGGTTTTTAAGTGTGATGTTAGATGTACCCTGTGTCTCTGAGCTTGTGTACATGAACATTTAGTTTGTGCAAGCTGGGGTGTGAATCTACCCTACGAGCTTGCTGCACTTGCTGTGCATGTCTGTGTGGACCCTGCCGACTTGTGTTAAAGATTTGTTAAGAGTGTTTTGATCTAGTCTTGCCTCAAAGAGAGCACTAGACCAAAGTACATTAACAAACTGCTAGAGCATGTAAGCGGGGCGCCCATGGACGCTAGGTCCACGTCAGTCTAGTGTGGAGCAGATTCACACCCCAGCTTGCAGCAAACTCATTGTTTGTATAGAGAAGCCCTCAGTCTGAAGCCTCTTCCCTCTGATGGAAAACTGTGGAGCCTGACTCCTGCTCTTTTGTGACATACATATTCATCCTGCATTTCTCTCAGTGAGATACTGAAGATGCAAAAGGTTTGTTTTTAATGTTGCTGTGGTTCCTCAGGATTATTTTTAGACTCTTCAATTACACTTCATTCCTCGCATCCCTCCCAAGTATTCCTTGTCAGTAATTTGGGGGTTTTTTTGTTCTGTTCTTTTGCCCCCCAGCTGGCTTAGAGATCTAGATTTGTGGGACCAGGGTTTACAGTTATTGTTGGAGTCCAACATCGAATCTGGGTCAAGTCAAGCATGAAGGAATGAATTTCATTTTTGGCTATTAGTAAAGTACCAATTTTTAACACCATTCTAATATTAGGTACTGAAATTTCAGAGTTCAAAAGCAAATCTCCTATAAACTGCTATGCTGTTCTGTTTGAAATGTGTTAAGTTTCCCCTTTGCTAGTTATATATTGTAAGAACTCAAATGCTAGTAGCTGCTGGCAGGAGAGTGTGTGCAAGTGCTATGCAAGCTCTCCCCATACAACCCTGCCCCTCAGTCCTGACCTACAGTACATGTGATATTCTTCCAAGAAGCAGAAGTTACCAAGCAATGCTGTTATTAAATTGTATGATAGTCTGACTCCGCTTTCCACATACCTATTAAACTCTTAACTCCCCAGTGGGAGACTGCAAAACCTGTTTGAAATGAGAAGGAATGTACTTTAATTCCCCTCCCGAGTTTAAGTGAGTCTAGTCAGAAAAGTAACTGTTTAATTTTTTTTTAAAAAGGCATTGTGAGACCGTGTTCATTGTATCAGTGACTCCGTACACCCGTGTGGGATTTTTTTTTTTCTTCTTTTAAACTTACTATCCTTAAAATCTGTCTGGAATCTGAAAGTTGGTGCCTAACTCTTCAACCATAATAGTCTGCCACTGACTATTTAACACATTCCAGCAGCCCCAGATGCCTTCATCGGGGCCCAAATGCTAGGCACTGCCAGACACATGCCCATACAATAAAAAAGACAGCGTCTGCCCCAAAAAGCTCATGCTCTTACCATATGCTGAGGCACAACAGATGGATGAAACGAACTGGTGAGGGGAGGAGGGTGGAAGTGGGAGAGGACAAAGTAACAGTCAAACAACCGTAAGTAAAATAAACAGCAGTTTTGCTTGTTCTGGCTTATGCTGGAGCAACACAGTTGTTAATCTGTGCTCGTGTAACTGAATCCAGTTCCCTCCCCCATACCTGTGCTGGCTCTAAAGTGCAAATAGGAGTGAAAAGTAGTGAGCACCGTTTCTAGCCAGGAAAGCAAGCATATCTGCATCTGGACATTCAGAGGTAATGGGTTACGACTGTGTTTTTCCAGAGACTTTTCTCAGAATAGACCTTTAAGCTCTATGTGAAAACTTTCCTCAAAAGGGAATTTGATACTTCACTGGCAAGCATAAAAATCACCCTTTTTGAAAATAAAATTGACTAGTTCTGGCCTGTTGCCAATAGGAAGGTGACAGAACAGTGACTCTGACATTTCAAGGGGTTCTCTTTGGAGTAGAAGAAAGAAGATGCAGATTTTAGATACAGTGCTGGTTTTGGAATTTGAAGCCAATGAACTGATGATAGGATGTTATAAATATTAATAATATATAAATATGGATAAGATTTGTTAATAAGTGCATGTATGCTAATGATAAAATGACAAGTTTTTTTAAAAAGATGTTTAACCTTAAAAGGAGCTAATTATTTATTTCCTCCAGATGTGAATGGGGTAGACCTGACCCCTGTGCAGGATACTCCGGTGGCTTCAAGGAAAGAGGATACCTATGTTCATTTTAATGTGGACATTGAGATCCAGAAACATGTTGAAAAACTAACAAAAGGTGGGTAATTTTAGACTTCTGAAATGGGGTCCATGAATCTTCAGGGCAGTAGTCTTGACACTGCTCCTACTCTGAGGAGCAGCCAGGCCCAAGCTTGGGCCTGGCTGCTCCTCAGAGTAGGAGCAGTGTCAAGACTACTGCCCTGAAGATTCATGGGGCTCAAGACCCCAGGGTTGTCGACATGGCAGGCTACTGAGTGGCAAGCCAGGGTGTGTGTCTACAGTGCAGAGGCAGCTTCTTTGCGGACACTGCTACAGCTCAGTGCAAGTCCTAGAGTAGTGGCTTGGCATATTTTGCTTTCAAGTAGTATACGCTCTGTTAGTTGTTTGGACCAATCGCACTGTCCTACTGTGGTTCTGTCATTCGTGAGTAATAGAGGGGGGGTACAAGCTCAGGGGAGTAATTCTAACATTTCAAGAAACATGATTTTTCTTATCGATTCAGAAGATTTTGAGAAATAGTAGACGCCATTGTCTCTGATATATGTAGAACAGGTTACGATGACAGTCATATTTCCATGCCAAGGAATCTGTTTTAGGCAACATTTGACTAGTTTTTCTCTGATAACTTTTCCCCCCTTTAGGTGCAGCTATTTTCTTTGAATTCAAACACTATAAGCCCAAGAAGAGATTTACCAGCACCAAGTGCTTTGCTTTCATGGAGATGGATGAAATTAAACCTGGGACAATTGTTATAGAACTGTAAGTGACCTACCATATAATCTGATATATAGATGATATATAAATATACACGGTAGATTCCAGCGACATGATACAAAGGAACTAATCTAGAGCTTAGTTTGTCTGCTGATGCTTTGCTGTATTAGATATAGGAAACTGTTTACTGTCAAACTTAACACTTTGTCTCCTCCTGGTTTTCGTGATACTTTATTCCTATAATCCTGAAAATACAATTACAAACCCTAGCATTTGGTTCGGAAGGAACTTTGAACAAACCAGCATAAAGGTGTTGGGTTATATAGGAGTTCTGCATTTTGATCCTTAAGTAAAGTAATCAGATCTGCTGCTAAAAAACCCAAACATCTTCCTGACTACCAAGCAGGCCTTCTTTTAGAATGAAACCCCTGTGGCTTGCCACACACACAAGGGACACGATAAGGTCAAAAATAGCTTTCAGAAACAAATTACCTACTACAGTAAGTTGGAATATTAAAACTGAAAATGTTGAACCCCTTCACAGTTATAGGCTCACTACTTGTACTGTCTTCTGATTGGAAAATGAAAGTAAACTGTTCTGGTTTGTCTTTCTTTAATCGGTATAGATTTCTGACTCTCTTGGTGCTGTAATATGAGTTGCAAACACTGAGAGGCATGACAATGTCTCATCTCCCTAACTTTATTTTCTTTCTTATTGCTATTTATCAGCTGGAAGAGAAGGGCTGGGAGTTGTGAGCTGTCAGTTGCAAAATGGCCATTTTAGGGCTGCAGCTATTTGACTCTCCCAAATTTAAAGGGCCAGGTCCCAGAAAGGCATGCAGGTCAAAGTAGTTCTGTTAAGAGCAGTCATGCAGTTAGGGGAGAGGTGGGATGGAGAAGGTCCTGCTTTGATAGTCCCAACTACTGTGTCACATGGGACATGTTTTAATCCAAAGTAACTGTAGTGGGAAACATCTAATGTGAAAGGCTCCTGATAATAACAATTTTGATCTGGTGGTGTGTGTGGTTTTGTTTTTGTTTTTTTTTACAAATCTAAATGTTGTCAGAATTACCAGATAGTTTTTCTAATAGAATTAAACCTGCAGTAACAGGTTGCAGCTGTGTGTGAGGCAAAGCAAGATAACCCAAATGCCTTGCAACCGAATTCTCTTCTACTCAGGCTGGTATGCGTTTGAAAGTTTAACTTGCTATGCCTTGAAAATAATATTCCAAAGAAAAGAAAATGAAGAAACTCAGTTCAGTTTTTCCTGTGTAACCTACTTTTCATTATTGTTCCCTTGTACGAATCCTAAATTCATACCTGAAGCACTCTCACAGGTAG